>NC_077229.1:516785210-517491460 GCF_027887165.1 Monodelphis domestica | reverse complement strand
GGGGCTAAGTGACTTACCCCAAGTCATGTAGCCAGGAAGTAGCTGAGGCCAGGTTTGAACGTAGGACCTCCCATCTATAGGTCTAATGCTCAAATTACTGAACCACTTAGCTTCTCCCAAATTGGAGAAAATATTAATTGCTTATGGGTAAAACTGAGCCAACATAATAAAACTAATAATTCCACATAAATTAATTTCCTTGTCCAATGCTATACCAATAAAATTACCAAAAATATGATGTAGAGAAAAAATAATAATGAAATTAAGCTGGAAGAATAAAAGATCAAATATGCCAAGGGAATCATTAGGAAAAAAAGTGGCCTTTCTGAAACTAGATCTCAAACTATATCATATAATGTTTATCATCAAAACAACCTGGTACTGGATAAGAAATAGAATGATGGACCATTGGAATAGATTAGGTAAGCAATTCATAGTAGAAAGTAATCATAGCAATCTAGTGTTTGGAAAAACTCAAAGATCAAAGCTTTTGAGAGAAGAACTTACTATTTGACAAAAATTTCTTGTGGAGATTTGGAAAGCAGTATGTCAAGAAATAGATCTAGATCAACATCTCAAACTGTAAGCCAAGATAAAGTCAAAATTGGTACCTGACTTACACATAAAGGTTGAGACCATAACCAAATTAGGGGAGAATGGAAACACTTCCCTGTCACATATATGCATAAGGAAAGAATTTTGGACCAATTAAGAGATATAAAGAATTATAGAATATAAAAGAGATAATTTTTTTAAATTCCAGAAATAAAATCAATGCAAAGAAGGGAAGCAGAAAGGATATTTTTAAAGCAAGGACATTCATAAAGGCCTCACTTTTCAAACATGTATTTAATTAAATTTATAAGAATGCAACTCTTTCCCCAATTGATACTACACTTGATCTTAGCCAAAAGGCTGAGAAGTGATCCCCAATTGATAAAGTCAAAGAATATGAACAGTTTTCAGATGAAGAAATCAAAGCTATCTACAAGCATATTTTTAAAATTTCTGAATCACTATTGATTAGAGAAATCCAAATAAAAATAACTCTACAGTATTGCCTCATGCCTATCGTAATGGCTAATATGGTAAAAAAAGGAAAATGACAAATGTAGGAAGGGGCTGGAGAAAGTGGGATATTAATGTAGTTGTGAACTGACCCAACCCTTCTGAAAAGGAATTTGAAACTGTTTTTAAACTGAATATCCGTTGACTCACCAATATAACTATTAGTTCTGTGTAGAAAAATAAAAAAAGAAAACCACCTACGTATGCAAAAAAATAAAATCATTGATAACAAACTTGAGGGCACAAAGAATTGGAAGGTGAGGTGATGTTCATTATTTGGAGAATGGTTGAAAAAGTTGTAGTGTATTATTGTGAGGAAATATTATTGTTTATATATAAAGAAGTTATATATAAATTATATATAAATTATATATATATATATATAAATTATATATATATATAAAAAGTTATATAAGAAATGATGATGTGTTTTCAAAAAAATCCATTTACATGAACTGATACAAAGTGAAGAAAGCAGAACTAGAAAAAACATTGCATACATTAATCGTGATATTGTGTAATGATTAGCTGTGAATAATAACTTAGTTATTCTCATCAATACAATTACCTAAAACCATCACAAAGGGCTTATGATTAAAAATGCTATCCCTCTCTAGAGAAAGAAAAACTTGAGGACCGATTGAAGCATAATTTTATTTTATTTTTCTGTTCTCCTTGTCTGCTCTCTTTTTTTTTTCTTGTGGTCTATCTTTCCTTTCACATTATGACTAATGTGAAAATATGTTTTGCATGATTGCAGATTTAACTTGAATCAAATTGTCTGTCTTTTCAGTGAAGGTGGAGAAGAGAAAGGAAGAGAATTTGGACCTCAAATTTATAATCACACACATTATGTACCTTTTCATACTTCTACATGATATTCTACATGGCATCATTTCACCTCCCTGGTCTTTAGTTTCCTCATCTGCAAAGCAGAAGTATCAAATTAGATGAAGTCCCTTCTACGTTTAAGCCACTATGCATAAGTCCTATCAGCTAGAAAGTTCTGTAGTAGATTATAAGCTTCTTGAGGTCAGGGATTCATTCTTATTTGGTATCCACATTCACAGTATCTAGGAGAGAACCAGGGCGTGTGGGCTGAAGATGGAGAGGGCTTTATGAGTTCAATTTAATTTATTTATACCCTGGGGCAAATCATTTCCCTTCAACTTTAAGAACTACATACAGTAAATACCTGATATGATATTGTTTAGCCCTGACAAGTGTATCGGTCCTTTTCTTTCTCTTGAGTGTTCAAAAGAACTTCATTCAACCTAGTCTATTGGAGTTGAGCATATGCCTCAATAATAAGTTTGTATTAGGGGTTATAGGTTAGAAACCTTGTATTTTTTTTTCTCCCTTCTTTAATCATTCTTGCCCAAAAGTATAGTAGTGAACAGACCTGGACTCTTCTCGAATAACATGTGCAAACTCTTTCTAAATAAAATAAAATGGAACAAACTAGAGCGATTACAAATTGACTTTCTTCCAGCCAAAGAAATAGATAAAAGTCCAATTTCTGTGCTGCTACTATATGCGTTTTTTTTTCCCACACACCTCTACGTCATTGCTGTAGAAACTTTAAGATTCTTTAAAAAGTATGTACAAAATTAGGTGAAGGGTAAAATTATGAATTTCCCACTTGGAAGAAAGTGGCTTAAATTCTATCCAATTATTTGCCATGACAACCAGCTAAACACAAAAGGGCTGGAATGGATGTAGAGTACTGCCTCTATAATCATCACTGTATGTCCTTCAAATCATGGATATGCAGCACCGCTATCCCCAGCTACTTCAGGGCCATAAGCCTACACGGTAATTACATGCTTTGGAACACTCCACTTAAGTGCATCAATAATATAGTGAGCGAACGTGTTCTTTAATTCTGCACCTGTAAATGGAGGGAAAAAATAAAGAAAATATCTCCATCAAAAAATTGAAAAAGAAATTAGACAACAACATCATTTTTAACCTGTTTCTGTTAGCTCTCATGTCAGAGTCTAGGAAATTAATAATTCAAAGTTTTTCCTAAATACAAACAAATGCCAAGAAAACTAAAATGAGAGGGATTGCGAGATATGTGGCCCACACAGAAGAATGCAGGAAAAATGAGAAACTCCAAATCAAGGCTGACATTCTGTCTATGATGCAGACAATTGTTCCCTGAATTGGAGAAAGTCAGTGCTATTTTTTGCCCTTAATGCCGATATTTAACTGCTATTAATGGGAATTTAGAAGAGAACATCTTCTGCTGATCAGTGAATTTTGAGTACAAAAGAAAAGAGTTAAAATATCAGTTCATCTCATAATTGTAATATTACATAAATGAATTGTTCTATAGTATCTAATAAATATAATTTTATATAGATTCATATATATCATTTGATAATGTCATATTATTTATAGTGTTGAAATGATTTGTATATAAAATGTGTGCATGTGCATACATCACATATATAGATATGTATACATGTATGTATATAATCATTGATTTAGAGGAACATATAAATACATGTGTGTATACATCTCTATATAATCATACTGTGTATGAATAGAAAATTTCTGAGTTCCCTATGATCACACAATTAGGACTTGAAAGTACTCTGAAACTGACTACTACGTCTCATACTTTAACATCCATGTGTATATAGACATATTTGTATTTACATATATGTGTGTGTATGTATGCATATTTAAGGAAAGAGCAAGGAGAGAGAGGGGGAGAGAGAGCTAGCTCAGCGTAAAGAGAGCTGTCCTGGCTTCAGGAAGGCCAGAGTTCAAATTCAGCTTCATTGACTAGTTGACTAGTTGTATGACCCTGTGCAAGTCATCTAACCAGTTTGCTTTATTATCTTGGAGAAGATAATGGCAAATCGCTCCAGTATCTTTGCCAAGAAAACCTTATGGACACCATTGGCTTGTTATGATCCCTCAAAGAGCTGGATACAACTAAACAATGACTGAACAACAATAATAAATGCCCTGTGTGCACACACTACACACACACACACACACACACACACACACACACACACACACACACACACACACCTGGTTTGCCTGCCTCAAATCTCCTCAATTCAATCCATCTTCCATTTAGCTACTAGAGTAATTTTCTTAAAGTGCCACTCTGATCATGTTACAGTGCCATCTCTCCTTTCCCAACCTTCTCAAGAACTCCAGTGCCTTCCCATTACCTGTAGGATCAAATGCAAGATGCTCTGTTTGACATTCAAAGCTCTTCATTATGCATCTCCTTCCTACCTTTCCAGTCTTCTCATACCACACTCCTCTACACATGACACCAGCTTCCTGCTGTCCAGCAATGAAACGCTCCATTTCTCAGCTCTGGAGATTTTCTTTTGTTGTTATCCATCCATGGAACTTTCTATCCATTCTCCTCCAACTACTGATTTTCTTTGAATCCAAACTAAATTTCCACCATCTCCAAGAAACTTTTTCCAAATTTATCTTAATTCTAGAGCTTTCCCCCTCTTTCTACTGTATATACTTTGCTTTGTATATGTGTATTTCCATATTATCTTCCCTAATAAATTGTATTCTCCCTGAGGACAAGGACTGTCCTTTGACTTTTTTTTTTGGTATGCACTGAGTCACTGATAGAAAATAAGCATTTATTAAATATTTATTGCTTGTTTGAACTGATCTATAGCTGCATGTGTAAACATAGGAACTATGCAATTTATATGCATGAATGTTTATATGTATGTGTATATACTTATGCATAACTTGCATACATATAAATATACAGACATATACACATATAATGTATGTACACAAATTCATCTGAGGCAAGTCAGACCTCCTTATAAATCTGGAATAAGTATCATTCATTAGAGCAGAAAAGATAGGTCAGCAAAATGTAAGGAGGGCAGTTTTTGCATCACTCTTAGTGACCTCTTTCTACTTATATATCTCAACAATTGGGATTATATATGCAGATTATGGACACACCCCTTAAATGTAAGTTTTGTATTTTCTGAGCTATTTGCTTCATATGTTTACCTAAGAACATATGAGGAGCTATTAATAAAATAATTCACAGATCCAATCATTTTATATTATAAATAATAAAGGTAATGTCTGTTCCTTTAGACAAAAGAAAATGCTCAGTGTCTGCCTTTGGTTCCAGATATTTCAAATAAAAATAAATAGTTAATTTGTATTGATCTTCAAATTTGCCCATTCAAAAAAAAAAATAAAATCCTAAATGTATAGAACTTGAACTTTTAGAACGTGACTCCAGTGTTTTTGCATGAATAATAAATATTGTTGTACTTTTGTTAAGTATCATAAAAACCCAAAATGCCATCAGCTGCCACCGTTGACAAAAGTTCTATGGAAACATGTAGTGTATTCTTTGCCATTTCAGTTTGGGGACATCACAGTATTGTCACTAGATTTTTAAACATCTACATTACCTTAAGTGTGACTCTGTTGGTCTAGGACGTTACAATTTGTTATTTACACACGTTAATCCATAGCCACATATCTTTTAAGCTAATGTTATCTAAAATTTAATGTCTCAGAAAGTTTTAAAAATTGTGTTAATATTTGAAGGATGTTCCCAATTAAAAAAATAATAAAATATTGAGTAAGAATCAGGTCGATATTTTCTAAAGAGAAAACACTCCAGCATCTTAAACTCACTAAATCTCAAGGGTTTATATTATTATGTTTGTAAAGCAATGTTAGACTTCTTCCAGCTTTCTGGGCATAGTATATAGGAAGTTCTGGAGTTTGAACACCTGCTGATTCTGGAACCTAAGAGGTGAAGACAGTTGATCCACCGAGTCATTAAAAGAATAAATTATAGAAAAAGAGAATCCTGTTAAAGATTGCAGTAGTCTTTGAGAAAGTTAGTCCAAAATACCGTCCCCAGAAACCAAATTTCAGAGTGTTTATTTATTTTGTTTTGCTATATGCCCAAGTGTTTTTCATTTGGAAGTTCCTATTTATGAATTCTTCCAATTCCTTTTGCATTTCTGGGATTAAAGAACTAGATAAAGCTTTTGTTTGCAACCAGGTAAAAGAATTCTCATTCATTGCTGAGGCATAGTAGACCAAGTTTAAGCAGGAGATATATTTTACAGTTGAATGATGAGCCCCTGAAAAAGGTGGTTCAGTGACGGAAGTGCCAACAAACCCTTTTCCAACGGTGACATGAATGATGCCTCTGTAAGATCTAATTAAAGGTACACCCAGCAGGGGAAAAATGGTAATGTTTAAGGCCCACTGTCCAAATGATCACAAATTCCAGGCTTTTTGCACTCTGGGACAGTAATTGGTAATATTAAAGCAAGGTAACTCTTAATACTTGCCAGATCACTTAATTTGCTTACCTCTGTAATCTTAATTACAATCCCAGCAAGAGTGTCACCTTTAGAACCGACAGCTGAATAAGGAATATAAATCAGACAAGTAGAAACTATCTCTTGGTGTCATCTAGTGGCTGCATTCCCTCACTGCATAAAGGAAATGTTCCACTCCTTCACTGGACCGAAGATGGCTTTATTACATTTGTTTCTGAGTGACTGGAGCCAAAGAAGCTGCCATTTTTAACCGACCAGAGATGGCTCGTAACAATGAAGCCTTCCTCTGCTCTTCACCCTGGCCCTTCTGCTGTGTCTTCTTATGAGGTCAGGACACATCGATGGAAAGCCAGTTAACATACACTGGTGTGAAGGTGCTGTCGCTGCCCCATTTAGGCTGCATGACTGAGTGACTGGGTGTTGTTAAGGGACATCCACAGCCAATACACAAGGTATTTCCTCTTGGCTGACTGAGCAGCACTCAGGGGATTTTGACAGATTGAACTGACATGCTAACAATCTGATTGCAGATGGCACTGGAGGAAGACTCAGAGTGAAAGCGAAGAGTCCCCTGACCCTCCTGTCATACACTCTCCAGTTCTACCCCAAGATTGGAACATCACATAAAGTCACACAGGGAATAGAGGGCAGAGGGAAAAGACACTTATCTACAGATGCACAGAAATGTCACCTCTAATGTTACGGTTCCTTTAAGAAGGACTATAATTTTTCATATCACATCTATGATTTTGAAAGCAAGGGGCATTAAGTCTGGGTTGACATCCATAAATTATTCAGACAATTAAGACCAAACTCCGTACAACCGGCCTCAATTGTTCATGATTTCAGGCAAAGGGTATTTGAATGATGCTGTCTTTTTCTTAAATCGGAATTTTCTCTAAATAAAACTGGTGGTATGTTTAGACATTTAAATGAGCCAAACAATTTGCATACATGCAAGCCTAGACTTACTCTACCATTCCTTAGTATACACAGAACCTGAGATCAAGTCCACACCTGGGAAGGCAAAGTGTGGTGAAGGATTGAGAAAATTATTCTGATATTTTATGACTTCACATTATCTTCCCACAATTACCTAATCTTTCGGACAAATTATGGGGGGTTCTTTGGGGTGTGCTATTTTGCCTGAATAATCCCTAGCACTCTCTTTCCCCTACCGTAGCATTTATTTCTCCACCTATTTGACATTCAAAAATCGCAGCTGTAGAGTTGGCACAGATTGTTGGGTTCATCAACTGCAGGCTTCTGAATGATATTCAAGAACGCCTTTGCCTCAGCTGAACCCCAATGGCTACCCAGGAATTTCTACTATTTTGACTTCCTGTTTTCAGGATGCTTTCCTTTTTCTTCAAGCACACAAGTGTATCTTTAGTTAAATGATATGTCTTGACCCTGACGCCTACTTCACCAATCCATTCATTCTTAGCCACATTTTGAATCTCAGTACTTAATACAGTATCTGGCACATAATATGTGCTTAATTCATGTTTATTGATTGAAATCTTTTATTGATTTGACACTGATTTATTAATTGCCTACTGTCATAGAATATGGGGTTAGGGAAAATATAGAAAATATAAGGAAATATAAAGTTCCAAAGTCTTATGCACAATCCCATATAATTAAGATGAATAGAAGCTACTTTTACATCCCCTCCTTCACTCTAACACCAAAGAAATTGAAGATCTAGACCAAAGATATACACACATATAAAAAGAACTCTAGTTCAAGCTTGAGTGACAGCTTGAGAGATGGATATGGAGAGAAAAGCACAGAGACATAGAAAAAAATGAGAAGAGAAGAGAAAGAAAAGAAAACAAAAAGGAAAAGGAAAAGAGGAGACAAGGGAAGAAGTGAGTGAAAAGAAAAGAAGAGAAAGTATGTGTGTGTGTGTGTGTTTGACAAACAGACAGAGGTACATACAATGTCTATGTTTAATTACTTTTATATGGTCAATATAATAAGGTTTTAGGGCAAGCTTGAGAATGAAGATCTGGATTAATATGTTTCTTTCTCTTTTCTCTTTTACAAAAGTAAGTAAAAATTGGATGGAGAACTTGCTGATTATAGTTCTGCAATATATAGATTTAGAGAATTTTCTAGGAATGCTGAAGGGTGTTAACTGCCCATGCATGGAATGTTCCAGAGGCATTACTTGAACCCAAACTCCTGGACCCTGACTTCAAAGCTGGCTTTTTGGTCACTCTGCAATGATTCCTGTTTGTCTATATGCCCCATTTTTAAATCACTTTTTTATACTTCTGTGTTTTCCCTGTGAAATCTTCCTATAGAGTTTTGCCATTCATCCAATGTCTCGGTTAATCACCAATTCTACAACTGGTGACATAGTTGGAGTTTTATTTAAAAGCATTTTTGTCACCTCCTTTCCGTGCTGTAGTGAAGACTAGAGCTCAGAGTGTAATTTCCTTATCATCATAGAATTATAGGATGGTGAGTATGAATGACAACCTGATACTTTTCAGACAGAAGGGCTTACCTTGTATTATTTGTTCTCTGCTTTTGGGAAAAGAGGTGGCATTGGGGATGGGTTGAGAAATTTGAGGATTTCGAAGGAGCTTTATAATGAACTTCCTTACATCTATTTGTAAGTGATGAATCAAAAGAAAAATCAGTCATGCTTTAATATAGTTTGAACCTTCTCATTCATGTCAATGCAAAAGCCAATTTTTGTCCATTTTATGTGCTGTGAATCATATGAAATGAAATGAGTCACAAATATGTGATATTTTCTTTTGTTTATACTTCAAACTCTATGGTCAGATAATACAACTGAACACTCCACATTTACTTCTGCTTTACCTTTTGAAACATTCTATATCATAAATAGTTTGAGACATTTAAAGAAATGTTCTTGACTTTTTTTGCCTTAAGAAACCAAATATTATGTGTCCAGAGGAAAAGAGAATGAAAAAAATTGGAGCAGTATATACAATAAATTTTATAAAACTACAAATTAAAACACCAAATATGGCACATCAATATTATATACTAATTATAAATACTTACTATGGTATATAGATGTTGAGGAATGACTTGACCTATTTATGTATCTGTACATGCCTACACACATTTATATGCATACATATACAGATATGTACACTCAATCTTTACCAAAATGATACTTTTAAACATAATATTTTACTTAGTGATTTAAAAAAGAGCTTCTATAGCTAATCTTCTTATTACAGATATTCTTATCACACCTTTTGCTAGTTAATATTATGCTAGGTAATATTGTGGATGAAGCATTGGGCCTAAAATCAAGATGAATTGGATATATATTCTTCCTCTGAGACTTATCAACTATGTGAGCTTGAGAAAGTCACTTCTCTTTGCCTCTGTCTCCTCAACTGTAAAATAAAGACAATAATATCTACCTTATCAACAGCCTTATATGTTATGATGTTATGTTGATCATATGATGATCAAATGAGATGACATTTGTCAAGTGCTGTATAAATGCTTGTTTACTTCTCAGATTAGGTATTATTATTATGATCACCATTATCCAGTCGTTTTACCCTTGGTTTGACTTTGGACAGTTTCTTTGTCATTTAGGTTCAATAATAGAACAAAATGAAAAACAAACAAACAAACAATTCATAGATAATTTTGCTGTTAAGAAAACAAGATTTATTTGGCCAGAGAAGGGAAATATTCACCAAGCATATGTATCCAGGGTATTGTGAGTTACTTTAGCTGTCCTGTCTCTGAAGTCTGGAAGAAGGCCACAGAGAGAGGGGCTCATCCTGATTGTTTTGTACTCTGATCACCAGGTAGTGTTTTCAATAGTCCAAGCCTTTAGTTTCCTGAGATAATTAAAATTTAAGGACAGTTATAGAACTTTTAAGTCGAAACTAGCTTAACTTGTATTGAGAAAAGAGGTTTAAATAGTTTTCTCTAGCTATCTATTTTTTTTACTATATTGTATGCTAGAGTTAGATACAACCACTTAATCAAATTCATTCATTCTCCTTTTGGGGAAAATATTAGGATGTTTTACTTAGATGGGAAAATCACTGCCACTTTCCCTCTCCTTTTTTTAAACTTTCTTCATTATTTTTGTTGCTCCACCAAGCAAATGTATAGAATACTGAAGAAGGTCCCCTAGACAAAATGGTTTATTAGGTTGTGCATTTTTTAATAGAAGTAACCATTTAGTGACCCAAAGATAGGAAAATCACCCTAAACTTACATAACACATAGTTGCTGAATTTTCGATATCAGTATAGATAAGTCCAGTTTCAAAGGATAGGTCTAAAGAAGCTGGCCCTTGTTGTTAGTGTAATATTTAAAGGAATTGTAGGGTGATTGAAGAGGGACAGGGGATAAGGAAGGTTTTGTAACAGGGAATGGAGGAGTTGAAGGGAGGGAGGAAATATGGCTGCCAGTGAGGGAAAAGGACCCCCTGCTGAGATGCTATCTTTGAAAAATGGTGTCCCCGAGAAATGGGCCACCTATGATAGCCCGAGGGGATGTCTTCTCTATTGATTGATGTTGAAGATACCCCAGAGCAGGTAAGCACAGACCCTCCTGACTGACAAACCTCTCTCTGGACCAAGCAGGGGTCTGATAAGGACCGTTTATGGTTGAATGGCTGTCCTTAATTCAGCTCCCCCTATCTCCCCTGAAATGATAGTCCTTTTATCTGACTGTGGTTATTTAAATAAAGATGAATTTTAATAACAAGTTTGGATTGGAGAGGTATCAGGGAAGAGGGAATCGGCATTTCCCTAGATGGGGTTTGCATTTCTTTCAGCTTCTGAGCTGAGGCCAGGCCTCAAAGGCTGGTGGAGGGTTTCTTTTATTCCTGTCTATGCTCATCTGTGCTAGCTTTCTTAAGTTCAAAGTCTTTAACAGTAGGCAGCAAGAGGAAGAAGAGGTTCTGACCTTCAGAGCAGGTTTGGCCTGTTTCTTCAGCCTGATGCCCCTAAAGACTGGCCTTATAGCTCAAACTGCTCACTCTACATCCTTTTGTTCAAAGACACGATCACAGAAATTCACATAGAGCACACAGTTGGGAAAAGTCCAGGAATAGAGGAACTTGTATCCCGAGAGAGGGAGAGAGGCTCCTTCCAGTCTGAGGGCCAGGAAAGAGTGAGGGTCATGACACCAACTGTTACTCTAAGTTGCCTTTCTCCCCCACCAACTGTCATTGCTGTCCATCAGTTTCACTGTAACCTTCCAACTGCTGTTTGATCCAACTCAGTGGCAGAATATCCAGAACTTGCTTCAGTTTTCCTTCCTGCATTAATTACTTTGGAGGTCCACATTGAAAAAAGCTGTAACTCATTAGTACGCCAGATGTATTTACCGTTATTGTCTTTCATCCTTTATGTTCCAAGAGGACCAAAGACATCGTGATGTGTTGTCTTGACTTGATCATGATTTGGATTTAAGTAGGGGAGAGTTGCACAAAGTTGTTGGCCTTACTATCCTTTTCAATATAGTGGAAAGACAGTACAAGTGGAGGTGACTCAGGACCCAGTTGATGATCCTAGAATCTTTGAAATCTGAATCAATTCTATGCCCTTTATAGCACCTATCTTAGTTCCCTTCATGGCCATTGGAACAATTTTATAACATCCACACATTCCACCAGGAGAAGTCTTCTCATGTATCCCCATAACCCACTGATGGGCTTAAAGCCTACTGGTTACCCTCAACCTGTTTTAGGCTGTTTGCTGAGTTGTATTTACTTTGGTGTGGCCTCTGGTTATGTTATAGCTTCTTGGAAGCATTACTGAGAGTTTATGAGGTGTTTAGGTAGGGAGGCAGAGTCAAGATGGCAGCTTAGAAGCAGCAAAAGTTCAGACCTCTGAAAACCCTTCCTTACTGATTACAAACTAAATTTCAGACCAAGGGGTCTGAAAATCAAACCTAAAGACAAGACAGAGTGAAGGAACCCTCCTCCTGGATTCAACTTAAAAGGTATTCCCCAAAAGCCAGAATTCAAGAATGGAACTTCTGGGCAGGCAAAGGAGCTGGTCTGGAGGGAGTACCTTGTGGACAAAGCTGTGCCAGACTCAGAGCATCCAACACAGGCAGTGGTGAAACAGTTAGAGAAGAATTTCAGAGTGCAGAGCGACAGGCATAGTTGCGGTAGTGGAGACATTCCATATTTCCCCCCAGCCCTTTCAGGGTTTTGGTTTCCCAGCACAAACATCAACCCAGCTGGACATAATCCCATCAAAGCCTCCAGAGAAGAGGGAAGCTCAAGCTCCACCACCCCTCCCTCATAGACTGATGGACTTAACCCCATCAAAGCCTCCAGAGGGCAGGGAAGCTCAAGCTCCAAAAACCCTCCCCTACAGACTGCAGTGAGTGATTTACCAACAAAGTGCCAAGTGTGAAGGCAGAAAGAAAAGCCCAAAACCACAAAAAAATGAGAAGAACAAGAGCTCAGGCAACTGCAGGGAGTAAAGGGGTAAAAATGAGTCAACAACAAAAAATGAAAAAAATTGCAATCGATAGCTTCTATATAGGAAATGAACAAGATCAAATGGAACAGAGAAGGATGAGGGAACTCCAAGCCAAAAAAAAAGAGAGAGAGAAACCCCAGCAAATTGGATACAGGCTCTGGAAGAACTCAAAGTACAATTCAAAACACAATTAAGAGAGGCTGAAGACAACTGGGAAAAGAACTTAAAAACTAAGATAAACCATCTGGAAACAGAGATAACTTGAACTAAAACAAGAAAATAGTGTCTTAAAAGCCAAAATCAACCACCTTGAAAATGAGGCAAAGGAGATGAAAGATGAGGCAAAGAAGATGCAAGATGAGGCAAAGAAGATGAAAGATGACAAGGAGAAGGATGAACAAAAAGCCAGGGATGAAAACCAGCCTTTAAGAACCAGAATACAACTAGAAACAAGATACTTTACAAGGCAGCAGGACACTATAAAAAAATCAAAAGAATGAAAAAATTGAGGAAAATATGAAGCACCTCATTCATAAAACAGAAGATTTAGAAAATCGTTCCAGGAGAGACAACTTAAGAATCACTAGTCTACCAGAAGACCACGACAAAAGAAAGAACCTGGACATCATACTATAGTAAATTATTCTAGAAAACTGCCCTGATATTCTAGAACAAGAGGGAAAAGTGGAGATTGAAAGAATCCACAGATTACCTCCTGTATTTAATCCCCAACTGACAACACAAGGAATGTTATAACCAAATTCAAGAACTATCAGACCAAGGAAAAATATTACAAGCTGCTAAGAAGAAGTCATTCAGATACCATGGAACTCATAGGATCTGGCTGCATCAACACTGAAGGACCAAATGGCATGGAATATATTACATAAAGCAAGGAAACTAGGATTACAACAAGAATCAATTACTGAGCAAAACTGACTTTATTCTTACAGGGGAAAGTCATTTAACAAAATAGAAGAACTCCAAGCATTTGTAAAGATAAGACCAGACCTGAACAGAAAATTTAATGCCCAAGCATGAAACTCAAGAGAATCATCAAAAGGTAATTAAGAAAGAGGGAAAAAAGAAAAACAAAACCAACCCCCAAAAACAAACCTTTTTTTAAGAGACCCAATAATTTAAAATGACACATATTCCTATTAAGAAAAGAGGTCATTGGTAACTCTTAAAAATCTTTTTGTCACCTGGGCAGCTAGAAGAATTACACTTAGAGGGAACAGTTGACAAAGTGTATTGGATGAAATACCAAGACATTACTATGTACACAGATATTTGTATGCATAAAAATAAATAAATATATATACATATATATACAATTAGAGCTAAAAAAGGATAATACTAAAAGAAATGGGAAAAGAAGCAAAAAGGGGTAAATTTACATGTCACAAAGAAGCTCATGGCAGGAGAAGGGAGAGCATTAATACACTGGAAGGGTAAAGAGGTTGGAGATAGGAAATACTCAACTCTTATGTGCATTGAAATTGACTCAATGAGGGAAGAACAATAAAATCCATTGGTGCAGAGAATTGATTTCTGCCCTATAGGGAAGTAGAAGGGTAACAAACAGACTGGTGAGGAGGGAAGCAGTACAAGGGAGGAAGAAGGTACGCAGGATAGTTTAAAAAGATGGTATAGAAAATAAGGGGGGAAGAAGAAGGGAAGAAGAAGGGTCATATATATATATATGACCAAGGCACATTATATAGAGTCACAGAAAATGAATATATAGGTAAGATATGTGTCCAAGATACATGTAAAGGATCTCTACTGGACACAATAAACAAGATAAATGGAAACTGCTCTGCTGGACAGTTCCTATTTTGGATACAGTTTATCATATGACTATTGTTTATATAAATGTAAAGTCACTGAAGACAAGCAGTCTTCCCTGGTCAGCCCAGAAATGACTTCACTAAGATATGGCAATGGCTCTTCTCTTCCCTTTTATCTCCTGAACTCAGCAGAAGTGTTTGGCTATTGTAGTATCTGTCATTACTAAAAGTATGGGTGGGATTTTTCATATTATACTTTCAAGCAAAATGGATATTTTCAAGATATATAAATTTACAATCTAATCCTCTTTTCTTTCAGTCTTTTCTTTCAAAAGCTTTTTTCAATTGCTTTTTCAAAAGAACCCTAACATCAACTGTAAAACCAGCTATAGCTCTGAAAATGAAATGGGGGAAGATAGCAGGAATCTTCTGTTTTGTTTTGTTGAGTATTTTTTCCCCTTTTTCTATCTTTCAAGAGTCTTGATTACTCAGTATTTTATCTCTGAGCACACTTCAATGACTATATCAGATACTGCAGCAACTATTAGCAAAGTGAAATAAAGTGTTCCAAAGGTCAAGCAAATTCACAATAAAACAGAATCAGTCACATTCAAACACAAAGGAAAATACAAACAAAACAAACAACAACAACAAAACTCTTACACAATGTTATTGAAAGTTAGTGTTAGTTATATTTAGAATACAAGCAAAGGCTCCTTGGAGAGATATGATAACTTGGAGGGCTATTGTTGATTCCTTTATAGTGCAAGTTAGAAAAAAACAATGAAGACTAGTAAAAAGATAGTTGATAGTTGTTATAAAGAAAATAAAACAAAATACATCATAAGCAAGACAGCATAAATCCTGGAATATTTAAGATTAGGAAAAATAGGGGTTGGGGGTCTTTGTTTTGCTGCTTATTTTTTTACATAAGGTATTGCCAAAACCATCATAAAAAGAAAATTTGGGTGAGACTGTAAGAATTAAATATTTTTATCATAATTTAAAATATCCATACCTAAATATATTTGGGAATTTTTTTTTACTTCTAGTGGGCCTAGATGTTGTTCAGTTGATTTTTGTTGTATCTGACCCTTTCTAATCTTATTTGGGATTTTTTAAAAAAAAATTATTTAATTAGTAAATTTAGAATATTTTTCCATGATTACAAGATTGATGTTCTTTCCCTCCCCTCCACCAACCCTTTCCTATAGCAGGCGCGCAATTCCAATGGGTTTCACATGTCATTGATCAAGACCTATTTCCATATTACTAATATTTACACTAGGGTGATCATTTAGAGTCTATATCCCCAAAAATATCCCCATCAAAAATGTGATCAAGCAATTCTTTTTCTTCTGTGTTCCTATTCCAACAGTTTTTCCTCTGAATGTGGATGATGTTCTTTCTCATAAGTCCCTCAGAATTGTTCAGGATCATTGCATTGCTACTAGTAGAGAAGTCCATTACATTCAATTGTACCACAATGTATCAGTCTCTGTATACAGTGTTCTCTTGGTTCTACTACTTTCAATCTTCATCAATTCCTGGAGGTCATTCCAGTTCCCATGGAGTTCCTCCAGTTCATCATTCCTTTGAGCACAATAGTATTCCATCACCAACATGTACCACAATTTGTTCAACCATTCCTCAATCGAAGGGCTTCCCCTTATTTTCCAATTTTTGCCACCACAAAGAGTGCAGCTATGAATATTTTCGTGCAAGTCTTTTCCCTTGTTATCTCTTTGGGGTCCAAACCCAGCAGTGCTATGGCTGGATCAAAGGGCAGACAGTCTGTTAGTGCCCTTTGGGCATAGTTACACTAATTGGGATTTTCTTAACAAAGATACTGGAGTTATTTGATATTTCCTTCTCCAGATCATCCTATAGATGAAGGAACTGAGGCAAACATTTTAGGGGACTTGTTTAGGCTGGGTCATATAGCCAATAACTATCTTAGTACAAATTTGAAGGCAGGGCTCTATATTATGAGATACCTCACTTCCTATGGGGCTAATTTTCTAGTCTCATTAAGGAAATGATAAACTCTATTAAGTTTATTCATATACTAAGAATTATAATTGCTTTATATTTAGAAAAAATTCTCAGTGAAGATGAACAACTATACCAAGACTTTCATCATGCCTTATATCATGAAAACTCATATTATTTATTCACAAAATGAAGACAAATATGATTCAATAACGTGGTAACACATCTAACTTAAGAAATTTCATCTATGGGTTGAAAATCTATGGGTTATAACTTGAAAAGATGGTCTTGTCAAAAGTTTGCATAATAAAAATATGATAAAACAATTGTTTTATTATAAAAATTTAAAGAACAGA
This sequence comes from Monodelphis domestica, assembly GCF_027887165.1. NCBI lineage: Eukaryota > Metazoa > Chordata > Mammalia > Didelphimorphia > Didelphidae > Monodelphis > Monodelphis domestica. The sequence goes on along the minus strand of NC_077229.1, from coordinate 517,474,454 downwards.
TCATAAATCCACTTCATGTGAACTCAATGTCAAATTGTCTCTAACAAGAAATTTCATTAAAATGCTATATTTCATTTTGAAAGTTGTTTAAACATGTAAAAAGGTGGAAGGTTTATTAATTTATTAGTCTTTTTCCTAAGTAATGTGCACATTGATTGCCGTTTGCTTTAATCACATTGTAAAATATTTAAAGGTGAACAATATAGCATTTGGTCTACTAGAAATAGAGATACAATAAAATTTTCTAAGTAAGGAATTTTTAATAGTCAGACATGTATTAGGAAGATTTTTCCTTGAATCAGTAATCTTCTATCACTCTCATCAACAAATCAGCTGAATTTAAAATATGATAGAAGCTTAATTTTAACTATTGAAATCACACTTGAAACCGTGTTCCAGGTTTGGATGAAAAACAAAGAATCCTTCTAATAATAAATTGAAAGAAAATGGACTTTAACTCATATTCTTAAGAAAATCAGCCACCAGGGGCAAAGGATGATAGAAAATTTTGAGCCGCAGTCAGATTTTTGCAGAACACCAGACTTTTTCTGTGGAGGCCAATAAAGAAAATGGTTTTATTTCATGACCTATAACAATTCTGAAAACAAAGCAAACTTACACTAATACCACTTATTGAAAATATTGCCCATATAGTTAAACATTACACTTTGTAAACATCAATCTGCATCACAAAAACATCCATCTAAACAAAACTACTTATGCTATAATGTTAGCCTCCAGAAATTTGATCATGTTTGCCACTAGACACAATAATGTCATAGACTCAAAGAACTATAATGTTTCAAGAGTAGAAAAGTACCTCATATGGTTCAGACTATTCACTGGTATCCAAACAAGAATTTTCATTGTATCTCTTCTGAGAGATGGTAATCCAGCCTTTGCTCCAAGGTCAGTGAGAATTATGTTCACTTGAGTCATCCCCTTCTACTTGGGATAAATATTCCTTAGGATGTTATTTTCTTAGTAGCAAAGTTAAATTTTGTTCTTCTCAACTTCCATCCAGTAGTTCTAATCCTCCCTCTGAGGCAAATAGAGCTAAACGAATTCCTCTTTCATGTGACAAATACTTGAAGAAAACTGATCATAGAACCAAAGATAGGTCCTAAACAAGGTAGATTGCAAAGGGACTATGACCTCACTATTTCTGAACATTATACCTGACTTAATAGAACCTAAAGATTGTATTAACATCTTGGACTGAAAAATAACATGGTCGACTCATTGAATTTAAAAAATGCTAAAAATTTGAGATGTTATTATGCTAGCTACTATCTAGACATACCTCTGGTTTTTATATTTTTTTTAATTTTAAAAGTAAAGTATACATGAAATAGTTTTTTAAATTAAATATAATCTAATATATTGGATGTAGAGATATTGTCTGTCAAAATCTCTACATTATAATACTACTGCAGGTGACAGAAAGAGAAATATCTTAAATTACTTCCAATTTGTTCTTTTCAAGAGTTCTTAGTGGCTAACAAGGAAAATATTTTAAAAGTCAATTTTTTTTATTTTTATTTTTTTAATTGAAAAAATTTATTTAATCAATTAATTTTGAATATTTTTCCATGGTTACATGATTCGTGATCTTTCCCTCCCACCCTCCCTCCACCACCCCTGTAGCCAATGAGCAATTCCACTGGGTTTTATATGTGTCATTGATCAAAACCTATTTCTACAATATTAATATTTCCATTAGGGTGATTGCTTAGAGTCCATAACCCCAATAATATCCCCATCAAGCCATTTGATCAAAAAGTTGTTTTTCTTATGTGTTTCTACTCCCACAGTTATTTCACAGAATATGGATAGCATCTTTCTCATAAGTCCCTCAGAATTGTCCTGGTTCGTTGCATTGCTTTGAGTAGAGAAGTCCATTACATTTGATTGTGCTATAATGTATCAGTCTCTATGTATAACATTCTCCTGGTTCTGCTCCTTTCACTCTGCATCAATTTCTGGAGGTCATTCTAATTCCCATGGAATTCCTCCAGTTCATTATTCCTTTGAACACAATAGTATTCCATCACCAACATCTACCACAATTTTTCAGCCATTCCCCAATGGAAGGGCATCCCCTCATTTTCCAATTGTTTTGCCAACACAAAGAGTGCAGCTATGAATATTCTTGTACAAGTCTTTTTCCTTATTATCTCTTTGGGGTATAAACCCCGCAGCACATTGACTGGATCAAAAGGAAGACAGTCTTTTAAAGCCCTTTGGGCACAGTTCCAAATTGCCATCTAGAATTTTTGGACCAGTTCATAACTCCACCAGCAATGTATTAATGTCCCAATTTTGTTATATCCCTTCCAACATTTAATACTTTCCTTTATTGTCATGTAAGCCAATCTGCTAGGTGTGAGTTGGTACCTCAGAGTTGTTCTGATTTGCATTTCTCTAATTATAAGAAAAAAATCAAAATTTTAATATCATACTATTTTAGCATTTCAGTCTTAGACACACCACAGATTCTGACATGCTCTCTTAGATATGGTAACTAGAATCAAACACAGTGCTCCAATGTAGACTGAAAGAGTATAGCAGATTAATACTTAGATATAAATATATATGTGCATAATCAAAATATGTGTACACATATTAAAAAGGCACCTAGTTTGCTCAGTGGATAGTGCACAAGGTCTGATTTTAAAAGATGACTTCAAATGCTACCTCAGATACTAGCAGACACCAACTGGGAACCAAATGCTACCTCAGACACCTGGGCAAGTTACTTAACCAGTTACTTAACTTTTTTTTCAAAAAATCTACTCCAGCATCTCTGCTTAGAAAACCCTAAATGGGGTCACAGTGTTTCAAACTCATCTGGAATGTCTAAACTGCAACAGAAAATACAAATCATGCATGTATTTATGTGTGTTCATGCAGATATGCTTGTATATATATATACATATATACATACATTCTGAGGATATGTATATGAAAATGTATTATCGGGGAGCTCCTAATGAGGAAACTCCCTCAACAAATATAGATGAGTACCTATTGTTTTAACTCATCATCATGCATAATTGATGAGCTGATGAGAGGGGACATTACCAGAAATGCCTAATTAGGAAATGTCAGACAAAATACTTGATGTCTGCTTTTCTTATTCTGAGTTTGTCCTTCCATTAGCTTTGTTAACTGTCTTAACTTTTCCTACAGCTAATGTTAGATATTTTATATGCCAAAATGAAAATTTGTTGGAGTATTAGTTGAAAATTTGAAGGCACTTTATTTGAATTCTTATCAATTTTTGCATTAGTTTAATAGGATATAAAAACTGAAGTATTGGGGATTATTTACTTTGAAGATAAATTTGATAGTTGACTTTGATATCTACCATTCCAGACTTACTCCCTCCATTCTTTTTGTAATTTTTATCAACTGACCTTCTTGCAGTTTCTCACATAATGATCCATCAAGCAGGCAGAAGATTCCCTGGGCCTGAATTAGGTTTAAATGAATTTCTATTTTCTTTGTTCATAGAAATAATATGACTATCCAAACTAAAATAATGTTCATCATAAAACTAGATTTTAAACAGTAAAAAAACTAATTGCCCTTTGATGAATAACAAGCTTATGACACCTATACTTGCTGATTATAAACTAAGATGTGTAATATAGGGAGAGAGAGAATGGAGTTATTTAATTTTTTCCCTCACATTAGGAAAAGAGATGCTTTGGGGAAATTATGGAATTTCAAAGAAAAACAGTTGAGCTCAATCAACAAATGGGATCCCAAACTCACAGAATCATAGATTCTGAGGTAGAGAATACCTCAGGATTGGTCCACCATGTTATATATAAAGATATTGAGGACCAAAATACTTAAATTATTTGTCAAAGATAATAGAGATAATAAGTATCTGTGGTGGGATTTGAACCCAGTGCTTCTTGATTCCATTTCTAGCACTCCACCCACTATAACAACAACTTCCCTTCATTCTACTTATATCCTTGATCTGTCCAAAAGTTCACACCTAATCACAGAGAGTTATCTCTCTTTTTAGACCATTTTACTTTTCTTAATGTTGGCTGAGAGAATTTTCTGGTCCTGGTTGAACACCAGAGGCTGGTGGTTCTTTATAGGTTGTTTTACACAACTGCTCTAGTTTTTTATCTCCATCTTCTGTTTTTGTTATTCATTTTCACTTCTTGCTTCATAAATTGACAAAACAAAGTAATAGACGGAATTTATTTAGTGCTTAACATAAATGATTATAAAAAGTGGTAGTATAATGGGGAAAGTGTTGACTCTTGGATCATGCAGCACAGAGCGTGGTTTCCAATTTGCCCTCTGATATTACTAGCTGAGTTGCAATGGGTAATTAACAATGCCTCTTTTAGTCACTGTTTCTTTATTTCTAAAATGAAAATAATGATAACTACCTTACAGGGAATTTTGGTCAATATTAGTAAGTGACAAAAGTGAAATAATTTTTAAACTTTAAATTATAAAAATGGTATTAATCATTATTGAATATTCATAATTTTATATTATGAAACAAGTAACGCAAGCATTATTTATTCCTATTTGTGATGAAGAAAATGAATCTCAAAGACATCAGCTGACTTTCACCAAATCTAAAAGATAATTCAGTCAGTATTTGAAACTGTCTTTTGATTCCATGTTTATTGTACTTCCCAATTACACCATGCTATTTTGCATCAAGTATAGTAGAATGCAAAGAATTCTTTCTATCTGATTTATACTTGTGTACAATTGGGTTAGCACCTGAGATTTCTCCTTTATAAAGATAAGGAGATCTCACACTATTTCTTAGGTTCTGTCCAGGTCCATTTCTATAGTCCAGTGAGTTCACTGAGTATATCTTTGAAACTATAAATAAATATTTCTTCAGCAACTACTTTGTGCTAGGCATTATGCTAAGCACTGGAGATACAAAACAGGTGATATTCCCTCTTTTCAGGAAGTTTACAATCTGATGGAGGAGACAAACTATAAACATATTTATATGCATATGTATGTATATATACACATAACTAGCTACATTCAGGAAAAATAGGAAACGTCACATTAATGTTACTAGAATTAAGAGGGTTTGGGAAAGATTTTCTGTAAATTATGTGATTTTAATTTTGACTTAAAGGAAGTGAGAAGGCAAAATCAAAGAGGAAGAACTTTCTCAGTCTGGGGAGACAGTGAGAAAAAAACAACCAGAGTTGAGAGATGATGTGCCTTGTCTGTGGAACAGCTAGGAAGCCAATGTTAGTGAACTGAAAAATATGTTTCAGGGACTAAGATGTAAGAAGACGAAAGATAAGGAGAAGCTCGGTTATAAAGAATTTTGAATGCCAAATATAGCATTTTTGCATTTATTTCTGGAAGCAGTATGGTCCAATCAGAGCTTTAGGAAAATCTCCTTGATTGCAGAATGAAGGATTGATTGGAGTGGGGAAAAACTTGAAGTATGCAGACCTATAAGGATACTGTTGCAATAGTTCAGGTACCAAGTGCATAGTGTCTATATTTTTTATATTTGTCTTTTATTTCAAAGAGGAGCAATGACTTCACAAAAAGATGTCTTGACTTGTGAGATAGAGTTACACAAATTCATCAATCTCTTTTTTCCAGAATTGCTGAAATTCAGTGGCAGTTCAAAAGTTAGAATGCCTGACTATATCCTGAGATGGAGTGTATGACATTGGCATCTTTGATGTCTCACCAAACTCTCCACTCTCCACCAAGCCTACATTAGTTACCTTCATAGCTGATGGAACAAACTGTTCTCATCCATCCATTGCACAGGTGGAAGTCTTCACATGCTTGGGGTATACATCACCCTAATTCACTGACAAGTTTGAGGCCTATTGGTTGCCTTCAATTTGATTTAGCCCTTTGCCAAGACACTTTCATCAGGGATTGCTTACTGTGTCTCCTACAGCTTTTTGAAGCCACAGGGGAGAATTTGATGATAGATAACCACTAAAGGTCTATGAGGAGCTCTGAAAAGAGCTCAGCAGGTCCTCATAGTAAATATCAAACACTCATTGAACACTCATACACATCACCAGAGTGGTGGCAGTCAGAAAAGAGAAGAATGTTATAAAAAGAGAAGATGTTATGAAAGTGAAATATATAGGTAAAGGCAAGAGTATGGACATGGGTGATATATAGTGAAGAGTCAAGAACAATTTCTAGTTACAAATATGAGAGACTAGGGGAATGGTTTCCCTCTACCATAATAGTAAAAGTAGGAGTGAGGATAGTTTGGGGGAAAAGATGAGTTCTGTTTTAGATATATTTATTTTAAGATATATATTGGACATCCAATGTGAGTTGTCTGAAAGATATTTGTAGATGAGAAATTTGTAGTTAGCAGTGAGATCTGAGCAAAATAAGTTGATTTGAAAATTGTTAACATAGATATGGCAATTAAGTTCATTGTTTCTTATGAGATCACTAAGTGAAGTGATACAGAGGGAGAAAAGAAAAAGGCTGAGGACAACAACCTGTGAGGGACCTATGGTTAGAAGACATGATCTGGTTCAGGAATCAGATAGGTAGGAGGAAATTCAAGAGAGAGTAGTGTCCCCCAAACCTAAAGAGTTATATGTGTGTGTGTAATTAAATAATTTATTTATAGTTATATGTCTCAAGAAGGAGATGTGATCAATTGTGTCAAAAACTTCAATGAAGTAAAGTATAATGAGAATTGAGGTAAAATCCAAGAAATAGTTAGAAATATTGCAGAGAGCAATTTCAGTGGAATAATAATGTTGGAATCTGGAAATTAAGGGATTAAGAAGAATGCAAAGGAAATGGAGGCATTTATTGAAAATATATTCAAGGAATTTAGATACAAAGGGTAGAAAAGACATAGGACTATAGGTAATGGGAATGGAAGGGTAACATGAGGGGTTTTTTCAGAATAGGGAAGACAAAGGTATGTTGTGAGCAGTAGAGAATGAGCTGATAGAATGGGAGAGATTGAAATCAATGATACAGTGGTGATGAAAGAGGGTAAAATCAAGTAATATATTAGGAAGGCATTGTATGTTCAAATACACAGCAATGGACTTAAATGTTATATAATGAATTCTATTTTAAAGATTTTGGTTTTCTTTAGAGAGAAAGGAACAATTTCATACAAGAAGATGGAACACAATAGCCAGAAAATATTTTAGGGCTCATCCCATCAAGATAACTCATTCTATTATAAAGGAAACTGAAAGACAGGAAACCACTGATTCAGGCCATCCAACTAATTATTGGTACATTTTGTACTTGAGCGCAAATTTATTTCCTCATTCAGAGCCTTGTGTTTTTTCTACTCCATCACAATGAATCTGAACTATAAATGTTCTGCAACTTATATTTGACTTTTATTTTTAAACCATTCATAACTTTGTATCAAAAGTAATGAATAATTCTCATTGTTATAAAAAGTTAAGCTGATTATAAACTCCTTTCCAGGCTTATTATGGATTCTACCCTTTCTTGTACACTATGATCCAACCTAACTGCCCTTCTTGTTATAGTCACACACACACAACTTTCCATATCTTCATTTGTGAGCCTTTGCACAGCCTGTGTCCTGTATTTTCAATGGCTTTCCTTCTCATTTCTGTCTCTCTGAATCCATTCTTTCCTTCAAAACTCGGGTCAAAGTCTACCTTCTACATTAAACCTTTCCTTATATTTCTAGCCTCTTGTGATTCCCTTAAAAATCACCTTTGATTTATTATGTATGTGCTTTTACATATATTAATTTTTAAGATAGAAAAAGTTATATAGTTTTTATATATCAATAAATTTAAATTACATATTTCTGTAGGTGGATGTTGTATAAATAATAAGAATACAAAATTACTGAGGGACAGTACTATTTCATTTTTCTGCAGAAACTAACATGGTGTCTGACATATTATAGCTACCTTAAATAGGTGTTTCTTGGTTGCTCTTTAGTCTTATTTATAAAGGCCTACTTTCCACATAAAGCCTTTCTTAATAACCATTGCTTCAGAATTTCTCCTTTCAAACTGCTTACATTTAATTACTTTGTATATATTCATATTAATTCAGCATATACTTATATTTATACTGAATGTGTGTCCCATTCGAATGTAAGTTCTGTTAGCAGAAATTAACTCATTCTTTGTATTTGCATGCCCAGACCCTCAAATAATATCTGACAATTAACCATCACTTCATGGATACTCATTAATAAATTGATTTGAACAAAAAAAACACCATTTATTCAATATATACATATGAAAATTATATATATATATATATATATATATATATATATATATATACTTGTATTCTATCACAGTAGGAACTCTGTGAGACTCCAAGAATACAGAGAAAAATAATGAGAGAACCTCTACCCTTATAAATTCTGCCAGGAGATTTTAGAACATTTTAGCAGAGCAATCAAAAAGCATTAATTTAGAATCAATTCCATGCCAACCAATGAGTTAAGCTTTAGGGATACAAAGGCAGAAGCAGAGGAGATTCTGCCCTTAAGGAGCTTATAGCTTAATGAGAGACATCATCTAAATTCAAAAATATATGCAGCTTATATTCAAAATTAAAAGAAGGTAATTTTGGGAAGGTGAGTGTTATCAGCTAGGAAATAATGAAAAGCTTTATGTATAAAGCAATTCTTAAGTTGAGATTTGAAGAAAACCAAGGATTTGAATAGTGGGCAGTGATGAGGGAGAATCTTGCTGGCATGGAGTCACACTGAAAGGTCCCTTTGGAGGGTGTGCGGTGGATGGATTGGAATGGGAAGACTTGAAGTGAGGAAGTCAAATAGGAGCTCATTACGTTAGTAGAGGGTCATGAATGTGAACTAGTGTGCTGACTGTGCGAGTAGAGAGGAAAGGGTATGTTCAAGAGATGTAGAAATAGAAAGTATAATACTTGGTAAATGATTGGATGTGTGGGGTGAATGAGAGGGAAACTGAGGATTACACAAAGATTATGAACAGTAAGAGGGAAATTTAGAAGGACAGCTATTAGGAGAAAGATATAGCGTTCTCTTTTGGAAATGCTTATATATAATATGTCTATGGGACACCCAATTTAAAACTACCAATAAAGAAGTTTGCAATATGGGACTAGACCTGAGGAGAAAGACTAGGGCTGGGCTTACAAATCTGCAAATTAACAGATGTTATATATTTTAGACATATATGTGTTCATAAAATCAAATCACAGAGTCTGAAGTTGCTCTTAAGCATCAAGTGAAAAATGAACAAAATCCTTTCCTAATTTTTCTTCCAAAAGTCATTCATTTTTTAAATATTATTAATCAGACCACACCTTAATTACCTTTTCAGTGTTTATATACATATGTTTTTCACTCTTTAATGGAGTATAAATACTCCATTAAATAAAAATAAAACCTATACTGTGAGTGTTTGTGTGTGCATATATTAACTCATTAAAAAAGGATTTAAACAACTTGGGAATATCCACCCATTGTCTAAATGCAAATATTTTCTTTGGTCCTCCTAATGAAAAAAAAAATATATATATATATATAAGACCCTGGGAATCAATCAAACCACTGTTCAAAGCCAAGCAGTTCCTGTGCTGCTTCTAGCATGATCTCACCCGCCTCAACACTCGAGAGTTTAAAAGCCTACCTGCTTTTCTTCTCTTATTCACCGCCTTCATTCTTCTGGCCCACATGTTCGTGTGCCAGATCCAGCAAAGGAACTCTGTTAGCACTATCACAATAACCCTGACAGAAAATTAGATGAAATGAAATGGCAGCCTTTGCTATGGGAAAACACTTTTAAGTGCTGACCTCAAGCATGCTTGACAAAACAAATACATATTTTTTATCCTGGCCTTGTTTTTCTCCCATAACCTGTCTTTGGACCACAAAGGAACCAAAACCTTAATATAGTAAGGAAGATAAGAAAAAATGGGCCCCTTTACAGGGATATTTACTAACATTGCATTATCTAGGCCTGGTAGGGAAAGGAATAAAAAATATGGGAAAAAGATATAAACAAAATAGGTACTGTCTAGTGCCATCTTTTTTTTCTGCTCAAACATTTTTTGTTTGGGGCATTGTGGGATTTTCTTCTCCATCATGGACCACATTTTTTTCTTTTCTTTATATCCTTAGCAATTTGCATATGCCTACCACACTGACAGCACTTCATAATGCTCCTCAACTGAGTCTTCTAAAAAATGTTAATTATATGTTTTCTTTGTACAAATATCACCAAATGAACCTCCCAGTCCACTTCAGGAAAATTCCCTAGTAATTAACAAAATAATAAATTAAAATAAATACTGTAATAATATCTTCTGAATAGTCATATAATATTTCATCTGTAACATTTTACCAATTCCATTTAATAAAAATTTATTATCCCACTTGCCTGCTACTGCATTGAGAAAAAAAAATTAGAAAAATGAAATCTTTGAAACAAATATACATAGTCATGCAAAAAAAATCCCCCCCCCCTCTATATATATGCACATTTGGTGTATATGTACCCATCTCTCTCTCTCTATTTCTCTCTCTCTGTCTCTCTTTATCTATCTATCTATGTTTCCTTATGTACCTTTATGTAGATAAGCATATATTTTTGTACTTTAAATCTGCCACATCTCTGGAATAGATATGTTTAATTATCAATCCTCTAGAATCATGAATGTCATTTTAAAGACAATAGTTCTCACTACTTTTAAAATAAAACAACTTTAAAAAGTAAAAAAAAAGTAAAATGGTAAAAAAAAACATGTTGTCATTATGTGTATTGGTTTCCTAGTTCTATTTATTTTATTTGATTAGTTTATTAATTTCTCAAGAATTATTCATTCTTACACTCCTGATATTATTTTATATAACATTGTTCTGGTTCTTTTCACTTCACCTTTCATCAGTTCATATAAATAGTTATATAAATTTTAAAAATCATATATTTCCTCATTACTTACAATAGTATTCCATCACATTAGTATACAACAACGTATTTAACCATTCCTATGTTCAGGAATGAAATAAGAATGTTCATTATCATGACTTCTAATTCACAATATTAGAAGTGTTGTCTATAATAGTGAAAGAAAAAAGAAACAGAGAAGAAATTAGAGTATCAGAGAAAAAATATATAGCTTCCTTATAAGAATTATAGTTGGATTATGTTAAACAATTCTAAAGAAAAAATAAACAAAAAAGACAAAGCTGCAAAAACCTGATGAAAACAAAATAATACACTGTCAACCACAATTCCATTAAGTTCAATTTTTTCTAATATTCATATGGCAGCATTTTTTGTCAAACTACAAAAATGCAACAGTTTCTTTCCTCAAGGAGCTTATGTTCTATGAGGAGGAAGAAAAAGAAATATCATATGAAACTGAAAAATTAGAGGGGGAACTCTGAAAAATCTTCATGTAGGAGGGGAATCTTGAGTTGATATTTAGATGATTCCAAGAATTAGAGGTGATAAAGTTTGATAAGTCAGATAATTCTAACACTAACAGAACATCTTGCAAGAATTAGTGGACATAAGAATTAAAATGTCAGCTTCAAAGAACTCTTTGGCAGGAATATAGTATATATAAAGAGTAATATGAAATATTTCTGGAAATGCAAGTGGAAAATGGATTGGGGAAGGTATAGAATGCCAGACTAAGAAGTTTGCATTTTATCTTGGAATAACTGACAGCTAGGAATGACATAAATGCATGTATGTCTTAGAATTACAAATGCGGCTTCTTTGTGGAGCATGGATTGGAAAGATGACATGCAGGAAAGAGATCATTTAGAAGGATATTATAAGAAATGAGGCAAGAAGAATGGGCAATTGAACTTAGATAATGGTCATGTGAATGGAGAGGATATAGACATAAGAGATGCTGTGAATATAGAATCAACTTGACTTACAAGGAGAATGGGAAAGGAGGGGGAAGACTCAAAGACAGTCAGGAAGTTATAAGGTTAGGCCTCTTGGAAAATCAGAGATTTCTACACAGAAAAAAGACTAAGTTTAAAGGAAGGGTGCATTTAGGAGGAAAAATGTGGAATTCCATTTTGAACAATCTGACTTGGAGATGCAATGGACCATCCAGATAGCAGTGTTAGCAGACAATTGGAAATGGGGAACAGTAATTCAGAAGACATAGCAAAAGTTGGATATGTAGACTTGGGATCCAGCTGCCTATGGACCATAATTGAACTCTTGAGTGGACATTGGATCACTATGAGAGTACCCAAAGAGAAAATAGCTTAAGTACTGATAAATCTAATTTAAAAAGAAAGAAAAAAACCAAATTAACAGTATCAAAGATGAAAAGGAAGAACTCACCTCTAATGAAGAGGAAATTAAGTCAATCATTAGAAACTATTTATGAGTCAATAAATATGGCAATCTAGGTGATATGGATGAATATACAAAAAGACAAATTTCCTACATTAACAGAAGAAGATATAGAATTCTTAAATAATCCCAAATCAGAAAAAGAAATTGAGCAAGCCATCAAAGAACTCCCTAAGAAAAAATCCCCAGAACCAGGTGGATTCACAAGTGAATTCTATCAAACATTCAAAGAACAACTAATCCCAATATTATACAAACTATTTGACATAGTAAGCAAAGGAGTTCTACCAAATCAGGTAGATCAAAAAAGAGATAAAGAAAATTACATACTAATCTCCTTAATGATCATAGATGCAAAAATCTTAAATAGAATACTAGCAAAAAGATTCCAGCAAGTCGTCAAAAGAGTTATTCATTATGATCAGGTGGGATTTATACCAGGAATGCAAAGATGGTTCAATATTAGGAAAACCCTCCACACAACTGACCATATCAAAAAGCAAACCAACAAAAATCACATGATTATCTCAATAGACACAGAAAAGGCATTTGACAAAATACAACACTCATTCCTATTGAAAACACTAAAAAAGCATAAGAATAGAAGGTCCTTTCCTAAAAGTAAGAAACAGTAATTATCTAAAACCATCAGCAAACATCTGCAATGGGGATAAACTAGATGCATTCCCAATAAGATCAAGAGTGAAATAAGGAGGCCCATTATCACCTCTATTATTTAACATTGTATTAGAAACACTAGCAGTAGCAATTAGAGAAGAAAAAGAAATTGAAGGTATTAAAACTGGTAATAAGGAAAGCAACATATCACTCCTTGTGGATAATATGATGGTCTACTTATAGAATCCTAGAGAATCAACTAAAAAGCTATTGAAAATAAACAACAATGTTAGCAAAGTTGCAGGATACAAAATAAAACCACATAAGTCATCAGCATTTCTATATATCTCTAACACATCTCAGCAACAAGAATTAGAAAGAGAAATTCCATTTAAAATCACACTAGACAATATAAAACACTTAGGAATCTATCTGCTGAGATAAACACAGGAACTATATGAAAGCAACTACAAAACACTCTCCACACAATTAAAACTAGTTCTAAACAATTGGAAAAAATATTAGCTGCTCAAGGGTAGGAACTAGCTAACATAATAAAAATAACCATCCTACCCAAACATATCTTCTTTTTTAGTGCCATACTCATCAAAATACCAAAAAACTTTTTTACTAAATTAGAAAAAAAAAAACATAACAAAGTTCATTTGGAAGAACAAAAGATCAAGGATATCCAGGGATATCACGAAAAAAAAATGTGAAGGAAGGTGGCCTTGCAGTCTCAGATCACAAACTATACTATAAAGCAGTGGTCATCAAAACAATATGTTACTAGCTAAGAGACAGAAAGGAGGATCAATGGAATAGACTTGGGGTAAGTGACCTAAGCAAGACAGTCTAGGATAAGCCCAATGATCCCAGCTTTTGGAACCAAAATCCACTATTTGATAAAAACTGCTGGGAAAATGGGAAGACAGTATGGGAAAGATTAGGCTTGGATCAACATCTCACACCCCACAACAAGATAACTCAGAATGGGTCAATGACTTGAATATAAAGAAGGAAACTATAGGTAAATTAGGTGAACACAGCATAGAATACATGTCAGATCTTTGGAAAAGGAAAGATTTTAAAACCAAGCAAGAGTTAGAAAAAAATCACAAAATATAAAATAATTTTGATTACATTAAATTAATTAAAAAGTTTCTGTATAAACAAAACCAATGCAACCAAAATTAGAAGAGAAGTAACAAATTAGGAAACAATCTTCATAACAAAAACCTCTGACAAACATCTAGTTACTCAAATTTATTAAGAGCTAAACCAATTGTACAAAAAATAATCAAGCCATTGTCCAATTCATAAATGGGCAAGGGTCAGGAATAGACAATTTTCAGATAAAGAAATCAAGACTATTAATAATCACATGAAAAAGTGTTCTATATCTCATATAATCAGAGAGATGCAAATCAAAACAACTCTAAAGAATCATCTCACACCTACCAGATTGGCGAACAAGACAGCAAAGAAAAGTAATGAAAGCTGGAGGGGATGTGGCAAAGTTGGGACATTAATGTATTGCTGGTGAAGTTGTGAATGGATCCAAACATTCTGGAGGGCAATTTGGAACTATGCCCAAAGGGCACTAAAAGACTGTCTGCCCTTTGATCCAGCCATAGCATTGCTGGGTTTGTACACCAAACAGATAATATGAAAAATTAGTGGCAATGCAGTGATCCTGAACAACTAGGAGGGATCTATGAAAAAAAAATACTATCCACATTCAGAGGAAAAACTGTGGGAGTAGAAATACAGAAGGAAATCAATTGCTTGATTACATAGATTGAGGGGATATGGTTGGGGATGTAGACTCTAAATGAACATCCTAATGCAAACCCCAACAACATGGAAATAGGTTTTGATCAAGGATATATGTAATACCCAGTGAAATTGCGCATCAGCTATGGGAAGGGGAGGGGGAGGGGAGGGAGGGAAATAATATGATTCTTGTAACCAATGAATAATGTTCTAAATTGATTCAATAAATAAATAAACATTTAAAAAAGACTGTCAGCCCTTTGATTCAGCCATAGCACTGCTGGGTTTATACCCCAAAGAGATAATAAGTAAAAAGATCTGTACAAGAATATTCATAGCTGCTCTCTTTGTGGTGGCAAAAAATTGGAGAAAGGTGATCCCCTTCAATTGGGAAATGGCTGAACAAATTGTGGTATATGTTGGTGATTTTATACTATTTTTCACAAAGGAATAATAAACTGGATGAATTCCATATGAAGTAGAGTGTCCTCAAGAAATTGTTGCAAAGAGGAGCAGAACCAGGAGAACATTATACATAGAGACTGACACACTGTGGTACAATCGAATGTAATGGACTTCTCCATCAGTGGTAATGCAGTGATCATGAGCAACTCAGAGGGATCTCCGAAAAAGAACACTATATACATGCAAAGGAAAAAAAAATGTGGGAACAGAAACACTGAAGAAAAACAACTGCTTGATTACATGGGTTGAAGGGGATATGACTGGGGATATAGACTCTAAATGATCATCCTATTACAAACATCAACAACATGGAAATAGGTTCTCATCAAGGACACATGTAAAACCCAGTGGAAATGTGCATCGGCTAAGAAGGGGAGGGGAGGAAGGAAAAGAACTTGAATCATGTAACCATGAAAAAAAAAGAAATGAAAGAAAAAAGAATGAAAATAACTTAAGGGAGAACTTTGGAGAATACTTGTACTTAAAGACAAGAAAGAGATGATTATGCAGTTCAGAACACTCAGAAGGAGTAAGCAGACAGATGAGAAAATATTCAATTGAAAACAGTAACATAGAAGTCAAAGAAGAAAATAATATCCATAAGGTGAGGGTGGTCATCATTACAAAAAAATGTTGATAGGTTGAATATGATGGGAATAGAGAAAAGACAATATTATTTATTTACACATTTGTTTATTCATCTATTAATTATTCAGTATTTTATTGAATGGATAATATCTTAAGGAGAGTGGGAGAATTTTGAAAATTATACTTTATTGAGCTTAACTCCTAGAAAAAATTCAATAATTTCTTCTAATTTAATTAAATATATTTTTCACTTATGTTGATTTTAACAAACACTATTAAACCTTGAATCTCTTCTATGTATTTTTGTTTCTAAGTTCAGATGTATAGAAATTTCATCATATAACTTTCAAATCAATCTGAATTATCTACAATTCTTTCTGGCCTTTTGGTTCATTAGAAAAGGAGCATTTCCTCTATATATAATAGAAACAAAATAAAACAAAATGATTGCCTATGAAATCATTCATATTTATTATACACAGTTTGATTTATAATAGCAAATTCAATGTGTAACTTTCAAAGCTGTCATACTTGCCTGCTACGTGTCTTCCTCTTTCCCCTCCAGGAATTTGCATGTTAAATATTTTAATCATCTTTGCTGATCTTATGCATAGGACATAAAATCTCAGAGTTGTTTTAAACGTACATATCTCTAATTTTGATTAATTTTAAGAATTGTTTATAATTCATTATAAATTGGATTTTTTCTCTCAAAAACTGCCTGTTTATACAATTGGATCATATATGTATTGGGAAATAACTCTTTTCTTATAAAATTTAATCAGGGGGACAAGTGCAACTATTAGTTCTTTTTATTCACAGTCAGTTAGTCTTGATTATTAACAGGCTATTTCCTTGTGGGTACCATATAAATGGAAGACATTAAATTAGAGATGGTTGTGAAACATAAGAATTGTATCTTCTGCATCATCTTTACTCAGGTATGATAGTAAAATAGTAATTAATGCATTCTTAAAATGATATTGAAATATATCAGAAGTACAATTCACAAAGAAGCAACTTACCTTGAAATTCATCTATAGTATATCTATTGATAGAGGACTATCCAGATATAAGCATGCTTAGAATTAGATATATCTTGATTTGTGATTTGCTACTTTTCTTTTGGGATGACAATCAGATTTTCATCCCATTTCAAACCTTCAGTCCTTTTTAACCTAGGAAAAGGACTTCACTAAGCAGCTATATCAGTCCATTTTCTCCCTTCCAAAATACCAATAATATAAGTAAGATGGGTAAGGGGAGGATTGATGTAATTTCCATTTAATTTTCGTTATGCCTTCGGGGAGTAGTGTATGTAATAAGCTGAGAAAAAGTATGGCTTGGCTTGAGTTTGTTGATTCTTGAGAAAATACAGCTTTCCTTTTGGAGGAAAAAGACTAAAGAGCTCATATAAAATGAAAAAAAAAGTAAGAAAATAAAACTTTTGGAATGAAAAATAACCCTTACCCACCAATGTTTTGATAATTTAAGTTCAAACTATCCAGAAACATATGGATAAAATTTCCTTTAACAGAGTTTTAAAATGAAGGTGGAAGTAATTGGTAATACATGTTGCAAATTTTATTATGCCATAAACCATTGAAAAGTAGTTTGGAACTTCCAAAGGCAGAAACTTTCCAGGATTTGCACTTTTATTAATATAATCTAATTTCATGTACTAGACTGTAATCTATTTGTAGAACTTTTCTTTTAAAAAAGTTTTGAACACTGAAACATTAATGGATATTTATTTTTTTGTTTTCATGTTGCATATATTGCATGTTATGTATTTACTCTTTTAAAATAAGAAAATATGAAAATGATAACTAATTTTAACCTAAGATTAGCAAGGAACACACAATTGATATCACCAGAATTGCCAAAACTTGTATACTGCCAGGAACCCCACATTATCCCTGGGATACCTGTCTCTCTAATAGAGATGCCCTTTGAGTTCCCTGAAATAATCCTTTCTGATAGTATCTCACATATATTTCTTCCTCTTATTTTTAAAATGTCATTCAACCTTGTATAATATGTATTGTGTGCATGTTACATCTCTAAAAACGTGTTAAGAACTGATCCTGTTTATATCTGAAGTGCAGTATACCCTACCTTTCATATAGCATATACTTTCCAACTAAATTAAAATAGAAGCTAATAGTGACTGTGATGATGATAAGAAATCAGTCTTATACTTTATAATATTGTTTCTTCACAATATCTCAAGGTCCTTGTAAATCTCAGCTATGAACATGGGATCTCAAAAGTCAAATACTAAGAATAAGATAGTAAGAAATATCATTAAGGTAGAAGAGATTTGTAAAGTTGTGACTTCTATAAAGCTAATTTTGTGTTTATTTTTTACCTACAGTTTGTATTTACTTAAGGAAATTAAAGTATTAAGTACTTTTAAAGGAAATAAAAGTAAAGTTTCAATGGAGAAGATCATATTATGAGGTAGAGGGCCAAAGATTTGACATATATTACAATAATGGAGCATAATTGTTTAAATTTTTAAAATAGATTTCAGTCTCTTCCTTCTGCCTCTTTAGATTTCTTCTCTCATTGGTGAGTTTTTCCTGTAATCTCTTTTTATATGAAGAGTGAAGAGAAGTCATCCTTTGTTTCCCACAATTTACTACCCTGCCACATGTGAGTACCATATAGTTATATTTCAGCTCCCCCTTTATGTGTTGTCTTCCCTATTTAGACTGTAAATTTTTTGAGGAGACCCTGTGTTTTTTCTTGATGATATTTGTATTTCTTACATTTAGCACAGCTCCTGGCAAATAAAAGTGTTTAATAAATTCTTGATGACAGAAGAAGCAATTTATTAATAGAAGAAAGATAATAACACTTCCATTCATTATAAAGTCTTAAACACGGAACTGAAGGTCCTTGGGGCAAAGAATGTATTTCTCATTATTATCAAGACAAGACTTGCAAAAGTAATTTGAAAAATGAGTGGCTTACCAAGAACGTGATAGTTGAGAATGGGATTCTGACTTCTTGATCGTGGATTAGAATTTAGAGAAAAGATGTCCTTGGAAAGAGATGGATCATACCTTACAAATATTAGTGAATATGTTTTTGCTTATTAGCTTGAAATTTTATTAAAAGGCCTTTAATCTATAAAGGACGGGGAAAAGAAAAGACTGTGGATCTCCCAAGTTAATAAAGCACCAAAGTTATGTTACCAGAAGGAAGAATAAAAGGTCAGAGAAGACAACCTCCAAAAATTAGACAACAGAAAAATCTATCTCCCTAAGTATTTTTGCACTAATAGCCAGTGTTTAGGAAATAAGCTAAAGGATAGACATCCTAACAAAAAAGAGGAGAATTTAT
The DNA here is from genome assembly GCF_027887165.1 of Monodelphis domestica. Classification (NCBI taxonomy): domain Eukaryota; kingdom Metazoa; phylum Chordata; class Mammalia; order Didelphimorphia; family Didelphidae; genus Monodelphis; species Monodelphis domestica. The sequence continues at coordinate 517,455,306 of NC_077229.1, read as the reverse complement.
CCTCATCAGTATGTCTTTTACTTATGGACTAAAACTGGATCATAGTTATGCATGGGAATATATTGTTCCAAAAGAAATAGGTAAAAAGCAGAGCACAATTATATATCGGTATCTATGTTTTAAAATATTTTATTTCCCCAATTACATGTAAAATAATTTTAAAGTTTCATTTTCTTTAAAATTCCAAATTTAATTCCAAAATTAAAATCCCAAATTTTCTCCTTCCTTCCCACCTCCTTTCTCTCCCTCCACTCCTCTCTTTCCCTGAGACAGTAAGCAATCTCATTTAGATTTTTTATTTGCAAGTATGCAAAATATTTACATTCTTAATTTTGGTAAAAAAGGGACCTCAAACCAAAAAGATGAAGAAAGAAAATAAAATATAATATGTTTTGGTCAGCATTTGTGACAAGGAAATCACTTTAAAAGACTGATATATATTAATTTAAGGTCGCCAAGGAATTCAGCTATGTAATTCCTAAAGGAAAACTCAAGTAAGCAGTCAACCTTTTATGGAGTTTAATTACAAACAGGAGGAAGAAAGGTATTTTAGAGAGAGAGAGAGAGAGAGAGAGAGAGAGAGAGAGAGAGAGAGAGAGAGAGAGAGAGAGAGAGAGAGAGAAGGGAATAGGGCTTAAATACCCCCCTCTGTTTAGGCTGGGCCAAAAGGCCCAGGCCCTTAGATAGCTGAGGCAAAGAAAAGAGATCAGTCCCTATCACTCACGTGACCAAAATGGAGAAACAGTCTCAGGGGCCTCCACCTCCAGCTTCCTTCAGAGTAAGCTTCTCAGAGCACAACCTCTCAGAGCAAAACCTCTCCAACCAACCTCCTAGTCCTCAGACCCCAGTATCTTTAAGGAAACCATCCAAGTTCCCTCCCCTCAGTTCTCACATCTACCAATCACTGTCCATGTCTTCCCTGTGCCAATGGTGGCTCTAGCTTAACCCAGGACCGCCCAGAGGTCTGTGGCTTTGCACATGTCTGTTGAAGGTCATATTCTCAAATAATTAAATCTTGATCTTTGCTGCAGCCCTTCCTAAATCCTGTTACCCTGAGTAGGGTGGAGATTGTAAGTTCCAAGACCTGGTTCTGTCATTCCAAGTATCTCTATTGTATCAATTCTAAAATCAATCATGACTCAAAGAACTTCCTGTTCTATGCTTAAGCATAGGTCAAAGCCCTTTCCATTGTTCAGCAAAAGGTTTCTGTCCTAAAGTAATCTTAAGTAGGGAGGAGAAAGACCCTCCCATGCCAAGGGGGTTCACATTCCAATAGAGTTCCCACTATCAGTAGGAAATTTTTCAAGTATGAAATTTCCCAATGGAAAATTCCCAATATTGCAGTCACTGTGTACAATGTTTTTCTGTTTTTTCCACTTCTTTTTGCATCAGCACTTGTAAATCCATAGTTTTCTGAAACCATCTTGCTCCTCATTTTTGCACCATAGTAGTATTTCATCACAATTAAATAACCCAACTTGTTTAGCCATTTTCCAGTTGGTGGACAATCCCTCCACCTTTATCACAGACTTGCTGTCAAATTCTTTTCCAGTCTTCTGCTTTCCATCTAAACTTTGTTGCATTGGTTTTGTTTGAATAAAACATTTTAAACTAAATATAATCAAACTTATCCATTTTTATATCATGTAATGCACTCTGTTGTTTGGTCCTGAATTTTGCTCTTATCCATAGATGTTACAGGTAAACTATTTCTTGTTTCCCTAATTTGGTTACAATATCACCTTTTCTATTTAAATCATGTGTTCATGTCAACTTTATCTTGGTATACACATGACATTATATATTAAGTATATATATATATATATATATACTTATATATATACATATACATATACATTTTAAAGAAATCCAGAAATTAGTGAAAATTACACAAAGAGGAGAGAACGGCTAAGAGTAATTGGGTGAAGTTCAATGGAAGCAAAAACAATTTTTGTTGTTAGATCATACCACATACCACCTGGACAGAAAGAGGAAATAAATGAATTTGGGAAACATATTTTGCCTAATTCAAAGGCATGATATAGTAGTGATGGGAGAATTTCATGAGCCCCAATATCGGAGTAGTTCTTTGTTCCTTCCTTCCTTTCTTCTATCCTTTCAATAAATTAGAAAAAATCTATTAAATAGCTACTGTTAAAGGCACTGTTTTAATTGCTATAGTTGGAAGTTATCCTGAGATATGTATCCATTCCATTCTTACTTTTATGACATAGAAAGAAAAGACATATTCTGAAAGGATGCTAAATTTGAGGAAAGATATTTTCAGTCTTCAGAGAAAAGAGAAGCAGGTTTCCATGGACTAAAATGCATTAGAATTCATCTCAGGAGAGGTAGAAGTCTTTGTGTAGGATATTCTTAAGAAGGAAATTCTTAAGGCATAAGGGGGGGAAGATCATTTGAAGAAGAAAAATTGAGATTTATTTGAAGAAATAAAAATAGATGCACTAGGAAGTTTAAATAATATTCTTAATAGGAATAAATGGAATATGGAAATGAGGCCAGGTAACATATATATGCATATATATATATGAGAATTGTATAGTCCTATAAAAATAGTATCACTAATTCTAAAGTTCAAAATAGGCTGAGGTTGGCTAGATTATCTATAAACAACAATAACAAGATTTTTAGCTATATTGAGAAAAGAAAAAGAAAGACTAGTACCTTTAGTTGATTTGAATTGAAAGATGGTTACTGACAATAGAAAGAAGACCCAGCTGCTCAATTGATATTTTGTTTCTGCTTTCTTTGCCTAGGAAAAGTACATTGATATTTGAAATGGAATTATAAAATGATTAACATAGGTTTGATTGCCAAAACAGTAAGACAAATTTCATTCATTAATAAATTATATTCTCAGATACTGAAAGAATTTTAAAATGCAATATATAAAAGATCATAGAAAACAGTAAAAGGGCATTAATACTGGGGAATAAAAAAGTCAATTTTCAAAAGAAAAATAGAGACATTTGTAAATTATATACTTGTGAGCTTGAGTTGAGTAATATAAACCTAAAATTGATGATTAAAGGAATCATTGTGAACATCAAGAAAGGAAAGCACTGATTACAAAAGGCTTATATTATTTCATCAAAAACAGGCAATGTCTGACAAATGTAATTTAATTCTCTGACAAGGTGTAGCATTAGAAAAAAACATAACAAAGTTCATTTGGAAGAACAAAAGATCAAGGATATCCAGGGAAAGCATGAAAAAAAACGTGAAGGAAGGTGGCCTTGCAGTCCTAGATCTCAAACTATCCTATAAAGCAGTGGTCCTCAAAACAATTCGGTACTGGCTAAGAGACAGAAAGGAGGATCAGTGGAATAGACTTGGGGTAAATGACCTCAGCAAGACAGTCTATGATAAGCCCAAAGATCCCAACTTTTTGGACTAAAATCCACTATTTCATAAAAACTGCTGGGAAAATTGGAAGACATTGTGGGAGATATTAGGTTGAGTTCAATATCCCACACCCTACAACAAGATAAAGTTAGAATGGGTGAATGACTTGAATATAAAGAAGGAAACTATAAGCAAATTAGGTGAACACAGAATAGTATACTTGTCAAATCTTTGGGAAAGGAAAGATTTTAAAACCAAACAAGAGCTACAGAAAATCACAAAATTTAAAATCAATAATTTTGAATACATGAAATTAAATAGGTTTTTTTACAAACAAAATCAATGCAACCAAAATTCGAAGGGAAGCAATAAATTGGGAAACAATCTTCATAACAAAAACCTCTGACAAAAGTCTAATTACTCAAATTTATAAAGACCTAAATCAATTGTACAAAAAATCAAGCCATTCTCCAATTGATAAATGGGCAAGGGAAATGAATAGTCAATTTTCACATAAAGAAATCAAAACTATTAATAAGCAAATGAAAAAGTGTTCTAAATCTCTTATAATCAGAGAGATGCAAATCAAAACAACTCTGAGGTATCACCTCACACCTAGCAGATTGGCCAAAATGACAGCAAAGAAAGTAATGAATGTTTTAAACAATGTGGCAAAATTGGGACATTATTGCATTGCTGGTGATGTTGTGAATTGTTCCAACCATTGTGGAGGGCAATTTGGAACTATGCCCAAAGGTCACTAAAAGACTGTTTGTCCTTTGATCCAATGATAGCACTGCTGTGTTTGTACCTCAAAGAGATAATAAGGAAAAAGACTTGTACAAAATTATTCATAACTGTGCTCTTTGTGGTGGCAAAAAATTGGAAAATGAGGGGATACCCTTCAATTGGGAAATGGCTGAACAAATTGTGATATCTGTTGGTGATGCGATCAAAGGAATAATAAACTTGAATAATTCCATTGGATCTGGAACAACCTCCAGGAAGTTATGCAGAGTGGGAGGAGCAGAACCAGGAGAACACTGTACACAGAGACTGATACATTGTGGCACAATAGAATGTAATAGACTTTTCTACCAGCAGCAATTCAATGACCAAGGACAATCCAAAAGAACTTATGAGAAAGAATGCTATCCATAGGCAGAGAAAGAACTGTTGTAACAGAAATACAAAAGAAAAACATATGATTCATCATGTAGTTTTATGGGTATATGATTAGGGTTTTGAGGTTTAAAGATCACTTTACTGAAAATATGAATAACATGGAAAAAGACTTTGAACAATGATACATGTATAACCCAGTGGAATTGTCAGTTCTGAGAAGGGGGGTGGGACATCATGAATTATGTACCCATGGAAAATATTACAAATTTTAAAAAAAATTAAGAGAGGCAGAGGAAAACCAGGAAAGAGAAATGTAAGTGATGCAAGGAGAAATGTGCCAATTGAAAAAAGAGAACAAAAAAATGACAGATGAAAATTAGGTCTAAAAAATCAGAATTGATCATCTAGAAGCTCATGGTTTCATGAGAAATCAAGAAACAATAAAGGAAAGTAAAAAAAAATAGTGGAAAAGATGAAATATCTTATTGAAAAAAACAACTGACCTAGAAAATAGATCTAGGAGAGACAATTTGAGAATTATTGGACTACCTGAAAGCTATGATCAAGGAAAAACCTTGAATATTGTATTATAAGAATTTATCAAAGATAACTGCCCAGAGATCCTAGAATAAGAAAATAAAATTGAAATTTAAACAATTCACATATCACCAGAAAGAAATCCTAAAATGACAATTTCCAGAAATATAATTGCTAAATTGAAGAGCCATCAAATCAAGGAAAAAATATTTCAAACAGCCAGAAAGAAACCATTTATATACCATGGAGCTACAATCAGGATCACACAAGACTTAGCAGCTGCTACTATTAAAGAATCAAAAGGCATGGAATATGATATTCAAGAAGGCAAAAGATCTTGCTTTATAACTCAATCACCTATCCAGCAAAACTGAGTATATTCTTTCAGGAGAAAATGTGCATTCAATAAGATAGAAGATTTCCAAGTATTCCTGAGGAATAAGCCAGAACTAAACAAAAAATTTGAAGTCCAAACATGAGACACAAGAGAAACCCAAAAAGGTAAATAAGAAAGAAAATTTAAGAGACTCATTAAGGTCAAAGTGTTTATATGTCTACATGGAAAGAGGATTTCTGTAATTCTCAAAAATTACTCTCAATAGTAGAAAAGACAGAAGGAATTTATTCAGCGAGAAGGTGGAGAAGTAGGCTGATTATGATGATATGATGTATATGTAAATGTGATGATATATAAAATATTTATGTATGATATGATATGTATGCATATGAAGAATATGTAAAAAATCAAGTGCTGAAAGAGTGGGTTGCACTGAGATAAAAGGGTAGGGAGAGATAGAATAGGGTAAAGCATATAACATGAATAGGTGTGAAAAATCATTATAAAGAAAGGAGGATAAGGACCAAGATGGGGAATGCTTTTACTTTACTCTCATCTTAGGAAACATTAACAAATGTAAAATTGATAACTTTGACTATATTCATTTTTTTAAAACTTGGCACAAACACAATAAAGGCCACTACTATGAGCAATGCAATGATCCAGGACAATGCAGAGGAACTGATGAGAAAGAACACTGTCTATAACCAGAGAAAAACTATGGGAACAGAAACACAGAAGAAAAACATATATTTTTTTATAGAGAAATATTTATTTATTACAAAGATTTTCTTTACAACAAAGTAAATCATATGGTCATACTATAGATAAAATGAAAAGGGAAGAAGGAAAAGATTAAACATTAACAACAAAAAAGAAAGTGCTCATAGCAACATATTGCAGTCTCCATGAAAGTGCATCAATGGCTAATGCCAAAGTACCAACTTGGTACTGGCATACTCAATAATGACTGGTGAAATTTATAAAGCAAAAATGCAAATATTCTTTATTTTTCTTCTAAAGACATTTAGATGGAACACATTTATGAACCTATTCTTACTATACAACTAGTATATCAACATCAGATACCATAATTTGTTCAGCCATTCCCCAACTGATGGACACCATCTCATTTTTTTTCAATTTTTTTGCCACTACAAAGATAATGGCTATAAATATTTTGAACAAGTTTTTTCCCCTTATTATCTCTTTGGGGTACAAACCCAGCAGTGGTATGTCTGGGTCAAAGAACAGGCAGTCTTTTAAAGCCCTTTGGGCATAATTTCAAATTGCCCTCCAAAATGACTGGACTAATTCACAACTCCACCAGCAATGTATTAGTGTCCCAATTTTGCCACCTCCCATCCAAAATTCTTCACTTTCCTTTGATGCTATATTGGCCAGTCTGCTAGGTGTAAGGTGGTACCTCAGAGTTGTTTTAATTTGCATTTCTCTAATTAGGAGGGATTTAGAATACTTTTTCATGTTCTTATTGATAGTTTTGATTTCATCATGTGAAAACTGCCTATTCATGTCCCTTGATCATTTGGCAATTGGGGAATGGCTTGATATTTTTTTTTTGGAAATTTGACTTAATTACTTATAAATCTGGGAAATTTAACATTTTTCAGAGAGTTTTGTTATAAAAATGTTCTCCCAGTTTTTTGTTTTTTTTCTTTTCTTCTAATTTTGGTTTCATTGGCCTTAACTGGTATTTGAAGTCCTTTTGGAGTTCTTTCAGAATCTGTGTCCTAATCATGTTTTTCTTTTGAAATCTGGGTGTGTTTCTTTTGCTTTCACTGTTCCCTTCTGTGTCTGTACCTTGCTGTGTGTCCATAAAATTATTTAGAGCTAGGTGCTTCTTTTGTTGTTTACTCATTTTTTCTTATTTAATTACAGGCAGCCTAGGGGAGTATGATGTGATGGTCTGTGACCTCTGGGAGCCCTCTCCCCTTGCTGATACAGTTGACCTTTGAGACTTCTATAGCTTAAAAGCTTTCCTCAGACTTAGGTGTAATATTTTTTATCTCATTCTGATCTTGATCAGGTCAGGGACTGATTAAATTCTTGCCCTAGGTTTAGGCTCAAGTTTTTGGCTTCACTGTGAACTTTATCTAATCAGGAATACCCTTACTTGTCCTGTTATTGGAGCTGTGCCCTGAGCTTTAGGCAAAAATATCAGTACTTAGTACAATCAGCCATTCCAAAATGTGAACTAAGTACTTACTTATCCCAAGCCCTGATTAGAATTCCTTGGGATGGCACTCCAGGCATCTCCACAGGTTTGAAACTTCAAGGGTTTAGGGTTGGTTTGTACCTTTATTTGCTCAGGCAGGGTCTCAGGATCTGGATGTTAGCTTGGACATAGATTCCAGAACCTTGGACAGCAGATGTGTGGTGAGAAAGTATAGCTTTCTCTTCCCTCCTTGCTACACCTTCTTGCTGGCTCCGCTCTCTTCTCACCCCAATGCCCCAGATGTTAATTACCTAATTTGGAGGTTTTTATTTTCTTGAAAGTTGTTCCACTCTGTCTCCTTGTTTGGTTCTTTCACTCTTATATTTATTTTGTGGTGATATTTTAATCTTGGTTGGAGGAGATTCTCATAGTGGCACAGAGCTTCTCTAGATTACTCTGCCAACTTGGCTCCATGTCTGTAACTTGGTCAAAGTTAGCAATTTTACATTTTATAATGTTCCCTATTTCTTATTTGAACATAAAGTCTCCTTTTTATAACAGGTCTGACTAGTAAAATTTTCTGGGCTTCCCTAATTTATTGTATCACCCTTTATTTCTAAATTAGGTACCCATTTTCACTTTATTTTGGTATATGGGATGAGGTGTTTGTCTATGTCCAGTTTCTGCCAAATTGTTTTCCAACTTTCCCAGCAGTTTTTATTGAGATCTGGTATAGCTAAACTTCTTTCTGACATATTTATTTTCATTAATTCCCTTGACATTCTTGGCTTTCTGCTTTTCCAGATGAATTTTATTGTAATTTTGTTTAGTTCTATGAAATAGTTTTTAGTAGTTCTTTTGGTGTGGCATTGAATAAGTAAGTGAGTTTAGACTGAGTTGCTATTTTTTTATGTTGGCTTGACCTACCTCAGAGCAATTAATGCATTTCCATTTGTTTGGATTTGACTATTTTTGTGAGAAGTGTTTTGTTGTTGTGATCATATTATTTCCTGGGTATATTTTGGCAGGTAGACTCCCAGATATTTAAAATGGTCTACAGTTATTTCAAATGAGATTTATCTATCTGTTAGTGTTGGGTTTTATTGGTAGTATACATAAATGCTAATGATTCATGTGGATTTACTTTATATCCTACAACTGCCCTAAATAAGTTAATTGTTTCAATTTTTTTGGTCAATTCATTAGTATTCTCAAATTGTCTTCAAAGAGTGAGAGCTTCATTTCTTATTGACTTTTTAAATTCCTTCATATTCTTCTCTTATTGCTATAGCTAGCACGTATGGTACAATATTGAATAATAGTAGTATTACTTGGCATTCTTACTCCATTTCATATCTTATTGGAAGGTTTCTAGCTCATCCCCATTACAGATAATGCTTGCTAATGATTTTAGGCAGGTGATAGTTATAATTGTTAGGAACATTCCATTGATTCTAATATTCTCCAGTATTTTTAATAGAAATAAGTGTTGTATTTGATTTGTTCTAATGATTGATGTTTTTCTATCATATTCTTTCCTTATTTTTCTTCTAATTATCTTATCATTTGCTTTTTATCTTTTTTTGGAGCTCTTCCAGGAGTTTCTTTTGGGCATGACATTCTTTCACATTTTTTCCTTGAAGTCTGACACATTTTCATTTTTGAATTCCTGTTCTCTTCTTGGCTTGCATTTTGATAATCTTTATTATTGAAATATATTTCTAGCATCAGACTTTTTCTATGTCTTTTGTTCATTTTAGGGTTGCCTATGTAGTAACACTTGACTCAGTTCCTGAGGTTGAGGGAATCTTGTCTTATGCTTGTTCTGTGGTCTATTCAAGTGCCTAAGGTCTGCTTAGCTCTCTGGGCAATAGACTGATCACTTAGCAGAGATGCTCTGCTATGGAATGATTTGCAGCTGTTCAGTCCAGACTCCATTTGTGCTGGGTGAAATGGATTTTGCCCACTTCTAATAAGACTAGACTTTGTTGGGCTGAGTCCCTCCCATTGCTGTCTACACTGAGTTTTGCCTGACCTCTAACATGTCTAGGCTTTGTGGGGCCGTGTTCCTCCCAATGCCACCTGTTCAGTATTGTGTTGCTTTCTGCTTTTAACCAGCTGACACTACACTGAATCAGTTGTACTCTTTTTCCCTCTATATGTACTGTACCAAATTGAAGTTCCTCCCAGGTTTGCTCAGTGCTCTATTTGTACCCCAGCAAGATGGATCCTCCTTGCTCTCCAGCCATGCTTTTCTGGGTTAGAGCACTGCTTCACTTCTTCTATTGGTTCTGCTATTCCAGAATTCATTATGAAGTATTTTTCCCCTCTGTGATCCTTTGGAAGCTGTTTGGAGGGGCCCAAATGTTTTTTTTTTTTTTCACTCTGGCACATTAGCAATCTGATGTCAACTTTCAGCTTAATTTATTTCTAGTTATTTATGTTGTCTTTGTAAAACATTTGAAAATTTATTTAATTTCCCAGAAGTTATTGTCTACCATATTTAAAGTTATTCTTTTTTTAAGAGAAACCTCTAGATGAAATGACTACTGTTATTCCATAGTATTTCCTTTGATTTACACATCTCTCTAACTTGTGCTTCCTGGTGAACTTGGAACACTGTACCAGGATCATTCTCTTCCCTCTGCTGTGATTTTATTTTGTGGGGAGGTGATACTATTTGGTCTATCCCTGAGTCAGCAAGATTCACAAACTGACCTCTTCCTACTCTAATTACATCCTTATTTAAAATCCAGTCTTGGGGCTTTCTGCCTTTTATGGCTTCTTTGGAAAAAGTGTTATGGTGTTATGGCCCTGAAAGCTCTCTCACAATCACTCATCTCTGACTACACTATCAATTCCAATGTCTATATGTTTGGACTTTCTGACAAACCTATGATTTCTACTCTTAGTTCCACAAGATACAGATCCTGGCACAAATCACATATTCATTATGGAAATCTAGTGCTGACTTTGCTAGCAGAACTTCATTTACTATATTCAAACCTTTCCCTAAATTCTTGTGCATTCCTAAAATAAAAGAAGTCACTCATTATCATTTGTATCAGGTTTCCTGATCATTATTCAGTCTGGCATAAACATCAAAGTTTTGCTGAGGCTACCTTTGTAAGAGAGGGAGATCGAGGCTTTTCTAATCAAATTCGCGCATGATTTGCAGGTGAGAGGATAGCTATCATATTGAATGATGGAATCTGGATCTAGAAGAATCTTGACAGTCTGAAGTAGTTGTGTCAAACAATTAAAGATGGGGAGAGGACCTCTAATTGGTTCATAAAAATTCCTACAGGTTTCATTTTACTGAATTTAAAGTACAATATCTTTCAAGAATCAATAAGGAATATTTTGAGCCACAGGTTTATTCCATCTGGTTTAGAGCCCTGGAATAATAAAAAATTAAAATATATAAGGATAAATATAAAATAGTGGATCCAAAAATTCAGTTATTCTGATGAAGATATGATGGATTTATAAGAAGAGAGATGGAAGGTGAAAGTGTGAGCTAGAGGAGATATTCCAAAAGAGCTAATTTCATGGAGAAGTTTCTATCTGATTCCAACCTAGAAGAAAGGGAGTAACTTCCAAAGAAAGAAATAGTTGAAAGTCATGTTTGTGGGAGCAAGGGAGTACTCACTTTAGGCATGGAGAACAACATAAGCAAAGGCACAGAGTTGTAGGATGGAAGGATGGGAACAACGGTCCAAGTCATCGAGATTTCCTGGAAAGTAAATGGCTTCAAAGAGGCTCATATAAGAAAAAGCTGGATGAGGGACTTGATTTATATTGTATTTTTGATGGATATTGTATTGAAATATGATATTATATATTATATTATAATATAACTGTTAAAGACTTGTGTATGGGGAATAACATCTCAATGTTATTTGCACTGAAGTATGAATGATAGGTTAGCAAAAAGGCTAGAATTAGGAAGACAAATTAGACTGTACAATAACTTAGTTATAAAGAATTGAATCTCTCTTAGACTCTATGCACATATGTTCTATAAAACCCAAGGCCAGAATGTCCACTGAAATGACCTTTTGAAGCCTTCAGAACAATCTCTTTTGAATCCTAACTACTCTGTAATTGAATTGTCATGGGATTCCAAGTCTACCCAAGGGCCATTCTCTGAGGGAAAAGATGCTGGCAAGACAACACTGGTCTTTTAGGAAAATCTTCAGGGTGTGAATAAATCTTCTTTTAAATTTGCTTTTGAGTGCTTCTAACTACAATACCTAGGTAGAAATAAATACAAGGGGTGTCCCTCCACCTGTGGTAAAGTGACAACTGTGGGCTTTTTCCCAATTCTTACAAACCATTAGTCTTAAGGAAATTGAACCATATTCAGACTTAAATGTCCTGATGCATCCTCCTTCTGCCAAATGTTATTAGCGGTGAGTTAAAAGTAGGCCTGCTGTCACTGTGACCCCAACTGACCTCTTAATTTCTTGAGTTCAAGTCCAATTAACCTCTAGAAAGGAACACAACTGCTCTCACCAGGCAAGTCAATAGAACCCAATAGCAATCATTTCATTTTCTGGCTTGTCAAAGCGTGGCCCTCCCACCTCACCCATTTCAGACAAAGGTGGTTATTTATCACCCTTTAGAGAACTGTACTGAACAGTACCCAAGCCCAGTCTGAAGTACATTCATCAATGACACAGGCAGTATTTGGGGCATGCCACTCTGTGTGAGGCCTCAGCAAAGGGGGCTCCTCGGAATACTTGTCTAGTCAGCACAACCTGTTGATACATTTTCCATAATGATAATACTGAGATCTGCTTAAATCTTTGGCTCAATTGACCCCAGATTTGGCTTTGATCTGGAAGATGATACAGGGAAGCTTACCTTTCTATTAGAACACTATTTCTTGGTACTTAAGTTGTTAATTCTATAAGTGAAAGAAGAGTTTTTGAGGAGTATTTTTAAAAAAATTTAAAAAGTCATTAGTCTAACATTGAGAAAGAAAATTAAAAAGAAATGAGACATTACCCTGAACCCCCAAACTAGACGTACCCCAGCTCTTACTTCCAACAGATTATACTTATTGAAAATGACTTTGGTTGTGTTACTATGGATACAGTTATGGTTACAGCCATGAAATCCCTTGAAAACTACTTCAAGTGAGAACTCCTACACAAGGCCTTTCTTAATTTTCCTGTTTGTTTGTTTTTTTCTGTTGCCCCTCCAGATTTTCTCTACCTAAAATAAAATAATTTTTAAATTAAAAAAAGTCTGGGGCCAGCTGGGTGACTCAGTGGATTGAGAGTCAGTCCCAGATAGAGAAGGTCCTAGATTCAAATCTGGTCTCAGATACTTCTTAGCTATGTGACCCTGGGCAAGTCACTAAACTCCCATGGTCTAATGCTTGCCACTATTCTGCCTTAGAACCAACACGCAATATTGATTCTAAGAATAAAGGTAAGGGTTTAATAAAAGGAAAATATTAGTCTGAATTTACTTTATATATTTTCTGTACCTATATATGTACATATATATGTGCAATTATGTGTGGGTGTATATATATATATATATATATATATATATATATATATATATATATATGGGGGGGTTAATTCTTTCAGTAGAATAGAAGCAGTGTCACTACAAAGAATGCTTCACTTTTGTCTTTCTATTCACCTACCTACTGAATGTCATTGATGATATCATATGATTCTACCTGTTTTAAGCTTTCACTTCACAAATCCTCCATCTATTCCTTCATTTTCTTCTGTGTGTCTCTGACATTCTTTTGACCAGAGAAAATTCACCATTTGGTTAACAACCTTCTTTAATGAATATCTCAGAGCATAGCTCGTCCTCTACTTGAGTTCTTTCTAGAATTCAGAGTGACCTCCAATCACAATGAAGAGTCAGAGGATGCCTTGGATGGAGGTTTGGACTCAGCACAATTTGGTCTGATCATTATAGGCTAAACCACATGGTCTGATGACTTAGACCACAAGCCTGAGAATGCTTGAGAGTATTATGTTGATGTGATTGTTTTTTGTCTTTTTGATGAGAGTATTCATTCCAATGTTAGATTCCAATCCGTCCATGCCTATCCATTCTGTATGATTCTTGTTGATGTGCAAAATCTACTCATAAATCTTCCATAGAAGATAGAACCTTAATGGGGTCCCAGGGAAGATAAATTAACTCTATTACCTTTCAAAGCAAGAGTTAATTATTTAATGCACAAAGAGTTCTAGTATGGAATCATAGATTCTCAGAGTTGAGAGTTAATTCAGTAGGTATCTAGTCTAACACCTACCTGAAGCATGAACCTTTCAAATCAACTGAAATAATAGAATTCTGGGTTTTTTTTAATAATGCCAAACATTTTGTTTTTAGTACAGGGGAAAGTGAATTGGCCTGTTGTTTTCAAGCCAGAAAGGCCTTAATGGTGATAATAAGAGGTCTTTGGGGGAAATGAAATATAAGGAACTTCTACTTTTTATTCTATGAGAACTTACTCTTTTGTCAAAAGAAAACATACAGCCAAGAATATTAAAAATGAAACCTTACTAAATCTATTAACTTTAATATTTCCTCAATGTATTTTGGCATAATTATGTTATAAACTCTCTGTACGACATAATTACTATGAATTCTATTTTTCTTGTTTCTTATTTCAGTATAAATTTGCCTAACTACCGAAGTCTGTTCATAAAAGCTAGATGCAATCTATTTGACTACTAGGAATTGAAAAGAATTGATGGAGACAGACAAAACCTTATCAGACATCCTGAATTCTCCATTGCCAAACCTAATTCTTGTCTCGTGCTGGGGATTGGAAGATGTAAGGAGCTTACTGACTTTCAGATCTAATTAGAAGTCCCTGTGTTAAGAATATATTTTAATTATTTTAGCTTATTTATTTTACTGTTCAAAATTAGGAAATTGAGTTCATTTAGATACAGAATCAAAATAAATCATTCGGTATTTATGAAACACATGTGCAAAGCACTGAATGGCAGGGGGGATATGAAGAAGAAAATGACAAAATTTCACTATAAGTTTCTGCATATATAGATAATAATCTATATCCATCCATCTATCTATCTATCTATCTATCATCTATCTATCTGCCTATATCTATCTATCTATCTATCTATCTATCTATCTATCTATCTATCTATCTATCTATCTGTCTGTCTATCTGTCTGTCTGTATCTAATTCATATGCTCTCCATCCTCTGACATATTCCAATTGTAAACCCAAAGAAGTTTCCCTTTGTTTCTTAGTGGCTCAGGCAATTCTTTAAGACTATAAGTTGCTAAAAAGTATAAGATCTTAAGTGCATTGCCTCACCTAGAACAATGTTTATTGCATGCAAAATGCATTATCTATCTCTGCATATGTATAAGTATAGTATCTCCCTTTATGTACACATTCAGGTGAGTCATTTTTCAGTCCTGTCTGACTCTTTGTGATCCCTTTTAGGATTTTCTTGTCAGAGAAAATGGAATGATTTTCCTAGCTTATTATGCACATGAGGAAACTGAGGCAGAGTTAAGCAACTTGTCCAGGGTAACACTGCTTGCAAATATCTGAGGCCAAATTTGAATCCAGAAAGATTTATTTTCCTCAATCTAGGTCTAGCACTCTGCCCACTTTTCTTCCTGGCTATCCTGTACATTTATATAATAGTTAAACAAAAAACTTTTTGCAAGATAGTAAACTTTTTTTTAAAGGAACACTACTGTATAACCATTTTTCCTTTGTATGATTGTGTATAGGGATAGAGAGCAGTAGTGAAAAAAATTCTCCAATTTAGCTTTTTAGTTTCCTACTCTCCTGTATTAAAAGCTACCTAATAGAATTTACAGTTGGAGAAGCCTTTTAGAGGCAGCTCTCTCTGTATTTTTTATTAAGTCCATACTCACAGAATCTACTTAATGTCAATTTTGTACCATGGCTACACTGCCCAGAGTATTTTATTTTAAACCTGCAGGACATGATGATAAATTGATAATTGACCCCAAGGCCAGAGCAAATAAAGATGCCCTGTTTTTCATTAGTACAGTATTAGCCAGCTGAAAGAAGAGGAACAATGCTAAACTGAGTACCGAGAACAGAACAATTAAGTAGCCATACTTGTGAGTCAGTTTTCTTACTGTGAACAATAACATAAAATTATTGTCATAAATTTCAGTGATAGTGGAGTAGCCCACAGCCTCCTCCCTTTAAAAATAGTTTCATCTCACTATAAATACAATATTCACATTTATGTTTGTTCAGAAAAAAAAATAACCTAGTTAGGAAATACAAAAAGTGATGAAATTTAAAGTCAATTATTCAGCCCTGAGGGCTGTAATATTAGTGAGTAATCATGACTTCAAAGATGGGGAAATTAACCATTTTTCATTAATAGTTAAGGAATTATGGGTGTGAAATGGTGCAAACCCTCTCAGAAGTGGTCAGTATGTAGATGTGTCTTATTTAACTGCTTGGTTTGTTTGGTTTCTAATTCCAGTATTACCTTTGGTTAGTTGAATGAGAAAATCTCATTTTTGGATAGTTCATGCAGAAGGAATGGGCTGGAAACCTCTGTTTTTCCCCCCTAGAATACTATGAGTTATCAGGTAAATTATAGAAATATTCCTAAATTAAATATACATATATATGAAACATATGCACATATATATGCATAAACATACACATGCTGAAGATAATAATAGAATTTGTGCATTTCCCGAAACAGTATTTTTTGAAGTCCTAGAAGAGGTAGCTTACACAATAGTTGTCAAGCCCACTGGGGACCACCTGTTTGGGGGTCCAGAAGGGTAAGAATGCAGACAGACTCAGGAAGGCTAGGCGGTTATTTGAGGGGCACAACTTATAGGTAAAATGATGTAGGTATAAGAATTAGGTAATCTTCAGACAGAAACAATGATAGGTAATGATTCACAAGGTAAGGATAATGAACATAGATTACTTCAGGGGTCACAGACATAACTTTTCAATATGTAATGGATCAATATGTAAATGTAAGATTGACCAGCTGGGTTTGGTACTTCAGTGGGTGACTCCCTAAGCAGACTCCTGACGATTTTCTTGCCCTAATGGCTTCTTGGCAGGATATCTGGTAACTTGGAGAGAAGAATGGGTTGGATTCAAGCTTAGGAGAGAGACTACATGTCTTACTGCTTCTAAGTTAATGGCTTCCCCAGAGGCCTTGCATGCTGGGGTTTACTCTCACTACTGGAGGCTTCATATAGCTCCTAGAAGTTTTCAAAAAACATAGTAGGCACTTAATAATAGGCTTGTTAATTGTTTTAGTAAAATATCAAAAATAACCAATAACACCTGAAAGTATGGCATAATAGAAGGAGTTTTGAGTCAGTTAGGGTTCACAGGATCAAAGAATTAGAGTAAATCTATAGTGCACGAAAGAAAGAAAGAAAGAAAGAAAGAAAGAAAGAAAGAAAGAAAGAAAGAAAGAAAGAAAGAAAGAAAGAAAGAAAGAAAGAAAGAAAGAAAGAAAGAAAGAAAGAAAGAAAGGAAGGAAGGAAGGAAGGAAGGAAGAAAGAAAGGAAGAAAGGAAGAAAGGAAGAAAGGAAGAAAGGAAGAAAGGAAGAAAGGAAGAAAGGAAGAAAGGAAGAAAGAAAGAAAGAAGAAGAAAGAAAGAAAGAAAGAAAGAAAGAAAGAAAGAAAGAAAGAAAGAAAGAAAGAAAGAAAGAAAGAAAGAAAGAAAGAAAGAAAGAAAGAAAGAAAGAAAGAAAGAAAGAAAGAAAGAAAGAAAGAAAGAAAGAAAGAAAGAAAGAAATAGGACACAGGACATGGAATCAGAAAGACTTAGTTTCATAAGTTCAAATATAGCCTGAGACAGTTACTAGCTATATGACCCCAAACAAGTTACTTTAACCCTGTTTGTCTCAGTTTCCTCATCTGTAAAATGAACTGGAGAAGAAAAGGGCAAATCATTCCAATATCTTTGTCAAGAAAAGCCCAAAGGTGATGAGACACAACTTAAAATTATTAAACAACAATATGAGCTCATCAAGTTTAATCATTCACAATCAGTCTCTCATATACCAACAAGTGATGTAGAGGTATATTTTATCAGGTCAGTGAACTCTGAAGTAATAAAAATTATCTTTATTTCATTATAATTATCTTCTTGTGAAATTCCAGGCAATTTATTATATTCATTAAAAACATTATCCTGATATGGGGTCCAAAGGGTTAACCATACTGACAAAGGGGTTTATGAGACAAAAATGTATTTTTAACCTCTAATCTAGTATAACTTTATCATTATGCAGCCAAAGAAACTGACGCCTAGAAACATTAACTAGAAACATTAAAAGTAAAATAGTAAATAGATGAAATTATTTAAAGCTAGTATTCTGATCCCAAAGTCAACATTCTTTTCACTGCATCATTGACAATTATAATCAGTAAATTTCTATGAAAACTTGGGCAAATTCATTAACTTTTCCCAGTTTTGTTTCTCTCATCTATAAAATGCAGAGATTGCATTAGATTCTCGCTAATATCTCTAGTAACTGAATCCCATGTTTCCCCCTTCATTGTTTGGAACTTTTACTGAGGGCATTTTGACGTATTTCCATGTGTCCTTTCTAGAAAAGAGAATGTGTTGTGTGGTTCTTACAACACTTACTCAATATCTGCAAAAAAAACTGAACCAAGAACAAAAGGAATAACATCCTAAGTGGTATTCTTTGTACTAGATTTAAAAAATCAGTTTCTTGAAATTATCCCTTAAAGTGAAAATTCTAAATTCTATTCTTGACACCAATATCTTAACTAATAAGTAAAGGGCGGAAAAAAGTATTTAGAGTACTGGTTTTGGAGGTCAAAGAGCAGACAATTGATTCATGAAATGGGTGATAGTAAACAGTAATTCAATTAAAATTATTGATTTATATTAAGAAGCTCTTGGCTAAGGATTTCCACCTATATTTATTGGAAAGAAGGACACTTTTTTTCATTGTCTTTGACTAAGCTGTTGTCACTGAAATAAGTGTGAAATCAGCAAATGTATACACATTTACTACTGCAAACAAGCCGCCCAGAATCTAATTAGACAGAACTCTGCCCATCTGTTCTGCATTATCATGGGGCTTGCTCAAATGCATGTTGTTTCATTACTAAAAGGCAGAGAGAGGCAAATTGAATTGAGCTGGACTTCCTCTTAAAGAGAGATCAGGGCATAAAGTCAAACCCTTGCTGTGAACTAACAAAGGACCATTGGGAAAAAGTGGAATGAGAAGTGATTTCTTTTTCTAAGGCCACATGTCTAGTGCTTAATATGGGCCATAAGGGAGTGTTCATTCTATTGTTCTGTACAAGAAGACATGAGCTGTCACAATATAAACCTTGTTCACTATGCAAATTGTTGATTTTGGTACTTGCTCCCTAGTGGCAGATGCCCTTTTATTAGCTGAATGTCATGGTATGTTCAATTGAGTCTAAGTTGGGCCAGTAGAAAACTGCTAGCCCTAAAATGAAAGCAGGCTTCAAGAAGCACTTCGTTATTATGAGTTATACCCTGAAACAATTTGAATCAGCTAAATCAAAAATGTTGCAGAGCCCAGTATCATTTTCACATAATTATTTACAAATCCTATTTCAAAACAATGGTATGATGTTTGTGACTTCTTAACTAATTTTGACTGTTCCACTATGAATAGGAAATAACTAATTGCTGATATTTTGGAAGGGAGTAGAAAACTACTTTTCCCCAATCATATACTTAGAATGGCAAAAATACTAACATTCTATGGTAATCATTCTATGCTTTGGTCTTAGAGAAATTCTTCTAAAAACACATTTTCCCTCATATGATAAATTTGTGCCATTTTCTGCAGTAAAAGCTATTTTCCTTGCACAAATGGATGCATTTTATTCTGGATCCCATTCATACTTATTTTTTAAAATGTTTATCTCTTTGTAGAAATGCACTCTAATAAGGAACCAATCTGGCAGCCTTCAATAGGAGCTAAAGAATTAGGTTTGAAGTTAAATTTAGTAGCTTTTCCCATAAGTATTTTTCCTGATAAAAGGTTACATTATATCAAAAAAGAACTATATCCAATTGGTAAAGTCTCAAAAATGGGAGGCCTATGGCCACAGATGCCATGTTTCTTTTTGTTCTCCTCTTTTTTCTTTTCCCTAATGTCTATTTTTTTTCTCTCTCTTCATATCAAGCCGACTGAGATACAATGGAAAGAATATTAGAATTGGTACTAGGAGAGACATGGGTTTAAATCTTGACGCTGATACCAGCTCTCTTAACCCAAGCAAGTTGTTTAACTTCTCTAAGCTTGTTTCCCTACTTTTAAAACAGGAATAATGATGCCTATTATTGGTCCTGTGACCCATAGCATGCCAATACTATCTATGGGTTCTTTCTTGGCAAAGGTACTGAGCTGTTTTGCCATTTCCTTCTCCGGCTGATTAAGGGAAAGAGAGGTTAAGTGACTTGCCCAGGATAACACAGTTAGCAAGTGTCTGAGGCTGTATTTGAACTCAGATCTCTATGACGTTAAGCCTAACCCTCTGTTCACCAAGCCATCTAGTTTTCTCAGTGATACCTATGTCATAGAATGAACCCCATAAAGTTTGTTTTGAGGACAAACAAAGCAATATATACAAAGAATTCAATTAGACATAATGTTTCTGCTTCCCTCTTAGCTAGCTTAATATATTATACATAGTACATACTTAAAAATGCTTATGGAAATGAATTAAAAGTGCTTTATATTATCTGGTTATCATCATCATCATTATGCTATGGCAACAAATATCTCTTCTTATATACTTTACCTGAATTCTTCTTCATACCTTCCTGTGACTTTCCAAATGGTCATTTGACATCATCCCCATGGCTAGGTTCCCTAAAATCCATCAAGATATAGAGTATAACATTCCCCCTCTGTTCCAAACCTTTGTGATCTATGTATATTCTTCACGTTTGTCATTATTTTGACCCCCATAGCATACTGAAATTAATTTTATTCTTTCCATTCTCAACATCACCAATGCAATATTTATTAGGAAAGGAAATGGGATGATTGGAAAACAGGGGATAATGGGAGGCAGTCTTATTTCCTTTCCACACCAACCACTCTCAGTTACTCAGTAACTGCTTCTATCTTGGATTATAATCATCATCTATTAGTTTGTCATTCATTTAACTGGCACTTTATTAAGCAATTATTCTGTAGGAAGTATTTGGTAAATGGTAATGCAAAACTAGAAAAAAACTTCTTTTTCCTAATTAAACTTAAGGTTCAGCATTTAATGTCACCATACCTGTAAGGGAAATTGAGAAAAAGCAAATATAGAGAATGAAGAGTCAGGGTCAAATCCTGAGGAAAAATCAAGGACTATGAGGACTAAGAAAAGGCAATTGGATTCATCAATTAGTAGGTCACTTTTGATGACATTTAAGAAACTAGTTTTAGCAGTGTTGGGGACAGAATCCAGATGGCAAGAGGTTAAGGAGAGAGTTGGAAGTGAGGAAGAGTATGCATAGATAGGGAATAAAGATTTTTCAAGATTAACATTAAGTAAGAAAGATACAGAATGACAACTGATTGGATATAAGGGTTCAGAAGGGAATTAAAAGCATAGTTGATTAAGGTATTAAAATCTTAATGGAAAAACCAAGCCTGTCTCTTGGGAGATGGAAAAAAGTCAATGGAGAATGAGACTGAAAGAAGAGAATAGATAGAACTTCTGCTGGAGTAATGTTGTAGAATGGGAAGTACCAGAGTCATAAGAGAACATAAGAAAATAACTTTGGAAAGAAATAGGACTTAAAATAATTACTGTGATGAGAGAGGGAGTTCAAGGGGATAGAATGTCAAGATCACCAAGGAAATCTGAAAGTAGAGTCAAAGGATAATCTTGTAATGGGAGGAGATTTTATGACTTTCTCTAGCAATATTCACTGACCCAGGTCCAGAAGCAGAGAAGCAGGATAATAGCAATAAAGTAGAATCAAAGATTAGACAGGTTGGGAACAGGAAGATAAGGAAGGAAAATAATGCCAGAGCACTACGTATTCAAAAACTGAAAAGGTGCAATATAATGTCAAGCCTGGGTATTAAAAAGGACAGCTTGGGATACTTCCCAAGGATTGACCTAGTTGTTGCTGGAACATAGAATATGAAAGTGAGTCAACAACAAGTCAAGTGAACAAGCATATGTTAAGTATCTACTATTTGCCAAGGACTATACTAAACACTGGGGAATATAAAGAAAGGCAAAAACAGCCCTGCCTTCAAGGAGCCTGGATAAAGATATGAGTCTGCAAAGGTCATTTGAAGTCAAATTGTGAAACATTGGGGAATTTAGCATAAGGAATCTGACTTTAATTGGTATGCAATGAAATGTCATTGAAATTTTTTATACCGTAGAATCATATAAACAGGATAGTATGCCAAAAAGATAATTCAAATGATACTATATAAAATGTGTTAGATTAATTAGATGTAAAGAATGTGCAAGGTTTTGAAATAGGAAGACCAGTTAGGGAGCCTATTGAATAATTTAGGTAAGAGCGAATGAAAGCTCAAACTAAGATGGTGACAGTTGAATTAGAGAGAAAATACAAATCTGCTAGATGCTATGGAGTAATAGCATTGGCGTGGGAAAATTGCTAAGTATAAACTACTTCTCATAGAGATGGGAAACCCATCAGTGATTTATAGTACTAAAAAGGCTGTGTAAAGTAATATAACTTGGTCTTAACTCATATAGATAGTATCGGAGTCAAGAATTGAACCAAGATCTTCATAATTCCAAGGACCAGTCCTATATTCATTACACCAGAGATGTCATATGCACTGTTGTTCACTCCCAATGCAGCCTAAGTTAGAATGAAATGTAATTGAAAAATATTTAACAAAATAAATAAAAATGCAACAGAACATAGATAATGTTAATATATAGAGTTCTAAGTCAATATGTGGGGGCAAAGATTTTTATGCATGAATTAGTGACTCTGTTTATATATGAGTTTTATATTGCTGTGCTATACCATGATGCCTCTTTTACCTAAGAGATCACATTAATTAAAATCAGTAAAAGGCCAAAGAAAGGCCCATAAAGGGTAACACTGGAAGATTTTCTTGAAGTTGAAATCTAAATCCTAATGGCTATTCTTTGCATGTGGTCATTCTACATATTATCAATATGCCATTTTTGATTTATTGATTCTTGATTTAATACTTTCAAGAATTTTTCCAGTGATCATTCAAGTTCCTTAGCCTGAATTTTGCAGATTCCAATAGCTTCCATTTAAAAAAAAATGAGACATCTGCCCTTCTCCATTCCCAAACTTCTCCTTTCTTCCCGAACTTACAAAGGTCAGTGAGAAGGACTCTACCCTCACATCTGCCAGTTTTTTTTGAGTACCCTTTGAAGTAGTCATCTGGGCCTGATGACATGAATGTATATAGGGCTAATTAAGTTCTCTTTTTTCTAGTTCCCACTTATCTTGGTTATCAACTACTTATTAGCTATTTTTTGGTCAGCCTTTTCTAGTCTAAAGATCACTCTCTATAAAAAAAAACCATAATCAAAATTAAAAAAGTAATTGAATAGTTCAATATTATTTCCCTTTTTAACTGTTGTCATTATTCTATTGATTCTGTGGCTATATTCCTTTCATGAGGATTTTCTATAATTCAGATTTTAAAAAGAATATGTATGAAAAAGGGAAAAAAATCAACCCTCTCTTGATTTTCTTTGGCTTTTCTTATACTGCCATGCTTTTGTTCTCATCTTCTGTTAATTGTCCTCTCTTATTTCAGTCTTCTGTTATATCTTTTAAAATACTAAGTTGGTTGGTGAGTTGCTTGGGTAATTATGTAAAGATCTAAAGACAAATATACCTTGTCTTCCTCACTAAAACTTTAGAACATCATTCACAAGAGTCTTACACCCTTTCTGCCTTTATTGTCTGTGTCAAATTTTAGTCCAGAAGTTTTAGCTTATCCTTTTTTTGCAAGAATCATATCTTCTGTTCTACCAAAGTCTCAGGGCCATGTTATTCTATGTTAGAATTTCCCTTATTACTATGGAGGAAGGTTTATTTTCTCCAAAGATTCATCATTTCTATTCCATAGTTGGGCAGTCTGACTTCATTTGAATCAAGGAAATGAGTATGATCTCAATTCACATGGCTCTGGGGGAGGATCACTCCTATCTCCTTTCCCTTTAACATCACATCTCTATGCAAGTGGGCAGGATTTCTCCAGGGGTTGGTTGGTTTTCTTGTGCTATCCCTGTCCACTAAGGTTTTACTTGCTGGCAGAATCCCCAAGGACTCTTGCAAAAAAGCAAGTCATCTTCCTTCTGGCCAGTGCCAAATGTTGAGGGTATCATTGGCTGATACCATGGAAGTATGTGTCTATATCATTCTTCCTTATTAATAAGAGTACAATTCAAAACATAATTTCATGTTCATAGCTTGTCATTTTAAAGATGAACTTGACATTAAGGTAAATAAAGAAATTATCTGCTCCATTTTTGATAGAAAGACCTCAGTAGATATCTAGATAATTGAAGTCCCACATCATTACTATCTCATGAGTCTAGGTATGTACTAGGTATGTGATCTGTTTTCCAAATTCTTTTATTTTCTTTCTGTCAAAGTGAAATCCAGCTAGCCCTTTCTTAACAGTCCTTGTTAGATAAACTTTATTACAGTGAGGGATTTGTTATTACTACATTTTCAGCTATGGTCCAGAAATCAAAATAATATTCTCAAAGAATATCCTCTTTACTTTCCAAAATATCATTTCTCTTCAGACTCTCTTTCCATGGTCAGAGGTCACAAAATCAACATATGTGTCTGTAGTTTCTTTCTGCAAAAAAATCTTTTGATTCTGCTAATAGAAGATGAACCCTCTATGTGTGAATCTAGGTATCATTTATTTACATTGTATTTATTTATCTGTCTATATGCTATATTCTCTTGAGAGCAGAAACTGTTTTTGTTTTTGAATCATCATGGCTAGCACAATACCTAAGTCCCCTGTAGTTGCTTTAAAACATGTATTGAATTAAATCAATGAGATAATTAGCAACAACTTTATTTTCTATTTAATTTTGTTAATCTGATACATTGCACATAGTACCTGCAATATATTATATACAGAAGAATATTAGAGCACAATATGCGTATGCAAATATTATGTCATTTAAAATAGGAATATGTTTGTTATATAGATATGGATACATATTTTTAAGCTTTAATGTCTCAAAATTGCACTAAGACTTTCGGAAAAATAACTATGGTAAATTTAGTCACATAATTTATATAACTATATATATATAAATACTTTTATCTTTATATTTTATATATGTGTTTATATATGTGAATATGTATATGTATGTTTACCAATGCATTAACATTTTCCACCTCTTCTGTATCACACAGTATCCTCCTAGTTAGGACAATGGTTAAAAGAAATTATAGCCACCAATTTTTTAAATGTCAATGAATATTTTAATCTACTGTATCTACTTGCAAATGTCATGGATCACAACAGGTTGTGTTGGACTCCTCTGATCTAGACAATTCTCTTTTTTATTAATACAATTTATTTCCAAGTATTTAATTCTTTCCTTCCCATCTCTAAATCATAGAAAGCATCAGATAACAAACATATATAGATATAGATATAGATTTTTGCCTTTTGTGTTTCCATTTTTTAGTTCATTCTGTGGAGGTGAGCATTCACAAACTGTTCTTCAAGCATTAAGTTTGTATCTGTATATAGTGTTTTCTTGGTTCTACTAATTTCACTGTTCACTACCTCATGTAGTTTTTTCCAAGTTCTTTTTTTAATTACATTGCTCATCACTTTTTATGGTACCAAGACTCAATAAATATATATGTATATATGTACATATATATATATATATATATAATTTTTGCTATTGCTTGTATTGATATTTGAAAAGCCCTTTGTATAGGTCTTAATAATGATTTCCCGTTTCCTTCTTTATTATTTAAATATTTGCTTTATTTTATGTAGGTCTATCATAAGACCTTGTTATAGCTCCTGTTCAGGTCATTTTCAGTACATGTTTGAGGAAAGATATCACACATATCATTACTTTTAAGCTATGAGTATAAGCAACTGTTAAATTTTGTTTCTCCCGTGAGTTGGCCGAATTTTAGAACTTCTCTACTGAAATCCCTAATTAAGGACTTCTCCCTCTCAATTCCTTTATTTTATAATCTAATTTTTAAAGAGGCCAGATGCTTTCACTTTTGAATATTTTAAAAATGTAAAATAAAATCTAACTGCAAAAATAAGGTTATGCGATAACAGAAATATATGTTTTCAACATGTATATACCAGGATGAAGCTTTTAAAAGTCATATATGAGGAAAGTATTCCAACACTGCATCACCCTTCCATTGGGTAATCTCTAAGTTAACCTAAACAGATGTCCAAAATGTTGTAGAAAATGAAACTGCTTATCCCATTATTATAATGGGAAAGCTTGCTTTTAGCAGTGAATAGAAAATACTCATTCTATATCCCAAGGTCCTGTGCTGGTAGATTCGGTTATCCTTTCAGACTACACAAATAGAATCCTTCCTAAATAGCAGCAAAAGCATAATCCCTCACTGGATCATAATTAAGGACAGTTTTATTAAGGAGTTAACATGATCTTTGTGGGTAAACAGCCTTCCATGTGTTCCTTACTCTATAATTCATCCCATTTTTCCACTCTGGATGTTCAGTGAGCAAATATTTTTTTTTTCCAGTAGCTACATGAAACCATATATTTTAAAGAATAGCATGTTAGGATCTTGGATACTGTTGAGTATCCTTTAGGTCTGCATTCTTTCTACCATAAAAACATCCACTCTCAATAACTTGATACATAGGAAATGCCTAGGTGATTCCTTGGCATCAGGGATATTGCAGAAATGCAGTGGTAGCATTGAAGATGCAAGGATATTCTTCTGCCTTTTCTAGTCTGGATGGGCAGTACATCATAGCACCCTTTGGTTTTAGAAGTAGAGAACATAGCTTCATTATATTATATTTATCGTTCACATTTATGTGATATTTTACGGTTTACAAAGTGATTTCCACCAATAATTTGTAAGGAGATAGTTTAAGTTTCTTGATCCTTCTCTTACAGATAGGAAATAGAGGCCCAGAGATCTTAAAGACTTATCTATACAATTAATAAATACAAAAGCATGAATTAAACCTAGATTTTCTGACTTGAGGTCCAATGCTTTGCAAGGAGATATCACAATCCACCACTTTTGGACGATGCCTGTTTCATTGTGTAGGATTTAATTTAACATCCAGTACTCAGAGTGTTATATTTTATAAAGTTTATTGATAATCACTAGAAGTAAAAGAAAAATAGGCAATTATCTAACAAAATAATACCATGTGACTAAATTCTCCTGCCTGTTTAAAAAAACCACTGTCAGCCACTGCAATTACATGAAGAAGAGAGCAAGAGGCAGGCAGGGCTACACAAAACTTATATCCTCCCTACATCAGCAAGTAAAGTGAGAAGGAAAGTGGGGTGCTGGGAATCATAGTTTTAGGGTAACAGATTCCAATTACACAATTGGAATACACATAACCTAAAAAAAAAGTTAATTCCTCTCTGTAGATAAATAATCTAAGTAAAGAGGTCAACACTATTGTATTAGACACAACCACACCACCAGTATGCGTAATAAAGGAAGGAATGTGGAATAAATGTGAAAGCATAACCCTGCTTCCTTCACCTTTGCCTCAAGGATCAAATATATATATATATATATATATATATATGCATAGATATTCATATATAATATATTGATACTGAAATCAGAGCAGTATGATCAGACTGGAAGGGGATTTCCTCACTTTAGTCATGGTCAGAGTCCCATAAATGGTTTTGGTGTATTTATATCAACAATCAGTGAGCTTAGAAAAACTTAAATTTTCTAATATCAAATCAAATTGTTGACTGCAATTAGGAACTCTCAGTCAAAAACAAAGAAAATGTTCAAAAATTAATATTAACCTGAATGCTTCTGGTGGCTTATGTTGGTTGATTGGCTTGGTTTAATACTAATTGATGGTCCTCTTCTCTGAACTAGCAAACTTTAACTTTCCCTTCATAGGGAAAGATTTTCTAAATATTTTACCCCAGCAGATGGTGGAAGATGAAAGCAGATGATCCTGAAGAGCTGATTACATGAAAATGATTAGTTGGTAAAAGAGAAAAGCTTGGCAATGCCCAATGGAGGTCATAGGCATAATGTGACCAGGAGATGGTGAACACATATACCATGTCAAAAAATAGCCCAAGGTAAAGAGAAGACATCATGTCCAGTAAAGATCAGAGCAATGACATCACCAAAACACATCAGAATCGAGAGTTGCTTTGGACATGTGTGTGTTGGTCACATATGCTGAATATATTTGTCTTTTCATATATTTTTGGTAATACCATATACATATGCTCTCTATATATGCATATATGTTAGTGTTTACATGTATTTCTTACCCTATGGATAATAACAATGATTTTCTCATTTCTTGATTTTGACAGGCTGTTTGATTACATCTCTTTATTGGAGTTAATGAATATTCTGACCTTATAAATGGACATTAATTGGGACTTTGGTTTAAAAATCTGCTTTGGTTCTGAATGAGTATTAGACTACAGAATGATTAAAACTTGGGATAGCTCCTTGGTGCCCATTTGGGAAGGAAGTTTGAGATGTACAACAAAACCTGATGGAAGAATAACAATCTCCATTAGTCTCCTCCAATTGATTTTGAGTAGAATAGAATTCAAAGTGTCATATACTTGGAAACCATTACAAATATAACTGTAGATTTTACAAAAAATAGAATAATCTCTCTGCCAACAAAATATTCCTTTCTATAAATTGAAAATGATTGTATACAATTCAGTCTTCTCTTTACGTTAGAGAATTGGCATTCCTCTTGTCTTTCCTCATAGGATATATTTCCAAATCAGAAATAATGTGTCTCCTATTTAAAACAAAGTCTCATAAGGATAATACTTCATTGGGTAGAGTAATTGAAAACCAAAAGGCAGGCCATCAAAGTTATTCAAATGATCAGTATGCAACAGTAATGCTGTTTTTCCATTCAGCGAATATTTTCCAGCGTGCTTGATTCTAGCACAATTGATTATATCACAAGTTGAAAGCAAAGGAAGAAGAGGGGGTCGTGGCTAGACCACAGGTAGCCTTCCCAAGAGAGGCTCATCGAAATAGAAAAGGTATTTTTTTTAGACCACCATATTTACATACCCATCAGAAAGTTTCTTAGGATTTAGATCAAGGAAAGAATCTAGAGGTCAGGCTCTTTTATTCTATAGAAAAGAAAACTCAGACCCAGAAGAGGTAAATAAATTAGGTTAAGAAGTAGAGATTTTGTCAATGAAACCAATGTTCACTCATTTTAAAGCCAATGGCTTTCTACCACATCATCCTTCATTACCACGTCATTTATAAAATAATGATCATGTAATATGTATACAAACATGTATATGTGTCTATATATGTATACATATAGCATATAATAATTAGGTTGACTACATGTGACAACTCATGAAAATATCAATAATATAAAGGAAACAAGTGATTACAGGAAACTTTCTGTAGATTGTGAAGATAATAAAGATTCTTGTTCATTAAGGCAAGCTACAGACCTGGGGCCTTAACCCTAATTTCCAACTGATTCTAGGGGAAGACTGCCACCTACTGGATCTGTAGCACTACTTCCTGATGTACTTGGGTCACCCACAAAGTTGACTTCATTTTATAATAAAGGTTTTTCTATTAAAATAATGTATGTGTTTAAAGAGCACCATGTGTTGATTCTCACAGGAACATATAATATGAATTCTCCTTTCGGATAGTTTGAGTTAAAGAGCTCTTTACCTACCTGCCCAAAATGTTCCCTGAGTTAATGGTTTGTTGGTTGTTGGTTTTGTTTCTCAAGTCAGGAACGAAATTGAAATTCTGTTTTGCGATTTTGAATTCGCCGGGGCTATGATAGCATTCTGCTGCAATGGAGACCAATGGAAGACCATCGTTTAGTCTTTGTAATTGGCAACTCTCTTAAATGGTGTGCTCCTTGTTAGCCTAAGAAATCTACATGACTGCTCTAGGCTTACATGACTGGATATAGTCTCCAGAACCAGTTTTCTTCCAAATACGGCAGGTGTGTGGCAGCAGTACAGCAATAGCCCAATGATGAGTTTTTAAAGTTATCTATCCGAGCAGTGAAACTATTGATAATTATTTTGAACAATGGCCCCAAATGCAACTTCTCCTCATGCAGCTCACCTAGACTTGTGTTATTGATTGGAAAGTAATTTCCTCAGTGTAGAAGGAAAAGTTCATTGGTGGTAAGATTGCTAAATTACTAAAATGTATTGATTCTGGTGTTGCTCTACTAAGGCTACATGACTAAGAGAGGCAAACAAAAAAGTACAAAAGTTTGACGTGAAGAGGCATAACAGGTAGGCAGGGCAATGAAATATGGAGCCTAGAATACGTAAGCAGAAAATAGAAAGCAAAAGGCAGGAAGAACTGGGAAGAATAACTATGAAATGATGAAAAGATCAGAAAGGCAAAAGAATGACAGAGAGATACATGTTTAAGAGAATGGAATAGAGAAAATAAAAAAAATAACAAAGGGCTAAAAGTTAACAAAAACATGGAAAGTTACAAGAAATTAGTTGGAATAGTAGAATTATGAGAATAAGAAAATATAGAATTGTAAGGAAAAGTGAGACTGTACAAAATATAAACATTTCCAATTAAAAGAAAAAGAAAATAGTCAAGGATCAATTTGTTTTTTCTATGTCTCAATATGTTACAAATTTAGCTGCTTTTTATTATTGAATTGAACAATTTGGTTATTATTTATCTTTGGGATAAAAGAAATCCTATTTCAAACAGTTCATTTTTCAGTTACAAACACTGAAATTTTACTCACCCAACAGTGTTCTAATTAGTTAAAAGGCAGTGAGTTGGAATAGAGACTAGACCTGTCTTTTGTGTCAGGAAGATCTGGAAGTCTTCTTAGAAAGTTATCAAATGTAGCTTCCTCTTTTTACACATGAGGTAACTGAGACTAAGAGATTTGCCCAAGTTCATAAGGTTAGTAAGTATCTCAAGTAGAGTATGGACTTCATGACTCAAATCTAGGACTTTATCTCTCTGCTGACCTACTCAGCTATTCTCACACATATTAGCTATATGACCATGGGCAAGTCATGTAACTTCTTGGCAATCTGAGCAATTCCCTAGTTAATAAATTACTCATCAAAAACAGGGAGGAAAGGGTGGTAGTGAAGTTATATGGCAAATAGACATAAACAAAATTTTAAAAATATATAGTTATATTTAAAGATAAATAATATGATCAAATGATATATGGAACAATTGCTTTTAAATTCTATTTATTTTCATTCTCTCAAAAAAAAATCTCCAGAATATAAAATTTTTCCATTTTCATTTTTGAATATGCGAGGACTCTCAAAGATATTTTGAAAGGGTCACTGAGTCATGTCAAAGTTTGCCAGCTCATGTAGACACCTTAGAACTGGGAGCTCTTCCAAATAATCTATGACTTAAGGTTGTTTCTTTACATTTCTGAATCTGTTCCTCAAATTGACAAAAAGAAAACTTGGAACATTTCATCAGAACTGTTAAAGAGTGTCTGAAAATAGGCATATTTAGTTTTCTTTATTAAGCAGTTGTCATTGTAAGCATTGCCATGCTATTGAACAAACTGTTCTATTTACTTAATGTTTTCCCTCATTCAACCTGTCTTCCAGAAAGAAAGCTAGAAGGCTTACAGGGCTATTGAACAACTATCTGACCTTCGCCATGGCACACAAGCTCTTTTCTCAAAACCATTAAAGCATTAAAGCCAAGAACTTGTGTGCCTGCTTTGGACTAAATAATTCTAAAGAGAAATGTGGACAACTCGCTTGTGTGTGTATATATATATATATATATATATATATATATACATACATATGTGTATATATATATATATATGTGATCAAGATCATTTCAGTGAGCAATAAAAATTCCTTTTATACTTGGTATAGCTATATCATAATAAAAATTTAGGGTAAAGTAGTAAATATGTCAATAAACTGAAAATTTTAAATATGTCAGACATAAAGGACACCAAATATTATTGATAAAAATTTTGGTAAATAAAATTCTCTAAGACTTTATAAAAATAAAGTCCACTTTATTTTTTACTTTAACTTGTCAGAAAACAAAACAATCTGATGTTGTAATAATCAGGATAATAGTTACTGATATATTATTTCCAAGTTTTCCATGAAATATAGATTATATCAATTGATCCTCATGTTAATTTTATGAAGTAATTTAAGCATTATTATCCTCATTTAAAGACAGGGCAATTGAAGTTCAAAAGTTACTTGTGACTCACCCAAGATGACACACATGATCATTATTCTAACTCCCACTCAAACCCAGGTCTTCTTTTAGATAGTATAGCACAACTTTTGTTTTCAGAAAATAAAGGATGGGATTTTGTTTTGATAACAAACATATACATAATAATGCCTTAGGTTTTCTAACTTAAATCTATTAGGTTTGATTTTGTATTATTTTATTTTAGTCACTAAATTCAAGTACTTACAAGCCAGGGCAAAGGAAAAAAAACTGAGTAATACTGATGTATATTTAATGCATATTTAATATATGTCAGATAGCATTTATGAACCACCTACTATGTGTTTCATACTGTGCTAAATTCTAAGAATATAAAGAATGTTTTTTTTTTTTAAAAAGGTTCCTGGCCTTAAGGAGCTCAGTCTAATGAATAACAACTAGTTTAGTATTTTAAAATTTAAGTTGTTATTAAGGTGTTATTATCATTGCATTCTCTCAGGTTATAGAAATCCTAATCTAAATTTGCGTTTTATACTAGCATTTATGTTCATGATAAAATGATGATAATGATGAAATGAATTATGAATTACTAAACATAATGAGAAAGTCCCAAACTATTATTTTATTGTACTAATGAAACCAAACACTCAGATTGACATATTTTAGCTTCAAAAGTAGAAAACTACCAACCCAGCATTATTAACATAATAGGGACTACAGTGTTCATAAATTCAACTCTTAGCATACATAAAAATAACTGTATCCTCAAAGAGGTTGTACAAGTTATCCTGTCTTTTTGCAGAATTTTAGATTTTTTAAATCCATGTCTCAGCTGCTACCTTTCAACGATTTTACTCTGAGGCAATAAATAATTCAACGTGCTAATTTGACAGATGACTCTCCAGGAGCCTCCTACCATTATGAGCATCATTAGGCCATAATATGCATGATGGGCATGGGCCATTCAGCAAATGTCCTTCACTTGTTTACTCCTAAAGAGCTGTACTCTGCACAATTAACTAATGAAGCATTATGGGCTTCTTTTTTTTTTCCTTCCCTGCTATTTCAATATATCAATTCAGAGAGTCTGAGGGAAAATATATTTCATTTCCTTTTGCTAAAATAAGTATTTACAGGATGGGCTGAGACTCCACTGTCTGTCCCAAATGAATAAAGAGAAAATAATAAGATGTTCAAAATGGATCATCACCATCATTATTATTATTATTACTTCCTTTCTCTTCAGTGATTTGTGAGGGAAATGTGAAAGCAATTTGATGTTGAAATACCAAAGAGAAACCAGTGGGCAAATCCTCTTTGGTTGAATGTTTGCCAGTTGTCAGAAACCCACCCATTGTCTCTATTGAGTTAGGCAATTTTTAACCTCCTCTGGAAAGTTGCTCACATAAAGACATTCCTGCGTCCATAATACTAGGATTTTCCAGCCTATAACCAACATCCACAGTTATTCTTGAAGAAAACATTTTCAATGTCCTACATAAAGTTCATATCTTTTTAGTTATCATCTTTGTTTCAAATGCATGAAATAGCTTGATGTGCTTTTGCACATTTCCAGATATAAAATATTACAACCATATCAACAAAACGAAACAAATCAATTGAAAACAAAAATTCTGAAAACATTTATTTTGTCGTCCGGAAACGAAATACTTAGTTTGCCTGATTTCTTTCCTAAGTCATTGAATTCCCAGATTTTTCCAGGCAAACATTTCCTAAAAGTCAAATGAACTCCGTTAGCCTGTTTTTGGACTCGTGGTCAGAGAATGTTATTAATATTTCTCTGTTGTGCATGGCATCAATATAAATGCAGAGAGTTTATTGGCCACAGATTCCAGAAAAGAATCCTATTCTTGAACACTGCGATAGTACATACAGAAATTCCAGTGTTACATTTGAGAAAATTCTCTTAGTCCAACTTTACCTTACAAGCTGCAGTAATTTCTTGAGAGGGAAAGCTACACTCACTGATTGTGTACAGAGAATTCCTCTTTCCCATTTGTTCCTCTAACCTAATGTAAGGGGAGAGGATAAGGAAAGGAGTGAAAGCGTTGTCTGACTCTCCCCCCTTCCTGGAGTCTGAAAGAGGACCCGGCTAGAGCTCAAGTGGAAAAATTGCACCAATTATGTTTCAGGGGCTGTGCTGCTAATTCCTTGTTAGATGATTGGTATTATCTGATTTGGGAGGCCTCAGAAATTCAGTTAGCACCTGTCTGTATGAGCCTGTTGTTTGTGTTTTGGTTTCAAAATAGTTCATCCTAGTATCACTATGGAAATTCATCCCATTAATTTCTCTCCTCTTTGACGCATAGTCTAAGCACAGTTCCTAGATCTTAGTTATACCTAATTGTTGATTTGAATTATGTCTGCATAGAAATGAAATAGCCAATAAATTTATTTGAGGGATGAGGAATCATTTAAGCAGGTTCCTAATGCATTTTGCTAGTCCTATGAAAACAGGTACAATTAGAGGTGGTGTGATGGATATAATGGATAGTTTGGGACTTGTCAGCTAGATATGATTTCATATCCTGCTGCGAGACTTCCTACCTGAATGACCATAGGTAAATCAACTTCTGGGATGCTTAGCATCCTCTCGCATATAAAAAAATGCTGTGTGGATACCCACTGCACACGGATGGAAGGCTTAGGTATGAAAGATGCTTTGCAGAGTTAAAAGCCTATAAAATATCCATCATTATTATAGCCTATTGGCAGATGTTTATGAAAACAGGAAAGTCAGATAAGATTCTGAAATCCTCACATCTAAGAGAGTCCAGGACTCTTTATTTGATTCATTTTAAATAGGCTATTTCTAATTCAGTTTTAGAAAATGAGTACTAAGTTTCCCTTGTATTGAAAGGACCCAAGCTGGAGGCAAGAAGCAGCTCAGGTGAAAGAAAACTGATAAAAATGATGTTATAGAAATATGTAAACTAGAGGTCCTTACATTTAAACCAGGAATGGCTTCAGAGATAAAGAGTATTGATGAAAAAATACTCTAGTTTTCTTGAATTGGTAAGTTGTTTCTCCAAGTCAAATCTGTTGACTTTTAGCCCCCAAACAAATAGGATTTATTCAATTTTTTTTTTGCCCATGGATGGTGAGCAACATCAAAAGAATTAGATGGGGTTTCCATGGAAGAAACATATATTTCATGTGTTTATGCAAATTATCTAAGCCTCTTCAACTCCCCTGGCTTATGAAAGCCTCCATTTAGGTTATGTTTATGTGTGACAAGTGTTGTAGAGAATTGAGTGAATTATGTGGATAATTCAGGTATGGGGCTAGGAGTAGAGTGGGGGGAGAAAGGTGGGAGCTTTCAGTGAAATTCCATTTGAAAGTGAAGGGCTTGAAGGCTTAAATTAGCCTCACATTTCTCCATTTCATATCTTTGCAAGCAGTTCCCTTAGTTATATGCTATTCTCTTGAACTTCATTCTTCTCATGTCTCTACCAAGTTTTTTGATGCCTCATTGAGAATTCCCTTTCCCACTTAATAAAGCAATAGAATACTCTAGATTTTGCTTCTTCATCCTGCCCTTTCATTACAGTAATGGAGTTATATCTATAGTTATGCTTCTATGTTGGAGCCTCTATGTTTGGGTATTTTACTTATTTGTATATTTCTCCCAAGTGAATAAGTTTCTTTAGGGCAAATGACATATTATATACATATATATTTTTTTGTGATTCAAGCACCTAACATAAAGCCTTGCACATAGTCAATGCTTAATGAATACTTGTTGATTGAATGTATGCAAAAAATACCTCTATACCAGGTGCTTTTAACTATTATATTTTTGCCACAACGTATACAAACTAAATTTTTCTTTAAATATTTCTTCCTTATTAAATGGGAAAAAAACAGTTTATTGCTGAACTTGTAATTACCACATAAAAATGGAAAGGAACAGCTTTAACTCTGAACAAGTGCATATTCAGAAGGGTAAAACATAGTGGTGAACTGGGATTTAGTAAAATATCACATATATTTGGAGAGATTAAAAATCATGTAAAAGCCTTGTCATACAACCTTCCGAATTATTAAGAAATACTTTTTAGTAGTTTTCTTTTTTCCATAAATCCCAGTAAAATCAACAAACTAATACCATATTTCTTAATTAATTACCAATGCTTATAAAATCCTATATATCCTTCCCTAATGTGAAAGCAAATGCATATGGTCAGGATACTTTTTTAAAAGCATCTCCTGACAATCAATTTCCCTCCCAAAGTTCTTTTCAACCCTATTTACATCTAATGAAATTGGTATTCATGCCTCCAGGAAAAAAAATAATAGCTATGTTGCCATATCCTTTATTTATTCTGTCTTGGCTTTTTATTATGTGGTAATTTCTTCTTTTTGTGTTACACTGTTAAAAATTCAATAAAGCACCATTAAAAAAAAACATACCTGTACTAAATACAGCCTGGAGAGACACGCTCATATAGACATCCCACTTAACTGCGGGCTCACAATTCATTGAAGATATTTCTGTTTATTTTAATATCTTTTGTTTAAGAAATCCACAGCAACAATGATGACCAGACAAAGGGAGAAAAAAAATCCATTCATCCATTCATGGGTAATTGAATTCCCTCATATTTCATAAACAGACTGCCTATCTGTATGGTTAGGTTTTATCTGAATAACTTTCTCTAAAATGCTTTCCCCTCCCCATGAGATAGGAAATTACAATCACGTTTAAGAACCCAAGGTCAAAACATTTTTAAGTTAGTTTATTCAATGGTTGTATTTCTTGGAGAAGAAGAGATTTTTCCCTCTTGTCCCCTTTTCTCTCTGTCTTCCCCACAAATTGCCTCTAGACTTTATGTTTATTGCCCGATGTAAAGGACAAAAAGGGGAGGTAATTAAGCACAGAATTGCCTGCTGGTGCATATGACATTCAGGCCACCAAGCTTGAGTCTCAAAGCCTACTGAGTCCACCCAAATCTGAAAGAAAGGAGCCTCACTTCTGAAACAAAACCAGGCAGAAAGGCATCATTACTGTTAATTACCTAGTAAACACAACACAACAAAACAAAACAAAAAAGACTTGGTTTCAGTGTCGAAACACCCAACTCTGTGGAGCAGCTGATGCTGCAAAGGACAGTTGGTCTTACTTTGATTAGCATTGTACTGTGAGATGATCAGCCTCCATAGAGAGCTGAAGTAATTATACTCTGAAGAGCTGTGTTTATATGTGCAAGAGCCTGTATTATACCCTGATAACAACAAACAACCTGCCTATCGTAAACAGGTGACATCTGCTCAACATTAGATGGAGAAAAAAAGTGGGGAAAACAGGTTTATTATATTTCTAAGTAAGGCTTCATGATTTCATAAGTCAAATAATAACTTAAACGAAGTCAGTTGAATTAAAAATGTAAGAAATACAAAAGAGCAGAGGCATTCATTACTCACATAATAATTCATAAACCAATTAAACATTAAGTTCATTTCCTAATAGAAGACATTTCTAGATACCTGGACATATAAGAGTTTTGACATGGAAATATTGTGTACATTAATATTTTTTATTATTTTTGTTTTTATTGGGGTTTCTTCCACAAAATTTTCTATTAAGGTCATTGGAATTATTCAATATCGTTGAAAGATTCACCATTTCTAAGGGGGAGAAGAGTTCTTCTATGGGAAGTTTTAGATTGAGTGTATGTGTGATCATAGCAAAGAGCTTTTGAAAATAGCCAAATTGCATCTTATTTGAAGTCGTG
This sequence comes from Monodelphis domestica, assembly GCF_027887165.1. NCBI lineage: Eukaryota > Metazoa > Chordata > Mammalia > Didelphimorphia > Didelphidae > Monodelphis > Monodelphis domestica. The sequence goes on along the minus strand of NC_077229.1, from coordinate 517,417,539 downwards.
ACAGTTAAAAGAAACAATACAATCATAATTTTTTTAAAAATTCTAATTAAATTAGATTTGTATTCATTGGAAACAATACCAGTTTCCCCAAAGTATTTTTGAGTTATTTGTAAAGTTGATCCACTATAGGATACAGGAACAAAAATATCAATCAATCACTCCCCACCCTTTAGCTAATGAAGAAGAGTGCCAAGTCAACAAGTATTTACTAAGACTTTACGGGGTCAGAAATGTGCTAAATTCTGGGAATATAAACACAAGCAAAAAGAAAGACAATCCTGTCCTAAAGGAGCATATTATTCTAATGGGAAAAGATAAATGAAAAAGTTGAAAGTTGGGGCAGAAGAGATCAGATTAGTGTGAAGAGGTAGTATAGAAAGAAGACTAAAGTGTTAGTAATGAAACCCAAAAAGGAATGAAGGAATGAACCTGGCTTCCTGGACTAGGTAGTTTTTTTTCAAAATGAAAGTTCTAGGAGGAGCTATTCAGAGAAAGAAGGAATAGGACTGAAGTGATCTTCCAAAATCATAAGGTCACAGGGACAGAGTAAAGTTTCAAGATGAGGGGAAAAAATAAAATTAGAAAAGTTAGATGACTCTTCCACAGGTTTATAGGTCTAGAGTTAGAGGAAATTTGCTTTTGAATCTACATAGTCCAAACCTTTCATTTTGCACAGCAGAAAACTTCAGTATAATCGTTTAAATGATTTGTCTAAGTTCATATAACTATGTAAATATCAAACTTGATATTTGATACCAGGGACTTTGAACGTGGTGCCATGGTACCATTTTTTCAGATTACTTTTAAAAATATTCATTTTTTAAACTCTTAACTACTTGTCTTAGAATAAATACTGAGTATTAGTACCAAGGCTGAAGAATGGTAAGGACTAGGGATTAGGGTTAAGTATCACACAGTTAGGAAGTGTCTGAGAACAGATTTGAACTCAGGACCTCCCATTTCTAGGCCTGATTCTTGATCCAATGATGTTTAATTTTAATAGAGATAAGAACACATTTTTCTAAAATGATTATCTAATTCATTCTTCTAAACAGCCCCTTAATGATATTAAAGAGAGAATGACACTATTCAAAGGAACAAAATATTCATTCCTAATGAATCATATTTTTATCTAGAAAATCAGACTTTAACATTTGGATTTCCATTAGAATTTTCAGAAATTTTAAATATCAATCAGGCTAATTCTCCAAACCCCTTCATGTAGTAAAATGCATCTTTGGGGTATGGGGAAGGACAGTTAAAATGAAGTTGAACCATACCTTCCTTTCACACATTTGTGTTTTTGTCAGGCAGGGCATTTGGGAATATTAGTAGGGAATGGGAAAGGCAATATGCAATTGCAGTGATTTGGTTGTCAGGATTTATTGATCCTTCTTTTTTCTCTCACCACTGTGATGTTTTGACCTCCACTTAAAGTTTATAATCATGAAAATGATAACTCACATTAGCATATAATTTTACTATTCAGAGCATCCTTCTAAAGATGGTCCAAATTTTAGTATCCCCATTTTCCAGATTCATAAGCTGAAACTCTGGGCTGCACTAGCTTTAGAGTTAATAACCATTTCATTCTCTTGACTCCTAGTACAAGAATCTGTATGTTGTCGTGCATATCTTGTAGAATGATGATGGAGAAACACTCTAACAAGACTGTCTAAGAAGGTATTTTCATAGATTTCTCGAACCTCAAGACCAGGAGTTATCCATGTATATTTGTCATGACCTAAAAAGTTCCTAACAAAGTTATGTTAATCAAACAGTGTTTTAAATGCAAGAGGAAAGCTCATCAGTTAAGCAATCTCATGGCAAAGTTTCTTGTAAAATGAAAAAACTCATAAAGTGACTGCCCTCCCCTCTAGTATTCTGATTTTGTATTTGTATCTTCATTTAAAAATGGCTTATTCTAGTTTTTTGCCTAAAATCATACTTAATCTCATAATACTACTGAAGGTTTTTTTTTATTTGAGAAATTAATATGAAATTATACATTTAAAATCCACTTGCAGTGATCATTTCATTGCTATTAAGATTAGGTCTCGGAGAAAATGTTAATAAATATCATGATTTCTTCATGTAGAGTAATTTTTTTTTCTAACGTCACTGTTACATATCTGAAAATCTCCAAAGATCCACAAATGTTGCAGCTAATGTTAGATCACAAGATTGTAGAATAAGGGTTAATATTAACATCCCTGATTATCTAATCCAGGTCCTTAATTTTTCAGATGAAGAAACTGAGGCCCCAGAATGTTTAATGACTTTCTAAGGCCACGGAGAAAGTAAATGACAAAGCCTGGATTAAAATCTAGGTCTTGTGACCAGAATGTCATGTTACTGCTCTGGATGAAGAAAATAAGGGGAGACACAAAATGTTGGTAAAGAAAAAGCAACAGCATTGCTATTTCTGTAGAAAAGGAAATATGGGATTGAAAGGACTTTATTTAGTGGCACTAAAAACATTGATAGCTGATCAGGAAAGGTGATTTCTCAGATCCTAAATTTCTAAGGCAAAACAAAAACACCAACTGAACTAGTGGATTCTATGCAACATTACTGAAGGGAATGGTAAAACATTTACCAAACACTTAACTATATTCCAAGCCCTAAGATAATTGCTGAGAATAAAAACAGAATACATGGTTTATATTCCTAATGACAAGCATTACGCCGATTAATACAATATCACATCAAGGATCAAGAGTATTCATAAATTGGGGCAGATAGGTAATACAGTAGTTCCAGATCTGGGTTTGAAATCAGGAAGATTCACCTACATGAGCTTAAATTTGACCTTAGATACTAGTTGTGTGACCCTGGGCAAGTCATTTAAACCTGTTTACCTTCAGTTCCTATATCTGTAAAAATGAACCAGAGAAGGAAATGGCAAATCATTCCAAAATCTTTGTCAAGAAAATTCCAAATGGAATATATGATTCATCACTTGTTTATTTGGGTTTTTGATTTGGGGTCTTGGTTTTAAAAGATTACACTATTACAAAAATGATTTGGGGTTTTGGTTTTAAAAGAGTACTCTTTTACAAAAAATGAATAATATGGAAATAGGTATCAAGTGATAACACATGTATAACCCAGTGAAACTGCTTGTCAACTCCTGGAAGTGAGGGGAAAGAGATGAGGGAGAGAAAATGAATCATGTAACCACCAGAAAATATGAAAAAGAAAAAGAAAATCCCAAATGGGATCATAGAGAGTTGAATATGACTTTAAAAAGTCAGAGCAATAAATGTAGCCATAAAAATAAAATTCCTTATTTGTAAGAGTCACTTTTTACTCTCCAACAAGTAAAAGGAAAGAGTTAATAACATGAAAAGTTTTGTTAGTTGATCATTTTATGACATAAAGGGGTCTCTTCCAGATTGCCATCTTCCTCAACTTGTCATTCCATGAGTATGCCTAGGACCAATTAAATTGAATACAGATCTCAATAAAAATACTCAAAAGTAGGAAAGAGACAAATCACCTCTTCTTCTCAACATTTACAATTTCAACAAGGCTGAAGACGAGATTGAAAAACAAAAATCATATATACTACTACCATAAAAGAGTATAAAAGAATAGTCTACTATTGCTGCCTTTATAAATGGACTTCGACAGATTTATAGCCACATCATTTTTTCTGGCTTAACCAAATCATGAAAAAAATTGAAATGCTAGTATTTTCAGGTACAGATTTCTTTCCACAGCCTTAATCAAAGTGTAGAATGATATATTTGTGAGTAATGGTTACTAAGGAGATTAGGGAATCATATATTAAGATTAAAAAATCAATTAATGGTTAGAATTATAATGAACTAGCATAATAAATAGCAATATGTAATTATATGGTAAGTTCATAGAATTTTCTTCTTCTCTTAAATACACACAGATACACACACAAACAAAACAAAGGTAGTGATGACACATTTATATCATGTGATAAGATTCCTAATGTTCTGTGATACATACTTTTTATGAGATAATATCTACCTCTAATATTCTATTGAAGTTGTATCACTGTAAGTCATGGACTTGTTTAGTTTCTAAAAAAACTAAAATAAGAATTTTCATTTAAAAAGCAATGAAGAGATGCATGAGAACAGGAATTAAGATGTAATTAATAAAATGTTGTGAAGAATAAAAGTAAAGGATATCAAAAAAATTTATGATAGAAAAAATTGGATTGGGTCATGTGATGTTAATGAAGGCTAACCAATAGATACTTCATTGTATCTATTGTATCCCTACAATGCCAAAAGAAAGCAAGGAAGGTCTCTAGTATTTGACAGGCATCATGTAGGATGGGTAGGTATGGATGGAATCTTGCATGGTATGGATTGCAATCTTCATTTTGAAAAAACTAGCTACATTTTGAAACATAGATTCATTTGAGCCTTTGAATAATCAGTGTGTGTCAAATACCCCTGTAAATCAGTCTTTTGGGAGCTATATGTGTATTAATGAATAAAATGTTGTGCTACATGGAGGAAAAGTAACATATTTATTTGATCAAAACTTCTTTCTAAAATTATATTTTAAAAAAATAATAGAATTCCAGGGGGAAATTCCAGCTATTAGAATATTAATATTTGCTGTACCTATGCTACATTTTCCATAGCTGTTTATTACATATACATTCATATTTTTATGCATACACTATTTCTATATATTCATATATGTTGCCCTCTCTGAATGAGAGTCTTTCTAAGTAAGGTTGCTCTTCTCTGCAAATCATCAGGAAGAATCAAGGGCTAGCTATTTTTATTCACAGATGCTATGTAACCTAAAATGTTAAAATTCCATGTACATTTAAGTTAGGCATCAAATTCAAAATGTTTCTTCAGAAAGTGTTGTAACTGAAATATGTCAGTAATTTATAAATTCACTTTAGGTATCATGTATTGTGTCAGTGGCCATTCAAAGGTGCAGTGTTTCATCTGTTAGGTCACCAAAGTTATTTATGCTGAGTTTTCAAGTATTTACTGCTGTTTTCATTATGTTCCTAGCTTTGTTTGTATAAAGTGACCTTTAAGTCTCTAGTCTAAAGCAATAAAGTGAATGCTTCCTGTCTTATTGATTTGGTAAAGCCTATTTTCACACTAATAAAATGAAAAGCCCGGTTTAATAAAATACTTTTTCTACCAATGACCATTGGTGAACTGGAGTCTTGACAATTTTGGCAGAGGTCAACAAAGAGTAAAGAGGTCATATCTGTGGTAAATCAACTTCCAAGAACAAATCATTGGACACTATAAAAATCAAGAGAGGTTCTTTAAGAGACCAGCTTGACCCCTCTTTAACCAGAAAATAACATCTGACCTGGCAGTGAAATTTATCACAACATTTCAATTAAAACTTGGCAGCCTCACAGGCAACATACTGGTTTGCTACAATTGACCTTATTCCCTGGAACATAGCAGTCAGTGGAAGTTCTCGAAGCATCTGTTGCTGTGTAGATGAATTGTGTACAATGAAGGTATTCCCAGGTCCTGGGATTTTCCTGGAATATATTGTCAGCATTAAAATAGAGGGCAAACAAGGCAATAACCCCATTGATTTTTATGTTTTTGGCTATAGACTAATATAAATAGTCAAATTCTGGGTAAGTCAAAGAATTAGTCTATTCAGTTTGCTTGAAAATCATAAAAGTACTTTGGCTCTGGTAAGGGAAATTGGAGGACAGGTAGGTGTCAGGGATGGAAAATCATCTTCTTAAGTTTGAATTTGTTCTCAGACTGACTAGCTGTGTTACCTTGGGCAAATCATCTAATCCTGCTTGTCTCACTTTCCTCATCTGTCAAATGAGCTGGAGAAGGAAATAAAATAAAAACAACAAAAAACTCTAGTATCTTTGCCAAGAAAATACAAAATAAGATAATGGAGAATGGGAAATAATTGGAAAATAGCTTAATAACAACAACAAAAAGAAATCAGTCATTTAAGATAGGCACACATATATGGTACAGGAGGCGGGGATGAGGAAGGGGGGCTTAATTTACCAATATGGGCTCCAGATAAGAGGTAAAATAGCTACAAAAGCCTGAAATCTGAAGCAATGGCTAGAGGGGTCTAGAATGATTGACTGTGGATATAGAGGGGAAGAAGTTGTAGTGGATAGAAATTGGGCAAAAAAGAGGAAAGAAGCATTCTTCAAACAAGATGGCACCAATAAAAAAGATAAGTAATATAATTGTCTTAAGATTTAAAATGAAGATCAATTTTTAAAAAGAGATTATTTAGCCCAAAATGAAGATTTAGAAAGTGAGTGATTGCTATTTGAAGGCCAATCATATAAAAGAAGAGCTGCATATTCCTGGCCTTCTCCCACATGTCAGTTCTACAAATAATAGAAGAAAAAAGAAAGAAGGAGAGAGAGACAGAGAGACAGGGATGGAAAGAAAAAGAAAGGGAGTGAGAGAGAAAAGGAAGGAGAAAGAAAGAAAGAAAGAAAGAAAGAAAGAAAGAAAGAAAGAAAGAAAGAAAGAAAGAAAGAAAGAAAGAAAGAAAGAAAGAAAGAAAGAAAGAAAGAAAGAAAGAAAGAAAGAAAGAAAGAAAGAAAGAAAGAAAGAAAGAAAGAAAGAAAGAAAGAAAGGAAGAAAGGAAGGAAGAACGGAAGGAAGGAAGGAAGGAAGGAAGGAAGGAAGGAAGGAAGGAAGGAAGGAAGGAAGGAAGGAAGGAAGGAAGGAAGGAAGGAAGGAAGGAAGGAAAGAAAGAAAGAAGGAAGGAAGGATAGATGATTATGTTGAAGCCTAGAATTTTTAAGTGATTTACCCAATATTTAACATTTAATATTTTGCAAAGCTGAGACTTAAACCTTGATCTTGCCAGGTTACTTCTCTTTACAATGGTACATTTTTATATTAGTTTTGTTAATTAAATTTAATAAATGCCACCCTCATAATAAGAATGTCTTTAATATTTTGTAGAACAGGCATGAGTGGATACAAGTATGCAGATATAAGAAAACGTCAGGTTGTCAATTTTTATTATTTCAAATTAAGTATAGAAAAAAATATTAGAGGACTACTTTCAATATGTAGCAGGGTGATACAGGGCTCAGAATCATTCAACCTCATCTTGCTACTTCACTGAACCTCACATTTAACTTCATAATTCCAAGTTTGAAAATAATTCAGGAGTTGTTTATATCTTCATTAATTAGTAAAATTCAAACATTTTTATTCATTAATTAGCACAGAGCCAATACAAGTATATTAAATATTATTAAATATTATTTGACATTATTTACTTAATAAATTGGAGAAAATTATTTTTAGCAAAGTAGTTGCTCATATCTATCTATACATCAAAAACAGTCATCTACCAAAATTAACTCAATAATAAAGTTGTTTGTTTTGGAGTTTATTAGCAATTCATTCAGTAATAACCCAGTTTTAAAAAGACCTAATATTCACTATATTGTAACTGTGAAAAAGATCCTGGCATACTCATCTCTACCACTGTAACTGCAGATAAATTTTCCTTATTCCCAAAAGTATAGTTCCACCATTACATTTCACCCAAGACATCAGATGGATGATATGCTTAAGAATTTTTCTAAATGCATTATTTAGAATAGTTTTATGAGGAATAACGGCCTTTTAATCATTTGTGTGTGCCCTCCCTGATCTTCCTCCAACCATAACAGGGCAATAATATATTTACCTTTACTCAATCCATTATTTAAATAGTTTTTCTTGATATTTGCTCAGCCTAAACTTTTCTTTGTAATATTTCTTAGTAAAATAATAGTGAAGACAGTTCTTCCACAAACTAATTTTTCCTCACACATTTTCTCTTTTCCAGATTTCTCTCAAATCATCATCACTTTATTTTTTCATTTTTCAAGAAAACTATCCTTTCCAAAAGTAATTTGATCCTTAAAGCAACAGTAACAATACTTCTAGCCTTTTTCTGAAATATTTTTGAAAGAGGGGATTTACATATTTAAAACACATCTCAGATACAGAAAGGTATAAAAGAGTCCCAAATATAGAAAGAAGGAATATAAACAGAACATTCAGGTTTCCTTCTGTTTACTTATATCTCTAAGATAAAAGCAAAATTCAAAGCATGTCTTATTCAGGGCAAGTAATTCATTCCTTCAACACACATTTAGGAAGTGTTTATTCTGTGTAAAGCATTGTGCTAAATTCTGAGGCAGGAAGAAAGTAAACAAAACCCAGTTCATTCTATCAAGACATTTACAGAAAAGAAATGTTACCATTTAAGCCAGGTACAGAACCTGTGTATAGAAGTAACCAGATCCTGACAATTACAGTGACCGTGACAGTAATCAGATAATGAAAGCTAGGAAAGGGATAAAATCCACTCTGATCAAAGTATCCAGACAAGTTAGATAGAGCTTACGGTCAGGGCTACAAAAACAATCAGTAATTTGTCTAGAAAATGCTAGAAGCACTAGTCAGAGCATTTTCAAAATGCTGAGGTAGCTCTATTAGGTTCAACTCTGAGTCACATGTTTACTTCCACATTTGGTTATGAAAAAATGAACACACATATCCATACATATATATATATATATACATATATTTGCGTGTGTACATTTAATTTTTTTTAGAGAATAAAATTGCTGACTCAGTCTTCAGTTAATCAACCATACTACTACACAGAAAAATGAGGTAACAATCATGTCATGACTGGTACACTAGATGTACAATCCAAGACATTTGATTTGACTAACAGCTCTGCCACTTGCTGAACCATATTAAAAACCTCCTTTTCAATCAACAAAGAAATATGAGGAAATAATTATCTCTTATCTAAAAATCCTTTCTAGACTCGTCCTCTTTGGAAGGTGGACTAATAAATAGTAGAGAACCAAAAAAGGTTTTTCTCAAGGAAATGGATTTTCAGTGGAGACTAAATTTCAAACAAAAAATTCCTCTTGCCTTACTTAGATCATTTTCTTCCCCATTACCTGAAGTGATTGGCATACTGACCCATCTAAGATAAGGTTTCTCTTTCCTCATCCTTAGAGGTAGTGGTACTCTGACCTACCTTTCTCCATTCAAAAAGGAAGACAGTTTTATTGATGGTGAGAGTGAAAAATTCCTTTTCAATTCATGATGGGAGAGTAATGACTATTATTTTAGAAAGTTAAACCCAAATTGCATTTTAACAGATTCTCCAAATATGTGACATGCTATTAAATGTTTAATGACTGACTTTCTGGGAAATGGGGTCGGGTAGGGGTTTTTTGGTGTGGGGAGCATAAACAATATACTATTTTTGGTTAGTCTGCATTGTAATTATTTTTCTCTATCACCTTCCTAAGTCTATACTATAACAAAACAAGAATGGGACAGGAGATGAGAGAATTGGTGTGGTCTAGAGTAAGTATAGGTTGAGGAGTGTGAGGATCAAAATGCTGCAAAGCATATACATAGGGGAATCCTCAGTTTTGGAAGTAACATCTCTGATCTTTACAACACCATGGAAGCTGGAAGCTGAGAAGTGGAATTTAGCTAAATCCAGTATATGTGATACCTGGGAGAACCCAGAGAGTCTCAATATATAAGCAAGATCCTGAAAAAACCCAAATGGGTAAAAGACAAATAAAATATTTGACCCTATAAAGTTATTTCAGCAAAAGGGAAGATCAAAATACAAGCTAAAAAAAGGACAAAACAGAAATGTGTGGACCCTTCAAAGTAAATGTGAAAGATTTTCAGAGGTACAATGAACATCTGGCTGAGTTCCAAAAGAGGATCAAAAAAACAAAAAATAAGAGACTAAGAAGAAAAATTAGAAAACAAAATGATCAAAAAAGTCAAATACTTAAAGCAAACTCACTGAAGAAAACAGATCTTTAAAAAAGGAAATACAAATCAAAAATGTCTTCCATTCCCCAATCAACAAATAGTCAAGGGCTATGTATAGGCAATTCTCAAATGAAGAAATCAAAACTATCAATAGTCACATGAAAAAGTGTTCTAAATAAATCCCTCATGTTTAGAGAAATGCAAATAAAAACAACTCTGAGGTACCACCTTAAACCTATCAAATTGGCCAACATGGGAGCAAAAGAAAATGTTGAAGGGGATGTGGCAAAATTGGGATACTATGCACTGCTGGTAGAGTTCTGAATTGGTCCAACCATTCTGAAGGGCAATTTGGAATTATGCACAAAAGGCTTTAAAAGACTGCTTGCCCTTTGATCTAGCCATACCACTGTTGGGTTTGTACCCCAAAGAGATCACAAGGAAAAATACTTGTACAAAAATATTTATAACCATACTCTTTGTGGTGACAAAAATTGGAAAATAAAGGGGTGTCCATAGATTAGGGAATGGCTGAAGAAATTGTGGTATCTGGTGATGATGGAATACTATTATGCTGAAAGGAATAATGAACTAGAGGATTCCGATGTGAATTGGAAAAACTTCCAAGAATTTATTCAGAGCAAAAGGAGCAGAACCAGGAGAATATTGTACACAAAGACTGATACATTGTGGGACAATCAAATGTAATAGACTTTTCAACTAGTAGAAATGCAGTGATGCAGGGCAATCCAGAGGAACTTATGAGAAAGAATGCTATTTACTTCCAGGGAAAGAACTCTGGGAGTAGAAATGCAGCACAAAAATATATGATTGATCATGTATTTCAATGGCGATATGATTGGGGTATTGATGTTAAAAGATCACTCTATTGCAAATATGAATAATTTATAAATAGATTTTGAAGAACAATATATGTATAACCCAGTAGAATTGCTTGTCAGCTCTTGGAGGGGGCAGGGAGGAGGAGTGGGAAAAATCATAAATCATGTAACCATGGAAAAATATTCTCAATAAATTAAAAAAAAATTTAAATTTTTAAAAAATTAAAGTGGAAATACATTCTTTAAAAATAAACATGAATTACTTGATACTGGTGGAGAAAAGTAATAAAATGGCTTTCTAAAAATTGGACAAAGTTGGACAAATGGAAGCTAATGACTCAATAAGACATGAGGAAACAAAAAGAAAAATGGAAAAGAATGAAAAAAGTAGATGAAAATATAAAATACCTCACTGGAAAAAATAACTGATCTGGAAAAATAGATCCCAGAAACATAACATAAAAATCCAAATATTCTACCTGAATGCCTTTATCAAAAAAAGATCCTGGACATCATATTACAAGAAATTATCAGGGAAAACTGAATTGATATTCTCAAATAAGAGGAGAATAGAAATTAAAAGAAGCTATTGATCATTGCCTTAAGGAGATCCTAAATTTAACAGGCCCATGATTATAGCTAAATTATAGAATTCCCAGGTCAAGAAGAAAATACTCTAAGTAGCCAGAATAAAACCAAATATCATGAAGTCAATCAGTATTACATAAGACCTAGCAATTTCTACATGAAAGGACTGAAAGTATGGAATATGATATTTTGCAAGGCAAAAGATCTAAGACCACAAGAATCCCCTACCTATTAAAATTGAGCTTAATACTCCCAAGGAAGAAATAAACATTTAATGAAATAGAAGATCTTTAGGCATTTATGATGAAATGACCAGAGCTAAAAAGAACATTTGATAATCAACTTTGACACTCAAAAAAACCCAATGAATAAAAAGAGTAAAAAAATAAAAAAAAAACTTAAGGAATTCAATGAGGTTAAACTTATCATATATTTACATGGGGAAATGTTAACTAGGATAATTAAGATAGTGTGAAGATTGGATTTGGCTCTCTCCTGATTGTAACAGTGAAGATACTTAAAATTATTGCATTACTACATAAGGTGATAACTAAGATTCTAAGATACCTATGATATTTAAAAAAGCTTAAAGTGCCCAAATTACTTAGGATAATTAAGGTATGGAAGATACTTAAAAACTTAATCACTATCTGACAATGAATAGGAGCATATACAGATAGAGATAACAGAGAGTAAGTTGACTATATGTATGATAACATACAGAAAATAAAGGAAAAATATAAAAGGATAAAAAAGGAATATAGTGGTAAAAGAATAAAGGAGAGAAAATTCTGTTTACATTATCTCATAGATGGAGGCATGGAAGAAGAAAAAAATGGAGTGGCAAGCAAGTCTTGAATCTTTCTTTCATCAGAATTGGCAGAAATCAGGAATAACACTATATGTAGTTAGCTATAGAAAACCATTTTACCCTAAAGAAAAGAAGAGGGGGATGATAAAAGGAGGAGTGGTGTACATTAAGGAAGTCAAAATACAGAAGGTAGTAGTTGAAAGCAAAATATTTGTCACTAATTAAAGGCTGAAAGGAAAGAGAGAGAAGGGTAAACAAGGAAAAATCAAATGGAGGCAAACATACAATTTGTAATCATAACTATGAATATGAATGGGATGAATTCAACCATAAAATGGAAGAGTATAGCAGAATGAATGAAAAACCAGAATCCAACAATAAGCTTTTGGCAAGTGACATAGTTAAAGCAGAGAGATACATATAAAATAAAAATAAAGACATGGAATAGAATTTGTTATGCTTCAGTCAAAGTTAAAAACATAGGGATAGCAATTTTGATTTGTGACTGATTGCAATATGATACTATTGGGCCATAGGAAATAACAAACAAGATAATCCCCAAAATACCTGGAAAGACATTGTAAGTTTTTAAAAGTGAAACCAGGAGAACATTTTACACAGTATCATTGATAAAGTTCTATGATCAAATGTCAATGGATAAATTATTATCAGCAATGCAAAAATATAGGACAATTTTAAGGGATCCATGATGCAAAAGGGTATTCACTGCTATAGAAAGAACTGATGAATTCTGAATGCAGATAGAAATATGCCATTCTTCAATTTATTTCCTCTATTCATTTTTTTCCAGTGTAAGGAATGTCTTTTTTCTTGATAATCATGGAAATATGTGTTGTATAATAATACATGTACAATCCATATCATATTATTTCTCCTCTTGGGGAAGAGGGAGGGTTGGGAGGGAAAGAGATAACATGGATGATAAAATATCAAAAAATAGTTATTGAAAATAGGGCTAACATGTAATCTGGGGGAGAAAAAACTTTAAAAGAAAAAATCAACTAAATAATATTTAAAAGTTTATCATAGCTTTTGCCAGTTTTCAATATGTAAATAGTCAGATGGAAAATATAAAATATGGCTCTCAGGATCTCTGTCACTGACAATAGCAAACTGCTATCTCTAACCTTTTTAGGAAGGAAATATGATCAGGAATATAAGGAAAGGGAAGTAAAGAGTATGATAGCTTAGACATCTTTTTCTAAACTATTTATATAGGAAATATGAATTCAAACATAAATTTTATCTGTCAGACTTGTGCCTAAAATACAGTCTTGTATCATTGTTTTTTATTTTAATTTCTTTTCCAGATTACATGTCAATACAATTTATTTTCTGAAACTTTTGCAATGCAAGTTCTCTCCCTCACTGCCACTGTTTCCCCTCTGGCTTTGGGTGATCTTGTTGTCGTTCCAATTTCTCTACCTGGACCACATCATTCTAAATCAATACATAGAACTCTTCTGCAATATCTTGTTCTGGAATAACTAGAGTAATCTTCTCAAATCTGACTGCCTCAATAAGCTCATTAGCTCCTTCTAGGAAACTGGTCCACTACTGTTTTTGGTCATTTGATTTCTTTAAAAAATGTCTCCCTTTCTAGGTGAGCATGGATGTTGTCCAGATACTTGGTAATAATACCCTCCCCAACTTCAATGTTTCTCAGTCTTTATTGAATGTGTGGATCTTTGTAATAGAAGCAGATACTTGGTCATTGTCCCAGTATCTGAAAATGGCCTCTTTAACATGAGTATTCAGTTGCTCCTTTCTCCGGATGACTAATTAAAATAAACCCCAGTGACAGGCAAGGTTACCACACCCCTCCTTTTTATCCTCAGCTATTACATTTCTTCCAGAAATTCAAGGCTCCCAGTGACATCAACTTTGGCTCATAATTCCTTCTTTACCTGATACTATATGGCATCCTGGAATGTGGGTCCCTGGGAGCATGGTGGCTTCTGCTCCAGCCTGGTCAACTCCTCATTGGTAGTTCCCTGTTGTGGTAACTTGCTCTTGGCAAAGTTTTCCATTTCCTTCTCCAGATCATTTTACAGATGAGGAAATGAGGCAAACAGGGTAAAGTGACTTGCCCAGGGTCAAAACTGGTAAATAAATCCAGATTTGAATTCAGGTCCTTTGCACTCCAGCCTGATATTCTATCTACTGCCCCACTTAACTACCATATGTGCATGCAAACACACTAACTATATATAGCATATATACTGTATATCATCAACAAGGTTGCATATTTGCATAGTAGACAAATAGCCCATAATCCAGGAATATGTGTTTAATTTTAGCCTCTGATACATACTAGTTTTATGTTATGTTCTTTTGTGATACCAGTCAAGTCACTTAAACTCCTAATACTCTAGACAACTTTTATAAAATAGAATTTCAAATAAGTATCAATTTTCATATATATTGAAATTTTCCTATCTGAATGGAATCATAGGTCCAATTACTAACATTTTACATCTACTTATCTGCTAGAATTGCATATCCTCACATTTTTTGGGGGGAAAAAACTTCTGAGGCTGTCCAATCCAACAATTCAAAAGATCCCACTCCATAATACCTTCTCTCATGAGTCTGTTCCTAAGGTATCCATATTTGGTACAAAGTAGACATTCAGTTTCTAGTTGATTTTTCCTATTTTTTGTGCAGCTCTAATTGTTTTCTAGTCCCGAATATATTCATATAATCATTATTGTCATCTTCATTGTTGTCATTTATAGAGAGCCTACTATGTAATAGGCACTATTTCTACTGCTTTCATTTGATCCTCACAACAATCCTGGGATGGAGGTACCATTATTACCCCCATTTTGTAGTTGAGGAGATAGAGGCAAATAGATATTAAGTGACTTGATCTAGTCACACATCTAATAAGTCTCAGTCTGAATTTGAATTCAGATCTTCTTGATTCTATGTCCAATTCTATCTATAGCACTGTCTCACTGCTTTTAGCCATTAAAGCCATGCTCCCTACAGCAGCTGCTTCACTCTGGAACTTTCTTCATTATGAATGAATTTCTCTTTCTAGAAAAAAAATATACCATCTTCACAACCCCCTTACCCTAGAATATCATTCTGTAGGGACCTCTCTTTTTCTATTGGCAAGTTCCACCTAGAAAATCTATTTCATGCAAGGGTTGAAGTTGGTCTGCCTTCATTCAGCTACTGCCACTATTTCTGACTTCCTCTAAAATTAAATATCCTTCTGCCACCCCAGATACCATTGTCACTTTCTCCATACACACAAACATCCCCATCCCTACTTTTCAACTCTTTTCTGCTTTGTCTTCCCCATTAGAATGTTAAGACCCTTGAAGGCAGATTCTTTTTGTTCCTATTTATATCCCTGGTATTTAACAGAGCTCTTACTGATGCCATGTGCCTGGACCATAGTAATATATAATAAATGCTTCATTCCTTCACTTTTTACATGAAGCTAAATCTATCACACTGAAAATCCTTCCAATTACCCTTAAACCTGCTTTCTAAGGCTAAATCAAGCTAGTTTAATCCCTCTTTCTCATAACAATTCCTCAGGCTCATACCATAACTTTGAAGATGCAGCCTTGACCAAAGTCTTCACTTCTCCATGTTTAGGAGCCTCTCTTCAACCTATTCTTATTCTATAACTAAACAGAAACACACAAAGGGAACGAGACAGATTTGGAACAACAGGCTCAAACTGCAAATTAGCACATTTTGGCTTGATTTTGGCAGGGAAAAACTACTTCTTAATTAATGAGTAGAACAGATACCCTTAAGAGATGGTGGGTTCCTTTGGAGATCTTTAAACAAATGTCAAACATGTTATACTGAAGATTATTTTTGTATGGATTGAACCAGATCTGTAAGATACATTTCAATGCTTTAATTCTGTGGTTCTTTGGAAATCATTCATTAGACCCAATGAGATTCACTCATTGATCACATCGATTATGAAAATGTACATTTTCTGTGCTGTAAGCAAGGCTGGTCACATCATTAGAGGAGCAAAATGCTGTAGAGAATACATCTCTTGTGTATATTCCTCTGCTATATCTGGACCTTTCTCATGTGCACTCTAAATCTGTTTTCAGTTTTTCTTTAGTGAAAGTTGTTTCTAATGCTTATTATCCTGCAATGTATAAGGATTTTAAAAACATGGGGTAGTCCAATGATAAAATTTAGTTAAAAACTCTTTCTCTTTCCATTTTGCTAGGATATTAATTTTCTTCAATTAGGTAAAATTATTAATATTTAAAGAGGAATTCTGACTTCCTCCTTGGAGGATAGTTCCATATTTTACTATGGAGTCAATAGAATGAATATAGCAGAATTTCTCTAATACAAATAAAAAATTCTTCAAATAAAATAAAATACTTCAACATAAGACATATACTTTCCTTTTAAAACTTTACTGTATTCAGCTTCTCAGTGTTAGATTTATGGAAGATATTCATCAAATTTTCAATCTTTATATAGCATCAACAAAATGTCAAGGAGTATCTTTATCATAGTTGGTTTCCCTACCAAACTATTAATATCTATTGAAATCATGTTCCTAATGCATCATAAGCAGATAATAAATAAATGTATTGGAAGAAAGTATTTCCATGATTTGAACTCACAAGTTAAAAAAAGAGACCAAGAACATTATAAAACATGTCCTCCAGTAATATAGCTATGCAAAAGATCACTAATTCCTTTTTGGAAATTTGAAAACAGATTAGTGATTTGAAAATTATGAACATCCAATTCAGTACTGATAACTTCATAAGGTTATTCTAATTTTCATGTGAAGTCCAAGCTATACTAATTATGGGTTATTATGTTGTCAAAGAGAGACCTTCATTCGACAACTGAATGTTTCCAACTAAAGAAAGAATGTACTGTTGCCAACAGGGTGTTCAATAACCTTAGATTAACTAGTCAGTCTCAACTAAATAGGCTAGGATATAGCCACTAAATTCTTATGATGTTGACTCTATTTATAAATTATTCATCCTTATAACACATATATTAAAGATGGAACTTTGTTCAGTTTCATTCTAATAGATTCTACTCTCAATACAAAGCATCTTAGATAGAAAATGTTTATTTATTTCCTTTTTTATTTCAATTTCAGCAAATGAGAAAGGTAGGACCAAGAGAAAGTGAGGAAAATTTAATAGTTTTCTTTTTTTCATGCATGAAAGGATTAAATTATATTCTTCATTCATCCTGCTTCATTCTGCCTCTTGACTGAGGAGCTGATAGTGACATTATAATGCTTAGGTACCAATCCTCTTAATTCTGGTGCCTTCCCTCTGTTAATTATTTGCTGTTTAACCTGTGGGCAGCTAAATGGTTCAGTGGATAAAGAGCTGGGCCTAGAGTCAGGAAGACATATTTTCCTGAATTTGAAACTGGCCTTAGACACTTAATACCTGTGTAACCCTTGGCAAGTCACTTAACCCTCATTGCCTCAATTTCCTCATCTGTAAAATGAAGCAGAAAAGGAAATGGCAAGCTATTCCAGTATCTTTGGCAAGAAAATCTCAAATGAGGTCCCAAAATGGTAGGGCAACAACAAACATATATGTGTATATACATATATACATATATAAATACATATACATAGTGAATATTAGTTGGAGGAAAATATATCATTTGTATAAAAATCTATAAAAACGATATATGAATATATGTGTATGTCTCTCTCAGTGTGTATATCAATATATATTTTACTCCATAAAATTTTTCAAACAATTTGAAATTTATTGTATAGTGTCTATATTAATTTATTTATTTCAATTTATTTATTGATAACATAATTCTTCCTATCAGCTTTTAAAATGCAAATGGAAAGATTTGATTGAAGAAAAAAGTGTTAAAAATCACAGAAGTATTTAAATAAAAAATTTCAAATTAAAAATAAATTCACTTTTCTTATTTTCAGATCATTCATTTTAAATCTGAAAATTAAATAGAATAAACATTTTGGGGAAATTAGTACATTTTGTAATGCAAGAGAGGGAAGTAAAGGAGGAAGATTAACAGTCTGTTGTATTTATTGGAAGTATCACACTAATTTTGGAAATCCAGTGAGAAGAATGGGGTTTCTGATGGACATAGTTCTTCCCTTCATTTCTGTTTCCTTCACTTTCTGTGGGACAGTGGGATATATTAGAATGAAAAGAGATGTGGAAATGGAGTGAGAAATGAGAGACCTAGGTTGGAATCATACCTCTGCCACTTCCTATTTTTGTGACATCATTAAGTTACTGGACCTTAATTCCAGCCTTAATTTCCTCATTTGTAAAAAGTGGATGATATTTGTTATCTCAAAGGAATGAAATGAGATAAGTAATAAAAAGTTGATTAATGTCAAATGTTAAATGAATTATTTCCATCAACAATACTTTTGTGTTTCCTTAATAATTGTAAATATGTCATATTTTGATATCTCAATAAATTTTAAGGGATGGGGTAATAAGGAAAATTGAAGATATCTATTTTCTGGGCAAATGTGTGATCATGTATACGAAAGCATTCCTTTTACCATATTGTTAACTTCCTCTTGTCGGAAAATTTCTTCAGATTCCTCAAAGTATGTAGCAGTGGGTTATGTTTATAGTTGGTTGTTCAATAAATATCTTCCTTAATTAAATAATGTTGCTGAAAAACCACCTAAAGATCTAGATCAGTATATTCCTTCAAAATGTCATTTCATATCAACTTCAGTTTTGCTTTCCAATGATAAGCAAAGGAAAAATAAAGTAATTTTCCTTTCTCTTAAGAAGGCATCTTAACTGAAAAACTTGTATTCAATGTCTGGAACCATCAATGCTTTGTATTGCATGGATTTCACAGCCAATAAATTGATTTTTATTTCCAAATCAATGAGACAAAGTAAATATATATATATATATATATATATATATATATATATATTTATACTTGATAATTGAAAAGAAAATGCTTGCTTATATCAACCTTAGTGACAGGTGAAATTGTGCTGTGAATAGAATAGGGAGGACTTCAATGATGTCATGGTGGCTGTCTTCAGAAATTGAAAGGTCTGGCATTTATTGAGAAAGAGAGATTAGATCTGCAAATAGGAAAATCCTCATAAATGAAGTGAATAGAATGAGGACCAAAAAAGGATATTAGAGGGAAGCAAATTTTAGCTAATTTTTTTTCTCAAAATGAGAAGCTTAAAACTGAATTGACTGCTTCATTAAGTAGTTAGTTCCTTGTCATAATAGATAACCAAGAAATGATGTTATCACCCGATAATAGACATATATTTAGACCTGAAAGAGACTATATATATAATAGGTAGTACTGATTACTCATCTTTTTTACTTTTTAAACATTATTTTATTTGGTTATTTACAAACATTATTCATTGGAAACAATAATCATTATCTTTTCCTCCCACCGCCCCCCTCCCACCACTTCTCCCATAGCCTGTGCACAATTCCACTGGGTTTCACATGTGTTCTTGGTTCGAACCCATTTCCGTGTTGTTGGTATTTGCACTAGAGTGTTCATTTAGAGTCTCTCCTCAATCATTTCCTCTCAGCCCCTGTAGTCAAGTGGTTGATTTTCATCTGTGTTTTTACTCCCACAGTTTATGCTCTGCTTGTGGATAGTGTTTTTTAGATCCCTGCAGATTGTTCAGAGACATTGCATTGTCCATAGTGGAGGAGTCCATCACCTTCGATTGTACCACAGTGTATCACTCTCTGTGTATATTGTTCTCCTGGTTCTGCTCCTCTCCCTCTGCATCAATTCCTGGAGGTTGTTCCAGTCTCCATGGAATTCCTCCACTTTATTATTCCTTTTAGCACAATAGTATTCCATCACCAACAGATACCACAATGTGTTCAGCCATTCCCCAATTGAAGGGCATTCCCTCATTTTCCAATTTTTGGCCACCATAAAAAGAGCAGCTATGAATATTCTTGTACAAGTCTTTTTCCTTATTATCTCTTTGGGGTACAAGCCCAGCAGTGCTATGGCTGGATCAAAGGGCAGACAGTCTTTTATCCCCCTTTGGGCATAGTTCCAAATTGCCCTCCAGAATGGTTGGATCAATTCACAACTGCACCAACAATGCATTCATGTCCCAACTTTGCCACATCCCCTCCAGCATTCATTACTTTCCATAGCTGTCATGTTAGCCAATCTGCTAGGTGTGAGGTGATACCTCAGAGTTGCTTTTATTTGCATCTCTCTGATTATAAGAGATTTAGAACACTTCTTCATGTACTTATTAATAGTTTTGATTTCTTTGGCTGAGAATTGCCTGTTCATGTCCCTTGCCCATTTATCAATTAGAGAATGGCTTGATTTTTTGTACAATTGATTTAGCTCTTTGCAAATTTGAGTAATTAAACCTTTGTCAGAGGTTTTTATGAAGATTTTTTCCCAATTTGTTGTTTCCCTTCTGATTTTAGTTACATTGGTTTTGTTTGTAAAAAAGCTTTTTAATTTGAAGTAGTCGAAATTATTTCTTTTACATTTTGTGACTCTTTCTATGTCTTGCTTGGTTTTAAAGTCTTTCCCTTCCCAAAGGTCTGACATGTATACTATTCTGTGTTTACCTAAATTACTTATAGTTTCCTTCTTTATGTTCATGTCAGTCACCCATTTTGAATTTATCTTGGTGTAGGGTGTGAGGTGTTGATCTAATCCTAATCTCTCCCACACTGTCTTCCAGGTTTCTCAGCAGTTTTTATCGAATAGTGGATTTTTGACCCAAAAGCTGGGATCTTTGAGTTTATCATATATTGTCTTGCCCCAAGTCTATTCCACTGATCCTCCTTTCTGTCTCTTAGCCAGTACCAAATTGTTTTGATGACTGCTGCTTTGTAATATAGTTTGAGAACTGGTACTGCAAGGCCCCCTTCCTTTGTATTTTTCTTCATTATTTCCCTGGATATCCTTGATCCTTTGTTATTCCAAATGAACTTTGTTATGGTTTTTTTCTAAATCAGTAAAGAAATTTTTTGGAAGTTCAATGGGTATGGCACTAAATAGATAGATAAGTTTGGGTAGGATGGTAATTTTTACTATATTGGCTCATCCTACCCAGGAACAGTTAATGTTTTTCCATTTGCTCAAGTCTAGTTTTAGTTGTGTGGAGAGTGTTTTGTAGTTGTGTTCATATAGTTCCTGTGTTTGTCTCGGGAGACAGATTCCTAGGTATATTATTTTGTCAAAGGTAATTTTGAATGGGATTTCTATTTATAGTTTTTGCTGCTGAACTATGTTGGAGATATATAGAAATGCTGATGACTTATGCGGGTTTATTTTGTATCCTGCAACTTTGCTAAAGTTGTTGATTATTTCAATTAGCTTTTTGGTTGAATCTCTAGTATTCTTTAAGTAGACCATCATGTCATCTGCAAAGAGCAATAGCTTAGTCTCCTCCTTGCCTATTTTGATGCCTTCAATTTCTTTTTCTTCTCTAATTGCTATTGCTAGTGTTTCTAGTAAAATGTCAAATAGTAGAGGTGATAATGGGCATCCTTGTTTCACTCCTGATCTTATTGGGAATGCATTTAGTTTATCCCCATTGCAGATGATATTGGCTGATGGTTTTAGATATATACTGTTTATTCTTTTTAGGAACGACCTTCCTATTCCTATGCTTTCTAGTGTTTTCAATAGGAATGGATGTTGTATTTTATCAAAGGCTTTTTCTGCGTCTATTGAAATAATCATGTGATTTTTGTTGGTTTGCTTGTTGATGTGGTCGATCATGTGGATATTTTTCCTAATATTGAACTAGCCCTGTATCCCTGGTATAAATCCTACTTGATCATGGTGGATGACCCTTCTGATCACTTGCTGGAGTCTTTTTCCTAGTATGCTATTTAAGATTTTTGCATCTATATTCATTAGGGAGATTGGTCTATAATTTTTTTCTCTGTTTTTCATCTGCCTGGTTTTGGAATCAGTACCATGTTTGTGTCATAAAAGGAGTTTGGTAGAATTCCCTCTCTGCTTATTATGTCAAATAGTTTGTATAGTATTGGGATTAACTGTTCTCTGAATGTTTGATAGAATTCACTTGTGAATCCATCGGGCCCTGGGGATTTTTTTCTTAGGGAGTTCTTTGATGGCCTGTTGGATTTCATTTTCTGATATGGGATTATTTAAGAATTCTATTTCTTCTTCTGTTAGTCTAGGCAGTTTGTATTTTTGTATATATTCATCCATATCACCTAGATTGCTGTATTTATTGCCATATAATTGGGCAAAGTAATTTTTAATGATTCCTTTAATTTCCTCTTCATTGGAAGTGCTGTCCCACTTTTCATCTTTGATGCTGTTAATTTGCTTTTCTTCTTTCCTTTTTTTAATTAGATTGACCAGTACTTTGTCTATTTTGTTTTTTTCAAAGTACCAGCTTCTAGTCTTATTTATTAAATCAATAGTCCTATCACTTTCTATTTTATTAATTTCTCCCTTAATTTTTAGGATTTCTAGTTTGGTTTTCTGCTGGGGGGGGGTTATTTGATCACTTTTGAGTTTTTTTAGTAGCATTTCCAATTGATTGATTTCTGCTCTCCCTAGTTTGTTAATGTATGCACTCAGGGATATGAATTTACCTCTGATTACTGCTTTGGCTGCATCCCAAAAGGTTTGAAAGGATGTCTCGCCATTGTCATTTTCCTTGATGAAATTATTAATTGTTTCTGTGATTTCTTCTCTAACTAAACGATATTGGGGTATCATATTGTTTAATTTCCAATTAATTTTTGATTTGGTTTTCCACGTACCGTTACTGATCATTATTTTTATTGCCTTGTGATCTGAAAAGGCTGCATTTATTATTTCTGCTTTTCTGCATTTGTATGCCATGTTTCTGTGACCTAGTGTATGGTCAATCTTTGTGAATGTGCCATGTGGTGCTGAGAAGAAGGTGTATTCCTTTTTGTCCCTATTTATTTTTCTCCATATGTCTATTAACTCTAATTTTTCTAAGATTTCATTCACTTCTTTTACCTCTTTCTTATTCATTTTTTGATTTGATTTATCTAAATTTGATAATGGTTGGTTCAAATCTCCCACTAATATCGTTTTACTGTCTCTTTCTTCCTTCAATTCTCCTAGTTTTTCCATTAGAAATTTGGGTGCTATATTATTTGGTGCACACATGTTGATTAGTGATATTTCCTCATTATCTAAAGTCCCTTTTAACAAAATATAATTACCTTCCCTATCCCTTTTAATCAGGTTTATTTTTGCTTTGGCTTCATCAGATATCATGATTGCAACTCCTGCCTTCTTTCTATCAGTTGAGGCCCAGAACTTCTGACTCCATCCTTTAATTCTGACCTTGTGGGTGTCTACCCACCTCATGTGTGTTTCTTGAAGACAACATATGGTAGGGTTTTGGATTCTAACCCATTCTGCGATTCTTCTAAGTTTTATGGGTGAGTTCATCCCATTCACGTTCAAAGTTATGATTGTGACTTCTGAATTCTCTGGCATTTTGATATCCTTCCCTAATTCTAACCTTTCTTCTTTAGCTCTAACCTTTTAATCCAGTGATTTACTTTAAATCAGTGCCCCCTTGTCCCCTCCCTTGATATGTTTCCCTTTTTAGTCCCTCCCTTTTTATTCCCTCCCCCTCCCCCCTCCCCCCTCTCTTTCCCTCCCCTTTTGTTTTCCCTCCCCCCTCCCCCCTTGGTTTTCCCTTCTCCCTACCCTCGTTGGGTAAGATAGAATTCAAGATCCCAATGGATCTGGGTGTGTTTCCCTCTCAGAGTTGATTTCCCTGAGAGTAAGGTTTAAGTTAAAACTCTCTTCCTCTCCTTCTTATAGGAGTTTTCTTCCTCTCCCCTTCCCGTGTGAATCTTTGTGTGAGAAAGATTATTCTATTTGATTTTTCTTTTCCCCCCCTTTACACATTACATCTTCCATATATTAATATATAGAGATTGATATAGATGTAGTCCTTATAGAAGAGAGTTTGAGTAAAAGAAAAAGATAACATTTTTCTCCTTTTCCCTTTCCATCATGTTTACCTTTTCAAGTATTCCATGCTCTCTGTTTTTCGATATCGAACTTTCCACAGAGCTTTGGTCTTTTCTTTGCAAAAAGTTGGAAATCTTCTATGTTGTTGAATGCCCATACTTTCCCTTGGAAGTATATAGTCAGTTTTGCTGTATAGCTGATTCTCCATTTAAGACCCAGCTCTCTTGCCTTTCTGAAAATCATGTTCCATGCCTTACGATCATTCAGAGTGGAACTTGCAAGCTCTTGTGTGACCCTGATTGGCATTCCTTTATATCTAAGTTGTCTTTTTCTTACTTCTTGTAGGATATTTTCTTTTTTGGCATTTTGGCATTTGGCAATTACATTCCTGGGAGTTGTCTTTTGGGAATTTAGTGTAGAGGGTGTTCTGTGAGCTCATTCAGTGGTTGTATTAGAATCTGTGGGCAATTTTCTTTGATTATATCTTGTTTTACGATGCCGAGTTTGCTGTTTATTTCTGGATTTTCTGGTAGTTCAATTATTCTTAAATTATCTCTTCTTCCTCAATTTTCCAAGTCTGTCACCTTGTCAGTGAGATATATTTTATGTTCTCTTCTAATTTCTTGATCTGTTGGCTTTGCTTTATTGATTCTTGCTTTTTTACCTGCTCGTTGTCTTCCAGTTGCCTAATTCTGACCTTTAAAGCCTGGTTTTCCTTTTCAGTCAAACCGGTTTTGTAGTTGCGTGAAATTCTTTTGCATTAATTCCCACTTTTCCTGCCAGAAGGCTTCCATCTTTTTGATCATTTTCAATTCAAATTCTTCAGAAGTTTGTGGAGAGTTTCCATTTCCTTTGGAAGGTTTCATGCATTTGCTTGTGTTTCCTCTCCTATCTCCTCTGTATTTTTTATTTTTGCTCCATAAAATGTGTCCAAAGTTGCCCCCTTCTTGTTTTTCTTGTTGTTTTGAGACTTTTTTGCATCTGTGCTGTTTGCCATCTCTATCTGCATGAGGGCAGCTGGCTCTCCTCTTATCTGTCTGGTGTTCAGTGTCTTTATGCCCAGGCAAATTGTCTGTTTTCCCCAGGAAGCCCGGAATTGCTGATGTTTTGGTGTTTCGGTGTTACTACCCTCCTCAGTTCCCTCCCAATGCTTCTCTGTTGCCTTACTTCTATGCTCTGTGCCTGGCTTGACACTCTCAGATGTATTTCAATGTCTTTGCTTGCCAGAGGAGCCTGCACTCTGAGGGGGAGAGGCTATGGCTTCCTGCTGTCTGGGTGCCCCCTCGACTGGGTCAGGTTGTTTTCAGGATGTGGCCTTCAGAATAACCGGCTCCCGATGCCCTTTTGTCAGCCCTGAGGGTTACTGTTGTTTCAGATGACCCTGCACTCTGAGGGGGAGGGGCTGTGGCTTCCAGGAGCTCTGAGGGCTGGTGATAGGATTAACCTCAGACTGAGCATGCCCTGAGGCAGGGACCTTCAGTGAGACTCAGATGGAAGGATCTGGTCAGGGGGCTACAGGCTCCCCCTGTCTCTCTCTGTTTCCCTGCTGTCTGGTTGCCCCCGCGATTGGCTCAGGTTGTTTTCATGGTGTGGCCTTCATAATAGCCGGCTCCTGAGGCCCTTTTGCCTGCCCTGAGGTTCCTGCTGCTCCCTCCTATTCAGTGCTTTGGGTTGGGGGGCATGGGTCCTGGGACCTTCCTTTTGCCCTCCCCTTATATCCGAGTGATCTTGGGTTCTAACTTTTGGGGGGCCTTACCTTTTGATCCAGGTCCAGGAGGAGTGTTCCCGCGATCTCTTCTGTTGTTTGTTTTGAATTTCGTTGCCCTAAGAGCATTCAGTTTGAGATCGGTAAAGAAGGGTTTCTGGAGCTCTGAACTTTAGCTTTCTCTAAGCTGCCATCTTGACCAGAAGTCTCCCTGATTACTTATTTTAGAGATAAGAAAATTGAAAGCAAGAGAAGTTAAATAATTTCCCCAAGACTTCAGGGATAGTAACAAGAATACATGGGATTCAACCATGGGTCTTCTGTCTCCAGATCCAGCAGTCTGTCCATTGAACTAAAAACTTATGGGTTATAAGCTATAATTACTTTCATCAGGGCCTTTTTGCTACACTTTTCATGAAAATTATAAGATAAGATGACTAACTGTATCATGAGATGGTAATTCTTATTTTAAGCAAGTGATGACAACAATGTTGTTTAATCCGTTGTCTTCACATTAAGCTAACACAATTTTGTCTTCTGCTTTTATTGAAAAGGAAAAAGTCTATATGGACACATTAACCCCAGGTGTAATTTTTAACTCATTTGCCAATGGGCTAATACTTTATTTTTAGAGTTAATTATCTTGTTATTGGTAGTATTTAAAATAAACAAACAATAAGCATAGTGGAATATTCAATTCTCTACATCCTTCAATTATTGTAAAATGATCAATATATAGCTCATTGCTCAAAAATGCTTATGAAATCCTGCTTATCTTCTATTAATAAAACCAGAAATCATGCTCTCTACATACGATGTATCCATCAAAAAGATAGATAGATAGGATAGTTGTTTACTAGTTACTGATTTTGTTTGGTCACCATTTTTTGAAGTTAATAAATTTGAGATTTCCTCCATGTGAATGGTATCTTTCCCTCAAGGGCATTGATCCTTCAGTTTCTTCATGGTTAACATTTACACAATGGATATCTTTTATGTATAATTGGAATGCTTCCTGAATTTCTTTTAGTGATCATCTCAATGCCATTTCTTTCTTCTCTATAACAATACATATGGCTGTGATATTAGAGTTCAAGTGTGGTGATTCCTAATGGCCTTGATGGAAAAATTACTTTGTTTTAAAATGATTTTTGTAAGTCTTTTCTATTTTTTTCCTTGTATGTTAGCATCCTGCCATTTTTCATCTTCAAAAGCTCATTAGATGGCTTTCATTATTAATATACCTTACCTAGTTTTCTGGAAATAATTTTTACTCTGTACTTTTTCTCTCAAAAAGCTGCTTATTTGATAGGAAAAACCACTGTCTTTCAGCATATTTACAAGTAATTGCAAGCTCATAAATAAAATGCATTCACAATTCCATTTATATTGTTTTTCAAACCCCAGGGACTAATGTGTTGATTCACTAGCTAGGAGGGAAGGAAGGAGTTGACAATCTCATCTGTGTAAATTTTAGGGATGATAGAATATGAGCTGTTGAAGACAAGGAAATTTTGGCAACACCAAGGTAAAGAGAGAAGAAATTGTTTGAGTGAGTCCAGACACTAATCAGTCACAAGAGTATCATCCACAGGTGAGAGGCAACCAGAAGGAATAGATGTACTGGGTTAATGCATCAAATGCCATGGAAGGAAGCACTTAGAGACACTTTTTTCTCTTCCCTATTTCCCTTCCTTCCATTTATGGAGACAATTTTCTCCCTTTGACTTAACTATTCTTGTTATGTGGAACTTTACACTGGTGCTTTTTCTTTTAGTTGCCTTTTTTTGTTTTGCTTTGTTTAATTTAGTTTTGGTTTATAGATCAGGATTCTTAACTTGGGGTTTCTGTTTTTTATCAAGTATTTTAAATTTATATCTAGCTGGATTTTTTTTATAGTTCTACACATTTAATTTTATACATTTAAAAACAACATTAGAAGGAGCCCATTGGCTATGCCAGAATGTGAAGGGATCCTTGCAAACACACACACATACACACACACACACACACACACACACACACACACACACACACACACACGTTAAAACACTTTGAATTAGATAAAGAGTTCATTCCCCAGTGTTTTGCTTTGTAGGCCTGTAAATGTCATATTGAAATGCTTTTTAATTTTTTTACATCATCTCAACATGATTGACTCATACCTCATGGATGCCCTCTCTCTAGGTAAACTCATTTAAACTCTCCTTATAATTATAAAATGCTTGGGAATTATATGAATCATCATCCAGCATAATAAGAATGTGAATAGCTTAGTATTGTTGAGTTTCTAATGATTTCTTTTTCATGTTTACCTTTTAATAGCTCTCTTCAATCTTGTGTTTTATAGTCAATTTTTTTTCAGCTCTGATCATTTTATCAAGAATGTTGGAAAATTCTCTGTTCATTAAATTCCACTTTTTTCCCCTGAAAGACTATATTCAGTTTTTCTGGATAGGTCATTCTTGCTTATAATTCTAGTTCCTTTATCTTACAGAATATCATATTTGGATCCCTCCATTCCTTTAATATGGAAGCAGCTAAATCTTATATGATTTGGGCTGGGCTATGCTAATCCAGGGGTAGAGAGGCACTATCTCACACTTTATGCTTTTTGGTACTACTGTTTTCAGAGCTAGTTCTGGGGATCTACAAGTTTTAGGTGCTTCTAAGTTAGTGTCAGCTGTCAGATATGAGTGGTCAATATCCTCTTGATCTTCACTCTGGTCTTTACCAAGGAAGAACTCCTTCTCTATAGCCACAAGTGCTAGTGTTCTTTTGACCATAAAACTGTCATCAGGGAATTTGCATATAGTGCCAAGAACAGGACCAGAGTTAGTACTTGTGGCTATTTTGTTTTAATTTTTTTCTTTTTTTAATAACATTCAAAATACACTTCCATATGAGTCATTGTTTTAAGAGCACACTCATATATAACCAAACTCTTAAAAATAAAACCATAAATACACTGATGTGAAAGACAACTCAAATAGTTCTTTCTCTGGTGATGGATAGTATTCCCCATTATAAGTCTTTCAGGCTCATCCCAGATCATTGCATTGCTGAGAGTAACCAAGTTTTCACAGATACTTAATGTCCAACATTGCTGTTACCATGTACAGTGTTCTCCCAGTTCTGCTTATTTTGCTCTGCATCAGTTCCCACAGATCTTTCCAGCTTTTTCTGAAATTGTCTTGCTTATCATTTCTTATAGCACAATAGTATTCCATTACCAACATGTACCAAATGTGAATGTGAACCCCATTGGCATGGGAGGTTCCTCCTCCTCCCTTCTTAAGATTACTTTAGGACAGAAACCTTTTGCTGAACAATGGAAAGGGCTTTGACCTATGCTTAAGCATAGAACAGGAATTTCTTTGAGTCATGATTGATTTTAGAATTGATACAATGGAGATACTTGGAATGACAGAACCATGTCTTGGAAATTGCAATCTCCACCCTACTCAGTCCTAACAGGATTTAGGAAGGGCTGCAGCATAGATCAAAATTTAATTATTCCAATCTCTACCCTACTCAGGGTAACAGGATTTAGGAAGGGCTGCAGCAAAGGATCAAGATTTAATTATTTGAGAATATGACCTTCAACAGACATGTGCAAAGCCACAGACCTCTGGGTGGTCCTGGGTTAAGCTAGAGCCACCATTGGCACAGGGAAAATGATGGACAGTGATTGGTAGATGTGAGAACTGAGGGGAGGGAACTTGGATGGTTTCCTTAAAAATAGAGGGGTCTGAGGACTGAGGGGTTGGTTGGAGAGTTTTGGCTCTGAGTGGTTGGAGAGGTGCTCTGAGAAGCTTGCTCTGAAGGAAGCTGGAGGTGGATGCCCCTGAGACTGTTTCTCCATTTTGGCCACGTGAGTAATAGGGACTGATCTCCTTTCTTTGCCCCAGCTATCTAAGGGCTTGGGCCTTTTGGCCCAGCCTAAACAGAGGGGGGTATTTAAGCCCTATTCCCTTCTCTCTCTCTCTCTCTCTCTCTCTCTCTCTCTCTCTCTCTCTCTCTCTCTCTCTCTCTCTCTCTCTAAAATACCTTTCTTCCTCCTGTTTGTAATTAAACTCCATAAAAGGTTGATAATAAAGGATCCACTGCCAACAAAATCCTGTGGCTCCAAGAATTGCCCTCAGTTGCTTTTTAGTGGTAGGAGCACTTAATGTTTGAATGTTTTCAATGAGCTTAGGAGAAATTGTACAGGCACCAGCAGTTAGAATAAATTCCAAGTATTCTACTGAACCTTTTTCTTCGAGATCTTGTGTTCTATGTTCTATGAGGAGGTGCTTACTATCTTCTTGGAAAGCTTCAGCATTTTTTGAAACCAAGAGTAGATCATCTAAATATTTTATTAATTTGCTGTTTTTGAATTTTATATTGTCAGTGTCTTGACTTAAAATTTGTGCAAAAAGTCCTGGACTTTCCATGTAACCTTGAGGCAGATGAGTCCATGTTCCCTTAGAGCCCTTCTATGTGAAGGCAAAAATATGCCTGGAATTTTTATGGACAGGTATGGAAAAGAAGGCAGAGACCACTACTGTAAAGAATATATCTAGGAATAGAAGAAATAATAGCATTTATTTGGGAAATTAAGGGGTGTCTGTTTATAATGTGATTGTTCACTGCTCTCAGGGTTTGTACAAATCTATAGAAGTGCTTGTCATTGGGCCCCAATTTTGACTTTTTAACAGGCAGGATGGGCATATTGTTTTCAGATTTACAGGGAATTATGATTCCCTGATCAATTAATGTGTTTATTACTGGGGTAATACCCTCAATTGCCTCTTTTGAGCAGGGGTACTGAGGAATAGAATGAGGTGGACTAGATTTAGTTTTAATTTGGACAGGGATAGTTGATTTAAGTAAGCCTACATGGGAAGAACTTGTGGCCCAAAGAGACTCTGGTATATCAACAGATATTGTAAAGTTGGGAGGCTCTTTTACCTCCTGGCTCTCTAAGAGAAGTAGAAAGAGTAAATTTAAAGATTCCTCAGGCACTTCTAATGATAAAGAGCCATCTGGAGCACAAGTTATTGTGGCCTGTAGTTTGCATAGTAAATCCCTCCCCAGCAAGTTTGTGGGGGATCCAGGCATTAAAAGAAAAGTGGGTTCAATGGTTAGGGGTTCCACGTATACCATGTGAGGAGAAAGTTTTGGACAATTTGAGGTGTTCCTGATATACCTACTACATCTATAGAGCCAATAGAGTCACATTTTCCATCTAATTTGCTTACCAAGACTGGCCTAGAGGATCCGGTGTCCAAGAGACAAGCATAGTATGAATTCCCCCTTTAAGGTGACATAAGGTTCCTTACTATGTGTGTGTGTGTGTGTGGGGGGGTGTACAGGGATAGTTGGCATTAAAATGGTCTGGAAAATCATAGGTTTCATTCTTTGATTCCAAAGCTCTTTCTCTCCCCCCCCCCCAATCACATCATGTGATAGAGGCTGGCACTAGAGAAAAAGTGCCAGACTGAAGAGTATGGAATATGTGAAATTGATCACCTCAATGGGGGAATGACCCCAGGAGTGGAATGAGGAGGAGAGAAGACTCTGGCTGGAGAGCAGTAAGGGTCTCTTGGTCTTGAGACATCGAAGAGAGAAGATTGATAAAGACTTTCTTCTGAGTGTTACCCACTTTTCCTGTTGATGACTGGAAATCTTTCCACCCAACACTTCCCAATTGAAGGGACTTTCTGAAGGGAAACCTGAGCAGCGTTTACCTCAACTCCTGTTGCCTAAGGGTTAGTCAACTGACTTTCTCTCAGGGGGTTCAGGCTGTCAAGGTCTGAGTTCCCCCCAAACTCAAGGAGGGAGGGGAAAGGGTTTAGATGGAGATAGGGACCCCTTTTCCCACTTTTCTTTTCCCATTCTTCCCTCCCCTTTATTCCTTTGTATTATCTGATTGAGTTAACATTAAAAGTTATCTGTTCCCCAAGCTGAGAGTGAGTGAACGGATCAAGGGGAAACCTTTTGGTCTTGAATAGTGGAGGGGGGACAAGAGGGACAAGAGTGAATTGGGGAGAACAGTTTTAGCTGAGGATGGAAGATAGAAGGGAGAAAGTCTTCAAACCC
The DNA here is from genome assembly GCF_027887165.1 of Monodelphis domestica. Lineage (NCBI taxonomy): Eukaryota > Metazoa > Chordata > Mammalia > Didelphimorphia > Didelphidae > Monodelphis > Monodelphis domestica. The sequence continues at coordinate 517,385,712 of NC_077229.1, read as the reverse complement.
CATCTCCTCTCTCTGAGTCAAACTATTAATCTGCTGTCTCCCCTGAACCCCGCTTTTGAACTTACCTCTACAGCTGATCAAAATAAGCTATTAAAACCTGACTTAGGGAGAGTCACAGTAAAGGAAAAGTTTAGGAAAGTTAAGAAGATTGATCTTCACACCATCCATCAACTGTGTGACAGTTAACAAAGCAAAATGAAAGAAAAAGCTGTATAAGCAATAGGTGACCTTGATGGATCAGGTGATAAACCCAGCATACTTAAGGAGTTATGTTTTTGCCACTGAAAAGAGTTTGTGCAAGATGACTATGGGTTATGTACAATGATATTTTATTTAGTACAGTTATAGGGGAAAGGTACAAATAAAGACAATATAACAGCACATATACCTAATTGTTAGAACACAGTAGCTTAAAATTATTCAATGTAATAGAAAGATATTGGTCAGATTAATATAAGATCTTGAAAAAACAAAATTAAATCTCAAAGCAAACAATTAGCAAAATACAATATATGTGCCAGGATACAGGCACTGAATTCAAGAGTCCTTTTTTTCCAATTCCAAAACAGAGATTTTTCATGAAAAAGTGGAGCTAAAAAGGTTTAGCATCCACCTCCAAACTCTTTGAGGTTCCTTCTCCTCCCCAGTATCATCATCCATCTAGGTTCCTTTTGGTCATACCTCTGGGATCTCTCATACTGAGAGAGATAGCTGCTGTTCAGAGAATGCTGAAAATAGTGTGGAGAAATTCCATATTGGATGTATTGTAGAGACTGGGCAGGAGAATGGCAAGGGGGTAGGAGGAAATGAATCACAAAGATCAGTGTACCCAGGAACCATAGGAAGAAAAGACATCCTAAAACTGGGAGCTATTTGAGATGTATAATATACTACTCTTTCATAGAGTAAGCCATGCTTGCAATTCTACTTTCTGTTTGGAAGAGTAACCTTCCTTCCCCTTCCCCCTAGGGGTAAAACACCAGGGAGCAACTCATTTCCCCTGCCACATGAACAGGGAGTTAAGAGGGGTTGCCTAAGGTTAACACATCTGGGCTTCCAAGGCAAGCACTCAGCTGTTGGCAATGTAAGGAAAAGAGAGATTTATACTTTCCAAGCCTTGGAAGATGGACTCACAGCAGCAGCAGCAGCAAGAGTGACAGGAGAAGGAGACTGGGACTACCCAGGGAGTTAGCAGCAAGAGGCAGGATTGGCATCAAGGAGGATCACTGGCTCAAGTAGATGAGTGCAAGAAGTGGCTTATCCCTTCTTCTCCAAGAGTTTTTCACTAAGTCACTCAAACTAAAGCAGACAGGTGGACAGGGAGGCCAGGGAAAAATGGAGGAAAAATGGCAGGAGTGGGGTACCAGAAACCTTAGGAGAGAAACACAGCTTTGCAAATTTTAGCTGCTCCCTATTCTATACTCAAAGGCTATCTTAAAAAATTGAGAATTCTTTTTCCACCTTTACTGGTTGCCATAAAAGCAAAAATTAAAATTAATATACAATAACTCCAAATATTATATACAATTTATTAATAATCACTAGAGGTAAAGAAATGAAAAGTTAATTATCTAACAAAATAAAACCATGTGCCCAAGCTAATCTACCAGCTCAAAAGGTCTGCTCCACCAAAGCTGTGACAGGAAGATAAGAGGAAGAGAGATGGAAAAAGGGAGAATTTATATCTTGACTATGTCAGTACATAATGACAGGAGGAAACTGGGGTGCTGGGTAATGTAGTTCAAAGGTACAAGATTTCTAATTACACACCTCCAACTGCTGGTTCAATTACCCTCTGAGACTTCTAATAGTTCAAATTTTAGTCTCAGGCTTATATGTAGGTTTTGGTCTCACTCTGGGCTTGATCAGTTCGGGCATATAGTGTACAGAAGACTGCCCTGCCCTGGTGCTCTGACTTGATATTTGGCTAGTCATACAGGATCCTTCAAGTCATCTATCTACCTGGGGACTCTCCTACTGGAATTCCTGACCTCATTGCCTGTTTGCTTGGAATTTTAAGGGGTGTGCATTGGATTGGAATGCTATTGGCTCAGGCAGGATATCAGGGTCCAGATGTTTGCTTGGTTCCAGGTTCAAAACTCAGAAGAGTAGATGTAAGGTGTGGTGAGTGGGGCTTGCTCCTTATTCCTTTCTGTAATCTCCTGTTGCCTGTGCTCCCCTCTCATCCCCGTGTCCCAGATGTTCTCTGCTTACTTTTTAAGTTGTTCTCCTCAAGAAAGTTGTTTCACTCTGTCTCTGGTTCTTTTGCTCCTGTATTCATTTTGTGGTATTATTTTAATATTGATTGGAGAGGATTCTTATGGGGGTTTCAAGCTTCCCTGCTTGTACTCTACCATCTTGGCTCCCTCAAAAATTTAATTTGAGGAATTATTTTAAAGGTTATTAGAAGGGAATGGATTGCTGCCTGTTCTCTGTCATCTTGACTGCCCAGACTTCTTACTGTTTTTTCTCCTTCACAGACCTTAAGATCCAACTACATTGATCTACTTGCTGTTCCTTATACAAGATTCTCCATGTTTTGACTCCATGCCTTTAAATGGCTGTTTGTGGCCTGAATTCTCTACCTACTCATTTCTATCTTAGTTTTCTTGATTTCTTTCATGATTCATTTCAAATTCCACTGTTTGAAGAAGGCCTTTTCTGGTTCTCCAGCTGCCAGTGTTTTCCCCTCAGAGATTATCTTCCATTTACTTTATATATATCTTGTATAAAATGGAAGTGTTAAAAATTAAAGGTTGGGCTAAATATAGAGAAATGTGGTAGCCACAAATATACTACTCAAGTCAGGATGACTTTTTATCACAGTTTATTTGCAAAAGGAGGAAGAATGAAAGTAAGGAAATGAGAGAGAGAGAGAGAGAGAGAGAGAGAGAGAGAGAGAGAGAGAGAGAGAGAGAGAGAAAGAGAGAGAGAGAGAGAGAGAGAGAGAGAGTAGATAGTTACTCTGGCCCATTCTGAACCAGGTAGGGCTTCAGAGCCTCCAGGAAAGAGGGGCCCAGAAGTAAAATAAACAAGGGTTCTAACCATGAGGACTCCTCCAAGAAGAGGGGCCTATCTAGAGGCTAGTACCTCCAGAAAAGCCAGGAAAAGGAGTCAGGCTTTTCACTCACCCATGTGGTAGTTCAAAGGGAGCAATTCAAGAACAGTCTCTCCAAATTTCAGTCTCAGGCCGGTGAAGCAGATCCTTCACTAGCCTCCAACTCCAAATTCTGAAGAACTGACTTCACAGGAAGTTCCCAGTGCTTTTAAAGACTCTTCTTTGCATCACTTCCTGTGCATTCCTTTCACTTTACATGAACCAATTGTAGCTTTAGCTTTGCTTAAGATTGTGCAGAGTAGAGTCAGTTGTTGCTGATTTGTCACCCACTGTAGCACACATGGGTAACAGACTGCCCCATCCTTAAGGATAAGTTGGGTGTATATGTTTCTGGTCATCAAATCTAAAAGTGGGTGAGGGAAGAGTTAATCTCATCTTCACAATAGTTTCAAACGTGTTGTCTCTCTAATTAGAATGTTAGTTCCTTAAGGGCAAGTATTATTTTCTTCTTTCTATCTCTGGTGTTTATTACAGAAATGGACACAAAGTGATTACTTAATAAATATTTCTTAATTGACTGATGGTGAAGTCCTCTAGATTCCTATTTTTGGAGGCAACTTTTTATTCCACCTTAGCCCCAAAAGAATTCAAAGCTTCCTAAAAGGAGTCTATAATAACAGAATAATTTGATCTGACCTTCCATACAAGAAAAAATCAAATGGATGAAGATCATCTATTACACTTATTTCCAATTACATTTGAATGTACAACCCATAAATCTTATCTCTATATAAACACAGGGCAGACAGTACATATTGGTCAGTAGATACAGTTTAAGTAGAAAAGCAGAATTTGGAAACTTGCAAAGATACTTTTATGATTCATAATGTCATGAAAGCAAAGCTTACACTTGTAGTGTGAATATTCTCCTAATCAAGCAAGACATAGGATTCAATTATCTGGAGTTTTTTTTTTTTTTAAATCATGGGAAGGGCAATAAAGAAGCCTAAAATGAGTGTATACACATAGTGTATCATATTTAAATAGATGAATTCTGAACAAGAGTAAGTAAGGGATATCATCAACAAATTGTATGATGGAAACTAAAAGCAGGTTAGTCATAAGGCAAGAGTAAGGAATGACATGTGTAGTCACAATTCTACTAATTACCCCGAGAAAGCCAGGTGAAAAGAGGGAAAGTCTTAAACATGCATGGTGGTACCCTTGTGGTGAACTACTTGAAGTTAGAGATCTGTATGAGGAACAGTCATGGATGAGTTGGAATCTGCCTCTTTAGAGGAAAGTAAGAACAGAAGTGTTTCTAAAGCCACTGGAAAATAGAATATTGTAGAATAACCTCTGTTATTACTGACAAAGCAGAACAGGTTGATGAGAATTGAGGGTCAAATGTTTTTTTTTCCTTCCTTCCTTCTTTCCTTCCTTTTTTCCTTTTATTTGATGTTATAATGTTCTCCCTCTCTTCCTCCCTCCCTCCCTTTGTCCACCCTCCTTTCATCCCTCGCTTCTTTCCTCCCTCTTTTCTTTCTTTCCTTCTCCCTCTTCCTTCCAATGAATTCATTATCCAGTAACAAACATACTGGTATATATTCAGCAGGTGATAGATTGAATTTTTGAGAGTATAAGTCCTAGACTATGTGATTTCAGTTTACTTGTCTAAAAATTAGGGGATCTGATTTGATTATCTCAAAATGGTTCCAACTCTAAAAAGTTTTGAATTATTATAGCTATATAATATAGACTTTATTTTTCATACATTTATGACACTATCTATAATACCAATGCAAATAGAAATGAATTTTTATTTACTAGGATACAGTGAACAGGAAAGAACCACAGCCTCATAATCTTTTCAGGTTCCAATAACTACAATTGCTATAGAAAACTTCTTAGACTCCATCATCCCTTGTTTCCATTTTACGTATTTTAGTTGTTTATGTTTAGCATCTAGCAGTGATATGCATATCACTCAATGAATATTAGTGACATTTATGTGCTGACATTTCCACCACTAAAACTGTAAGTTCCAGAGTAGATATTGCTAAGCTTTGGTACAGGGTGATTTCCTTGCTAGGATTTCTCTATTTCACTGAAAACACATGAAATCACATACAATTGCTCTTGCGATTCTTGCTATCCTTGTTCTCATTTTTCAATTATTATTATTATTATTATTATTATTATTACTTAGCAGGACAGAAATGATCTTAGGTAAATAAGGGGCTCCTCCCCTAGAAATAGCATCTAAAAGCACCACTCATTCATACAATCCTAGATAAGTGATGAACGATTTATAATTTAATTTGCCTTTTTAAATATTGGTGGCAAACACCTGGGTAAAGGGAGCAAAAACAAAATCCACAGACTTCATAAGTTGTGCATGTTGTTCCCAGAAAGAAAAAAAATGTAACTGTAGAGTCAGAGAGGTGATTGTCACTGTCAGTGAAACTGTTGCACTGATCATGGCTGTGCATACTAAATAACATGACACTTTTTTCCAGATGTCATTTGGATGAAGGATGATAAAGACTAGGCTAGGTGCATGCTAATCTGGAAAGTGCTATGAAAGTGGTTTGTAGTCTGTGATTCTAGGATGAAAAATGACAATGTCTACTTTGGTGTCACGTTAAGGGAGATGAGAGTGAAAACCAAAGGAGACAATGGTTTTATTTGAATCCATGCTATATTACTGTTTTAGGGATTAATGACTCTGATATTTAAAGAGACAAAAGTCAGCCAGGATAAGGGGAAAGGTGAGACATCAGGGGATACCTGGATAATGATATCCAAGACTATAGTGAAAATTATAGCTACAAACAGGATTAAAGAGAAATTCCTTTAACGAGAAAAGAATATGACAGTTTGTTATCCTGGGGCTAAAAAAGACAGAGATCATTTAGTCCATTTGCCTTAGTTTACACATGAGGAAACATGAGAATGGCTAGCCCAAGGTCCCTCAACAACTTTATGACTTAGGCAGGAGGAAAATTGAGAATTTCTCTTAACAAGAAGCTTTTCCCATTTTTTCTTACCTTGCCCTCTTCTTATAAGAACAAGAATCAAATCAGAGCAAAATAAAACAACTAAATTATTTTAGTCATTCCACATCCCTTCCCTCTTCCCTCCCATCCCATGCTTTTTTCCTATTCCTAAGCATCTATTGCTTACCTGTTATGTGCCAGTCACAAATAATTTTTGAAATATTAAAGCATTTTATAGGGTTAGGGTGGGAGGGAGGTGGGGCAAAGGAAGAGTGGAAAAATGAGAGAAGTCACAACCATTTGCTGCATTTTCTTGGCTGCTTTTCTTCTGCAGTGGACAGAGTAAGAGTGTATGTTCCATTTGGGGGATCTGGCTTCCTTTGAAATCCCTCAGACTGTCTGTGGCTGAATGAGCTGCTTTAGGATGATCTGTGGTAAATGCAAATCAGTGCTAGTGGTAGATGCCAAGCAAAGCATCCACTTCTATTTAGAGGTGGAATTAGCAGAGCAGTCTGAGTAATAGAAGTGAAAGATACACATGATCACTCCACATGGGTAACCATGAGGGCTCCTATTTCATTTGGAAGGAAGTAAACAATGTGTCACACTGAACAAATTGATCATTTTCCTACGAAGTTGTAGTTTTTCTTATTCACTCTGGGGGACAAAGTATACTTCAATTAACCTAATCCACAAGCTTTTGAACTGAAGCAGAGAATTTTGAAAGATGGTTTAACTTTCATTGCTAGATTTGTGGTATCTCTTCCCTCCCTCTGCCCTCATCAGTTTTGTCTTTCAAAGAGAATAATCACATACAAAGTAGCAAAAAGTTTCTTCCACCTCAATCTGCAAACCATCCCCTTTTTATTTTCTGCTTCATTAGGTTCTTTGGGGACTCTGATTGCCAGGAAGGTCCTATGACATTGATCAAAGTCTTTTGCAAATGTAATACTTTAAGGACACGTTTAATTGACTCACAGTTTGAAGTGATGGCAAAGTGAGTTTGCCCTTTGCCTTAACGTACCTAGGAATCCTGATCTATACTCCTGATTGCTATTGATTTTTCTAGATTTCATTATAAAATCAATAACTGTTGCACGGGGTAAAATAGTTTACAAGGGCTGCAACGTACTGGGGACTCCTGAAAACATACTGAGCTCGGTGAAGCCACCCGGGTAGCCAATTAGGAGAAAACATCTATTAGGTAAAAACAGGGCAGTCCCATTGACTGCTATTGATTTTCTTAGCCCTGTGAAAAGACAATCAATTAGATAAAGAAGGCTAATGTTACAGCTGCAATTTAATAACCCCTAAAGAAAGGAGGAGGGCTATTGATTCCTGACATGGAATGTTGAGGTTTATTGAAATATACTGAACTTCACCTGTCTTTTAATCAGGCCTCCAGGAAAGAAGAAGGTCCTGGAAGCCTGGATGTAACTTGTGGCATAAAATCCTGGGGATTAAAGGGCTTTGGCGATGCCAGACATCAAGGATGCAAATGAAACAAAACTTTAGAGGAAACCTAAGCCCAAGATTGAATACTAAATCATGGTGGCTATTGACAGAAACTGTCTTGGTGAAGGTTGTTTCTTTTTTCCTTTTTTCCCCTTTCTTTTTTCCCATACAGAGCACACCAGAGTACCACCTGTCATTTTCAAAAGCAAAGTCAGTTTTGCCAACCAGCCGTGAATGACAAATAAAGCTTTATATGAAACACAAGGGCATATTATGTGCTATTGTGAGTTCTGCTAAGTGCTAATTTATCTGGCTTGTTCTCTTCAGCAAACACACGCACAGACACATGAAATAATCCATCTAATTATGTAGCTATTTAGGAGAAAAACAAAGCAAGGTGTTTTTGTATGATGCAGAAGGTACATGATACAACAAAGGTTTGCACAAAACCTAACATAGTTAATGAAAATAAATGAAGTGTGGTAAGCAGGAACAATTTTAGAACAAATAAACTTTTGCTAGTTGTATATTTTAGGGAGACCCAGCTGCTTTTCATAAATAGATGAGTACCTTCATTCATTTTTTTTTGATAGTCTCTAATTGGAAATGGCTAATAGGCCTTGTTCCTTTCAAAAATAAAATCTGGACTAAAATACCTCATATAGATATTTTCTTTATGCTTTTCTTTTCTATTGCTTGTATTTGATCCTTTCTCCCTCATTATATATATGCCTTTTTCACCAGCAGACAGCTGCTATTCACAATAATTGCTAGGGCAGTCAATTATACTTTAAATAGGCCTACTTGAGGACAAATGGTGGTCTAAATTGTGCTGGAGACATACCATACACAAAGACTGTGTCATTTCTAGTATCTGAGACATTCTAAATATTTCTCAGTGGCAATATAGTTCATATACCTTACTACAGACCTGTCAAAGGCTTTTTCTGAGGCATTTCGAGAATACAAGTATGCTATTCTGTGAGTCATTACTTAATTACTTAACTTTCTATTTATAAGTGGGAGAATTTATGGTGTGATTTTCCCCCTCTTTATTTGCATGTGCAAATTAGTATGGCAGAGAATTCAGTCTGCCAGTGCTCCATCCTTTGATGTTTAAATTCATGTGTTTGAAAAATAAATGTGCCTGTTATTAATAAAACTCTATGCATGATTTCAATGTGAGAGATACCAGTACTTGCGAAACTTCCTGATATGTTCTGTGTTCCTTAAAAGATGATTTTTCTCCACAAGAATTGCATGGAATTTAGTTTGCTTTAGACTAAAAACAAAAGGCTAAAATATAAATAAAAAGCATGAGGGGATTTTAAAAATTCATCTACTGTTAATTATCAGAAAATTTTGGATACTAAATAATTATATTAAATTAATAAATGTATACTATTTCTAGTAATATAATCAAATGAAATTGAACATAGAGCAAATTCTTAAGGACAATAAATGCTCTAAAATAAGCTGGTTGATTTTTTTGGTACTATTATAAAGTAACGGTGATCAGAAATAATCACATGTTTTTAAGAGACAGAAAATAAATCTCATTTCCTAATGCAGTGATGAAACAAACGGAATCAACATAGTGTAAGCTTTTTATTAGAATCAAATTCTTGGGCTTTGAGGGTAAGTTTATTTGAATTTAGAATTGAAAAATATAATTTGTTCAATTTATTGGCATATGGGAGCTCCCTGTCAATCATATTTCTCACTGTGCTTTACAGGGTCAAAGTATAGCAAGTTGAAGACGCTTAGAAGCTTTCATGGATGGTACTGGTCATTTTTTATTTTATTTTTTTAACCATAAACTCTTTACGATCATAAACATCTGGAATCACATTTCAGGTCTCTTATGCAGTTTGAATGCATATTTACCAATTTGAATTTGACTTCTGATATTTAAAGACTTAAGACAGAACTCCTACTTCTCGATTACTATAAAATTTTAAGAAAATGATGCTTTATTAGAGCAAGAAATCTGGGATTCACAAAAAAATAAACCAGCAAAAGAAGAGTTCAGGTCTGACAGATCAGGCAATGAGATTGTAGACACTGAAACTTTATTAGCTATATTACTATTACTAGTAACTGTAAAACTCAGAAGAGAATATTTCCAGTTACTTATGATGTCAAAAAATTTAAGTATCTCTGAATTTAAGACTATTCCTAATAAGTATATATGATGCAATATAATGTTTTTTTTTCAAAATAAGCTTCAAAATCAAAGGCTTATATATGCATACAGAATATGAATATATATGTACATTCACATATATGTATGTATATATATTCTTTCTGTATATGCATAGGTGCATATATCTATATGTTTCTGTACATATGTATACTTTAAAATATACATATATAATTAATGACTAAAATTATAGATGTGAGGAAGAAAAATAGTAATATAATAAAGTTACTTCATTTATCTTATTGATTGAACACCTACTGAAAAGAAGATTTTGAACCTTGTAGGAGATAAGAGTTTGGAATTCAGTGTCGGACCTCTAGACACTTGGGATCTAATTAGCCACAGTAAGATAATTGCACATTTTGTATTCTTAAATAAGTATACACGTCATTAAAAGAGCTACAAAATATAAAGAATGTTCTTAGAAAGGAGAGGTCATTTTTTGGATGGATGGTGGAGAACTTCACTGAATGTTGCCTAATGGAAGTATGATTTGAGCCTGGTCTTCATGGATGGATAAAATTTCAACAAGTAGAATCAATTAAACAAACAATATAGTCTTATATGTATTAGACAATGTGGACAGTTTAGGTGATATAAAGAGAAGTCAAAGACAGCTCTTATCATTATAGAACTTACATTCTTATAGGGTAAGTAACATGTCACAAATATATAAAAAGAAAGGATATATGTCGTATCAATTGGAAATAATCAAGAAGGAATGGAATCCATTGACTTTGTTTGTTTGCTTATTTATTTATCTATTTATTTGTTTGTTTGTTTATTTGTTCATTGATTGTTTGGTTGGTTGATTGATTGATTTTGAAAACTCTTACCTTCTGTCTTGGAATCAGTACTATGTATTGCTTCCAAGGCAGAAGAGTGATAAGGGCTAGGCAATGGGGGTCAGGTGACTTGTCCAAGGTCACACAGCTGGGATGTGTCTAAAACTAGATTTGAACCCAGGACTTCCTGTCATTAGGTCTGGCTCTCAGTCCTGAGATTGAGCCACCCAACTGCCTCCGAATGCATTAACTTTAAACATTATAGAATAATAAGATTTCTTAAAGAAGGTGGAATTTGAGTTGAGACTTGAAGGAAGTCAGGGATCACAGGATGATAAAGGAGAACATTTCAAGTATGAAAGATAGTCAGTGAAAATAACTAGGAAGGTAGAGTAAGCTAAAAGAATCCTGGAATGGAAGAAGGAGGCCAGAATTTGAAGAACTTTAAATACCAAACAACAAACAGATTTTATGTTTGTTCAAGAAGGAAATAGAGATAATAGAATACCCAGTGGAATTTATGGAGGGAGTGAGGTGGAGTGTGTGTGATGTGGTTACAGAGTGTAAACCTTAAAATTCCTTAGACTTTTCCAAGTATGAAATTTCCCAATGGTGAAATTTCCAACATTTATAAGTCTAAGGAATTTTAAGGTTTACAAGAGGCACATTAGAAAGATCACTTTGACCTCTAAGAGGACAATGGTCTGTTTTGGAGGGAGACTTGAAGCAAGAAGAACAAGAAGAAACTATTATTCAGGAATGTCCTGAAAAAATAGACCAATTATGAGGCGATGAAGACTTGAACTAGGGTGGAAGCAGTACTAGAAAAGAGAAAACATCATAAATATGAGACATTAGCTCTTATATGTAAATAAAAAATCAATAGGACTTGTCAAAAGACTAGATGTGTGGAGAGAGTTAGGAACCAATAAAGACGGCTAGATTGTAAGCCTGGGTGAATGGAAGGATGGTGTTAACCTCAACAGTAATTAGAAAATTAGGAGATAAGAGGACTTGGAAGGAAAAATGATGAAGTCAGTTTGGGACATGTTGATTTTAGGATGTCTTTAAGTCATTCAGTTTCAGGTTTCCGATAGGGAACTGGAGATATGAGTATGGAGATTAAGAAAAATGTTAGGTACAGATATATGAATCTGATAATCATCTGAATCCTTCCAAATCTCATAAGTGAGTGAATAGGGACAATAAGAGTCTATCTATTGCTTCTCTTGTTGCTATTTATTAGTCACATTATAGAGTGGAGTGTAAATGAAAGAGGGCATTGATGAGGCAAATATGAAAATTTGCTTCCAGTTTGTCTTGAAAGGTTTTGCTGAAGAAAAAACAAATTGGAAACTCTTGTGTTAATACAATGTTACACATATACCCAAATACTTAAATAGGTCTGGAGTTTTAACGATGTACATATTACCTCTAATAGGTCAATCCCTCCATGCAACCCATTCATTACTACCAAACAAGGGCAGCTTATTTCCAAATCCCACATAAGTTAGTCAGTGGTTGTTTATCCAACATAATAGGACCCTTCTCAGGCTTTTCTGATAACAAGAGGAAAACAATATTATCACAGATGCTTGCCACTATTTAATCTCTTGTTCTCACCACATGGTTAATATATCTTTTTCACTATTTCATTTTTTGACATAATTTATGCCACTTCTCTTTAACTCCTTAATTATATATTCTAGAGCCTTCTAATATCCACTTTGTAGCTCTCTATTTCCATTTGGATGATACTCAGTTCTTTGGAGAGTTTAATGCTTCATGACTCAAAGCCATGCAATATCACAAGGATAGTATTGGTATTAAAATTTTTTAAATTAAAAATATGAGCCTTTTTTCAAAGAGATGCTCAATATTATTAAACCATTTTGCAATTACACAAAGGCAATCTAACTTAGTTTTCTATTCCTGGTCAACTCTGGGACCAACTCATTCATCTGTCACAAAAATCCAAAAAACACATAGTTTGTATTTGAACTCTATGTTACTATACTTCATAGAACAGAAAATATATTTTCCATATGCTTGATTTTTCCCATGAGGATACTGAAAATAAATGAATGATTGAATAATAAATGACAAAATCTTGGCTAAACACTATGTAAAAGGACAGAAGTAAAAACTTAAGTGTTAAGAAAAATGGAGAAAACTAAGACAGTCCTTGTTATCAAAGGAGTTTACTTTTCAACACATAAATTAGAATTGGAATGAGAATGGAATATTAAAGTTGTTGTTCTTGAGTCTTTCAGTCTGGTTCCACTCTTCATAACCCCATGGACCACAGCACTCCCAGCCCTTCTATCCTCTATTATCTCTTGAATTCTGTACAATCATGTTCATTGACTCCATAACACTATCTATCTATTTCATGCTCTGCCCCCCCTTCTTTTGCCTTCAGTCTTGCTCAACATCAATGTCTTTTCCAATGAGTTCAATCTTCTAATTATGTGGCTTCATCATTTGACCTTCCAAGGATTAATTTGAATTATTTTGTTTAAGTCTTGATTGATCTCCCTGCTGTCCAAGTTACTCTCAGAAATCTTTAGTATTGTATAATTGAAAATCTGTTACCCTAAAAAAAAAACAAATTTCCTGGGAGCCCACTGATTTCCTGTCATTACATACTTTCTGTAGACAGAGAATATTAGCAAGTGGACAGTTCTTTTGGACCTCCTTTTTGGGCTTACAACCAGCATGGTGGCAGTGGTAAGCTAAGTGTGGGGATTGTAAATGGGCTAATCAGCCATGGGCATGTGATCTTTATTTTGTATCCTCTTAATTCCTTGATTTCTAATGATCATTAATACATATCCTAAAATATAATATTTTTATTATTGAGATTTACTTTTAATTTTTACAGTTTGGGGGAACCAGAAGGGATGAGAAAAACTCTCAATTTTTAAGATAGCCTAGATAAATTTATGTCATCTTTCTTCTGCCAAGACTTTTTGCCCATCCTACACACCCACACACCCTCACAAACTCCAAGAGAACTTTAAAGCTGCTGCCTTACTTCTTTAGTTCCTATGTTTTGCCTGACTTCCATCTCTACAGATCTGGCTGTTTTCAGTTTGAGGACTCTTGCCCATCTGCTTGATCCTGTGTTCCTGTTCCTCATTCCTCTCTGCTGCCCGTTCCTGCTTCTGCTCCAGCTCAAGCTCCTGATATTCTTGATCCCGATTGCTCATCTTCCTGCTCCAGCCCTAGCCCCAGATCTCTGGCCCCCAACCCTGCCCGACCACTGTCGTTGGTCCTGCTGGACTGCTGGTAGCTGCCACTATATCTTCAGAACTCACAAACTTGGAACCTTTTTCTGGATAGCAACTGGTAAAAACTGGGGTGTATTTTTCTTAGGCAATGATTAGCCTCCTAACTCCCTCTGGGGAAACTAACATTTTACCTCAGGGGGAAAGGGAAGTAGGAAGTTACTCTTTCAAACATGAAGTAAATTACAAGCATGGCATACTCTCTGAAAGAGCAGTACCTTGACTATTTCAAACAGATTCTACCATTCATTAGTTCACTGATCCTTTCACTTATCTTGCCTGAGATTCAAGAGAAAAATTCATCTCCTTACAAACCTTTGCCATTTGGGCCTGCCCAGTCTCTAAGATTCATCCAGTTTGAGATTCCTCAAACCTATATTCTCCCTCACTATGGGAAATACCATAGTTCTAATGAAAGGAATCTGAATAGAGAGAGAAAGGAATTTTAAAGAGACTGGAAGTGAAAATTTTAAACCTTTTCAGACTCCATTGTTTTGTTAAAGTCTCTGTATTTTACTGTATTTTGCTGATTGTCTGCTTTAAGATTTAATGTGGTTGATTTTAAGTTCATATATTAATGTATTCAATACTCCTCGGTTATACTAAATCAGTTTAATCTATAGTGTTTTAACGACTGTAATCTTCTGTTACCTTTCCCCTGTAACTAGACTGAACAAATATTACTGAATAAGCCCATATAAAACAGCTTTTTCTTCCATTTTAACTTTGTAAATTGACACACAGATGATGGATGGACTCTGTCAACCTGGTTAACAACCTTTGATAAATTTAATGAGCTAAATAACTCAAATTGATTTTAAGGAGTCTTTAGACATTATTTAAAAAAAATTTCAACAACTCTGATCATTTTGCCTACCTTTGAGTTATTTATAACAAGAGGTAAAGGGTCCATTTTAGTAGCTGAAATGAAGTACAATTATCATCCCAACCTCCCGCATTTGTAAAAATGTAAAGAATGGGACATTACAGTCTCATACCAAAGGAGTTAGGAAGTTGATCCCAGGGCATGGTACCCCTGGATGGCTCCCAAGAGGAAGCATCTCTCATTTGGAACTCTTCAGTTTAACTTACTTCCACCAGAATAATCTAGATTTCTTAGTAATGTTCTAAACCCAAATAAGTTTTACTTTGTTTAAAAATATCTCAATCAAGGTTTAAATATTTACTACACATGAAAAACCTGTGACAAGTATCCATTAGCTTTAAATGTCAATAAGCAGACTCACGTAAAATATGATAGTAGGTTTGTTTGCTATTGTTATTAAATGGGTTATTATAACTTTGGGGATTTTGATACTTCTTGAATGTGCATTACCTGTTGTACTATTGTTCTGTATAAAAACTGTTACTTTGTCAACAGTGGATCGTGGCTAAATTTGAAAAGGAAATGGATCTCATTTTTGGGTGAGAAACCTTTGTATTCTATCTTTCCTTAGCTGACAGTGAATCAATGATTGTAAGCTATGTATTTTTTATTTCTAAAACTTTTTATTGTTTTTATTTGCATGTGCCATATACTATTTCAGATTTATTTTTTCTCTCCTTTTTATATTTGAAGCACATGTCACCAGTATTGAGAAGACTTTCTTTAACTTTTTTTGATTTTGCAGTAATATAAAAATATATATTTGCTATAATATTAATACATAACCCAAAAGCTTTAGAATATAAAAATGCTGCCATTGATTGTTTAAAAAATATGGGACTTTGCTAAATGATTCTTTCTGATTCCAGGAGAAGGGAATACAAAAAGAGCCATTGCACAATGCCAAAGAAGCTCAAAGCTACTTACATAGTGCCAATAGAGCACAAAGTCAAAGAGACCAAACCAGTCCTATGTGGATTGATGACATTCTGTGCCAAGAGCACACAGTGTTAATCATGTGTGAAACTTGAAGTTACAGCTATTTAACATGTTTTAAATGCAGGTCTTCCTTGTACCACACATACTATATAAAATACACAACACTGATTATTCTGACTCCAACCTGGCTCCCATTTGCTCCTATAATCTAGTCCCTTTTCTCTCTTATAGTATGGCAATTTCCTGTTGTCTTGGCTTCAAATCGGTAAGTCAAATATTACTGCATTTTGTCCTACAGACTTGTAGTATAGCAATTACTTTAATTGGGCCCCAATTCAAGGGCCTGTTATAAATTTATTTTTCTTTTACTTAGAATTTTTACACGTAAGACTTTAAATAGTTTATATTTCATCTAGAAGCTATCTTTTTTCTTTTATTTTTTTTATGTTTTTTATTTCTCTTGCCAATTGATTCATATACCTCATAACTCAGTCATGCATCCCTAAGTAATCCCTGTGTTTTTCAATCACCCTCTTCATGGGGTAATGTATTATTATTCTAAAATGCAAAGTTTAAATTCTTTTTGAGAATAATTTTAAAGAAACATGTTACTTCTCCAAATCCAGAAAGTGAACTGTTTGGAGAAGGCACCATGAAGATGCCTCCACAGAACACACAATGCCCCAGAAGATCCAGAAGGAACTTTGGGATATGGTAATTTGAACTGTGGATTTGAATGCATTTGTTTTGTATGTATACTCTCATGCCAAAGGGGACTTCCCCCTAACTGACTTTTTGTCAATGCTCCTAGCAACCATTGGTTTTGTTCTCTTTTCCTTTTATCCCCAAATTATTGTAATTTCAAATTGGTTATGTTTACAAGATCCTTTGGAGAGACTAGTCATCCATGGATCACAGGGGGTAAAGTATAATTGAAAATCTGTTACCCTAAAAAAGAACTACATTTCCTGGGAGCCAACTGACTTCTTGTCATTACGTACCTCCTGTAGACAAAGGATATTAGGGAGTGGGCATTCTTCATGGGCCTCTTTCTTGGGATTGCAGCCAGCATGGTGACAGTGGTAAGCTAAGTATGGGGATGTTAAATGGGCTAATAAGCCATGGGCATGTGTCCTTATTTTGTATTCTCTTTATTCCTTGATTTCTAATTTAATAAATCTCCTAAAATGTAATATTTTTATTATTGAGATATAATTTTAATTTTACAGCACCACAATTTGAAAGTGCTGATTCCATGGCATTAAGATTGCCTTATAACTCAACTCTCAAAGCCATATATTGCTATTGGAAAAAAAATAAAAATAACAAAAAATCCTGGCATTGAGTATATGGACACTTGTTGCAAGACAATATCTCTCTATTTTTATTATGCTATCCAGGTTTGGCATAGCATTTCTTCCAAGGAGTGAATTGCTTTTAAATATGTGGCTGTAGTCATAATCAGATGTGTTCTTTGAGTCCAAGAATATAAAATCTGACACTGTTTCCATTTCTTCTTCCTTTTTATGTTAAACTTCAAACCATCTTTTACACTCTCCTCTTTCACCCTTTTCAAGAGTCTTCTTAATTTTTCTTCATCTTCTGTTACCAGGGAAGTAGCATATGCACACAAGAGGTTATTGATATTTCTCCCAGAAACCTTAATTCTGACTTTTGTTTCATCCAGCCTGGTAGTTTACATCTTTCTTCAAAAGACAATATACAGCCCTGTTGTATCCCTTTTCCTATACTAGTGTACTCCAATAATGGTGTACTCCTTTTCAGTTGTTCCATAAAGTTGCTACTTTCCCTGCATTACAGATTGCTCAGAAGAAGAAAAAAATTACTTGGTACTGCGATGTCTTTGAAGATTTGTTACATATTGTTATGATATACACAATCAAAGGCTCAAGTAAAGCAAATGAAGCAGAAGAAGATTTTCTTTTCAGGAACTCCCTTGCTTTCTCCATGATATAGTGAATGTTGATAATTTCATCTCAAGTTCCTCTACCACTTCAAAAACCATTCTACTTTCCTGGTAATTTTTTTAGCTAATATATTGCTGAAAACTAGATTACAGAATCTAAGCATAATATTATATTATGGGAGGGTTAAAATGAAGGGTTACTCAAGCTACATATATATATATATATATATGTAATATATATCTATAATAAAAGTTTATTTAATTAAAAGGATGAGGAAAGGGAAGGGAATCAGGAAGTACCTTACTTCTAA
Source organism: Monodelphis domestica (assembly GCF_027887165.1). Lineage (NCBI taxonomy): Eukaryota > Metazoa > Chordata > Mammalia > Didelphimorphia > Didelphidae > Monodelphis > Monodelphis domestica. Next base: position 517,367,859 of record NC_077229.1, on the reverse strand, counting down.
CCCCACCACAGATGTTAAAACCCTATTCTTTCTGAAATTATCTTAATCTAACTAATTAAAGGAATAATTAAAGTTAGAGAGGGATTTGTAGGGGCAAAGACAACAGGGCTCAAAGAAATCTCACAAGCAAGAGTCCTTCTTTGATCAAGATCACAGTCTTGGAATGAAGAGTTCTCACAGGATTCAGGGGAGGGGGATGAGTATTAACACACACACACACACACCCTGTCCACCAATGTGGGGTAATCACTCACTCAACCATTTTTTCCATATGGTCCAATTTCCTGGCTGCTAGAGAAAACAGCTTCTCTCTCCTCCAGAGTCCACCAACTCTCTCTCTAGCCTCTGTGACCAGTACCAGTCCTGGGAGTTCTGAGTGGAGTTGGTCTGCAGGGTCTCATGCTGTCAGCTTGCCCTGTTATGCCCTGCTAGAAATCCCTTTCTACACTTGATATTATGTGAAATAGTGGTTATCATTTGGTAATTTGAATATTCTTTGACATTGTCCTTCCTCAGGATTAGTTAGTAAATGGATCTTTTTCAATAATGTGGTTACTGATGAGTTTTCAAAATTTTCTGGCATATTGAATGTAATACTTTATCACCTTCAAATTTTAGGAATTTAAATAAGTCAGCTGGAATTATGTCACCTCCACTATACTTCCCCCTCCCAAAGCTTCCTAAGGCCCACTTGATTTCACATTCCTTTTAAAATTAAAGTAATTATTCAACAATATGTAAATAAACACTGATTTAGGGATTCCTATCTACAAGACACTGTGATACTTTGTTGAGATATATGATTAAATAAGTGTAATTCCTAAACTTTTCCCTTTAGAGGATAAGAAATGGATAAAAGGAAAAAAATGAATCAAACGAAATCAAATGAATCCCCCCTGCTAAATAATTTTAGAGAAGAAATATTATTTTGAGCTAGTTGCATGTGGTAAATCTTCATAGAAGAGGTAAAACAACAACTAGGTATTTTATAATTATGGGGAGCAAAGTAGATAAAATAAATAAATTTAAGAAAATGCTAAACCCAATCAAAAGACAGTAAAATATGTGTAGAAATAAAGTGATATTTTCCAGAAAACAACAATAACAACAAACAACTTGGAAACGGGTTTATATACAGTGATTCCTCACCTATCATGGGAGTTATGTTCCAGAGACTCCTGCAATAGGTGAAAATTCATGAAATAGAGGTGATACATTATTTTATTATTTTTATATATTTTTAGGTTTTATAAACCCTTCCCATTCTCCTATAAACCTTTTCCACACTCTCATTAACCTTTCCCATATTCTTATAAACTTAATATGTACAAAAACATTTTCTATACTCTTAAACCTATCTAATTTTAACAACATATAAAATTCTATACGGGTACTTACCAATGATGTATTATACCACAACTTGAATGATGAAGATCATGAAAATATGTAGCTGCGAAGTAGTATGGATTGTGATGAAGATGATGACAATGAGATAAATTCAAACTTTTTTGAACACTTCACAAAAACACAACACCACAGAGCAACACTATGCACAGTAATCAGACTTCAAAGTGAAGAAGACAAGGAGAAATGCTGAACCAATGCTACAATCCTAGAATTGGGCTATCATATTTCTGGAGTCATTATTTTGTAATCTCTTTCAGGAAGTAATTGGTGGATTCTTTTCTTTTATATTTTACCCTCTTACTCAAGAATATTAGGGCAATTTTCCGGGATAAGTTCTTGAAAAATGCTTTCTAAGCTTTTATTTTTTTTAAGTCATGGATTTCAGGTAACCCAATAATTCTTAGATTATAGCTCTTGGATTTATTTTCCAGGTCAATTATTTTTCTCAAGAAACATTTTATATTTTCTTCTATTTTTCTCATTTTTACTTGGATCATTTCCTGGAATTCCATGTCTCATGGAATAATTAGCTTTCACTTATCCAAATTCAATTTTTTTAAACTCTTACCTTTTGCCTTAGAATAAATAATGTTTATTAGTACTAAGAAGAGGAGAGCAGTAAGGGCTAGGCAATTGGGGTTAAATGACTTGCTCAGGGTCACATAGCTAGGAAGTGTCTGAGGTCAAATTGGAACCCAGAATCTCCAATCTCTAGGTTTGAAACTCTATTCACTGAGCAACCTAAGTGTCCCCCAAATCCAATTTTTAAGACATGATTTTCTTGAGTAAGCTTTGTATCTCCTTTCTTGAGTGAGCTTTATATCTCCTTTTCTATTTGGCCAATTTGATTTTGTGAAGAATTATTTTCCTCAGTGAATTTGTGTATCTCTTTCCATATTGTCAATTCTTCCTTTTAAATTCTTTTCTTTCATGCATTTTTGCATATATTTTTTGTTTATCCAGTTTTACTTTTTAAGTTCTCTTTTTACTTGTCTTTCTTTAATTGATTTGTTCTATTTCTAAGATATTAATTTCTTTAGTATTTTTGTATCTCCTTTACCAAACTGTTGGCTTTTTTCATGGTTTTAATGTATCTCTCTCATTTCTTTTCAAAATGTTGTTCTACCTCTTTTATTAGATTTCTAAAATCCTTTTTGAGATCCTCCATTAATTCTTTTTGAGCTAGAGAACAACTACTATTTTTTTCTTAGAGTCTTTAGATGCAATATTATTGACTTTGTTATCTTCTTTTGAGTTTTGTTTTGGTCTTCCCTGTAACAAAAATAGCTTTCTATGTTGAGTTACTTCTTTTGTAATTAGCTAGTTATCCAGTCTTTTTTCTTTTCCCATTAAAAAAATCTCTTCCACAACCACAGAACAAACTGTGGGAGTAAAAACACCAAGGAAAAGCAACTGCTTGACTACAGGGGTTGAGGGAATATGACTGAGGAGAGACTCTAAATGAACACTGTAATGCAAATACCAACAACATGGAAATGGGTTCGAATCAAGGACACATGTGATACGCACTGGAATCGGGCGTCGGCTATGGGAGAGGTGGTGGGAGGGGGGAGGAGAAAAAGAAAATGATCTTTGTTTCCAATGAATAATGTCTGGAAATGACCAAATAAAATAATGTTCAAATTTTTTTTTTAATTTTGAAAAAATTTTAAAAAAATTTTAAAAATTTCTTAAATCTGAAATCTGTCACTGAGAGTAAGGGAGCATTATTCTAATCCTTAGGTTATAATGTAAAGAGAGGTATGTTTAATACTCTGTAGACCCATTTTCTGTTCTTTGGGTAACCACAAGCTCTATTTTCTATCTTCAAATGTGACTAGGATCCCTTGATCCCCTGTTGCCACAAATGCTGGTGTTTATTAATGCTTCTCCACCACCTGCGAGTGCTTCCCAGAACTGCTTCTCATATCTGAATATGGTTAGTACAACCAGTGTCACACCCAGAACTAGTAAAGGGATCTATAATATCTTTCTGAGCAGTTGTTTTATCTCCCTTACCATCTATAGCGAAGAACTCTGGAAGCCTTTCAGCTGTTTCAGCTGTACTTAGGGCCTATTGCCATGATGGGCATCTTTACCAAAGTTCAATAGACCCATGATGCTAGCCTTCAAAATTGTTTTAGGAGAAAAATTATTCATCTTTTTTGAGTGTATTATGCCACTCCAGAATTCATTCATTGGAGTAAATTTATTTTTTTTCACGAGTAATTTGGTAGAGATCAGATCGGTCCATATGTCTTCTCCACCATCTTGGCTCCATCCTGATACATAAACTCCTAGAAACTTTAACATTATTAGGGCAATAAGAAGGAATATACATAAAGGACAAGGGTGGGAGTTGACTATGATGAGGGGATAACAAAAAAAAATGAAGTTAAGGCATTAGAAATAGGAATGCCTTGGGAGAAGGGAGAAGGGAAAAATAGAATGGGGTAAATTATCTCACATAAAAGAGGCACAAAATAGCTTTTACAATTGAGGGGAAGATGGTGGGGGTTATTTTCTCAATGGAATTTTTGATGGTTCTCTAGTATTTTATAAGAAAGATATAATAAAAATAAGCCTTGCTTTGGCTATCTACATTTGTAATTCTCCACTCCCACTTCTTAGTGCTGTTGCAAACATTTGAACTTCTATGTCAAATAATAGCAGATAAAGGCAAAGTCTTTTATTCATTCTCACTAATTTTAAAAGTCTATCATTTTCCCACTGTATATTATTAAAAATAATTTTATCATGTAAATCAGCTTATAGTAACTATAAATCTAACTCTCATAAACTTTTAATGTGGATGAATTTACAATAAATGAAAATGAAGATAGACGCATAATGGATAAGTGGGGGGAAAAAAGCCAACATCCAATACCTTACTTAAAAGAATGGCATACATAGAATACAAATAGGTGACTGTAATAAAATTTTCCAAAACTTCAAGAGTTTCAAATTGTTATCAGGAAAATCAAAAATTAAAATTTATAATATAAACATAGATACACATGAAAACTGAATTTTCTTCCTGGAAATTATAGACAAAAAAGCAATGTCAATAAACTTTGATAAAAAATACTATTAGGGTAAAAGTAATTAAATAAGGACCAAATGTATTAATAGTATTGATGGAAAATTATTCATCAGGAAAAAATATCATAATCAATTATATTGAAAACAATATTAAATAATTTTATGAAAATGAAATAAATCCTTTGGCAAAGTCCAAACATATGTTTACTTTAAAAATTCTACAATTTAAAGGTATTGAGGAAGCTTTTATTATTTTAAAATATTTAATTATATATAAGTATAGATATCAATAAACAGATAGACAGATATTTCGAAAAGAAAGCATTATCCATAATAAATAAGCCTTAGAAATTTTCCCAGTAAACACCTCAGCAAAGCAATGATGCTATGCTTCCTTTGTATTGCTTGATATAATTATAGAAGAACCAGCAATAGAAGTAAAACAAGAGAATGAAAATAAAGGCCTATAGAGAGGCAGATTGGGGACAAAACTATTTCATATACTGATACTGTAATTATTTACTTTAAAATCTTAGGGTCTATATATTTCCAACAAATATCAACAGCAGGATTAAGAAGAGAAACTCAATTTAAAATCACTATAGATGAAAGCCAAGTATAGACAGGAAGTCCTAGGTTCAAATCTGGCCTCAGACACTTCCTAGCTCTGTGACCTGGGGCAAGTCACTTAATCCCCATTGCCTAGTCCTTACCACTCTTCTGGCTTGGTATCGATACACAGTATTGATTCTAAGATGGAAGGTAAGGGTTTAAAAACATTACTATAAAGAATATAAAATATTTGAGAATCTGTTTACTCAGAGAAACACAGGAATTATATAAGCACAATTGCAAAACACTTTATACAAATAAAAGTACATCTAAACAATTTGTAAGAGAGGAATCAGATCTAGTGGTGTAAGGAGCAACTCACATGGTGGAGTCCCAAGAAGAGAAAAAACAAACAAACAAACCTAAGATTCCATTGAGAAAACAGAAGCTGAAAGAACACAAAACTGCCACCTCCTTTACTCCTTCAGATGGAAGTCAGAGGAAGGGGTTAGATTTTCTAAGCTGAGAAAAAGTTTAGATCTCTCTGTAGCGATCAACAATTTTCATGTGAACCCCTGAACATCTCTTGCTCAGCTCTTAACAACAATACAGAGCTATCAGGGGACATTGTTGACAGGACTTTAGAAGGAAGCCATCTACAGAGAAACCCTTTTTCAAGATCTCATTCTCCCTAATGTATTCCTGGACCCCTATATAAAGCTAGTTTGCTAGGAGTAGGGACCAGAGATAGCTTATAGAGGAGTAAAGGTTTTCCCAGCCTTGGACCCCAAGACCCTGGTGGGTGGAGTTGCCAGAAGGGACAAGTGTTAGGGAATCCTTTCACCCTCCTACATAACTGACACCCTTCCCACTCCTCCCTAGTCAAACCCTAATAAATTTATCAGTTAATCTAGAGCTAGGTCTGAGTCATTTACCAGTAGCAGTAAGGGGACTGAAAATTTTGGGGAGATCCTACCTCCCCCCCCCAAAAAAACCTCTGGATGTCAGAGATATAAATCCTTGGTCGGGGTATAAACCTAGAGTTTGAAGAGAACTAGCAGTTGATGTTCCTGAGGAGATCAGAGGCAGAAGATTTCATATAGTCTCTTAAGAAGAGGTTGGGGAGGGGGCAGTAGATCATCCTACTAGAGCTTTCCCTTCCACTTCTTCTCCTCTACCTCACAGAATCATTCTCTGAGGAGACATATTCTGTCCCTCAGGGAGACAAGACTGGGTTATGTTCCATAGAAGGAAGAGAGGGGAAGATCAATCTTTCACCGATCTCCATTCTCTCAACTCTCTCTCTCTCCCTCTATTTCCTGTGTTTGTGTGTTCCTTTTCTGGCTGTACATTACACAGTTGCAAAACACTTTCCACATAAATAAAAGTAGATCTAAATAATTGGAAAAAACATTAATTGCTCATGAGTAAGATGATCTAATGTAATAAAAATGACAATGCTACTTAAGTTAATTTACTTATTCAGTGCCATTGAGTGCCACTCAGTAACAAACTATCAAAAACTATTTTAGAGAATTAGACAAAAAAAATTAATTTGGAATAAAAAAACCCCAAGAATATCAAGGGTGGTGCAGTGCCACACTTTAAACTGTACTATAATGTAGTGATCATCAAAACACTCTGGTACTGTCTTAGTGATAGAAGAAATTGACTTTGTAATATTTATTGGAAAAGGAAATAGGATTGGGAAAAATGGGGATAAATGGGGAATAATGGGAGGTTTGTATAGGGGTAAGGAGGAGTTAAGGGGAGAGAGGGAACACTGTTTGGTGAAGCAGGGGAGGGAGATGCCCCCTGCTGAGAGGAAACAGCAGGGGTCCGATAAGGTCTTTTATTGCCTTGATGACTGAACTGAAGTTCAGCTCCCTCTATGACCAGAAAAGATAGTCCACTTATCTCACTGCGAATTCAAATAACATAAAGTTTAATCACTAGTTGGGATTGGAGTTTATCTCAGCTTCAGACCTGAGGCCAGGCCCCAGAGGCTGGCAGAGAGTTTGTTCCACTCCCATCTACTCTCGTTGTTCTAATTTAGAATCTTAGCAGTACACAGAAAGCAAACAAAAACAATTCTAACCTTTAGAAGCCTGTGTCTTTGGGCTGAACCAAGAAGAACATGCCACTTCAGACTGGGATGAAAAAGCTCCCCTCTCCTCCACCACCAGGTCCCCCATCTTCTCCCGGCAGGAAGGAAGTGCTAGTCACAAGACCCAACTGCCACTCCCAGTTGGCCCTTCCCCCACACAAACTATTAGTTTAGTTTCCTTTCCACAACTTGATGGGAAAGCTTTGTAATCACTACTTTAGGTAAGAGTCCATTCTCTCACAGGTTGAACTAGTTTGTAGTGGAGACATTATTAATTTCAGCATTCAGATTAATATGATTGTTCTTATCTCACTGCTACATATTTTTTGGTAAATGTTATTTTTTTAAAATTAATGAATATGAATTGGTCAATTAATATTGGGACATAAGCATTGGTTAGATGATCATTAAGAAATTGGCACTTGGTCAGTTAACTTTGGGGTAGCCATGCCATATCATAATATGGAGAAGGCTATAACTGATGGTAGATTGTGAATGACAAAATTAGAAAGAAAAAACATGTCCTTCTTCTGGGTTCAATGTACAGTTCTATATTTGTAAGAAAGAAAAAGAGAGAAATTTTATTTAAGGAATAGTATTACAGGAGAAATGAATGTATATCTTTTGTATTCAAAATTTCCTACTTAGCAGATAATTAAAATGCATTTAATTCCTATACAATACAACAACAGGAAACAAAATAAAAATACTTATTTCTAAAGGAAGGAGGTAAAGGGTCCCCTTTACATCACATGCTACAGGAGGCCAACTCATCAAGTCTTTTTGTTGCTTGACAATAGGCAGAAACTATTCAACATGAGTCTAAAGTCTCTATTATCACTGCCTCATTCCTCTGTTACATTGATAAAATAGTGTTTGACAAATTAGAAAACATAATTTACCTATAAAAGAACTCCCTATTTAATATTTATTTAATAATACCTATTGAAGAAAGATGAAGAAAGAAGAAAGAATCAACTACCCAGCAATACTGACTATATTCTTACAGGGGAAAGTATGGTCATTCAACAAAATAGAAGAATTCAAAGCATTTGTAAAGAAAAGAGGAGACCTGAACAGAAAATTTGATGTCCAAGCACAGTATTCAAGATAATCATCAAAAGAGGGAAAAAGAAAAACAAAACAAAACAAAGAAACCTTTTTTTAAGAGACCCGATAAATGTAAATGATTTGTATCCCTATAATAAAAGAGGTCATTGGTAACTTTTAAAAATTGTTATTATCACTTGGGCAGCTAGAAGAACTACAATTAGAGGGAACAGTGACAAACTGTATAGGATGAAATAACAAGACATAAATATGTATATAGATATATGTGTGCATATATCCATATATATAAATAAATATATGGTGGTAGTCTTTCGGTGACCAAGAATGACTATATATATATATATATATATATATATTATATATATACAATATATAAATATATATAATATATATACAATTAGAGCTAAAAAAGAGGTCAATACAAAAAGGAATGGGAAAAGAAAGAAAAGGGGGCGAAGACATATGTCACAAAGAAGCTCATGTTGGGAGGTGGGAAAACATCAATACACTGGAAGGATAAAGAGGTTAGAGATAGGAAATACTCAACTCTTATGTGCATTGAAATTGACCCAAAGAGGGAAGAACAATCCAATCCATTGGGGCAGAAAATAGATTTATGCCCTATAGGGAAGTAGAAGGGTAACAAATAAACTGGTGGGGTGGGAAGCAGTACAAAGGGGGGAGAGGGTGGGGGGTATTGTAAAAAGACTGCAAAGAAAATAAGTTGGGAATAAGAAGAGAGGGATTATAAAGGGAAATAAAATAAGGGTGGGAACTAGGGGGACTGATTAAAAACAAACATTGGTGTAGAAGGAAATAATGAAAGAAGAAAAGGTAGGACTAGGAGTAGAAATCAAAATGCTGGGAAGTACACAGCTGGTAATCATAATTCTGAATGTGCATGGAATGAACTCACCCATAAAAAGCAAGCAAATACCAGAGAGTGTTAGACTCCAAAACACTACAATATGCTGTCTACAAGAAACACACATGAGGAAGGTAGACACACATAGGGTGAAAGTAAGAGGATGGAGCCTAATCTATTTGGCATCAACTGACAAAAAGAAGGCAGGAGTCACAATCATGATATCTGACAAAACCAAAGTAAAAATAGATCTAGTTAAAAGAGATAGGGAAGGTAATTACATCCTGATAAAAGGCAGTATAGACAGTGAGGAAATATCTGTACTCAACATGTATGCACCAAGTGGCATAGCATCCAAATTTCTAAAGGATAAACAAGTGGAGCTCAAGGATGAAATAGATAGAAAAACTATTGTAGTGGGAGACCAGAACCTTCCTCTATGTGAACTAGATAAATCAAACCAAAAAATAAATAAGAAAGAGGTAAGAGTAGTGAATGAAATCTTAGAAAATTTAGAGTTAGTAGATATGTGGAGAAAAATAAATAGGGACAAAAGAAATACACCTTCTTTTCAGCAGCACATAGTACATTCACAAAAATTGACCATATATTAGGGCATAAAAACATTGCCAAGAAGTGCAAAAGAGAAGAAACAATAAAATCAACCTTCTCCAATCACAAGGCAATGAAAACAATAATTAATAAGGGTACATGGAGAGGCAAATCAAAAATTAATTGAAAATTAAACAGTATGATTCTCCAAAATAGGTTAAAGAACAAATCATAGAAACAGTTAATAATTTCATTGAATATAATGACAATGATGAGACATCCTTTCAAAACCTATGGGATGTAGCCAAAGCAGTACTCAGGGGGAAATTTATATCCTTGAGTTCATATATTAACAAACTAGAAAGGGCAGAGGTCTATGAATTGGGCATGCAAATTAAAAAACTAAAAAGTGAACAAATTAAAAATCCTCAGATGAAGACTAAATTAGAGATACTAAAAATCAAAATAGAAATTAATAAAATTGAAAGTCAAAGAACTATTGATTTAATAAATAAAACTAGAAGCTGGTACTTTGAAAAAAACAAAATAGACAAAGAACTGGTCAATATAATTAAAAGGAAAGAAGAAACCAAATTGCCAGCATCCATTATGAAAAGGGAGACCTCACCTCTAATGAAGAGGAAATTAAGGCAATCATTAAAAATTACTATACCCAATTATATGGCAACAAATATGGCAATCTAGGTCATATGGATGAAGATTTACAAAAATATAAATTGCCTAGATTAACAGAGGAAGAAATAGAAGGCCTAAACAACCCATATCGGAAAAAGAAATTGAACAAACCATCAAAGAACTCCCTAAGAAAATATCCCCAAGTGCAGATGGATTCACAAAAGAATTCTTTCAAACATTCAAAGTAGAACTAATCCCAATATCATACAATGTATTTGACATAATGAGCACAGAAAGACTTCTACCAAATTCCTTTTATTATACAAATATGGTACTGATTCCAAAGCCAGGCAGGTCAAAAACAGAGAAAGAAAACTATAGACCAAACTCCTTAATGAATAAAGATGCAAAAATCTTAAATAGGATACTAGGAAAAAGACTCCAGCAAGTCATCACAGGTGTTATTCACTATGACCAGGTAGGATTGATACCAGGAATGCAAGGATGGTTCAATATTAGGAAGACCATCCACATAGTTTATCATATTAACAATCAAGCCAACAAAAATCACATGATTATCTCAATAGATGCCGAAAAAGCCTTTGACAAAATATAACACCCATTCCTTTTGAAAACACTAGAAATTATGCAAATAGAAGAAATGCCTTTCCTAAGAATTATAAACCATATATATCTAAAATCATCAGCAAGCATCATCTGCAATGGGGATAAACTAGAAGCCTTCCCAATAAGATCATGAGTGAAACAAGGATGTCCATTATCATCTCTATTATTTAATATTGTACTAGAAACACTAGCTGTAGCAATTAGAGAAGAAAAAGAAATTGAAGGTATTAAAATTGGCAATGAGGAGACCAAGCTATCACTCTTTGCAGATGATATGATGGTCTACTTAAGGAGTCATAGAGACTCAACCAAAAAGCTAATCTAAATAATCAACAACTTTAGCAAAGTTGCAGGATACAAAATAAAAACACATGAGTCATCAGCATTTCTATCTGTCTCTAACATATCTCAGCAGCAAGAATTAGAAAGAGAAATTTCATTTAAAATCACCCTAGACAATATAAAATTCTTAGAAATCTATCTGCTGAGACAAACACAGTAACTATATGAATAAACTACAAAACACTCTCCACACAATTAAAACTAGATCTAAACAATTGAAAAAACATTGATTGCTCATGGGTAGGATGAGGTAACATAATAAAAATGACAATCCTACCCAAATTAATTTACTTATTTAATGCCATACCAATTGAACTACCAAAAAAAATTTTTACTGAATTAGAAAAAATCATAACAAAGTTCATTTGGAAGAACAAAAGATCAGGATATCCAGGGAAATCATGAAAAAAAAAATGTGAAGGAAGGAGGACTTGCAGTCCTAGATCTCAAACTATAATATATAGCAGTGGTCATCAAAACAATATGGTACTGGCTAAGAGAGAGAAAGAAGGATCAGTGGAATAGACTTGGGGTAAGTGACCTCAGCAAGACAGTCTATGATTATCCCAGAGATCCTAGCTTTTGGGACCAAAACCCTTTATTTAATAAAATCTGCTGGGAAAATTGGAAGACAGTATGGGAGAGATTTGGTTGGATCGACATCTCACACTGTATACCAAGATAAACTCAGAATGGGTGAATGACCTGAATATAAAGAAGGAAACTATAAGCAAATGAGGTGAACATAGAATAGTATACATGTCAGATCTTTGGGAAAGGAAAGTCTTTAAAACCAAGCAAGAGCTAGAAAAAAAACACAAAATGTAAAATCAATAAATCAAGTTAAAATGTTTTTCATACAAATAAAACTAATGCATCCAAAATTAGAAAGGAAGCAACAAATTAGGAAACAATCTTTATAACCAAAGACTCTATTAAAGATCTAATTACTCAAATTTATAAAGATCTAAACCAATTGTTCAAAAAATCAAACCATTCTCCAATGGATAAATGGGCAAGGGACATGACTAGGCAATTTTCTGTTAAAGAAATCAAAAGTATTAATAAGCACAGGAAAAAGTGTTCTAATTCTCTTATAATCAGAGAGATGCAAATAAAAACAACTCTGAGGTATCACCTCAAACCTAGCAGATTGGCTAACATAACAGCAACAGAAAGTAATGAATGCTTTAGGGGATGTGGCAAAGTCAGGAAATTAATGCATTGTTAGTAGAGTTATGAATTGATCCAACCATTCTGGAGGGCAATTTGGAAGTATGCCCAAAGGGCAGTAAAAGGCTGTCAGCCCTTTGATACAGTCAAAGCACTTCTGGGTTTGTACCCCAAAGAGATAGTAAGGGAAAAGACCTATACAAGAATATTCCTAGCTGCAGTCTTCGTGGTGGCAAAAAATTGGAAAATGAGGGGATGCCCTTTAATTAGGGAATGGCTGAACAAATTGTGATATATGTTTGTAGGTGATGGAATACTATTGTGCTAAAAATAATAATAAAGTGGAGGAATTCCATGGAGACTGGAACAACCTACAGGAAGTGATGCAGAGTGAGAGGAGCAGAACCAGGAGAACATTATACACAGAGAGTGATACACTGTGGTACAATTGAATGTAATGGACTTCTCCTTTATTGGAAATGCACTGATCCTGAACAACTTGGAGGAATCTACAAGAAAAGTCACTATCCTCATTAAGAGGAAAAACTGTTAGAGTAGAAACACAGAAGAAAAACAACAGCTTAAATACATGGGTTGAGGGTTTATGGCTGGGGATGTAGACTCTAAATTAAATCCTAATGCAAACACTAACAACATGGAAATAGGTTTTGATCAAGGACACAAGTAATACCCAATGAAATTGCTCATTGGCTGGGGGAAGTGTGGTGGAGGGGAGGGAGGGAAATAACGTAATTATTGTAAACAAAGAATAATGTTCTAAATTGACTAAATAAATTAATTTTAAAAATATGCCTTGATCTGAATTCAGACTCTATCAGTTCTTTCTGAGAAGATAGATAACATTTTTCATTTTTCTCAAGTTCTTTTAATTGCATTAAATCACTGTTGCTAAAAGTAACTGACATTCACAATTGATCATCTCAGAATATTGCTGTTATTGAATATAATATTCTGATTCTTCTCCAGTTCATGTAAGTCTTTCCATGTCTCTTTTAAAAAATTTTCTGCTCCTTTTATTATAATTGTTCATGATATTCATATAGCACAGCTTGTTCATCCTTTCCCCAATTGATGGACGTACGCTCAATTTTTATATTACCAGAAAAAGTGTTATATGAATATTTTTGTTCTTATAGGTCCTTTTTAATTTTTTTTATTTCTTTGAGATACAGACCTAGTTATGATATTGTTTAGTCAAAGGGTTTATATAATTTTATATCCCTTTGCTCATATTTTCAAATTTTTCTACAGAATGATTGTATCAATTCACAGCTCTATCAATGCTCCTATATTCCTGCCGACACTTGTCATTTATCATTTCTGAAGTAGTACCTCAGAGTTATTTTAGTTTGCATTTCTGTTCCAATTAATTAATTTCCATTACTCCTTCATTAATGTTCCAATACTCCTATATTCCTGCCATTTGGCACTTAACATTTCTGAAGTTGTACCTCAGAGTTATTTTAGTTTGCATTTCTACAATCAATGCTTACTTAGAGCATTTTTTAAAATTGGCTTTAGTTTTTATTTCTTTGTCTGAAACCCTCCTATTCATGTCTTGGTCCATTTGTCAATTGAAGAATAATTGTATTCTTATTATTTTGACACAATTCTCTTCATTTATGAGAAATTAGAACTTTATTAGACAAACTTGCTGTAATTCTTTTCCAGTTTTCTGCTTTCCCTCTAATCATGGCCACATCAGTTTTATTTGTGCATTAACTTTAATTTAATGCAATCAAAATTATCCATTTTATTCTCATAATATTTTCTATATTCCTTTTTTTGGTCATAAATCTTTCTTTAATCATATATCTGATTGGTTAACTATTGAATAAACCCCTAATTTTCTAAAGGATGACCCTATTTGTCTAAATTATGTATTCCATTTTACTATTCCCTTCCATTTTGTAAGCAAATTCATGACTTTCAAAGTCACTGTTATGATTACTACCTTTGTTTTTCTTCTATCCTACTATTATCCCTATTTATCTTTCTTTCCTTTCCCCTTATTCCTCCTCAAAAGTGTTTTTCTTCTGACCACTCTTCTCCCAACATGCTCTACCTTCTATAAATCCTTCCCCTTTTCATGTATAAGTTATTCCTTCTTTGAGCCAATTCTGTTGAGAGTAATTGCATTATAATCATTTTTGTTATTCATGTTGTATTAATACCATTAATGAGAGGTGGTTCACCATTGTTAAAAGAACAAAAATAATAAATCATACATACCAGTGACTATGTTATTGGCTACAGAAAATATATTTTTGTAAATATATAATATTTATTTTAATTAAAAGTAGAATAAAGGAATATTGAATTAATAACTATCTTGCCAAATTTCCTTTTCATGAATTTCTTTGTAAATAGTTTATTTAGGTCTTTATAATTATTCTAAAATCCAAGTAAGATCTTTTAAAAATTTTTAGGAAAAGAAAATCACTAACACTCAATTCAGGAAAGTGGATCTTTTAGAGAAGGTACCATAAGGATTCCTACAGAAATCATGCATTACATCAAAAGATCCAGAATGATCTTTGGAACATAATGAACTGAACTGAAGGGGGTGGAACCTATCAGAACATAAACTTTTATATAAAAGGAGATTGCCCCTTAATTGGCTTTTTTTTTTCAGTGAATCTCTCAATCACTTTTTTCCTTCCCCCTTTTTCCTTCTTTTTCTTTTATCCCCAAATTGTTGTAATTCCCTCTATGTAAATGTTAAATATACCTCCAGTAAGAGAATCTTTAGATTTAGAAGCCAGATATATGAAATAAATCATTAGGAGATTTGGTATGTTAATCTTCCAGAAACCTCAAGTAAGAGGATTTTAACATGCTTGTCTCCCAATAAAATCACAGAAGGGATTCAGAAGTGATTATTAGAAATGAATTTCTCTTTTCTGTGTTGCTTTTTTTTTTTTCATGTCATCTCTCAGCGACCTGGAAGTCAAATACCAATGAGTAAATTCAGGTATAGACAAGCCTCAGAAAAAGGAAGTTAAAAAACCAATGAACTAATGAGACAGGGAACAATGATTACACAGACACTGCCTCACCTCCGCCCACTGCAGGTGACCCAGGCAAATTAAGAAATTATGATTGAATCCTGAGATGTGACATGTGAGAGTTAGTGGGTGGAGAAAAATAGATTTTAAGTTGAGACCAGGAGAAAGTCTGGGGCTTTGGCATGCATGTGGATGAGCAGAGTGAACCCTTGGTAGAGTATAGCTAGAGGCCCATAAGGGCAGCAGTAGATTAGAAAGGTTAAGTACTTCTCTACCTCTCCCCTACATTTTCCTCTCTTTACTACTACTACTACTACTACTAATTTTGATTTTATAAAGTTATTAAGCTATAACCAGCCTTATAATTTCAAATATTACAGATGTACTGCCTCTTCCATTAATTGAATGCTGGTTGTTCTCAATCCCTATTCTCTATGTCTTTTTCTTCTAGATGTATATTCCATGAGAATATCTCCCAAACTCTTTATATTGCTATTCCCTACCATATACTAAAGCTTTATTAAAGTTTTCCAAAGTACAAATGATTTCCTTTCCACCTTGTCCTTTACTCATCTATCACTCTTAACTATAACCGTTTCTGCTCTTACAATTCTATTATGCAGTTATTTAGAATCATTTGTGTATTTAAAACAAATTCTTCTATATTTCCTCCACTTAGTCTTCTTTTCACCTCCTTGAAATAACTGTTTAATAACATTTAATTTAATTTAATTAATTTTTAATTAATTTTAATTTAATTTAATTTATACTACTGGAAGCTTACTCATGGTATATTTAATGAAATAATGTTATAAATTAAAAATATTCATGTCATTAGAACTGCTCAGATTGTTTATTATTTTCCTTGATATTCTTGATTTTTGTTCTTCTAAATGAACTTTGTTATAGTTTTTCTAATTTGGCAATATAGCTTATCCTATTTGTCTTATTCCTTTGAGTTTCTTTTGGTGCCACCTTCTATTCCCCATCTCTTCTTTTTTTTGCATATCACCTTAAACCACTTAGTACCCCAGTCACTACCTATGAATATCTATTCTAACTACTATTATAGTGAAAACAATTTTTGAGCATTAAAATGAACATTTTTCCATATAGGAATTTTCCATATAGGAATATCAACAGTTTGACCTTGTTGAAGCACTTAAAGAAAAAAAAATACTATGTCTTTCTTATTTACCTTTTCATGTTTCTCTTGGTTTTTATATTTGTATATCAAAATTTCCATTTAGTTCTGGTCTTTTCTTTATGAATATTTGAAAATATTCTATTTTGTTGAATGCCCATACTTTTCCCTGGAAGTATATGGTCAGTTTTTGTGGGTAGGTGATCCTTGATTATATAACAAATTCTCTTGCCCTTCTGAATTTCATATTCTAAGCTTGTAGTCCTATAGAGTAGAGGCTGCCAGATCCTGTGTAATCCTGATTGGTTTTCCTTGATATATGAATTGTCTCTTTATGACTTCTTGCAATATTTTCTCCTTAGCTTGGAAGCTCTTAAATTTGGCAATTACATCCCTGGATGTTTTCATTTGAGGATTAAGGGTAGAGGGTGTAAACCTTAAAATTTCTTAGACTTATAAATGTTGGAAATTTCACCATTGGGAAATTTCATACTTTAAAAATTTCCTACTGATAGTCTATTGGAATGTGAACCCCCTTGCATTGGAGGGTCCTTCTCCTCCCTACTTAAGATTACTTTAGGACAGAAACATTTTGCTGAACAATGGAAAGGGCTTTGACCTATGCTTAAGCACAGAACAGGAAGTTCTTTGAGTCATGATTGATTTTAGAATTGATACAATAGAGATACTTGGAATGACAGAACCAAGTCTTGGAACTTACAATCTCCACCCTACTCAGTCCTAACAGGATTTAGGAAGGGCTGCAGCATAGATCAAAATTAAATTATTTGAGAATATGACCTTCAACAGACATGTGCAAAGGGGCAGACCTCTGGGCGGTCCTGGGTTAAGCTAGAGCCACCATTGGCACAGGGAAGACATGGACAGTGATTGGTAGATGTGAGAACTGAGGGGAGGGAACTGAGATGGTTTCCTTAAAGATAGAGGGGTCTAAGGACTGGGGAGTCAAGAGGTTGGCTCTGAGAGGTTGTGCTCTGAGAAGGCTTGCTCTGAAGGAGGCTGGAGGTGGAGGCCCCTGAGACTGTTTCTCCATTTTGGTCATGTGAGTGATAGGGACTGATCTCTTTTCTTTGCCTCAGCTATCTAAGGGCTTGGGCCTTTTGGCCCAGCCTAAACAGAGGGGGTATTGGGGGTATTTAAGCCCTATTCCCTTCTCTCCCCTTTCTCTCTCTCTCTCTCTCTCTCTCTCTCTCTCTCTCTCTCTCTCTCTCTCTCTCTCTCTCTCTCTTTCTCTCTCTCTCTCATACCTTTCTTCCTCCTGTTTGTAATTAAAAACTCCATAAAAGGTTGACTGCTGACTTGAGTTTCATTTAGGAATTACATAGCTGAATTCCTTGGCGACCTTAAATTAATATATATATATATATCAGTCTTTTAAGTGATTTCCTTGTCACAAGGGTGATATATAGGCTCTTTCAATGTCTATTTTGCCCTTTTGTTCAAGAACATCAGGGTAGCTTTCTTGGATAATTTCTTGTAATATGATGTCCAAGTGTCTGTTTATTTCTAGGTTTTCAGGTACACCTATGATTCTCAAGTTGTTTCTTTGTGATCTGTTTTCTAAATCATTTGTTTTCTCAATTAGATATTTCATGCTACCTTCTATTTAGTCAATCTTCTGACATTGCTTTATTGATTCTTGCTGTCTTGCGAGATCATTAGCTTCTACTTGCCCAATTCTAGTCTTAAAAGACTGGTTTTCCAGTATAATCTTTGATTTTCCTTTTCAGCTTGGGCTATCCAGATTTTCTTGGCTTCCAGCAGGTCCTTTCTGGTCTTCAATTTGCTTATTATTTAATTTGGTTTCTGAATTTCTGTTTCCAAGTGGGAGTTTCTGTCTTTTAAACTGTTATTTTCTTTTTGAACTATTTTCCATTTTTCTTGCCAAGTTTCTCCTATCTTTTTAACTTGGTGCTCAAATTCCAGCCTGATTTCTTGGAGAGCTTGTGACCAATTCAATTTTTTTGAATGTTTGGATGTTTTTGCTTGTTTGTCATCTTCTGCTGTCTTCTCTGTAGTTTGATGTTTCTCTAAGTAGAAATCCAGAGTCAAAGTCTTTTTTTTTTTTATTTTTTTGGTAGTTATAGATTGTATTACTTGGGCATTGCTGGTCATTGCTGTGTTAGTTTGTCCTTCCCTTCCCAACCAGAAGTCTGAGAGAGGAGGGAAAGAAGTTCTCTGTGTATAGAACTTCAGTGTGGTTTTTCCGTGAGGCTATTTTCAAGTCTATGTAGCAGCATCTGCTCTCTCTATCCCTGTGCTGTCTTTTTTTCATAAGCTCTGCATTCCTCAGCCTCCTGGTACCCACTTATTGCTGCTCTTAGGAGCGAGTCTATGTTGGCTTCATCCCCTGAGAACCTAGAGATGGCCCTACATAGGTCTGAATATGGAGGGTAGGCCAGTCTTTGTGTTGAACTCCATCGAGATTTTTGTCCTGAGGCTATTTTTTGAGTCTCTGTGGTGCCTTCTCTGAGCCACCCCTCTCGGCACTATCTCCACACCATATCTCCTCATTTCCTTAGCTTTCTGGGGTCCCTGGTCTTACTACTCTTAGGGGTAAGTCAGCCAGTCCCCCCCACCACAAGAACCTAGATGTTGCCCTATGTTGGCTCCGATTGTGAAACTGTAGTTTGAGTGGGTGCTGAGCTAGCCCCTTGGTGGGAGTAATTTTGCCTGTTTTATCTTGGAAATATCCAAACTTTGCCTACCTTCCATTCTGCACCCTATTGTGAAGCCCCTTTAATCATCTGATCTTGATTTTGTCCTTGTGAGGCACTCTATCTCGACTGGTGGAGAGGAGAGAAAGAGCCTTGCCTCTACTCTGGGGCCATCTTAACCCAGAAGGCCAGTAATATAAGTTTAAAACATAGATTTGTACTAATATTAATGCATACCAAGACTCCTTAGACTATAGAAAACTGCCATTTATTAAGCATTATCTGAATGTGATTAATGATTTTATCTGAATCCAGGAGAAGGGAACAAAAGAGTTTTATCATTGCCAAGAAGTACAAAGTAAAAAAAAAAAAAAGACCAAACCAATCCCAATGGGATTGATAAGAATCTGTGCCAAGACAGAGGACTTGTTTGAGGTTTGAGGTTGAGGTTGTTTGGCATGTCAGACACAAACCTTCCCACATTCAGACAAGTACTGAAGTTTGACTATCATCTTGGCTCCCCTTATCCCTGAGAGTGAAGATAAAATCAGACCAGGGAATAACACTTCCCTTTTTACATGAAAATAAAGTTCTTTTTTCTCTTTTATAGTATGGCAACTTCTTGGAGTCCTGGCTGCCAATGTGTAAGTGCAATATTACTGCATTTCGTCCTAAAGACTTGTGGAACAGAAATTACTCATTGGACATGAAGACAAGGGACTGTTATGAATTTATTCTAGTTTACTCAGAAATTTTTATATACATAGATTTTTGCTGATATTGAATTTTTTATTTCTCCCAAAGTTTAATTTTTCTTTTCTTTGTTTTTTTTTCTTTTTAAAATAAATTTAAAATTTTGTTTGAGAAAAATTTTGGGGAAAGATGTTTGCTAACTCCTTCAATCCAGAAAATGAACTGTTTGAAGAAAGATGCCTGCAGAAACCTTCACTGCATCAAGAAGATCCAGAATGAACTTTGGGGTATAATTGATTGAACTGAAGGGGGTTGAAGTGATCTTAAATGTAAACTTTTATGCCAAATGGGACCACCCCCTACTTGGCTTTTTGTCAATGCACCTAGCAAACACTGGGTTTACTTTCTTTCTCTTTTATTTCCCTCTTATCTCTAATTAGTGTAGTTTCCTTTTAGACAGTGCAATATTGTATATACCTGTAGTTAGCAGGTTTTTAGAGGTATAAGCCGATTACATTAAATGATCACCTGGGAAGAATAGTCTCCCAAATGATCATAAAGAGGATTGTGAAGATGGAATTAATTCTCCCCTGCCCATTTATAGAATTAATCACCAAAAGTTCTACACCCCACTTATCCATAAGTATGGGGAGGCCTGTGACCCATGTGTGTGAAAGTGGGTGACAAATCAGAACCAATTGATTTCCCCCTGAGCAGTCCTACACAAAACTATAGCTATAATTGGTCCACCTAAAAGTGGAAGGAAGGTACAGGAAGTGACAAAAGGAAGGGTCTTCAAAAATGGCAAGAACTTCCTGTGATGAGGGCTTTTGCCTTCAACTTGACACTGGAGGAACTCTGACTGAAGACCTTGGACTGCTTTCTATTTTCCCTTAGAACTATAATGTGGGTGAGTAAAAATGCTGACTCCCTTCCCTGGCTTATTCTGGAGGTACTAGCCTCCAGAGAGGCCCCTTCTCTTGGAGGAAGCCTTGTGGCTAAAACCCTTGTTTAATTTATCTCTGGGTCTCCTTTGCTGGGGCCTCTTAAGCCATGCCTGGTTTGGACCAGGCTGGAGTAAAAATCTACTCTCTCTGATTTTCTTACTTTCACTCTTTCTCTTTTTGTAAGTAAACAACCATAAATAATCATTTGGAATCAAGTAATAATTTCTGGTGACAACACTCTTATAAATGTAGTCCAGCACTTTTAGTTTTACCCCTTACATTCTGGCCCTTACATTCCACAATATGAAACCAAATAAATAAACGATAAATCATGTGTGTTTTTCCCTTCTAATCCTGGTTAAGATGGTTTTGTTTGTACAAAAACATGTGGTTTATTTTAGTTTCCAAGTTGTTGAATCTTTCTATCATTTATTTTATTATTTACTTTTAAAATTTTTTCAAGTTCTTAAAAAGTTATTTTGAAGCCTCCATCTCCCTTTTTCTTTGAGGCTTTGCATGTTTACTTTTTGTTCTTGTTCTATTCTGAACTTATATTTTGTTCTTCCCTGTCACTAAAGTAACTTTCTTAGGTTAGGATTTTTCTTTGTCATTCTAGTTTTTTGGGGGGTTATTGTTGTTATTTTTTGTTTAGATTTTTTTTGTTTTGTTTTAGTTTTTCCTCTTCTTACCTTGCTTATCTGTTAAGATTCTGCTGTACTTCTGGGATACTGTTCTGAGCTTGTAGTACAGCCTGGTCTTGTGCTTGGGGTATAGTTAAGGCTGTATTTCAGTCTGTCAGAATTAACTTTGAGATGGTGGCCCTGCTTGCATCTTATGGAGAGGTTTGTAGTTGTTTTATCCAGCTGGATTTTGCTCTACCTGCTGCCAGTTTCCTTGTCATCTCCTTCCTTCCTCAGGTCATGTGGAAGCAGGTCTGATTCCCTCACTCTGCCTTGACTTTGGGCTTCTCCCTGTTCTGTTCTGTCCTTTTATTAACTCAGATCATGTGGAAGAGAGTAAAACCAGTATTCTGCAGCTCCCCCACTCTCTTGTTTCATTGCCTCAAGCAGAGAGGTACTTCTTTTCTTTACCTCCCTACCTACTGTCTAATATTCTCAGGTTGGGCAGGAAAATTTTGTGCTGAGACTGGTCCAGTGTCACGTTCACTGGGTTGCTCTCCCTTTTCACCTCAGTATGTCATATCCCTCCTGATTTCCTTTGTTTTGAGGTGCTTTATTCTCTATCTTTGTGTGTTTGTGGAAAGGAAAATTTAAGCAAGTTTTGGACTTTCTGCCACTAAGGTTGAACAAACCGCAGCTGAAATGTTAGAGAGAAGATATTGACAAGAATGATTGTTGTGGGGAGGAGAGTAACTGGGGGAGTGACAGTTGGACTCATGGACTCTCTTTCCTGGCCCTCAGACTGGAAGGAGCCTCTCTCCCTGTCTCTGGATAGAAGTACCTCTATCCCTGGATCATTCCCAACTGTGTGCTCTACCTAGATTCCTGTGATTGTGTCATCAAGCAAAAGGATTGAAGGGGATTGTTTTGAACTACAAGGATAGTCTTTAGAGGTGTCAGTCCAAAGAGACAGGCCCAACCAGCTCTGAAAGTCAGAACCTTTTCTTCCTCTTGCAGTTTACTGCTAAAGACTTTGAACTTAAGAAAATTTGCACAGATTCGCATAGACAGAAATAAAAGAAATCCTCCACCAGACTGTGAGGCCTGGCCTCAGCTCAAAAGCTGAGAGAGACTCAAACCTAATCTAGGGAAATCCTGATCCCCACTTCCCTGAAACCTCCCCAAAACAAACTTGTTATTAAATGCATCTTGAGTTAAATAACAACAGTCAGGTAAGAGGACTTTCATTTCTGGGGAACATAGAGGACATAGAGGGAACAGAACTTAAGGTCAGCCACTCAACCATAAATTGTCCTTAGCAGAACCCTGCTGGGCAACCTTGGTCCAGGGGGAGGTTTGTCCCTCAGGGGTGTCCATGCTTACCTGCTCTGGGGTATCTTCAACATGAATCAATAGAGAAGACATCCCCTCAGGTTATCACAGTTGGCCCATTTCTTAGGAACCCTGTTTTTCAAACATAGCCTCTCAGTAGGCGGTATCTCTCTCCTTATACCTCACCAGTGGCCATATTCCCTCCGTCCCTTTAACTCCTCCATTCTCTGTTACAAAACCTTCCTGATCCCTTGTATTTCTTCAATCCTATACAATCCATTTAATGATTACAGTTTAAAGGGCCTAAGTGAGCTGAGCATCACTTATTCCTCAATCTTATGTATGTAGATACAATTTAAAATATTTTCTGGCATTTTGCAATCCATGTCCTTTCCCTCTCTCCCATTCATCTGCCCACCCCAAGAAGGCAAGTAATATGATATTGATTACACATGTTATCCTTCAATACATATTTCCCTGTTCATCATGTTATGAAAAAAGGTACATATTACTTTCACTAGAGAAAAACTTCATGAAGGAAATTAAGGTGAAAATTATATTTATTCATAAATGAATATAAATAAAAAATTAAATAAAGTAATAGCAAAGAGATTATAGCAATATGTCACAAGCATCATTCACTATGGCTGGGTACGATTTATATTGGGAAATCAGGACTGGTTTCATATTAGGAAAATTATCAGCAAAACTTATCATATTAAACTAACAGAAATCACTTGATTATCTCCATAGATGCAGAAAAAACATCTTTGACAAAATAAACTACCCATTCCTATTAAAAACACTAGAAAGCATAGGAGTAATAGGGCCAGTCCTTAAAATGATAAGTAGTATCTATCTAAAACCATCGTGAAGTATCATTTGTGATGGGAATAAGTTAGAAGCCTTTCCAATAAGAAAAGAGGTAAAACAAGAATGCCCATTATCACCACTATTTAATATCCTAGATACCACTAATACTAGATATGTTAGCTTCAGAGAAGAAAAGGAAAATGAAGAAATTAAAGGTGAAAATGAAGAAACAAAACTATCATTTGTTGCAGATGATATAATGGTATACTTGAAATTATAGAGAATCAACCAAAAAAATTAATGGAAATAATTAATAACTTTAGTAAAGTTGCAAAAAAAGGGAAAAGACATACTTGTACAAAAATATTTATAGAAGCTCTTTTTGTGGTAGCAGAAACTGGAAACTGAGGCATTGTCCATCTGTTAGAGAACTGTTGAAAAAACTGTGGTATATGTTGGTAATGAAATATTACTATGTTATATTGAAATGATTAGCAGGATGACTTCAGAAAAAGCTGGAAAGACCTATATGAACTAATGCAAGGTGAAATAAGCAGAAGTGGGAGAACAGTAATAGCAATATTGTACTATGATCAACTCTAAAAGACTTAGCTACTCTCAGCAATATATTGATCCAGGATAATTCCAAAGCATTTATGACAAAGAATTCTTTCTACCTCCCAAGAAACCCCTAAATACTTTGATATTCTGACTAATTCATGTCGATGACATCCCATAAATACTCTCCCCAGAGGGGACAAATGGAAATCATTTTTACTTCTTTTAATGCTAAATACTATGCATGTTGCAAAAGAGCCTTTTGTTGTTGTTCAGTCATTGTTATTTCATAATCATTTCCACATCGGTACCCTCATCATCTAATCAATTTTCCATTTTCATGAAAACTAGTTAATCCAAAACTAAACATAAACAACCATGCCTCACAGTGAGTTCATCATTTCACATCTGTAGTCCCCCATTTGACCAAGGAAAGTAGGGAACTGATATATATATATACTTATTGTTTCCAGGGATCAAAGTAGACTTTATTAGTAGAATCCATAAACACGAAGGCACAGGAGAAGACAGGAAAACTGATGTCAAAACTGAACAATTTTCACTTGGGTCAGTCGAAAAAGTGTTGTGCCAAGTGTTGTGCCATTGTGCCAAGTGCTGAGCATACAAAAAGGAAAAAGATATCCCCCACACTCAAATGACTCATAATCTAATGGGAGAGCCAACAAGCAAACAAGTATGTACAAACTATGTTTAAGGTAAATACTTAAAAGAGGAAAGGCATTAGATATAAGTGGGGTTGGGAAAAACTTCCAGAACAAGGTAAGATTTTTGTTGAGACTTGAAGGAAACCAAGGAAATAAGTAGGCAGAAACAAGGAGGGAGGATATTTCAGGCATGAGGGATAGCTAGAGTCCAAAGAAGCTGAGAAGTAAGTAGAAGTTAAAACCTTCCATGTAATTGACTTGCCTTGTGAATACCATCATGCCATTGAGGAGTCTCAATACTAGTATTGGTAGCAGCTCTCTTTGTTATGGCAAAGAACTAGGATTAAATAAATGCTCATCAATTGGGGAGTGGTTTAGCAAGTTATAGCATATGATAATGATAGAATATGATGGTATCATAAGAAATCATAAGCAGGTTAATTGTGGTAAAAACAAAATTTTTGCCAGCACCTAGAAATAAAGTGTGTGAATGTCTCTCTGTGTGTAGACATTCCTTAAGGAATCCTTCATTGACTTTGGAGGGAAAGATTAACTGTCAGAGTACAATGGTGCTTTACTGACTACTACTTTAATGAATTTCTTTCTCTAAGGATCATGTTATTTGCTCATGAACAAGCTTATTTATTTCCTGGTGAAGGGAAGGGAAGAACACTGCTAAAAATCTGCAAGCTTTCTTGGTCTTCTTAGCTCCTGCTCCTTGGAAGTTGTAAAGTTGTGAATGTGACAGTATTTACTGAGGCAGACGCTCCCACCACCACTGTAATTACCCCTCTGTAATTAGCAGTGACCACATAGATGTCGGAGATCTTTCATTTATAAACTCCAACTCTCATTCTCTTGAATGCATGCCACTGATGTGAAGAGTGAACAAGTCCAGTGGAATGTAAAGGAATGCCTGAAGGGGAAAAACTTCAGTTAGAGTGATGACATCAATGAATCACAAAATATAGAACCAAGGAGGATTTATAGAGGTTATGGAGTCTAATGAACAAGGAGGACTTTGAAAGAATTCTTTCCCTGCTTTAGCTGGCTTACTGTATGATTTAAGGACAGTGCTAAATTCCAAGGATTATAAAATTATGAATTTCAAACTAAACAGGACCACAAACATAATCTAGTTCAATCCCCTCATTTGGACACTGAGGAAAGAGATGAAGTAATTTACCCAAGGTCCCTAGGGTAGTGAATAGTGGAATCAGTATTTGAACCTTCTGACTCCAACCTAGTATTCAGTTTCCCCATATCATGTAGATCACGAGTTTTTATTATAAGTTAAAAGAGAATAATTTCTACAAGAAATAAACCAATTTGAAAATCTGAAGGACATTTAGAAGAAAGAAAGAGGAACAATTTTTTATTGTTAAAAAATCACAGGAACTGAAAGCTGAAGACCTGATGAGGAATTCTAGTTCTGTCCATCACTTATGTGACAACTTAGCAGTCAAAATCATACATAATAATAATAATAATAATAATTAGAGCTAAGATTTATATAGTGCTTGCTAAATGCCATGAACTGTGTTAAGCACTTTACAAATATTATCTCATTTGATTCTCAAACAACCCTGAGAGACAAATGCAATTATCCCCTTTTGCAAACAAGGAAACAGAAAATAAGATTGAGTGACTTGTCCAGATTCCTATAGCTAATAAGTGCCTGAGGCTGGATTTGAACTTTGGTTTTTCTGACTATAGGGCCAATGCATTGTCCACTAGTTCACTTAGCTCCCTCCTATTTTTCATCTTCTTCAGTTTTCCACCCCACCCATTAGTCTATCTACCTTTCTACTTATATTATCTTTTCTCCCTTTCCAATCTTCAATTTTTTTCTAGGCTAATTAATCAAATCAATATACTTCCATGCTACCATTTTTCTTGCAAAGTATATATTGAATGATAGATCTATGCATCAAATCATATCCCTGTCCTTTAACCACATCCCTTCTCTGGTTACTACAAGAGCGACCCTTAATTTCCTCCTTTAAAAAATGAAGAGGTTATACATGACAATGACAATCCTGTCTAGCTTTCTACATTCATTGTTTCCCGCTATTAGATACTCCATGAGGGCAGGGACTTCCTCATTTTATATTTGTAACCTAGGCCTTTGAACAGTACTTAGCAACTAGTCAGGGCTTTGTTAATTGTTTTTCACTCACTCATGCGTTCTCCAGCAGTGTAATATGTTGAATTAAGAGTCAAGATTTTGACTTTCTTTTCCCAGCTCTTTGATCATTTAGCAGTGTGTTCATAGAGAAGTTCAGTGCTCCTTGGGCTCAATTTGCACATCTATAAGAAGAATTTTGTTTGCTTAGCAAACATTTATTAAGCTCAGCATTGTGCTGGGGATTAGAGGATAAATAAAAGTAGGGAGATCCGGAGGTTCATTGGCCAAAAATACATTGCTAAAATAAAGGGTTTTTCTTTTGACAGATATGCATAATCAAGGGATGGATATGATTGTTGTTTGGTCATTTCAGTTATATCTGACTTTTCATGAGGCCATTTGAGTTTTTCTTGGCGAAGATGCTGGGGTGGTTTGCCAATTACAGATGAGGTTGGTGATTACAGATGAGGAACTTAACTGAAACAGAGTTAAGGGACTTGGCCAGGGTCACTAAGCTAGAAATTATCTAAGTCCATATTTAAAGATTAATTCTCCTTACTCCATACCAAGCATTCTAGTCACTGTCCCACCTATCTAATTAGGTGAGTAGGTAAATGCAGAAAAATTATTCTACCTCCTTGGTTTGCCTTTGACATTAATTTACATGTTTATCTAAGACAGTGGTTCTCAACCTTTCTAATGCTGTGACCCCACGATACAGCTCCTCATGTTGCAGTGACCCCAAACCAAAAAATTATTTTGGTGGCTACTTCAGAACTGTAATTTTGCTACAGTTATGATTTGGAATGTAAATACCTGATATGCATTATGTATTCTCATTGCTACAAATTGAGAGGTTGAGAACTGCTGCTCTAAGAGAATCTTGGAAATTTAAGGTCTCAAATTAGATGTTGAGAATTAGGGGCTGAAATCTATGTATAAACATACATACAAGGCTGAATATTAGCCTGAAAAAACCTTTCAGGGATTTTGTTAGATGATTTTCGCAACTATAATTCAAGAATTGTGGGACTGTCCTTATTAGGAATAGGTTTTAGCCACCATATGTTTTTGTCCACCGGATCATTTTAATTTTATTTATTTTTTGCCATTTTAAATAACTAGAGCTTACCTATCATATGGGTAAACCTGAGTAGATTAACTCAGAATGATTGAATGAAAACTCCTGAAATATTTATTCATTACTTATAATGTGACAAGTATGATGTTTAGTGCTAGAGATATAAATACAAGAAAGTATGACAGTGCTTTCCTTTTAGAAGATTGTATCCTATTGAAGGAAGATAGTACATAAAAAGGAACTGGAAAGGTTCATGGGAAGAAGCATAATGATAACCATACAGTAGATAATATGATTTGGAAGATATAGTTGCCAGAATGTGACATGGAGGATTGGTTCCAAGCATCCAAACACAAATACTTGCCTATAAAAGACTGAGGAAGAGTTCTAGATTTTGAATAGATGAGGATAAGAAAAAGGAGAATAATGAGAGTCTAAGTAATGTGGTTTAGAAATGGTGTCATAAAAAAGGACAGAGATTGTATGCCTAGTAACTATGATTCATCCTAGAAAGCACAGGAAATCAGCAAGGGAATGCCCTTCCCTCTTTTCCCCACAAGATTCTTCTCCCAGGCAGTCACCACTACATCAGTGGGACAATTACTAGCTAATATTGTATGCCCAACAACTATCACAAAGACAATGAGTACAAATAAAGAAAATACCACAGTAATGGAAGAGCAGTAGAGTGTTTTCCAGTAGATCAGTAGAACAACTCAGCATATAGACTTGCAATGACCATATATCCAGAGAATGGTCAGCTCTCAGATGTCCTTCTAACAGCATTAATGGTATAAACTCAACATGCTTGCATATTCCCTAGGACATGTGGTGCTAGTCCCATGTTTTCCCTGAGGGTTTATTTCCCATACATGTTACTTATGTCTATTTGATTCCCCCACTGACAATATGTCTATTTATAGAACATAATATTTAGAATTATGGGGAAAATGTTCTACTGTACCGTTTATGGGAACTTTATTTCATTAAATGCCTTTGTTTTGAACTAATTGTGTCTTGTAGCTGACAGGATAATAGAGAAGAAAGAAAGAAAGAAAGAAAGAAAGAAAGAAAGAAGAAGAAAGAAAAGAAAGAAAGAAAGAAAGAAAGAAAGAAAGAAAGAAAGAAAGAAAGAAAGAAAGAAGAAAGAAAGAAAGAAAGAAAGAAAGAAAGAAAGAAAGAAAGAAAGAAAGAAAGAAAGAAAGAAAGAAAGAAAGGAAGGAAGGAAGGAAGGAAGGAAGGAAGGAAGGAAGGAAGGAAGGAAGAAGGAAGAAAGGAAGGAAGGAAGGAAGGAAGGAAGAAAGAAAAAAGAAAGAAACAAAGAAAGAAAGAAAAGAAAGAGAGAGAGAAAGAAAGAAAGAGAGAGAGAAAGAAACAAACAAACAAAAAAGAAATTGAGAAACAAAGAAAGAAACAAAGAGAAAGAAATAGAGAGAGACTTATGAGGTGGCAAAGAACTAGAAAATGAAATTATATCCAACAATTGGGGAATGGTTGAACAAGTTGTGGTATGTAGTTGTAATGGTATACTTTTTTTGCATAATAATAAGATGATCACAAATAACTTAGAAAGACACATGGGGGGGCAGGGGGTGGAGTCAAGATGGTGGCTTAGCAAGCAGCAAAAGTTCAGACCTCTTGGAAGACCCTTCCTTACTGATAGAGACTGAATGCTCCTAGGGCACTGAAATCCAAGCTGAACAACAGGACAGAAGTGGGGAACCCTCCATCTGGACTCAAATCAAAAGGTACGCCCCACAAAAGCCGGAATCCAAGAATACTCAGGGCTAAGGAGAAGGCAGAGTGAAGGTCCCAGGACCCCTCCCCCACAACCCAGAGTGCTGAGCCCCCGGCAGCAGCAAGAACCTCTGAGCAGGCAAAGGTGCTGGTTTGGAGGGTCTACCTTGTGAGCAGTGGGGCGCCGGGCTCGGAGCATCCAGCTTGGACAGCTGGGAGGAAGCCAAGGAGAGACAGGGTGTGGCTGGGTCCCTCCATTGGGCTCCACCCTCACCTTTGCCTCGGGCACATCCAGACCAATCCAGTTCTACCTAATCCCATCAGAACTCCTCAGAGTTTAGGGAGGCAGGCAAAGGCACTTGTGGACAGCTGAGAAAGCAGCTGGAGAGAACTGGAGAGAGCCTGGGCAGTCCAGCCTTCCAGGAGTCTTCAGAGCCTCAGAGCTTCATACCACATACAGTCCAGCCCAGTTGAACTCAATCCAATCGAAAGCCTCCAGAGGACAGGGAAGCTAACATTCCTCCCCTAGAGACTGTACCAAGAGATCTGACAAAGCTCCAAGAGGGGAGACTGACATCCCCAAAACCAAAACAAAATGCTGCTCTTTATTAAATAATAAACCGTATATATCTAAAACCATGAGCAAACATCATCTGCAATGGGGGCAAACTAGAAGCCTTCCCAATAAGATCATGAGTAAAACAAGGATGCCCATTATCACCTCTATTATTTAACACTGTCCTAGAAACAGGAGCTGTAGCAATTAGAGAAGAAAGAGAAATTGAAAGTATTAAAATTGCCAATGAGGTGACCAAGCTATCACTCTTTGCAGATGATATGATGGTCTACTTAAAGAATCCTAGAGAATCAACCAAAAAGCTAATCAAAATAATGAACAACTTTTGCAAAGTTGCAGGATACAAAATAAACCCACATAAGTCATTAACATTTCTATATATCTCCAACATATCTCAGCAGCAAGAATTAGAAAGAGAAATTCCATTTAAAATCACCCTAGACAATATAAAATACTTAGGAATCTATCTGCCAAGACAAACACAGGAACTATATGAACACAACTACAAAAAACTCTCCACACAATTAAAACTAGATCTAAACAATTGGAAAAAACATCGACTGCTCATGAATAAGATGAGCAAACATAATAAAAATGACAATCTACCCAAATTAATTTACTTATTTGGTGCAATAACCATTGAAATACCAAAAATCTTTTTTACTGAATTGGGAAAAATCATAACAAAGTTCATTTGGAAGAACAAAAGATCAAGGATATCCAGGGAAATCATGAAAAAAAATGCAAAGGAAGGAGGACTTGCAGTCCCAGATCTCAAACTATACTATAAAGCAGTGGTTATCAAAACAATTTGGTACTGGCTAAGAGACAGAAAGAAGGATCAGTGGAATAGACTTGGGGTAAATGACCTCAGCAAGACAGTTTATGACAAACCCAAAGACCCCAGCTTTTGGGACAAAAATCCATTATTTGATAAAAACTGCTGGGAAAATTGGAAGACAGTGTGGGAGAGATTAGGTTTGGATCAACCTCTCACACCCTACTCCAAGATAAATTCAGAATGGGTGAATGACTTGAACATAAAGAAGGAAACTATAAGCAAATGAGGTGAACACAGAATAGTATACATGTCAGACCTTTGGGAAGGGAAAGATTTTAAAACCAAGCAAGACTTAGAAAGAGTCACAAAATGTAAAATAAATAATTTTGAGTACATCAAATTAAAAAGTATTTGTACAAATAAAACCAATGTAACTAAAATCAGAAGGGTAGCAACAAATTGGGAAACAATCTTCATAAAAACTTCTGACAAAGGTTTAATTACTCAAATTTACAAAGAGCTAAATCAATTGTACAAAAAATCAAGCCATTCTCCAATTGATAAATGGGCAAGGGACATGAACAGGCAGTTCTCAGCCAAAGAAATCAAAACCATTAATAAGCACATGAAAAAGTGTTCTACATCTCTTATAATCAGAGAGATGCAAATCAAAACAACTCTGAGGTATCACCTCACACCTAGCAGATTGGCTAACATAACAGCTATGGAAAGTAATGAATGCTGGAGGGGATGTGGCAAAGTAGGGACACTAATTCATTGCTGGTGGAGTTGTGAATTGATCCAGCCATTCTGGAGGGCAATTTGGAACTATGAACAAAGGGCGATAAAAGAATGTCTACCCTTTGATCCAGCCATAGCACTGCTGGGCTTGTACCCCAAAGGGATAATAAGGAAAAAGACCTGAACAAGAATATTCATAGCTGTGCTCTTTGTGGTGGCCAAAAATTGAAAAATGAGGGAATGCCCTTCAATTGGGGAATGGCTGAACAAATTGTGGTATATGTTGGTGATGGAATACTATTGTGCTCAAAGGAATAATAAAGTGGAGGAATTCCATGGAGACTGGAACAACCTCCAGGAAGTGATGCAGAGCGAAAGGAGCAGAACCAGGAGAACATCGTACACAGAGACTGATACACTGTGGTACAATCGAAGGTGATGCACTTCTCCATTAGTGTCAATGCAATGTCCCTGAACAATCTGCAGGGATCTAAAAAACACTATCCACAAACAGAAGATAAACTGTGTGAGTAAAAACACCAATGAAAAGCAATTGCTTGAATACAGGGGTGGAGGGATATGACTGAGGAGAGACTCTGAATGAACACTCTAATGCAAATACCAACAACATGGAAATGGGTTTGAGTCAAGGACACATGTGATACCCAGTGGAATTGCGCATGGGCTATGGGAGAGGTGGTGGGAGGGGGGGAGGGAAGAAAAGAAAATGATCTTTGTTTCCAATGGATAGTGTTTGGAAATGACCAAATAAAAATTAAAAAAAGAAAAAAGAAAGACACATAGGAAGTGATGCAGAACCAAGGGAACATTGTACACAGCAACAGTAATAATGTTCAATGATCAACTGTAAATGACAACTATTATCAGGAATGCAAGGATCCAGAATGATTCCAAGGAACCCGAGATAAAATAGGCTATCCACTACTATAGAGGGGACTGATGAATTCTGAATATAGAGGAAAGCATATAATTCTTTATGCTACTTCCTCAATGATTTTTCTCTAATTTTAATAAATGTCTTCTTTCACAACATGATGAACTTTGAAACATATATTGTATAACAAAACAAAACAAACAAAAACAAACAAAAAAAAGTTTGCCTAAAAGAAAAGAAAGTTGCCAGGCTCCCTCCACTGATAGTAGAACAATACAAAGATCTCTGGATTTGGGGTCAGAGAATCTGAGTTTATATCTCATTTATATCTTATATCTCTACCATTTACCAACTATGCAACCTTAGATAAATAAGTTAATCTTTCTCATCATTTGTAAAATGAGGTTTGGGACTAAATGATGCCTAAAGTCTTTCAAGTCTCTATGTCTGTGGTGAGCTGAAGTGATTGTAGAAGGCAGATGAAAGGAAGACAACATCTGGATAGTAAATGGAAGGATCTCAAAAGCAAATTTGTCTCAGCAGAAGTGCTATAAAGACATTCTGGAGTTAAGAACATAGGATCTAATGTTAAGTAAGAGGAGTCAATAAACCATTTATGATTTTATAAAAGAGATTATTAAATATGCCATGAATAGCAACAAACAGAAAATATTTGTAAATCAAGGGAAAACTTCTATAGTTTTGGATGTGCAAAGACAAAAGCAAACATGGTCTTTGACCTTAAATTTATAACATATTAGGGGAAAGGTCATTTGTAGATATAAGTTTAAAATAATTTAGGTAATAAATGCAAAATAATGTACTCATTTATTGCAGGGGACGATAAAGAAAGACCCTTAGAGCAAATGAGGTCTCCGTTCACCACTGAAAAATAAAATAATACATACTCTATGAAATAACAACTGGCTTACATATAATTAATCTGTTTATCCATATATAAGCATTATTAATAATAATATCTGTATTCTTAACATAAAATGATAGTACTTAAGCTGTTATTCATATTTAGCATAGATAGAAAAGGCTTACTAAGAAATAATAAGGTTATAGAGATTTTTCTACACCAACTGAATAAATTGTGA
The DNA here is from genome assembly GCF_027887165.1 of Monodelphis domestica. Classification (NCBI taxonomy): domain Eukaryota; kingdom Metazoa; phylum Chordata; class Mammalia; order Didelphimorphia; family Didelphidae; genus Monodelphis; species Monodelphis domestica. The sequence continues at coordinate 517,333,963 of NC_077229.1, read as the reverse complement.
ATTTTTTGAAATAAATGATGGGGTAGAAGGTAACACACCGAGACTTTATTGGATTAATTTTATAACTGTATTAAAATGTAATTGTATGATAATTAAGTCCCCCATACTACACTAAAATAACAGTAGGATTTTACTTAAATTCATACATGACCTACTTTTAAAAATTCTCTTCCATTAATTATTTCTGACTAAATTTATACTGAACAAAGCAAAAATTAGTTCATATTGTTACATACAAGTAATATTTTAATGCTCAGGAACAACTGGGAGTTTGGGGATAGGCCAGGTGACTTGAAATCTTACATAAAAAGACTAATTACTCATTGGTTCTCTAATTTTCCCCTTAAAGATATAATAGTTTAATAGCACGATTTTACTGAGTATTTTAGAAAAAAACCCTAAAGCATAGAGTTTTGTCAGCTACTTTCTTTAACGTGTTCTATTTTTCTTATCTTTTAGTACTTTTTTTTACACTTAGTATTATTGTTGCTTTTTATACTATAGCCAGTTCCTTATACAGACTCCCTTCTCCCCCCACCAGAACTCTCCCTTGTAAGAAATAAAAACACTTGGTAAGCAAAAAAGAAACTATTACCTTCCGTGTAGTGTCAATGTCCTACAAAACTGTAGCTCCCACCTTTCTCCCAAAGAGAGGGAAATTATTTTCAGACCATTTTCTCAGAAGTCCTTTGAAAGTAAGATTAGTTGTCCATGACATTTCATCTGAGTTCATGCCTGTTATTTTATATATTTTTCTCTTCATTCCACTTTACTTTAGTGTCTTCCACTTCTAGATTAGAATATCCCAATAGATTTTTTTCTACTTAGCTATGAGAGTAATCTTCCTTAATTATAGGTATTTTCAGGTTGTTCTCCCTATTCAATAAATTTCAATGACTCATTATTTATAAAATGAAATATAAACTTCTCTATTTGGCACATAAAGCTTTTAAGAGCCACACTAATTCCTACTTCCCCAGATGCCTTATATTTCATTTACTTCAATAAATATGGCCGATTTGCTTTTCCTCAAATATGATATTCCAACTCTCATCTTTGTGCCTTTACCTTACTGTCCCCTATCCCTCACATGATCTTCCTTGGCATCTCTTTCATTTTCCTTGGTTTTCGTAAAGCTCAAAACCTATATTCAATCTAACTTGCTTCTGCTAGCTGCCAGTGACTTCTTTTCTGAGGTAACTATATATTAACGCAAATTATATTAGCATGTGTCTAGTTATTTACATAATTTTTCCTCTATGTGGTGCAGTTGACAAAGTATAGGACCTAAAGTAGACTCAGCTTTGTGATTTCAAATAAGGCCTCAGACCCTTACTAGATATATGACCCTAAACAAATCATTTTAATCCTGTTTGCCTCAGTTTCACCATAAAATGAGCTGGAGAAATAAATGTCAATTTACCCAAAATCTCAGTCAAGAAAACCCCAAATGGAGTCATGAAGAGTTAGGCCCAACCCAAATGCCTGAACAAGAACAAAACCCCTCCACTGGAATGTGAGGTTTTTGAAGGGAGGAATCATTTTTGCCTTTCTTTGTATCTCCAGTGACTGTCTCTTAGTAAAGCATAGATAAATGTTTATTGACTAACTGAATTGTATGACCTAATCCAGAAAAAAACAGGAGAAAAAAACAATGAACCAACACAGTGACACACATAATAGAAGGGAAAATACTACAGAAAGATATCAGAACTTGGATTGAATCAATTAGCAATCTTGATTTCAAACATAATAAAACATACGTTTCTCCTCTTGATAGAAAGACAATAATTTACTCTGTTTCCAACAAGGCATATTTGCCAGACATGTTTAATGTGTGAATTTGTTTTACTTAAATACATACATATATATATATATATATATATATATATACGTATATGAACAGTATATATAAATAGCACATACATTATATATACTCTATATATACTATATTTGCATATACATGTATATACATATTCAAATATATCCATATATAAAGATGAGTTCGAATCCTGAGATAATTAATAGTTGTGAGGCCAAAAGCAATTGCTTAACCTCTCAGGGCCCCTGGACAATTCTCTGAGATGTAAATGTGACAGATGAGTTTCTTATTTGTATCCACTGGGAGAATTTATACATTGGGGAGTTCCCTGTACATCCCATAATATATACCAATCATGATATATACCATCTGAATTATGGATCACATAAAAAAATGAAGGTATTGCACTAAACAGTAAGGATATAAAGGCAAATGTAGAACAGTTCCTTCCTTCAAGGGACATATCCTACTGGAGAGATTGGGGGTAGCATATATCTTAGATTACATGTGTATAATTCTACACACATAATTATATCATGTTATTTCAAAATAGGAGAGAGTACTTGCTGGAGGCCATCATATCCTGACTGGCTGACAAGTTCACGGTTTGGGGAAAAGCGGTCTGCAAAGCAGACCCCCAGATGAGAGGCCCCCACTGATCCTCTTCTGTGACTTCTCTCCCCAACTTCCCCCACTAATGGATTTGCTATGACTACTAATCTCTCCCCAATACAGGAGAAATAATATGAGAGCAAATACTTATAGGATCAACAAATATATACCCCACTTTAACTCCTCTAGATTAGTACCCTAAAAATAGTGCAATTACAAAATCAAAGCCCAAAGATTATTGCACATAACCCCTCCTTTCTCAAGCACAAGATATGCTTCAAGGCTTTACAATAAACACTGGCCAAAAGCTTGAAATCTTTCCCTACAGTTACCACACTCCAATTAAGTTATTGATGAACAGAAACCAAGCAGCATTTTTAGGCACTTCAAAGTAACACAAGAAAAACAGAACTTGTAAATTGAGGAAAACCCCAAAACTGGTATGCTTTAAGTCCTCACACCTAGATACAAAGATGTTTTGTTATTCATCTCCCAAGCAATTATGATTGATAGTGAAAGCTGACCAAAAGCACAACGATCCTCTCAGCAAGTCAAGGGGTGCTAACCTACAAATGGCTTTATTCACGTTAATCATATCTATCACAGAGTATTGTAGAAACATAGTAAATGATCACAGAATTCTTTGCTGTAGAAACATCACAAGAGTGTAGTTTAGGTGATTTGATAATATCCAATCAAAATGTAGAATGTCACATATGTAGAAGATTGATTATGTGTCAAAGAAGCATGTACCAAAAACCCTATATAATAAACAAACCATGGCACCATGGCAGATCACTGTGTGTGATGCCTGCATATGTGGGTTGAATGCATGGTGTATCTCATCTCCTTATTCTGACCGGGTTGTCACGTCTGGGCAGAGAGACCTTCGATCCTCAGAGAGGCCACTGGATGGACCTCGCTAAGTACTAATAAATAGAGTCATCAAAAATATCCTTGTGTAGGAAGTGGCCCCTGAGCATGGCTTTGAAAGAAGATAGAGATTCCCAGTGGTGGAGGTAAGAAGGATATATACTCCATGGAATGTGGGATACTGTTTCTGAAAAAGGCACATAAGCAGGCAATGGAATGTTATGTTGTGGGAATAACTATAAGACCAGTTTAACATGAATGAGCATGCTTAGTGTGAAGTATGTGGAAAGGAAACAAGAACAAGTTCTGAACTTTCTGCCACTGTATTGGAATAAACAACAGTGAGAATATTAGAGAGAGAGGAAATTGTCAAGACTGACAGTTGGCGGGGGAAGGGGTAACTGGGAGTGGCAGTTGGTCTTGTGACTAGGAGGACTTCCTGCCTGGTGTGGGTAGTGGGAGGAGCTTGGCTTGTGTTCCTAGTCTCTGGATTTTGGTGCCTCAACTTGCTTCAACTCGAAAAGGCGGCCCAATCAGCTCTGAAAGGTCAGAACTGTTCTTGTTGCTTGCTGTCTACTGCTAAGATTCTGAAATTAAGAAAACTAGCACAGATATAGTGTAGACAGGAACAGTAGAAACCCTCCACCAGCCTGTGAGGCCTGGCCTCAGCTCCATAGCTGAGAAAGACTCCAACCTTATTTAGGGACATCCTTCTTCCCTTTTCCCTGATACCTCTCCAATCTGAACTGGTTATTAAAATTTATCTTATTTGAATATCACAGTCAGATAAGTGGACTATCTTTTCTGGGTGTAGAGGGAGCTGAACCTCAGTTCAGTCATCAAATTACAAATGGACCTTAATGGACCCCTGCTGGGTGACCAGAGTTGGGGAAAGGTTTGTCCCTCAGGAAGGTACTTGTTTAGCCTTCTCTGGGGCAACTTCGGCAGCAATCCAGCGAGAAGACATTCCCACAGGCTATCATAAGTGGCTCATTTCTTGGATAACCCATTTGGTTCAAAAATAGCCTCTCAGCAGGGGAAATCTCTCTCCTTTGCCTCACTGACAGCCATATTCCTTCTCTCCCTTCAACTCCTCCATTCCCTGCTACAAACCTTCTGTTATCCCCTGTATTTTCAATCCCCCCATCTTTCCCAATAAATATTACAAGTAACATGAAATAATACTAGATATGGAAGGAGGATCCAGGTGATTGCTTACTTTAATGACCAAGGTTAAGCTTTTGTAATTTAACCTAGAGGTATCAGCAAGAGTCATATGGTTATATCTGTATATTAGGTATTTTGAAGTGGCAGAAGTATGGAAGATGGAATAGAGAAGGAAGAGACTGAAAGTAGGGAAATTAATTAGGAGGTACTAAAAGGATCATAGCCCTATGGTGAAAAGAAATATCAGAGGTGATTTTCTGGTGACAATTAATGATTATGGACTGTACTAGAATAGAAACTGTGGGCATAAAAAGAAGGGATGGCTTGTGGAAGAGAAATTGTGGAAGTAGAATTAATAAAACTTGGAACTGAGGAGTGGAAGTGAGATAAGAATCAAGGATAACTCTTCTATTGCAAACCTAAATGGATCTTCTTATTTAATCAAACAATTGTGTAGTCTGTAACAGGAATGGAGATGTTACAGGGTTGTGTTTAGATTATTTTCTAAGGTGTGGAGAAGGTAAAAGGCAGATCATGCTCCCCATGGTCTGCTTTAATAGTAACATTTTCCTTCTTTTCACAACTCTTCCCCTGAAAAATTATATCTATATCTGTATCTTTCTGTATATGTCTTTGTACTTACATATGTATGTATGCATTTATCTATCTATCAAAACAAGTAGGCTAGGAGGAGATAATTAACAATTGCTGAGAGATTAAATAATTGCTGATTCACATACACTGGTCACTTTAGTCTAGAGCAGTATGTCCCCAAACTGAAGTATAATTGAGACTGATAAGAGATATTAACTATAGATAGATAGAGTTTATAGCTTTTACCAATCAATTATAGCTTTTGTCAATGTAAAATATTTAAGGATACATACATATAAATATAAACACACGTATATTATATATAATATAGCTTTTACCAGTCTACTGAATTATAGTTTTTGTCAATGGACCTGGCCTATACATACATGTATGTATTTTATGGTAGAACACTTCATGGTTGAGGTTTACAACATAGGCATATATGTATAAACAAATATGTGTCTGCATATAAATCTGCACATGTTTATGATTGTGTATAAACGCACATACATACCTAAAGAAATACAATCAAAATCTCTACCATTCTTCAAAAGAATGACTATTGGCAGTTCAGGGAGTGTACTGCAAGACTAGGAGTGAAAATTCAGACTTGAAAGGACCAAGATTCAAGAAAAATAATAATTAATTCATTAAAACTTAACACTATTAAAAGTAAGGAATAAACTTTTGCAAACTGGTTAAATTTTATGTTAGATTGACAATGGGGAAACACTAGTCTCATGCCTCATTATTTCATCTCCAGTTAGGTATCATTTATAACCAAACCTATATATTCAACAATTCAAAAACTTGTTAAACATGTAAACCAATCAATTCCACTGGCAAATCTTCAGGGGAAGAGAGAGAGAGAGAGAGAGAGAGAGAGAGAGAGAGAGAGAGAGAGAGAGAGAGAGAGAGAGAGAGAGAGAGAGAGAGAGACAGAGAGAGAGAGACAGAGAGAGAGGGAGAGAGACAGAGAGAGAAAGAGAGAGACAGAGAGACAGAGAGAGAGAGAGACAGAGAGAGAGAGAGACAGAGACAGAGACAGAGAGAGAGACAGAGAGAGAGAGACAGAGACAGAGAGAGAGACAGAGAGAAGAGAGAGAGAGAGAGAGAGAAATATATACATATATACATATATATATATACATATATATATATAGAGAGAGAGAGAGAGAGGGAAAGAGAGAGAGAGATTTTTATTACATCAGCAGGTGCTTTGCACATTCTAATATCATATTCCCTAAAATGAAACCATATCTAAATCACTTTCTCTAAAATAATAATAATAATAACTTATCTGATGGTATTCCTCAGTATGAATAGGATATGAAATAAGCACAAACATTCAGGATGGACACCAGAAGACATCATTTTCAAGTCAGTCATCTCACTTACAAAATGGAGCACGTCTTCATTGGCAGTGTATATTTGGCAGTTACGTCTGGTTGCATTTTTAATGATAGTTAAAAATATCATCTACTGTAGCTGGCATATCATAGGATCTTTTCATTATTTGACAGTTTTGACAGACATTATTGATTTGGCCAGCAACGGCAGCTAACCAGAAGGGGACAATGTGACAGTTTTATGTAACAAAAGGCACAGTGTCATGTCAACTGAACTAAATGTTGTACAGAGTGACAGCAGGACAAAAACTCCTTTCAGACTTAATTTTCTGCTTCATTTTTTCCCCCTACCATCAACACATAAGGCAGTGCAGTAGGTGACACAAATTAGCAGGATGGAGCGAAAGGTCTCTCCCTGCCTCTGTTGCTATACTTGACTACTTTCCACTATGGTTGTTGTAATTATTTTTAGGTTGAATGAGCAAGAAGAGCAGCTTATAGCAATCAACCTACCCCTATAGGAGAAAATATATCCCTTATCAAGATGCTTTATATGTTTCTCCTAGGTGGCTTTTGGGAAAAGGATGAAAGAAAAAAAAAGTCCCCCATCTGCTAGGTCATGCCTACAAGACACATTCTGTCAAATCTTAAAAGCAACAACAGCTTTGCCTGTGGGATACCTATAATTATTATGCGGGGCAGCCCTAGGCCTGCTGCCATGCATTGTTCTGCTAACACAAGACAGAGGGAGAACAGTGGCTCCAGGCTGTGAGTTGCTCAAGTGAAACTTTTCTATTTTGTTCTCATGAGGATCCAGCATCGTGTGGAGACCCCGAATGCCTGTCTTTGGCCTTCCTTTGGGCTCAGCAGATTAAATCTGTCATGCTGAGTTAAACAATGACTTGAGGACATAACCTTCCTGAGGCCTGTCATTTTTTCCTCCTAATTCAATCTACATTTAATCAATGAAAGTAATTTCTAGTTTGTTTAAGTCGACTATCCAATGGATCTTTGGGATTTTCTAGTAATACACCTTCACCTTGACCCTCTTCTTCTCCTTTCTCATTTTGACCTTTGACTACTCCATCAAGAATGGAGTCATTGCCAGTAATGCTTCTTTACCACTACTGAGCTACTCACTACCTGTTTCCTCTCATGTGAACATTGAGAGGGATTTGGGAAATAGGGTGATCATATATGTACAAAGAAGAATTGGTATAACAAAATAAGAAAATGGCAAAAATCAGAAAGATATAAACATTAAAAATTTGTAGCATTCTAGTATCACTCTTAAATAATACAGGCAGAAGCTATTTTTGTTTGGTCATTTATTTGACTTAGAAGGATAAAGACCAGCCTGTTCTAGTCACAGGCTATTGCTATTATTGAACAATAGCCAGGAGTGACTTATGCAAGTTCAAGGACTTTATTGATCGGTCTTGCTATTCTTAATCAAAATCTGTCTTCCTTTCCACTCATAGTGATTAAATAAGTCTGAGGAGCTTGACATCAAGACTTCAACTTTTGTTTTGGTTCTTGGCACTCTTAAAGAGTGCTGAACTAAACATTTTAGTAGCTAATCATTACCAGCCAAGAAAGCAAAATATCAGATAAACTTTGGGGCAAATGACATGACATATCTAGAAAACTAATGAAACCTGCTCAAGATAAATCAGAGATTTAGAAAAGAATGCTTAATAAAGAAAAGGAGAAATGAATCTCTCTCTCTCTCTCTCTCTCTCTCTCTATATATATATATATATACATATATATATATATACACATGTATATACAGATATACATGTACAGTTATTATAGGATTTGGGGTAAAGGAAACATAAGAGGAAAACATATAAATAAATTCTGATTCATTGTTTGGGAAGGATAGGAAAGGAATAAGGGATTTGGAATATACTTATTCTTATACTTAATTTAAAAGAATATAACTAACTAAGCTACATTACTAAACTAAAACATTAGCTTCCTAAATATCCCAATCTCACACCAGGAGTCCAAATCAAATAGGACCAGGATCTTATGTTGTTAGATGTCCAAGTAAGTCCAGACTGATGCTGCCAGCAGCCAGATCCAGAAAAATTCTTTCCTCCTTTGATCATAGGCAAAATCCTCTTCAAGGTCATTCCCGGAGAGCAGACTCTGAGAAGACACAACTATTGGACATAGAATCTTGCCAGATCCCAAGGCTCAGGTTCCCATGTGACTTATGGTCACATACTAATGTCAATCATTCCCTAAGGTTTCATTTTTCCATTTCTGCAACAGTTTTGCAAATTGCAACCCTTTTCATCATTTATCACATTAACCACTTTTTCACGAACCAAAAATCATGTTGGAAACACTATTTTAAAATTTGTGCACAATCTAAAATACTTACCAATTACCTAAACTAAGAAATTTACCCAAAATAACAAACAAGGAGTTGGAGTCAAGATGGCAGCGTACAGGCAGCAAATGTTCAGACCTCTGAAAACCCTTCGTTACTCATTAAAAACTAAATGCTCCTAGGGGACTGAAAATCAAACCTAACAACAAGACAGTGCCAAGGAACCCTCCTGCTTCACTCAACTTGAAAGGTATTACCCCCCCCCCCCCCAATGCCAGAATTTGAGAACACTCGGGATTAAGGGGAAGGAAGAAGGAAGGTCTTGAATCTCTGCCCCAATCTAGAATGCTGAGCCTCCAGTGACAGCTGGAACCTCTGGGTGGGAAAATGCACTGGTTTGGAGAGAGAAGCTTGTGGTCAAATCTGTGCCAGGTTCAGGGCATCCAATACAGGCAGTGGGGAAGCAGATAGAGAAGAAACTCAAAGCTCAAAATAGGGAACAGTTGCAGCAGTGGAGATACTCCATATTGCCCCCCCCCTTTATGAGGTTTTGGCCTCAGGGCACATCTAGCAACTCAGCCTGGATTTAAGCTCATCAAAGCCTTCAGAGGGCAGGGAAGCTCAAGCTCCAATACCCCTCACCCCACAGACTGCACTGAGGGATTTACAGAAAAAAATCCAAGGGTGAAGGCAGAAAGAAAACCAAAACCATAAAAAATGAGAGGTGCAAGAGCTTAGGAAACTGCAAGAAATAAAGAAGGGGTAAATATTAGCAAACAACAGAAAAAGAAAAAAGAAATTACAATTGACAGCTTCTATAGAGGGAATGAATAAAGAGCAAATGGAACAGAGAAGGATGAGGGAACACCAATCAAAAAAACTTCCAGAAAACCCAGCTAATTGGATACAGGCTTTGGAAGAACTCAAAATACAATTCAAAACACAAATAAGAGAGATTGAAGACAATGGGGAAAAGAACATAAATACTTAGATAAGTGATATGGAAACAGAGGCACTTGAATTAAAACAAGAAAATAGTTTCTTGAAAGTCAAAATCAACCAGCTAGAAAATGAGGCAAAGGAGATGAAACATGAGGCAAATAGGATGAATAATGACCTCCAAAGAAAATCAGAACAGAAGGAGAAAGATGACCAAAGAGCCAGGGATGAAATCCAGTCTTTAAAAACCAGAATACAAGAACTAGAAACAACATTTACAGCTCTTAAATCCAGTATGAATCGATAGACAATTCTGCCATCTTGATTGAGCTTTTGTTTCTTTACTGGCAGTATGGGAGTATTGTAATCTGAAAAACACGGTATTATGATCCCTTGTTGAATTAGGGACTCAATAATAGGTCTTATTCTGTCTAGAGCTTCTTTACTCAAAAGGTATTGAGGAACACAAGGAACTGGTCCTTCCTTGGTTCTCATTATTACTGAATTAGCTGATTTCAATAGGCCTACATCTGTGGAAGACTTTGCCCATAAATCTTCTGGTATATCCTCAGGAATAGGATAGATGGAAATCAACTCATTGTCTGCACTGACTGAATCTAAGAACAGCAGTGGAAAGGCTTTCAGAAATTCTTCTGGGAGTTGTAATGATATATCCCCAGTGTCAGTACATTGAATCGTTGCTCGCAATGTACAAAGCAAGTCCCTCCTGAGAAGGTTCATTGGACATTCTGACATACAAAGAAATGCATGCTCCATGGTTAATGGACCTAAGGTAATCATATTAGCTTGTAATTTTGCTACTCTTTCTGGTTTTCCAGTAGCACCAATTATTTCCATAGTACCAACAGCTTTACAATCTTTAGAAAGACTTTGCAAAACTGATTTATTGGCTTCAGTATCCATCAAAATATCATATATGTGAGCCCCTATAGTTACAGAAACATAGGGTTCAGTACTATTTGGAGGCTGGAAGGTTTCAAGAATTGGTACAAGCACAGTAACATCAGTACAAAGCTCAGTCATTTCCTGTCCATTCATGTCTACATCTGCTTGAATTAAATTATTTTCCAGGATTTTGCATGATCAGCTTTTATATTACTCTCATTGGTCCTTAAATTCTCCATCTTAGTATAATTGTTCCCACTTACAATTTCAGTATTACTATTTAGTTTATATTCTTCATTAATTTCTCTTATTCTACATTCATTAGGATTTTCTATTAAATTTATATTACAATGTTCTTTCTCTGTACAATTATTTACACCAATTATATCCTCCTTTGATTCAATTAATTCATTTGTATCACTATGTATTTTAATTTCATTACTCCCAATTTCATTTATCCTTAACTCATTTTCATGTGTTTCAAGGGGAAACCTTCATAAGACACTAGCATTCTTACTCTGGTCACCCTTTACAACTTGGCTGTATTTAGGTCTAGCTCCAGCATTTACCCAAGACTGCATAGTATTTAAATATGGTGCTTGTTGTCTCTGGCAACAGGCATTTTGACATTGATTAGTATACTTATTTTGATCATTGTTATTATTAGTATTCCATCTATTATTATTATAAGTATTATTACTACTTCAGTCATTGTTTTTATTATACCCATTATTTAATTGTCTTCTAATCTGATTCTTAAATTTGCAGTCCCTGTACAGGTGTCCAATGTGATCACACAGGAAAGAAAGCCTAGGACCTGATCTCCTATCATTTGGCTTATAATTGTTATTATAACTTGACTGTACGGATCTCAATGCAGCCACAGCTTTTATTTCTTTCATTTCACTGTCTCTGGCCTTCATTTCAGCTTCCTTTAATTTCCACTTTAAGTCCTCAACAACAATATGTCTCTCATTATTTTTATCCTCCAAGTCATTAGTCAAATATGTGGCTTTTCTCTGTAAGTCATCAAGATCTAATTCTTGGCAGTCAAGGTAATTTGTTTTAAAAAATTCTCTTATCTTTGGGACTACATTCTTTACAAAGATGCTCTTAATGTGTGCAATTGAGTTTTCTTCCAGTGGATCCATCTCTAATAAAGTTTCAGATGTCTGTTATTCTTTCTAGGAAAACTGCAGGAGCTTCAGAGATCTGTTTTATAGCCTCAAATTTTGACCATGAATTGGGCCTTTTGGTATATCTCCCCATTACCTCCAGGATTGCATCTCTTGCTTCTACTAATGTATCATAAACCCCCTCATCAGATGTAACCAATTTTAAGTCCTTTGGCCAAGTTTGCAATAAAGGATCTGTTCTTTTCTCCTGTATAAATTTTGTTCTCTCTCACTTTGTCAAGACCTCTTTCATTAGTAGGGCAAAATCATTGAAATCAGGATCATACAAATCAATTGCCCTATGCATCTCTTTAATTACTTTATTACATTCATCATTGGAATTTGGGGTCTTCCTTTTGATGGATTCAAGGTCTTCTGGGCAAAATCTCTTATGCATCTTTACTTTATGGACTTCATTTTGCTTTACCATTGGCATATCCCTAAGTGGGCATAAATTAACTATTCCTGCTGCTTCTTCTTTTTTAGCCTGTTTAGACTTTTTTCCATTAGTGTTTAATATGTTACTATCATGTGCAAAACCTTGATTCATATTCATGTTTATAAATTGCTCCAGTGTATCCAGTTGAGTTTTCATTTGTATAACCATTATTTTTGTGTCAGAATCCCTTCTGAACCAGGTTACCAGATCCTTAAGATGCTTAACACAAAGGCACACAGAGGCATGAGACTGATAAACAATACAGCCAGAGATCACAGCAAGGGGTACATATGCCATAATGTCAGAGCATTAAATCCATCAATGGTTTCAGACAATCCATAGTAAAAACATAATGGCGGTAACCAGGGAATGACATAAATATAAAATATGGAATATACATCAAATAGTTGAAAAACATGACTAGTATATTGCTAAACATGTCTACTGACATGCCAACTTCCATTAGAAATAACAATATTATTACAGTGTAACTTGTACATATAACAAAGAAAACAAACAAAAATAAATTTCAAAATTCAAAAACAGTTGTTTCTCAAGATGGCTGCTCCAAGATGGCTGCTGGGGTCTGTGGTGCAGCCTCACTAACCCCCTTCAGCAAGCCAAGCCCATAGAATTTTATGTGGCTTACCCCCTAAGCTCCTAGCTAGCTAAATACATAGTAGAATGTTGATTTATACTTAAAAAATAATTATACAATAAACAGACTCTTCAACCTAGCTGGCTCAGCCAAACTGTTATGGTAGGATTTGGGGTAAGGGAAACACAAGAGGAAAACATATAACTTCATTTGCTATACAATGATTATACATATGGATGGTATAGTGCTTTCCGGTTGAAAATTTCTATTTCCTCTGTGTTAATTATCATGCCAAAATGAGCACAAGCAGCAAAGAAATGCTCTACTCTGCTGCATCTCAGCCTCTGCAACTGTATTGAGTGAACAATCATGTGCACACAAACAAAAAGTTGTGTACTAACCCTTCTTCCCCTTTAATATTGTTATGAGAATATCGGGATTAACTCCTTGCTACAGAGTCAGAGCAGAAAATCGCGCAAGACCAACACGCCGGAACTGTTCACACAGACATTTTCTAGGAGCAATTCTCCTCTCTGGAGGAGAGAGGGAGGTTTGAAGCTGCCAGGTGACTGGACTTTACTTCAATCAAAACCCTCTTAAGGAAGTGGTAGAGATAGAGGATAACATCACACCGGTGGACGGTGTGTGTCATACCATCACTCCTCCTCATCCTATGTGGTCCGCGGTGCTGCTCTTCCTACTGGGGCTTCTGCAAGACCCAAAGAGGACTCCAGTTTGTGAGAGTATTTTGGCCCTTATCCTTTCTCCTTCCAGCCTATCCCTTAATCTTAAATAGTTATTAAGGAAGTAATTAAATTAGTATAGAAAATTATTAGTGGGATTTAGTAAACTGACTTTGTGGGTTAAGATTAGATTTTCCAAATCCCCTTCCCTTGACTCCCTTAGCTTAATAAATAGTTCATTGCTATAATTACTTGTTCTATCTAGTATCTTAATTATAGTTATATATATATATATATATATATATATATATATATATATATATATAGAAAAGAGAGAGAGAGATTGAGAGAGAGAGAGAGAGAGAGAGAGAGAGAGAGAGAGAGAGAGAGAGAGAGAGAGAGAGAATTAAGAACTTAACACCAGTGTGATAACTGGTCTTGATGCCATTTTTATCCTTATTAAAAGTATCTGACATCCTCATTGAAAACAGAAAACATTGTGCTAAAAAGCATGTGAGCAAAAATACAACCCTGTTTCATTCCTTTGGTGAGTGGGAAAGCAAGAACTAGAACCTGTGTAAACATGGTGTCATGGAACTAGTATATAATATTGACAAATTTCTCTGGGCAAACATTGATATCATCTTCAGCAAGTCCTCATGACTGACAATATCAAAGGCCTTGGTTAGTTCAACGAACATTGTAGATAGACCTCTTTTATGCTCTTGGGAGATTGCAGACAACAAACATCATATCAACTGTTCCTTGGCCTTTTCTTACACCACATTGATTCTTGGGTAGATATCCATTTTCAAGGGGAAGGATAAGCTTATTAAGGAGGACTCTGGCAAGAATCTTGCCAACAATGACCAAGAGAAAAATGTCCCTGTCATTGTCACATAACAATTGATTAATTTTCCTTTAAAAAGATGAATAATGGAGGTATCTTTGATCTTCTGGGAGAAAACTTCCTCTTTCCATGCAATCTAGAATTCAGTCAGTTTTTGTCTGAACAATGGACCTCCTACCTTTTAAATCTCTGCTGGAATGGAATCAACACATCATCTTGCATTATTCTCATATTGAAGCAATGTTTCTTCTACCTCCGTTATTTGTTGTTGTTTTTTTTTCAATGTTTTTTGAACACTTCTAGAAATTCTTGTTTGGCTTGTTTCCAACAAATTTTTTTTCTTAAAGGCTCCCTTGTAGCTGTTTTGGGTACATTGTCTTTTTCTGAGTTTGTATTTTGATTTTCTCTTTAACCATAGTAACTTAAAATTTTTTTAGCTTTCATCTTAGAATCAATACTGTGAATTGGTTCCAAGGCACAAGAGAAGTGGGAATTAAATGATTTGTCTAGGATCACCCAGCTAGGAAATGTCTAAGGCCAGATTTGAACCTCCTTTTCTAGGCATGGCTCTCAATCCACTGAACTACCTGGCTATTTCCACCATAGTGATTTTTAATAGCCAGGTTTTTTTGCTATTATATGTTCCCTGATCAAGTTCATTTTTTGAGTTTTTATATTAAAGTTAAGCTCGATTGGTGTGTAGAAAGCACTGCCCCAGCCTTTATGTTTTTGCTTTGCTGTTTTCAGAGCTAGTTCTGAGGATTTGTAAATTTTCAGGACATCTAAGGTGCTAAGATGCAAGGAAAGGTACAGTCACTGCTCTCTTGGTCTATGATCTTATATTTACACAGGAAAAGATGTTTTTGCCCTATAATCATCATTGATAGTGCTCCTTTTATACCTCAGACTTTTAAAAGGTCCCAAGTTCTACTGAATCACATGCTACTTTCTGCACTGGACCTGAGACTAGAGCCCCCTGTTTCCTTGTGAAGTATCACAAGCACTCTTCTTCATCCTGGAACTGTGATCAGGACCCCTGTTCCCCTGCAAACATAAGTGCTATAGCTCTTTTGCCCCTCAATTTTGATTTGGGAACCTGATTCCCTAAGGCCCCAAGCACTAATGTTCCTTCCCCAAGCACTAATGTTCCTTTGTGCCTTGGAACTGAGATCATGGCCCCTTCCCCTCTGGGACATCAAGCACTAGTGCTTCTCTTTTCCTGTCATTGCATTCTATAATTATGTATGGGAAAAGTAACAGGGTCTTGAATCCAGTGCTAGCAAAGAATTTCCTGTAATCTCTTTCTGACAAGTTGAATGATTCCCTTCCCATACATCCCAAGTGAACAGGTGGCCTCCTAAAAATGCAGTTGCTGGTGCTATAGCAGCTCCCAAGGTCTTCTATTGGCATACTGCCTTGACTAATCATCACTTCGATGAGACAGATTGTGCCTGAAAATTGTCTCATTGAAATCTTTTGTTGGCTCTACCATTTTAGAATTCAATTTGAAGTGTTATTATAAGTTGCTTGAAATAAAAGTTTGAGTGGTTTAGGGTGATGTCCCACCTTTATCACCTTGGGTTACATCAGATAAGTCTTTCTAAAGAGACAGACAGAAAGACCAAACATCAAAGACAGACAGAGACAGACAAAGAGACAGACAGAGGGCAGTGGAGAGGGAGAAAGAAAGAGAGAGAGAGAGAGAGAGAGAGAGAGAGAGACAGAGAGACAGAGAGACAGAGAGAGACAGAGAGAGACAGAGAGAGAGAGAGTTGTCTTATTAATCCAATTAGTGTGACTTGTGAAAGGTCAGCTTTCTTTGAGCTGGAATGGAGAAACTGTGATGTATTATGTACCATCTTCCAAATGACTATAATATAAATGTTTCTATTGAAAAAGTATAGGATTACTTGTAATAAATTATAGATTTAAACCTGTAATAGACCTCAGAATATATCTATTTGAATATGTGCTCGCCATTTGTAGATGAAGAAAGTAATGCTAAGGGAAATTTAGTGACTTGTCCAGTACTACACAGATAATGACATCATCATTCACTTTTGATATAGTAATTTAAATAGGATGATGGACCCACAGTATATATTTTAAAGGGTTGTTGAGATACTAATTGGCAAGAGTGTGGAGGCATTGGATATAGATAACTAATAAAAAAATCATTGACCCAAAATTCAGATTTATATACCAGACTTTATTTGCTATACATTAATATAACCAAAATTTCTTTTCTACTATGTCACAAGAATTTCATTGGTTTCAGTAGTCCTTGGAACATAATACATTCATACCTTAGAAATAGTCACATTAGTTCTAATGAAAAAAATAATGGCACTATGACCTTATATCTGAAATTCTAGTAATGAATCCCAATATAAAGTTCATGAGGTTGTTTATCAGATGTAAGTCTCATCTGTGAGACTTTGCTTGGAAGCTGAACAACTTATCGGCCTGCACTGCAGTGGTAATACAAACATAGGTTTGGAGATTTTTCTTTTATTTTCCCCAGTGAAAGTATTTAAGTAGAGGGAGTTTTTAAAAAACAAAATATTGTTTTAAAAATTAGATGTTGTTTGTAATAACTTATTCTTTGAGTCAGGAGATATTATTATTATTTTGTTATTTTTATGATAGTTGTAATTGATTTTTGCTATTATTTTATTTGTTTATTTTTGCCTGTGTGCATATATATATATTATTTTTCAATGTAAAAGACATGACTATATTTAAAATTATTTCATTTTAGTAACAAAATAGATCAAAATTATTTCCCCCCAGGTATTAAATCAGAACTGAACCCCTATTGGTTTTTGTGAGAAAGTAGGGAATCACAATGTTTTATCACATAGTTTTAATGATATCTCTCGAAAATAAATATTAGTCTTTAAACCAATAAGATTCCAATGGTGAGAAAACCTTGGGGGAAAATGGTATAAAGGTTGATAGGGTCAATTGACTCTGATAACATTTTATTTTTCTTACTTTGTGTATTTACTTCCCCCTCCAAGAATTTTGAGAAGTAGTGACTGATTCTGATTGGTCTCACTACTGGGGAGGTAAAGCATCAGGCAGTCTGGGCATAGAGTCCCAATCAAGGTCACTCAGGCATATTATGAACAAGTTAGGGACTTACATATTCACAGCAGGAGTCCTTCCTGACTTCACAGTGGATCTAAATGAAAAGTGACCCCCTTCTATGGACCTTGGTTACCTGCACCAATCATTTTAGTCATTTTACAAATCCAAAGCACTTCAAAGGAAAAAATGTGAAAGATAAAGCAGAAAAGATTGACTCTAGATATTTTTTCCTTTCACTTCCATGCATTTTGCTTTCCAGTTCTTGTTTTCTGTATATTCCAGACAACAGGAAATATGAAGTAGTCTGAGAACATCTAAGTCACTGAAATTTTAAGCAATATTGCTAATTAATTGAGAAAAATGTTAAAATAAATATTAAGTGTATTTGTTGGAAGAGAAAAGGGAGAATATTCGATTTTTGACCATATAGACATCACTTTTCCTTGGATTTAATATAAAAAGCAAATTTTCATCATGCTTTTAAATTAAACCAAAGTCCAAATAGAGCCTTGCTCTATGCCTTACTCTATTTTAATCTGGGAATTTGATGGGTTTTATGATCTCAAATTGTATAATTATACCAAGGTACTGAGCACAAAAAAAAATTTAAACATATTAGACATGTGAAAATATGGAAGCAAAATCAAATTTCACTGTATGAGGTGCTTTATATTATAGGTTTTGATTTTAATATGCACAATACTCAGTCATCAGTATGCAAATATTTAGCAATTTTTCAACTCTGAAAAAAATCAAGTATGCTTATTCTTGACAAGCCCATATTACTTCTTTATCAATATTCAAGTGATTTTAGAGGGTTTGGAACAAACATATTCTGTCATTATTTTTATTCTAAATATTGCCCTAATATTCTATTTCCTTTACTGTATAATTGAAATAGAGTGCCATGAGGCAATGACTGATTTATACAAGAAACACATTCCTGAAAAAAAAATGTTTAATTGGAAACCTTGTAAGAGGTGTCATTTCTAAGAACAGTTGGCTAAGAA
The DNA here is from genome assembly GCF_027887165.1 of Monodelphis domestica. Taxonomy (NCBI): domain Eukaryota; kingdom Metazoa; phylum Chordata; class Mammalia; order Didelphimorphia; family Didelphidae; genus Monodelphis; species Monodelphis domestica. Next base: position 517,315,509 of record NC_077229.1, on the reverse strand, counting down.
GGATCATATAAATTTAATTTAACTTAAAAACAGGACATTTAGGGGGCAGCTGGGTAGCTCAGTGGATTGAGAGCCAGTCCTAGAGACGGAAGATCCTGGGTTCAAATCTGGCCTCAGACACTTCCCAGCTGTGTGACCCTGGGCAAGTCACTTGACCCCCATTGCCTAACCCTTACCACTCTTCTGCCTTGGAGCCAATACACAGTATTGACTCCAAGACGGAAGGTAAGGGTTTAAAAAAAAACAACAACAGGACATTTAAATGTTAATAATATAAGGCAATTAACAGCCATCATAAAACTTTCATCTGAGCAATAGTGATTATAGATCTGGCATTAGAGTCAAGACAACTTGGGTTTAAATTCTGCATCTGGCACTGACTCTACACCCAAGGCAAGTTCTCTTTGCTTCAGGGCTCTTCCCTCTCTTTCATTAAAAAAAAAAAAAATTATTGAGTACTCATGTGCCACAGATAAATATAATAGTTCCTGCCCTGCAGAATCTTACATTCAGCTTTCAATTTTTTTTAATCTTTCTATTATGCAGTTGACAAATAATAATTAAAATGAATATTTCCACATGCAAAGAATAGAAGAGATTGTATATGAATCTATTGCAACTTTCTTTTTTTTAATTACATACAATTAATTCAATGTTAGTTTTGAAGTTGTCTTACCAATTACCATTTCCCTCCCAAACCCTAATTATCTTTTACATTTTGAAAAATGAAATCTTCCTTAACTTTTCCTTTTTTCTCTTGTTTTTCTTGTCTTCTTTCTTTTTGACATTTTTATCTCTATCAATGGCTTTTTATATTTAGGTTTTAGTAGATAGAATATTTCCTATAAAGTGTTAAACCTCTTCCCCAAAATGTACTGACACCAGTATTAATCTCACACAGTACACACAAACACATGAGAGTAGTGAAATTTTCATTTTTATCAAAGGAAATAAAGTGAAAGGAATAAAAATTCAGGGAGCACTAGGGAACATTTTCTTTGAAGAGAAAGGATGCAAGGCAAAATCAGCTTCTCTTCACTGTAACTACTGAATTCTCACCAGAAAAGAGGAGATAGGCTTCAGATATTACAAAGTTAATGAGGATGTTTCATCACTTGAAATGGAGTCAAGAAAAGCAAAGTAGTCTAGGCTTGATGTGTATGTTATCTCAATAACCAAAATTGTCAGCCCTCAATGGTTTCTGGGATGTTTCAAACTGAAAGTGTATATTCTGCAAGAGTAGTTCACCAAAGTCTAGAAGGGAGGGGACAAGAGAGAAGAAAGCAAGCAGAATGGATTGCCCATTTTAGTCTCCTTACTGCTTTTTCTTTCATTTGTCCTAAAATAAAAAAAAACCTCCCTCTTCATTGAAACCTCCAAAGTCAACTTCAAAAAGATATCTCCAGTCTGATAAATTATGTAGCAGAGTCTATTCACCATTTCTTGAGTCTGACATCTTTATAACAACACTCTTTGGGTTGGAAGCCGAGGGACCTAGATTACAGAAATATTTCAATTCTATTACACCTTAATTTCATAATTTGATAGGCTTAAAGAAACATGTTTTTTTTAGCATATGTATACTCCATTAATACAGATCATAAACCCTATAGATAATTTTCTCATGTGTAATTCTGGTCTATTTTCCTCCATAAGTTTTCCAAATGCAATAAACCCCAAATACTACTGGTCTTATGTTTTTTCTATTACCTTCTTACAATGTAAATATATTTGCCTCCTCTTCTTTTCCCACAATACATACTCATGGCAACATTTTATATGACTTATTACACATAATCCATTATAGTTAATGAGTTGGAAATCAACATTTCATTTTTGTGTTGTTAGAGGTTCAAATCCTACTTCAGTATTGTGCTCAAAGGAATAATAAACTGGAGAAATTCCATGTGAACTGGAATGACCTCCAAGAACTGATGCAGAGTGAAAAGAGCAGAACCAGGAGAACATTGTACACAGAGACTGATACACTGTGGTACAACTGAATGTAATGGACTTCTCTACTAGTAGCAATGCAATGATTCAGAATTATTCAGAAGGGAATATGAAAAAAGAACACTATCCACATAAACCAATCTAGAAATACAAGCACCTACAGTCCAAGTATGCCAATAAAATGAGAACACAGAACCAAGGGTCATGATAAAAGTGGGTAATGAAATCTCCCTAGCCCTTATTGATATAGGGGCAACTAAATCGGTTTTAAAAACATCTCTCCATTTGAGATACTATATGGCCATACAATTTGGTAAGGAAGGACTTGTAAACCAGCTTACATTGCAATGATAGGTGGAGATTGTCAATTAACCAAATATATACAAGTTTTACAAACAAGAATAGCAGAGTTGCCCAAAATTGGCTTGATAAAACAAACAGTACCCCTGGATTACAATGTGTACAACATCAAACCAGGAGAAAAAGTATACTAAGAAATTTCAATAGAAAATTGACTACAGACATAAAATCGACTGGACCACATAAAGTATTGCTTACTACCATGATAGTTATAAAAAATTTCAGGGAAAGACTCATGGTTCCACTGTTCTCACATAAAACCAGAAAAATCCAACATCACTGTAACAGACATAGAAGAAGAGTCACACAAAAGATAGTGCTGAGAAATGAAAACAAAAACTGATTAACATCAAAAAGTATACCACAAAGAAACAATTGTGACACATAATGTTCAAGACAACAAGATCCCAGCAGGTAAGCATACCACAGCAACAAGGAGAAGATAACTTTCCAGCCCAGAGGAAAAGATTTTAAAGCGTCCCAGAGGAAAAGCATCAAGAAAAGTTGCTAGAGAGAAGAAACAAAGAGAAAAAAATAAAATGGACAGCTAAGTCTTTGAACTTTGTAAATTTGATTTTAAAAGAGAACAGATGGAAACCAGGACTTATATATAACACTGAATGCAGCCAAATCATAAAACGAAATTAATTTCACATATTAGGGAAACAAATGCAACACTACATAACTTGGAAGAAAAAAGAGATTCATTAATCACTAAGAGAAGTGGAAATCTGAAGAAACTTGATAAGTATTCATTCAACATAACAGTATTAGACACAAAACACAAAATCACAAACTGATATATATTGGGAGACCTAGCATAAATAAATGAGTATCAGAAATTGCATTTATGCAACATGTAAAATATGTATATAGTTAGTTCCAAAAGATCTTAGGCAAATAGAAAGATCAATAGATATTTCTATTTGAATAACATCAGGATGTAGGAATAATGTATATTATTGTGTTATATGTAAATGATCTCTGTAAATAACATATACTATAATTTGGTTAGTAACACAGTGATAGGGTCTGTAAAAATGTAACATAGCATGTATATATGTTGTACATAAGATTATGTTTTGGATTAGACTAGGGATTTAGAGAATAGTTATAACAATTAGGGAATAAATTGGGAGTAAATTAAGTTAAGCTAGCATAGACAGCTATACTTAGGAATAGACTTAAGCTGCATTGAAGATAGTAAACTTTTAATTGTTTATTGTAAAGCTGATGCTGAAATTACATTTAATGGAAATATATAGAGATAAAATCATTTGCAAATAATTATAGATAAATAAAATAGGAAAAAAATGTTTGTATTAGTTTAACTTAGCAAGAGTAAGTAGTATTAGCACTAAGATTCAAATTTCTTTGTGATGATTTTTCATATTTGTTCAAATATTTATTATACTGAATTTATCATAGAACCCTAAAACTACCCTTACCCAGACTTTTCTGCATAGAATTACTTAGAGTAAATAAAGTTAGCATAGAATAGTGATAGAGTAATTGAAGGAAGTTTATTATTTGGGGGGGAGAAATTAGAAATTAGATTTAGAAGCTAGGTAAGTATAATAAATATGTACCTTGGGAAGGTCAAAACAAAAAAAGGGGATGATTGTGTAAAGGAAAACTGAATCAAGCTATGGACTTTCTGCCACTGAGTTGGAGCAAACAGCAATTGGGGGGGTTAGAGTGAAATTGATGAACAGCAATGACAGTTGGTGGGGGGAGAGGTGTCAGGGAGAGGGACAGTTGCTCTTGAAGAAAGGTCTTTCCTGGTCCTCAAAGAGGAAGGAGAACTCTCTCCCTGTCTCTGCATAGAAGTACCTCTATTCCTGGATTTTCCCAACTGGGTGCTCTACCTGGATTCCTGTGATTGTGTTATTAAGCAAAAGGATTTAAGAGGATTGTTTTGAACTGTAAGGATGTCAGCTTGAAGAGACAAGTAAAATCAGCTCTGAAGGTCAAAACCTTTTCTTCCTCTTGCTGTCTACTGCTAAAGATTTTGAACTTAATAAAACTACCATAAATTAACATAGACAGGAATAAAAGAAACCTTCCGCCAACCTATGAGGCCTGTCCTTAGCTCAAGAACTGAGAGACTCAAACCCACTCTAAGGAAATCACAATTCCCTTTTCCCTGATATCCTCACAATCCAAACTTGTTATTAAATTCATCTTGAATTAAATAACCCACAGTCAGATAAGAGGACTATCATTTCAGGGGAACACAGAAGGAGCAGAACCTAAGGACAGTCATTCAACCATGAACAGTCCTTATCAGACCCCTGCTGGGTGACCTTGGTCAGGGGAGAGGCTTGTCTCTCAGGGAGGTCCATGCTTACTTGCTCTGGGGTATCTTCAACATGAATCATTGGGAGAAGACATCCTCTCAGGCTATCATAGTTGACCCATTTCTTGAGAACCCCATTTTTCAAAGATAACCTCTCAGCAGGGGAAGGGGTATCTTTCTCCTTTTACCTTACCAGCATCCATATTCCCTCTACCCCTTTGACTCCTCCATTCTGTGTTACAAAACCTTCCTTATCCCCTGTACTTCTTCAATTCCTCTACAATTACTTTGACTATTACAACATCCAGAAGAAGAACTGTGGGGAAAAAAATACAGAAGTAAAACAACTGCTTGATCACATGGGTCAATGGGGATATGACTGAGGAAGTAAATTCTAAAAGATCACCCTAGTTCAAATAGTAATAATATGGAAATAGGTCTTTATCAATGACACATGTGAAACTCAGTGGAATTGTGTGTCAGATATGGGAGGGGGTGGAGGGAGGTGTGACTTTTAGATTCTCTTCATCTTGCTTGGTCTAGCACCCAGGAATGTGCACACCCACATTACACGGGCATGTGCTAACAAATGACAAATCAGAAACAGCAGACAGACCCCTGGGCTGTCCTAAGTCAAGATAAGCTAGCATTGGTACAGATGAGATGCAGGAAAGTGGCATAAAACCATCTATATAAGGCACATCACTTCCTCTCTCTCTCTTTCCCCGGAGAAATGACTGGCTGGCAGCATGCTAAGAGTTCTGATATCTTGGCATGGTGGCAGCTATTTGTCTGGGTTTGGTGGTGAGTTTGCCCTTGAGCTGATTAAGGCTCAGGCATCTTGGCTGAGCCCTTTTTGAGTTCAGGCTGATTCCTTCCTCCTTCACACTCCAAAACCTTACTTTCTAGATCCACTAAACTTCTTGCCTGATACAAGCCAGGCAGGAGAAATCCTTCACCCTTTCCTTCTCCCTTCTTCTTAGTTTCTTTCCACTATATCAATTAAATCACCAAAAATTTCCAGCTAATTTGGGTATTTTATTATTTGGGATTTTCCCTGGCAACCAATTAAATTTAGATTTTAAGTCACAATGCTAAAATTATCTTTACAGAGGGGAGGGAAAGAACTTGAATCTTATAACAATGGAAAATGTTTCAAACTCATCTAATTAAATAAAATTTTATAAAAATTATATTTCTGTAAGAAGAGGAGAAAAATGAGATTTATAAATGTGAGAAGTGGAAATTTTAGATCAAATATGAGAACTAGAAGCAATTTATCTGGTGAATACAAATATAAATGATGCTATGTCAATACCAAATGACTTTTGTGTCATTCACTATTCTTGTGTCATAGTATATTGCTAATAAACATCAGGTATCCAAGAAAAGGCTGATCATTACAAAAGATGAAATTCAGAAGGGTTCTACTGTTAGTGAAGGAATATTGCTCAAATTTATATTCAAGTATTCTTTTAAAAATATATAATAATGGGGCAGCTGGGTGGCTTAATGGATTGAGAACCAGACCTAGAGACAGGAGGTCCTAGGTTCAAATCTGGCCTCAGAAACTTCCCAGCCATGTGACCCTGAGCAAGTCACTTAACCCTCATTGTCTAGCCCATACCACTCTTCTGCCTTGGAACCAATACACAGTATTAATTCCAAGATAGAAGTTAATGATTTAAAAATAAATAAAATATATAATAACATTTTAAATTGAACAGACCTGAAGTAATCTGGAAGTCTATGATTATGCAATGTTTGGACCAAGAGTTGGTCACTAACATATTACATAACAGACCTAATATATATTGACAGACTACAACAAATAGATAATTCAAACAAGATGAACATTAATCAGGATGAAGGTGAAGATCTATTACTGTATTTTAAAAATCAGCTACAAAGATATTCAGATGATATAATATTTCGTGGGAAAATATCCTGGACTTTACAAATGTATAGTATCAATATAATTTGACAATATGATGTAACAGTTTGAGAGCTTTAGCTAAATTGAGTGACATAATGTCCAAAACATAAATGTTATACCTCCCATGAACTCATCAGTATCAGCTAAGAATGCATTGCATGTAGACCCTGTCATCTCAAATCCTGGTTTGTTTTATGAAGATGTAGAAAGGGAATTAAAAAAATTCAAAGTTGGGAATTAGGTCAGGACACACTGAGGAAATCCACACTGGAAGCAACATCATGTTTAAAGTATTGGTAGACTTTTGTCACACATTTTAGGGATGAAAAGAAGGAAGAAGAGAAAAAAAGGTGTTAATTTTTTTTCTCTTAAAATGAGACTGAACCACAATAATAATTATTGATATGCATATTTACTATCATTTGTATTAGGCTATATGAACACTGAGTTTATTCATTTAAAATTGCTAATTTTATTTTTTTTAAAAGAAGAGAACAGGTAGAACTTCACAACTATGTTCAATACCAACTTAATAGTCTCACCGTTGATAGAAGGTAACAGGGAATACAGGATCTGGATATAGTTCTTGTTTATTGATTATAAGAAAGCATTTGACTCATGCAAAATTTTGCCTAAAAAATTAGTCATCCAAGATATTTCCAGTGTCCTTTAATGATTAAATGAAATTTCTTGATAAATCTGAGCACAAAGATAACTTTGTACAATGATTCTGATTAGTAATGCAAAGTAAGAAATGATATATGCGTATTTACCAAAGATCTTTGCTAATGTTGTGGAGCATAGTTTTTAAAAGATTCAAATAGAAGAGCAATTCATTAGAGATGGCCAGATCCCCCAAATATGATTTTCCCTAATTGATATTGTCTTGATTTACTGCAGAAAACTTATAGAGGCACTTGATTGCAAGGAAAAGGATTCTCTTTTATCATTCTCTGTATCTCCAGCACTTAGCTTAGTTCTTGACACATAATTTTTAATAAAATCTTCTTGAATTATTGAGAGTCTTTGTGTCAAAATTCATGATTATTCTAGAGTTAGGGTTAACAATACAAAAAGATAAAAAAGTAGATGAAGATGTCTAGCATCTGGACTGTCAGAGAACTATGAGTGTTCATAAAGTGTCATTATTACATTGCTACATATATTTTGATAGCCATTGAAGAGGAAGAAAAATTTGGACCCTGAATTAAATGGAAGAGGAATAGGAGGGGAGTTTGAATTTGATGATATGGTCAATTATGTGGATGGTTTTACTAATATTGACCCATCCTTACATTCCTGGTATGAATCCTACCTGGTCATAATGAATAACCCTCATGATCACTTGCTGAAGTTTTTTTGCTAGTATCCTATTTAATATTTTTGCATCTATATTCATTAATGGAGCTAGAAATATTACCTGCTCTTCACCTGTTGACCCAGGGAAAGCTTTGATCAATACAATCCAGCTCTGGAAGTTTAGTATTCAAGTCACGTTGTTTTTGTTATGAGGGATACTGTTTCCAAGCAGAAAGACAAAGTGGCCTTGTGGTAAGCAAGACTTCACATAAAATGTCTTCTGAGTACCTCACTAAGATGATCTGGTCCCCTAGCCTTAGTGGAGGCAGTGGTGATCTGAAATGGGAGACCAATTAGGTCTGGAAAATCAAGAAGTGGTATTAAGGTGACTTTGAGATAGTCTTCTATAGACCCTTAGCTCTTTAGGTAACTCCTGGGAGTTCTTAATCAAGTAATGAGTCGTATTTAATCACTATCTAAAAACAGAATAACCTGACATCTGCTTTTATACTATGCCCATACTAGACTCTCAGTTGCTACTTTGAAATAGTAGGTGCTTCGTAATTTATTTTAACTGAATGTAATCTTTCTCAAAGGAAAATATTCATAATAACCAGGTAAGAAGGTTCTGAGCAGAATAAACATCTTAAGTCTCTTGATTTTTTATCACAAATGTTAGATAAAATATGTCTTCTTTTGTTGTCCTCCTTTTGTATTAAACTCACTAAGTATCAAAAAATATTTTGATTTAATTTAAAAGATCTTGCCCTACTTCATCAATTCAATGAATGATCTAATACAAATAAGATCATTCATTGAATTAAATATCATTTAATAAGAATTTTAGGCTCCATTGCATTTGGTTAACTTTAAAAACTTTCAGTGTTTGCAAACTGTTTACAAAGCTAGAAAATCCCACAACTTTATAAGAATATTCTCATAACCGTTTAATATGCCTGTGAATAATGAAATGCCAGGATATTAGATACATAAACATTACAAATGATTCAAAAGTTAATGAATAAATGGCATAGAAAGACTACAACATATTAAAAAAGATGACTGGTCAACAAGTAAGTTTAAGATACATCCTCTAAGACATTTATGAGAAGCTAAAAAGGAGGGACAAATAACACGAAAATAATATATTAATGAAAAATTACCAAAATGCAACAAGAATATGCTCAAGGGAGTTAAAGTATCAAGTCAGGTTAGAATCACTTCTTGTGGATTATCTCAGGATGACTTGGGACAATAGTTTGAGGAGAATCAAACAGACTCAGAGCAACTCAGGGTTAAAAGGGTTCCTAGAAACCATCAAGTCCAAGTCACTTAAATGTTGTCTGGGGTCTGCTCCAAGGCTTTCATTGTAGGGAAACCCAATACTCCCATCCCATTGGATTTTACTTTTGAGAGCTTCAGAGTTTTAGTACTGTTGGATGATAAAGATATAGGAACGTTTATCTGATTCCAAGAAGGTTGTATCCCTACCAAAAAAAATCATTAAAGTAATTTGTAGGCATAAGAAACAAAGTACAATAAATGCTTTACCAGAATCATGTCAAAAAATTGTGTAATGCTGCTAAATAAGCAAGCATTTGGCACATAGTTTAACTTTTAACCTTGTTTTTACCTCTTAAGGGCCACACAAGTTGGTGCTTTGAAAAGTAATGATAAATGACCTACTCTCATCTTTTATTATGAGGCCCAGAGCTTTCATCAGCCATGCTTCAAGGTCAAACTCTCAGTAGCAAAGTCTAATTTACACTTTCTCATATATCTGAGTTATGGGGGAAAAAAAACCCCCTCCATATCCATATCTTTGCTATTTCTGCCCCACCTAATGACGCCTAACAAAATAGTCATCTTTAAGTTATGATCAAAATCAAATTATTTTCTGTTGATTTGTTTATTTTTAGTGTCTTCTCACTGATAGTCTTACATAACCTCCTAATCAAATATTTTATTTTTCAGAATATTAAAAGTTATTCTCTTAAATGCTAAATTCCCTTTCCCTTGACTTTTGTTGAGGTATTTTAAATCAATAATGACTGCACCATGATCTTTCATTCACCATCTATTAATTTATTCAACTAATATTCCCTCTGTATCTATGATTTACATTGTAGTGGGTACCGGTTTTTAGTTTAAATGCTTACAATCCTATTTCTTCAAATTAGTGAAGGAAAACAGAATTATTTTATGAACGACTAAATTCTATTTTCTTTATGAAGGCCAAGATTATCTATTAACTTTTGATAAACAGAAGAAGCTCAATGAATAATGGTAGTGTCAGCCTTGGTGTCAAAATTTAAATATTGCCTCTGACATCTACTTATATGACCACTTATGAATCATTTAAGTTTTCTTAAAAGTCTAATTGAGGAATTACCTGCAAAAGGTGAATGCACATTGGGAGTTCCTCAGAGTTATGAAATCACAAGAGTGGACCCTATCATTTTTTTTCCTCAATGAAAGATAAACAAGTAAATATTTGTCCCATTCAATAGCTATTTATAGAATACTAAGTGATTTTTTGTTTATCTTCAAAAATATTTATAATTTTACTTATAGGAAAAAATAATCTATGTATCTATATATCTGCCAATAGATAGACAGACACATAGATAGATAGATAGATAGATAGATAGATAGATAGATAGATAGATAGATAGATCTCATGAGCAAATTCTTTCTGGAAGAAAACCTTTCTTTTCTCATTTAGTTTATTTTTACCTTTTTGAGCTGTTATGAGTCCACAGAAGGTGGCATTCAGTTTTTATATTTAATATAAAGGTATTGCAAACTATCTTTACAAATGTTCCTACTACTTGTGGCAATTTTATTAAATTACTACTGTAATCAGCTAAGACCCATTAAGTGTAAACCTGACCTGCTTCTCAAGTATCTCAGCAGACACAGCTGGAAAGAAAACAGATGGAAAGTGTAAATGAGAAGATTCAATTAAGATTTTTTTTTCCTCTTCTAGTAACAGTTTGAAAAAGAAAATCTCCTGGGACTGCAAGTACGATCTTAATTTAAGAAATAGAGTAGTACTTTTCCACATTATGAATAAAATCTTTTAACATCTTTTAAAGTTATTTTCAGAAGCAAAAACATCTCAAAATTTGTGAGTGCCGATATTGATGTACATATGTACATACATGCACATACATTCATCTGCACTGATATCTTTGTAAAAATACAAAAAAGTGATTTTAATTTAGCATTCCCAAATCCTTCATAAAAGAATAACCAAAACAGGAGACAATCTAGTTCTCTACATAGGTTTTTTACTGGTCTAATTGGCATTATAATTACTAATATTGCATATGATTTGATAGTATTATATGTAAAATTAATATACACAACTATAATAAATATATAATATAGATTATAGTAATATAATTAATAAAAACTGAAATTCAAATGAGACATGAATTAGAAGAAGAATATGATATATTTCCTTTAGACATTTTTAAATTTGAGATATATATGGGACTTCCATTTTGAAATGTCAATAGTCAAATTTTGATATGGGACCAAGTCTAGAAGAGAGATTGAGGCTGGCTGTAAAAGATGTTGGAATCATGTCTCTCAATAGGTAGATTAGATAGCTAGATAGACAGACACAGACAGACAGACAGACAGACAGACAGACAGACAGACAGATAGATAGATAGATAGATAGATAGATAGATAGATAGATAGATAGATAGCCAGACAGATAGAGATAGATAGATCTGATACATAAGACCATTGTAGTTTGAAGAATTTGGAAAAGGAGAGTATCAAAGGAGATGAAGATACAGGACAGATCCTTGGAGAATATAGTGAAAGACCATCATATGAATGAGATTTCAGAAACAAAAATATTAATACTAGTTGCAGGAAAAAGGAAAAAAGAAAAAACCAAGACACAATAAGGTCATGAAAAAAGGAAAATTAAAAAATTCAGGGAGAGCATAGGGTAAAACGTGTCAAATGTATCAGAGAAGTCAAGAAGGATGATAACTAAGAAAGTATTATCAGACTTTGCAAATAAAGGGTCATTAATTTCTAGGTTTTGTGACCAGAATGGCTTATTAATACATTTTGCTAGAGCCATTTAAATCTGAAACTCTAGTTGCCCCCACAAAGGAAGTTTGTGCCAGCTGAATCCTTAGGTTGAAGACCTTACCTTGACAAGGTAGTCCTTGTGAAGAATTTTAATGCTTCAAGCACTCTCTTATCACCTCACCCATACCAATCTCCACATTTCCATGGCAGGGATCCAAACTGAGTAATAAACTTTGCCCTGGGGTCCATCAAGGAAACCTTCCCTCCCCGAATCTCCACTTCAGAGATTTTTCTCCAATAAAGACAAATATAACTGCCAATACCAAGCGAGGAGAGAACCTAAAAAAAAAAAAAAGTAAAGATTGAAATAGTAAAGGATCATGGGTAAGGGTAAAGATCAAAGTACAGACAGAGATCAATGATCACACTTCTCCCCAGACTATACAACATTGTAAACACCAAAAACCTCCAAATCCACAGAACTATCTCTGAAAATAGGAGGTCAAAAAAGTCTAAAGCTTGGAACAGTGTCCCTACTCCTTCTCCACTGGCAAAAGAGTTAAAATAATATAAAATTCCAAATCCAGAGAGAAGAGGGGGAAATGATCAAATCACCTTGAAAGATCCTGACCACAAAAATCTATGATGACAGAAGGGATGAAAGCAAAATGATCATAAAAAGACAATGAAATCAAAATAGTTACAAGCAAAACATCAAAGTGGAAAAGCAAAACAAAAAGAGAAAATGAACATGAATTGTACACAAGCCTAATAAGAATTCCTAGAAGAACTAAAAGCTTATTTTCAAAATCATATGAGAATATTAAAGGGAAATTAAGGAAAGAAATAATACCCGAGGGAGAAAATTAACATCCTGATCAATGAGGCACAAAAAAAAACTGAAGAAAATAATTCTTTAAAAAGAAATAGAAAGAGGCACAAAAATCCAGTGATGAAAATTACACCTTTAAAAGCAAAACTGGTCAAATGGAAATATAAAGAAGTACCAAATCTAACTAAAATAATAATTCCTTAAAAATAAGAATTTGGCATGTTGGAAGGAATGACTTTACAAAAATCAAGAAACAATAAAACAAAATAAAAAAACTGAAATTTTTAATTAAAAGAAACCTCAAATATATCATTGGAACAATAACTGACCTGTAAAATAGATCAAGGAGAGATATTTTAAGAATTAATAATAATGAACTAGTTCAGCATTCCTGGTATAAATTACAACTTGTTATATAATGTAAAGTTTAACTTCAAAGAGATTGCTATACTCTCATTGCTAGTTCAGATATCCTTTTTATATCATGACTTTCCCTATCAAAGATTTCAATATATCATAGGCATAAGAAATTAAATGTGAATTTTGGGGGGGGTTTGAAGAAGCCACAGGTGAAGGTCAGCAGATGACAAAAAAAATTTTTAGAAACTCAGAAATGCATGATATACTCCTCAAATTTGTTCAATTAAAAAAACTTCATATTTTAAAATTTCTTTTGCATATGATATTTTTACTTATCAATTAAAATAAGGTAATGTAAATACCTCATAAAAGAAAAAATTATCTTTTTCTCTGGTGTGAAGAGAAGGCAACAATTTTTATTGGTATTTTCCAAATAGTGGGGGTATCATACTTCTAATTTCCACAAGGTTGAAGGGATACCTGTATTATATATTTAAATTTTTTTGCAACAGCATTAATTATGGAAATTGGTTTGCAGTTTTCTTTCTCTGATTTTGTTCTTCCTTGTTTAAGTATCCACATCCTTTAAAAAACCAAATTAATCAACGATTTTTCTTTCTTTTTTTACCATTAAAATGCCTCTGTTTTTATTTATTAGTGCATTTTTGTTTGTCTTTGCTTTTTTTTCAACTTTTTTAATCTTTCTTTTTATTTTCATAATTTCATTTTGGTGTCTAATTGGGAATCCTTTTTTTCTTTTTATTCTTTTTTGAGTTGCATGCTCAATTCACTGATCTGTTCTGTATTTGTGAAAGCATTTAGGTTAATGGATCTACTATTTATTTTGGCTGCATCCCATAAATTTTGGTATCTTATCTCTTTCTCATTCTTTTTAATGAAATTATTTCTCTGAGTTTCTTCTTTTGAACCATTCAGTCTTTAAGATTAGAATATATAATTTTCAATTAATTTTTCAGCTATGCTTTCATGGCTTTTAATTGAATACAATTTTATTGCACTATCATCTTAAAATATACAAATATTTCCGTTTTTCTGCATTTGATTGTGAGGTATGTATGTGTTAATCTATGACGAATTTTTGTGAAAGTGGCATGCACAGTTAAAAATAAAGCATACTATTTTCTATTCCCATTCAATTTTCTCCAGATGCACATTATATCTACTTTTTCTGACATTTTATTCAATCAAAATCAATTACCTAAGTTATTTATTTTTTGTTATTTATCTGGTTATGAGCAGGAAAAATTGAGATCTTCCACTATTGTAAACTTACTGTACTATACACCTTAATTTAAGAATTTGGATGCTATGCCATTTGCTGAATATATGCTTAGTAATACTGGCTATGCCATCTTTTACCATAATGTAGTTTTCCTGTTTATTACTGTTATTTTGATCTATTTTTTTCTTTTGCTTTGTCTGTGATGATAATTGCTATTTATTTGTTCTAAAGTATAATACTTCCTGCTAGAGGCCTTTATTTTTATCCTTTATGTCTCTTTGTTTCAAGTGTGTTTCTTGTAAATAACTTTTTTTAGATTCTAGTTTTTAATTCATTCTATCCTTTTTTCATTTCATAGGTGAGTTTATCTGATTCACAGCAATAGTTATGATTACCAACTTTGTATTTCCTTTTCTCTGACTTTCATCCTGTCAATCCTTTTTTCTCTCTCTTTCTCTTTTTTTTTTAATCTGTCCCTTCTCAAGTCTGGATTCCAACCACTGCTTCCCTTAATTAAGTCTCCCTTTTACCATCTCCCTTCTCTTACCTTCCTCCCCTCATATTTCCTTATAATGTAAGATAAGTTTCCATATCCAACTTAGTAGGTGTGTTATTCCCTCTATGAAGTAATTCTATTAGGAGAAAAATCCAAGCTTTTTCATCCTCTCCTACATTTTCCTTCACTACTAACGCCTTTCCATTTGCACCTCTTTTGTGAGGCAATTTCCCCCATTCTACCTTTCCCTTCTCTATTCTCCCAACATGGTTTAAAAATCACTCCAGCATATACCTATGCTGGGCTTTGTTTCTGGAATGGTAGGGACAATGTCCCAGATTTCAGGTTTTGGGGGCTTTTATTTTCTGAGTTATTTCTGGGGTCTGTTAACTCTCAATTCTTCCAAGTTGGTTTGATCTAAGGAGACATGTGATCAGTGATCTTCTGACCTGTGCACTAGTCTGAGCAAACATATATACTTTCCTCCTCCATGGAACTGTGACTAGGACTTCTACTCCTGTAAGGATCGTGTGCTCTCTTTATATCTCTGGAAATGTGGCTGGGATCACTGTTCTCCTGCCATTGGAAATGCTAGTGCTTCTTTCTGCTTTTGTGTGGAGCACATGAAGTCTGCTGCCTTGTGAGCAACTACAGGAATTTGGACAGGGTCACTACTCTTCTGCCACAAAAACAAATGTTCTTTGTCAGGGAACTGTGACCAGGAATTCTACATGAGCAATGCAAAGTCCTGTACTCAGTGCCAGCAGAGTCCCCCATAATCCCCTTCTGACCACGTGTTCCATTCCCTTACTAAATGTGGGCTGAAAGCTCCTGTAGTTGCTGTTGCCCCAGCATAGCCTTTACCAAGGCTTGACTGCCACCCTTGTGAGGCAAAACTTTCATGACACTTTCATGACGTAAGTAAGGAAATTGTTTTATACTGACTGATATTGTTCCGGGCCACCTTATGCAGGATTGTGTTCCTGTTGTTTCATCCCTTTCTCAGTCACAGGACTTGTGGGTAGGAGTAATATTATAAAATAGTAAAATTTAAAATGGCGACATGGTATGGATCATGCCTTTGGCTTTGGATGACCTTGGCATCTTTGATATCCAACCAAACTCTCAATGAAGAACTCCATAGCTCTTGCTTCAAGGCCATTGAAAATGTTTTTATATCTACCTATTCTGCTGCAGAAGTCTTCACATGCCTACAGTAGACACCCTCCTACGTCACTGACAATGTTGAGGTCTGTAATTTACCCTTAACCTGGGTTAGAACATCTGTCAAAGTGATTTTACCAGAATGTGGCAGCTGTGCATGCTACAGCTTCTTGGAGCCAGAGTTGAGAGCTGGGAGGGAGTTGGACAGCAGAGATGGAAAGCAAGCTGGAAGAAAAGGTTTTGGAAGCCATCACAAGAGAGACACTAGTCTTCCTTGAATATCCCATGTACTCAGTAAATATCTATTAACCTAAGTTTGTGTCAGGAAGGAAAAAAGGTTATGGGAATTCTGGATATTAAATCATACCTCTCTAACATTGGAAGAATTATTGCTACTATTGAAGTTATCTGGTTTAAATCTAAGGAGTGTATATGAAATGAGAGAACTTAAATCATTAGGTAAATATATTATTTGAAATTATATTTAAAACTTTTCAACAGCCTTATTTTAATATTTTATCACTAACAGTCTAAATTGGCATTGTTAAATATCTTAAACCTAGATTCCAACAAAGTCATCCTGCAGTGATGCCCCATGATGACATCATTTATGGTGACCTTGGGTTCTTAAAAACTATCTCAAAAAAACTCATGATCAAGCATGTCTCCTCAAGACTGGAAAGCAGTTGATGTGGTTCTATAGTGGACCCAATGCCACTCATGCATCCAAGGACAGCTCAGTTTGGAGACATTTGTCAATAGTATGACTTCAGGGTAATGAATTCTCAACTTCCAAAATCTATTGAAGATTTTTCTTATTGAATATATTTAGTGGGAAAGTACTGTGCAACAGTGAACAATTATTTATTAGGAAATGAAGTGTTAAAATAATGTATGTTATTAAAATAAAAATGTTAATTATAAAACTATTTTCTTTTAAGTCATAGAGAATCTAAGCAACTTTGGAGGAAGTACTCCCAACAATGAAATGCTCATATTTGAAATAGAAATACCTGAAATAAAAACCCTCTATAATTTCTAACATGTGTAAGTACAAAGTCAGAGTTAAGAGGACAGCGTAGATTTTATTATTGGCTAAAAACAAGTATGAATTTTGTCATGACTGTATTGAACGTTAGCTTTTTCCTTTGAAAATGTATAAATATAACTCCCCTATTTAACTCACAGAAGCAGCTAAGGTGTCACAGTCAATAGGGCACTGAATTTGGTATACAGAAGACTCATCTTCATGAGTTCAAATTCAACCTCAGATTCTTACTAGCTGTGTGATACTGGGCAAGTTATTTACTCTGGTTTGGTTCAGTTCCTCATCTGTAAAATGAGCTAAAGAAGGAAATGGAAAACCTCTCCAGTATTTTTGCCAAGAAAACCACTAAATGGGGTCAAGAAGAGTCAAACATGGCTGAAGCAACTAACAACAGCAAGAAACATTTGATTCACAAGTGGGTGTTGCCTCAAGAAAAATGCATATGCAGGGTAGAAAATAAGAAAATTATATCCATTGAAGTATTTTTAAGACTACGTAGAAAATAAAAGAGGAGATAGTTCAGAAAAGGACAAAGGTAAGTAGGGTAATTTGGTTACTATTATAGTAATTTTAATAAAATAGATTACATATAATAAGAATTCATAAGTTTATATATGATGTTTCTTTGGATAGAGGACATGAAATATTTTTTAACATTTCATTTTCTGCCTTTATTAGGTTGTATTTATTTTTATAATATAATTTTCATTTGGAAGACATTTGCCAAATGTATTATAAAATAATTTTTGTAAATTGGTGAAAATATTTTTAAAGAAATATACAAAAAGTTTAAGGTTCATGTTTTTCTAAAACTGTGTTTACTACCATACTGATGAATCAAAATTACAGTAATATTTACCCTTTTTGACACTTCCGGAGCACACCTAAAAATTCATGGATATATAGGTTGATTCTATAAAGAAAGCCTTTCTACAGGCAAATCAATACATGCTCTGCATCTTTTAAGTTTCTGAGAGTGGCTTGGGGTACAAAGACATTCAATGATTTGTTCTGCGCCAGCCAGATTATATGCCGGAGAGGAAAGACTGAAACCAGATCTTCCTGACTGCTAGTCATGCTGACTCTTTGGACACACATCTACCTGAAAATTTAGCTCTTAATTATATTGCTCATTAATAATGATAACTCATATCTTTATAATACTTTTAAGAGTATTAGATTAATGTTTTTAATTTTTTAACAATGTTTTTTTATGATCATTATAGATTTTGTTCATCAAAATTCAACTTTAAAAGCCTTATTACTAATTTCATTCAGCAAATATCCCCAACCTCTTCACTTCTTGCCACTAACCCACTTTTCTCTTCTCCCATCCTCTATCCACCATCTGGAACCACTTCCCTGCCTCTCTGAACCTAATTGACTCTTTTCAAACCTCATCTCTAGCCCGCATCTCTTCTGCCTGCCTTATGACTGAACCTATACAAAACAAAACTAAAATCACTTAAATCCTTCTCCTGGAGCCTTGCATTTTCCCGATGCCCATCACCTTCCTTGTTCTCAGGATGCCTTTTTGTCTTTTCCACTAAAGCGTCTTTTCATAATTTGTGGGCTGTCTCTGATTGCTTCTGGGAATATCTGAGGACGCCACTATAATTGTCCATGCAGTGTTTCAGATTTTTTTTATTGTGTGCACATCTACACAAAAGTATATTTCATGATGTCGCTTTTCATATAATCATTATGATTCACTCTCCTAAAATCCATTATGGGAAGATGACTCTGAGGAGTTAGGGTATCAATCTCCTGTGCTGCTTCCTCTTGGTCAGGAAGCAAAGCTACACTTCCTTAATTCGTAATTATTGTAAAGGCCCTCAAAGTGAGTTTTAGTCAGGTATTCCTTGGGAATACATTCAAATTCTCACACAGAAATATTAAGAATCAGGTTGGAAACTATTAACCTTTTCTTCCATGAGAAAATTCTGGTTGAAATCTAGCCTTAGAAATAAGTAACACCGAAGACAAATAAGAATAACCAACATTCACTGAGAGAGCTACTGGACTAAGAATCAGGAGAACTAATACTTAGTCGAGGTTCTTCTAGTTTCCAGCTATGACACAGAGTCATTCTATTAGAGGGCAACTTTTTCATTGGGAAAACCAAACATTGCTAAGGTCAATGGATGCTACGGCCAGTGGAATAGTATAGAAGTGACTGAAAACAAGCAAGACTTTATAACTTAAATAACTTCATGATGAAGATGGGTATTGTGTGACAAACATTTGCCTCAAAGTCAGAAAACCTGGGATTATGTCTCATTTCTATTTGTTAATTAGATGACTGGAAAATCTGATTAATTTAGTGAATGTCTACTAATGCAAAAGTTGAGATTATGGTATTTCTACTTCTCATTTCATAGTATGGTAAGGATAAAGTGAAACAATTCAGGGAAGACCTTTTAAAAACATGAGTTATCCCTGTCTTACCATATTACTTGATATATAGCGGGCATTTAATAAAGGGTTGTTGAGTGAATAAATTAATGCATTATAGAGTCAAGTTCAAAATAGGAATGTAGCTCACAGGTTTTCTAGTCCAAACTCTATACAAATAATATTTACGTTTATATGTGCCAGGCACTATGCTTAGTATGTTATAATTATCTCATTTGGTCCTCACAACCCTGGTAGGTAGGTGATACTATAATCTGCATTTATTTTATACCCAGATCATGAATGTCCTTTACAATAGCCCTGAAGAATTGGTATTGAGGATTTTATTGAAGATGTTCAGGGTCAGAAAACTCAGTACCGTCCTTCCTACCCCCCTTTTTTTCCCTCAAGGTTACCCAATCTTCTTTAAATAGACTTGACCTATATATCCCTTCTAGCTTCAGAGATTTGAGCCTGTTGCTGAAGATGTAGCACAAGTGCCCTAGCATGCCAGAGGGGGCTGCTTCATTCCTCCTCTTCACAGTGCTTGAGGACATTTTTCACATGCCTCACCCCTCCCACCAGCTAAAAGGGAATACTTCATTCCTCCTTTGGTGTAATGCAAAGGGCTCACAGGCAGCTTGAAGGTGTAGTTGGGCACATGATCGCTAAAAGGTTAACCAGCACTGGCCTATGGTATTTCCTATCCTGCACTTGGGCAGATTTGGGTTTATTTTTTATTTGTTTTTTAATCCAGGTTTAAGACCTTACATTTATCTTTATTCTATTTTTCATTCCTTTGATTTTGTTTTATGATTCTTGATATCCCATGCAATTATTAGCTTCTAGTTGCTCTATTCTAATTTTCAAGGTCTGATTTTTCTCCTTCAGCTTTTGGGTCTCCTTTTCCATGTCTTCTTGCATTGCTTTCATTCTTCTTCTCCGTTTCTCCTTTACCTCTCTTGATGGTTTTTAAAGTTCTTATTGAGCTTTTCCAGGATGTGTGTTCAATTCATATTTTTCTTTTAGACTTGGCATGTGTTTGCTTTGCTTTCACTGTCCCCATCTGTGTCTATACCTTCCTTTTTATAAACATAAAAATTCTCTATTGTTAGGTGTGTTTTTTTTGTTGTTGTTGTCTACTCATTTTTCCAACCTCTTTATAGGTAGACTCTGTTTGCTGGGAGGTTAGTTACCCTCTTAAACTTCAGTCCTTCCTTGATGCTACCCTTAGCTTTCTTTCTGGGTGTCTACCAGTTTCAGTTCTTCCAAGATGGCATGATAGCTTGAGGGCTAGATTTGAAAGCCACCTCCCACTGCTGATTCAATTGACCCTTCAGGCTGATGATAGCTTAAATTCTAGCCTTAGGCTTAGGTGTAGATAGGCTTTTGGTCTCACTATAGGCTTGATCTGGTCAGGCACACAGTAGCTTGCCTTGCCTTAGGGTCCTGCCCTGCTTGAGAAGGATGATCAGGGGGGCCCTGGCATTTGGTCTACCAACTACCCCAAACTGAGATCTATGTACTCACCACAGGCCAAGACTGGGACTCCTGGCTTCACTCTAGGCCCACACTGTTCAGGATGCTTCAGCCCAGACTGCCCTGTGGTGGAACTCCAGACTTCACTGCAGGTTTGCTTGGAATTCCAAGGGATGTGCTTTGGCTTGGACCTCTATTAGCCCAGGCAGTGTCCCAGGGTCTGGATGTTGGCTTGAGCTCATGTTTAGAACCTGGCACTGCAGGGGCGGGGCACTCAACCTTGACTTGCTCCTCACTTCTTGTTGTAG
This sequence comes from Monodelphis domestica, assembly GCF_027887165.1. Taxonomy (NCBI): domain Eukaryota; kingdom Metazoa; phylum Chordata; class Mammalia; order Didelphimorphia; family Didelphidae; genus Monodelphis; species Monodelphis domestica. The sequence continues at coordinate 517,294,279 of NC_077229.1, read as the reverse complement.
CCTCCTGCTGTCTGTGTTCCTCTCTCATCCCAGATGTTCTTTGTCTACTTTTTAGGTTTTTCTCCTCTTGAAAGTTGTATCACTGCATCTCCTTGTTGGTTCTTTCACTCCTGAATTTTTGTGGTATTTGTTTTGTGGTATTATTTCAAGATTGGTTGGAAAGGATTCTCATGTTGGTTTCAAACTTCCTTGATTCTCCTCCTCCATCTTGGCTCTGTCTCTATATTTTAATCCTTACATTTATCTTTATAAAAGTTCTATATTTTAACTGCTGTCCACTATTTTAGAGCTTTGAAAAAAAAAAGCGATGTCATATCTTTCCTAGCACCATGTCATTCAGAAATTTGATAAGCATGTCTTTTTTAAACTAGATATAAATTAGTGATAGTCAAACAAGAGAAAGATGGCAAGAACCTGCCCCCGAGGCAGCTAGATATGCCAGTGAATAAAGTTCTGAACCAGATTATAAGTCCCAAGTTTAATTCATATATCAGCTATTTCCTAGCTGTGTGACCCTAAAAAGTCACACCCTTTATCTGCCTCAGTTTCCTCATATATAAAATTGAAATAATAATAGCACCTACATACTAGAGTTATTACAGCTTGAGATAATCTTTGTAAAGTGCTATAAAAATATACCTATTTTGACAAAAGTATCATCTGAATCAACAGTTGTTTCTAAGTCATCTATCAACATTGAATTCCACACAAAAATATTTATTGGGTTCTCAGAAACAGCTTGCATTAGTGAATAGGGACATAGTCTCTGCATCAAAACACCGAGCTATAAGTCTCACCTCTGACACATAGTACATGGGCTATATGTGAATCTGATCAAATCATTTGGCCATTCATTGCTCTCAGACAATTCCTTAAACTATCAATTACAGAAATGGTGCCCAACGTTTTTTGTTCTAAAAACTCATTTAAACAAATAAACAAGTCTGTTGAAAATTTCAGAGTAATTTAATATGCTAATTATAATATTTGCAAGTTATTTCATCAAACCTACATAGTAATGACAATGATAATAACATTTGTTCAAAATTGTAGATTAAAATTTTAATTTTAATAATTAATTTTAGTTTAGTTTAATTTTAAATAACTAATTGTAATTATGACATTTTTTCTAACTATGATTACAAAAGTTCAAAATATAAATTATAAAACTCTCATAGTAGAATAATTATAAATATATATTGTGTAACATTCTATAGGAATTGAAAAATCATAATCAGCAAGAAAATATGCTTACTATTAACAATGACACTTTATAATAATTTTATTTTTATAAATTGTGTTGATATGAAGAACATTTAATAAGACAATTTATAAGTCAGATAATATTTAATATAAGAAGATAATCATATATAAATCTAATTTCAAAGTTATTAGTGCAGTTTGATGACTTTATTTGGAAAAAAATCATTCTGATATTTGGTTTACCAGAAATGCATTCCAGATATAAATAAGGACTTTGTTGATTATGTGCCAAATGAACAAAATAGTCAATATACCAGTGTGGTTTTAATGAAAAGTGACTGAAGAGGAGTAATGTGAAATAAAAATGGAAATATCAGTTCAAATGAGGTTATGGAGGGCCATGAATGCTGGGCTACACAGTTTGATACATAATTTACTAAAGGTTTTTAAGACTCAACTGTGCCACAGAAAAACTATTTTGGCAGTTGTATGGAGGATTTTTACAAATTCCTAGAGGTATCTGAAGGACAGGGATTAAAGGACTTTTTGAAAGTTTCAGGATTAGTTTTTATAACAACAATTCTCATTTCTATAACATTTTAAAGATTTAAATGTTTTCCTCAGAATAAGTGCCCTATGGTGAGTAAGATGTGGCCTTTAAAATATATCTTAATTTATGTTATGAGAGGCATTATGTTGTAGTGTCACAGATACTAACCTTGGAATCCAGAAGACCTGAGTTCAAATTCAACTTTAGATACTTAGCTCTATGACCTTGAATAAGTCAGTTAACTTCTGCTAAATAAATTTGGTTGTCTCTAAAATGCAGATGATAGTAGCCCCTTACATCCCAGGGTGATTGTGAGAATAAAATGAGATAAAGTGTATAAAGCATTTTACAAAGTAAAAGTACTACCTAAATGCTAACTATTTATCATCATCATCCAACAGTAATAAAAGTCTGCTTCTGACCAAGTCACTTGTTTTGGTGACATATATTATTTTCTAATGATGCAGAAAAGTTAACCACTTGCCTTAATATAGAGAATTGCAAAACCTGGGGTGCTTGCCATTGAAATCGCAGGTCTAATCCTTTTCTGATTATAACCATTATGATGTACACAGAACAAAAAGCATATTCAATTAAAAAAGGCAAATGGAGGACTAGAGAGGCTATGCTCCTTCCCTAAGACAACAGTACAAATTAAGAGTTCTAGCCATTTGGTGAATCTGAGTCCTATTTTTCCCATGATGCCAAGCTGCCCTTCACCTCTCTTATATTTTTTTATGTGTCTTATTTCTTCTTCTATAGTTTAAATTTCAAAGGGACAAAATCCTTTGTATTTCATATATAGTAGGTGCATAATAGGAATTTTTGAATGAACATACTTGGATTATCTAAAATTATGAGTATTTAATAGCCCGGGGATAATAATTATATAATGATTCATTAAGCTGAGTCATGAGGTTACTGAAATTGCCATTTTTTAATGGCGAAGTTTCTTAAGCCATTGGTAAAGCAACAAAATCTAATGTAAGTTGTTGTGTTTTTTTTCCCCCCTAGGGTTACATTTTTTCTTTAGTTGAATTTTCAGTAGAGATAGTTATAAACAATGATAAATATTGACATTTGAAAAAAATATATATTTTTCTTAATCTTGAGTCACTAAATGTAACATTAGCTCTACAATAACATGGTATTCCAAGAAATGAGGTCAATTTATACAACTTGGGTAAATTTAGATTAAGAGGAATTTTGACTCATGCAAGTGATTCCTGATTTTAGGTTCCTTTAAGATAAAGTATTTATTATTGTTGTTGATTTTTAGTCAGTTTCCCTTTTTATCACATTAACAATCTTAGAATTTTCTTGTATGGAGCCATTACATAGGGAATGTTGATTACGTTGACATAAATTAATGCCAACAATAAGATTTAAGGAAAACTTAACCATAGCAAATTTCTAAAAGACATTTACACCAGCTGCTGAAATAGGCTTTCCCCAAGAAAGTAGTTTTAATGAACTTGTTGTACATGGTATTTACAGTTAATCAGTTTACAGGGACTGTACAGTGGTTGGGCTTTCAGTATGACATCCTGCTGAGCTGTAATAAGATACGCATTAACTACCCTGAAAAGATGTGTAACTTGCAAAGTTGAAACAAGATCAATATGAAATACTCAGGAAAGTGATGATCCTTCTTTAAAGTATCAAATTCATCCCTCTCTCTTGCCCTACCACCCTTTAAAAAAGGCGGGGGGGGGGGGGGGGGCGCGGAGAAGGGGGGCAGCATTTTGCAACATAAACGGATTAGCATATTCATTGCACTTTATAACTAAGGGTTATATTTAAATACAAATATATATCTACTATAATAATATTAATTTAATAATAGGACATAAAACAGAAATATGTATTTCTATATAATTGAATTCCTTGAATTCCGTTTTCCCTTATTGAGTTGTTCTTTACAGACAGATGGACTGGAATCCTACCTGCTGGTGAAAGATCTGTTTGTCCTCAGAGGTCTACTCAACCCCTTTTACCTTTAGGCTGTTTATAGTATAACATGAGGCACTATCATTTACACTTATGGCAGTGAAGCAGATGTCCATCTGCCTCGCGTAATCCCCACCTGGCACTACTTGGGATGCCCGGAACTACAAGCCGTGTAGTCAAGAGGTCATAATGTCTGTCCCTCCTGCTCTCTACAACTGGAGGACCCATTTCTCTTTGTCTACATCAGTCTGTCACATTGTATGAATACCAAATAAAAGAAAGGCAGCTCAAACCACGAGACAAGCCTTTTGAGTTTCAGTGGAGGCAACATTTAGATTCTTGGTTTGGATTCAATATTTACGACAGACTTTTTACAGTGATAAATGCTCTTGCACTGACAATACCCTTAGGGAAACTAAACCATTGAATATAATTATTGCTCAAAAGCTAGCTTCATAAAAGAGATCTTGGAGTGCCTGCCAGAGGAACTGTTTTTAAGGGACTTGTGCTTAATTGATTGTCCTCCCAGGCACATTGTATTAAGGGAAAAGTCAACAGAATTTTTAGATCATTAAGAACAGATCATAATATATAGGTTTTTAAAAAGAAATAGTTTCATTTATCTCCCTTAAAGTGGAATAGAAAGGAATTGTAATATTTTCTGAGTAAAGAGAAACTGAGACAAACATTTACATTTTATATGTAACTAATGAAATTAATGACATCAGGATTGATACCTTAAAAAAAGATTTCCCTGTAATTAAATAAGAAACTAATTTCTTGCATGAAATTTATAGTAAGAAAAGAAATGCAAAAACATCAAAGAAGTAAAAACCTAGAACAAGAAAATGGTCACATGTGAGGGAATTGGGAACTCTGCAAACTGAAACTAAAATTTCCAAAGGTTTTTTATTCTGTAGCATTAGTCAAAGGTTAAGTTATTTCCTTATCAAATAAAATCAGTCTAAATTAGAAAAGGGTTGATGTTTCTTGGGTAGAAATTTGTTATCCCTTTTAATTATTGTTGTTTTATACTTTGGTGAGGCAATTAGTGTCAATTTTATAGAACCCCTTAATTATCCAGAGTGAAAATAATATTTTCTGGAAAAATGTAATAATGAAATTAAATTATCAAAAGAAAATCTTATCCTTAATGCATCTGGTATATGGTTATCTAAATGCAATACTCATATTTCATAGTTGGTGATTTCATATTTATTCCCTTTGATATTATAAAAAATTCTTTCAAATTTCACATGTATAATTATTCCTATTCATGTCACAATGATCATTTTAAATACATTTTACTTAAATACATGTTTTCTGACTGATATTGGACCAAGAGACTCACCACTTAGTCTCCCATATTTGCATTTAAATAGTAAAAAAGAATGAAACGTACTCAATTTAACAACAACAACAAAACAAACAAACCTTTAGTGAATCATTCATTAGGGATTGATTTGTTTATAAATTGGTTGCCCATGGAAACCTTGGGAATTTTACTTTTCAAGACCTTGAGAGAGTCAGATAAAACAATTGGCTAATCTACTACAGTTCTAAAAAGCCACTATTGAGTTTTATGGCTAACTGTAGAATAGGGGGAAAAAAATTAAAAGAAAAGTAGAAAGATTTTCATGAAGTCCTTCATGACCTTGTCTTATCTTAATCTTTACAGTCTTCAGGGGGCGGAGTCAAGATGTTGGCTTAGCAAGCAGCAAAAGTTCAGACCTCATGGAAGACCCTTCCTTAACCGATACAGACTGAATGCTCCAAGGGCACCGAAATTCAATCTGAACAACAGGACAGAAGAGGGGAACCCTCCTTCTGGACTCAAATGAAAAGGTACGTCCCCCAAAAGCCGGAATCCAAGAATACTCAGGGCTAAGGGGAAGGCAGAGGGTAGGTCCCAGGACCCCTCCCCCACAACCCAGAGGGCTGAGCCCCCAGCAGCAGCGGGAACCTCTGAGCAAGCAAAGGTGCTGGTTTGGAGGGTCTACCTGGTGAGCATTGGGGCAGCAGGCTCAGAGCATCCAGCTTGGACAGTGGGGAGGAAGCCAGGGAGACACAGGGCCATGGCTGGGTCCCTCCATCAGGCTCCAGTCTCACCATTGCCTCGGGGCACATCCAGACCAATCCAGTTAAATCTAATCCCAATAGAACTCCTCAGAGTTTAGGGAGGCAGGCAAAGGCACTTGTGGACAGAGGAGAAGCAGCTGGAGAGAGCCTGGGTGGCCCAGCCTTCCAGGAGTCTTCAGAGCCTCAGAGCTTCATACCACATACAGTCCAGCCCAGTTGAACTCAATCCAATCAAAAGCCTCCAGAGGACAGGGAAGCTAACATTCCTCCCCTAGAGACTATACCAAGAGATCTGACAAAGCTCCAAGAGGGGAGACTGACAACCCCAAAATCAAAACAAAATGAGAGGAGCAAGAGCACAGCCAAATACGGGGAGCAAAGAAGGGGTAAACTCGAGCAAACAACAGAAAAAGAAGAAAGAAATTACAATAGACAGCTTCTGCACAGGTAATGAGCAAAGAGCGAATGAAACAGAGGGGGAGGGATCAGCAAAGGAAAAATCAGAAATCCCAGCAAATTGGATACAGGCTTTGGAAGAACTCAAAATGCAATTCAAAACACAATTAAGAGAGGCTGAAGACAATTGGGAAAAGAACTTAAAAACTAAGATAAGTCATCTGGAAACAGAAAATAGTGTCTTGAAAGCCAAAATCAACCAGCTAGAAAATGAGGCAAAGGAGATGAAAGATGAGGCAAAGCAGATGAAAGATGAGGTGAAAAAGATGAAAGATGACCTCCAAAGAAAATCCAACCAAAAGGAAAAGGACAACCAAAAAACTAAGGATGAAATCCAGTCTTTAAGAACCAGAATACAACAACTTGAATCAAGCGACCTCACAAGGCAGCAGGACACTATAAAACAAAACCAAAAGAATGAAAAAATTGAGGAAAATATGAAGCATCTCATTCACAAAACAGAGGATTTAGAAAATCGTTCAAGGAGACACAATTTAAGAATTATTGGCCTACCAGAAGACCATGACAAAAGAAAAAGCCTGGACATTATATTACAGGAAATTATTAAAGAAAACTGCCCCTAAATCCTTGAACAAGAGGGAAAAGTGGAGATTGATAGAATCCACAGATCACCTCCTGTACTTAATCCCCAACTGACAACACCCAGGAATGTTATAGCCAAATTCAAGAACTATCAGACCAAAGAAAAGATATTACAAGCTGCCAAAAAGAAGTCATTCAGATACCAAGGAACCACATTGAGGATAACTCAGGATTTGGCTGCATCCACACTGAAAAAAAGAAAGGCATGTAGTACGATATTCCGGAAAGCAAGGGAACTAGGTCTACAACCAAGAATCAACTACCCAGCAAAACTGACTATATTCTTATAGGGGAAAGTATGGTCATTCAACAAAATAGAAGAATTCCAAGAATTTGTAAAGAAAAGACCAGACCTGAACAGAAAATTTGATGTCCAAGCACAGAACTCAAGAGAATCATCAAAAGGTAATTAAAAAAGAGGGGGGGAAAGAAAAACAAAAACAAAAAAAATTAAGAGACTCAATAAGTTAAAATGATATGTATCCCTATAAGAAAAGAGGTCATTGGTAACTCTTAAAAACTGTTGTTATTACCTGGGCAGCAAAAGGAAGTATACTTAGAGGGAACAGCAACAAACTGTATAGGATGAAAGGACAAGACATAAATTGGTATAGAGATATATGCATGCAAATACACATACGCATGAGTATGCATATATATATATATATAACTAGAGCTTAAAAATAGGTTAATATTAAAAGAAATGGGAAAAGAAACAAATGGGGGTAAATTTATATGTCATAAAGAAGCTCATGGTGGGAGGAGGGAGAACATCAATACACTGGAAGGGTAAAGAGGTCACAGACAGGAAATACTCAACTTTTACATGCTTTGAAAGTGACTCAAAGAGGGAAAAACAATCCAATCCATTGGGGGCAGAGAATAGATTTGCACCCTATAGGGGAGTAGAAGGGTAACAAATGGTCTGGTGGGGAGGGAAGCAGTACAAGAGAGGGAGGAAGCGGGGGGTTAATTTTAGAAAAACTACAGGGAAAATAAGGGGGGGATAAGTAGGGAGGGAGTTAGAAAGGGAAGTAAAATAAAGGTGGGAACAAGGGGGACAGTTCAAAAGCAAACATTGGTGTAGAAGGAAATAGTGAAAGAAGAAAAGGCAGGTAAAGGAGCAGAAATCAAAATGCTGGGAAATACACAGCTAGTAATCATAACTCTGAATGTGAATGGAATGAACTCACCCATAAAATGCAAGCGAATAGCAGAGTGGATTAGAGTCCAAAACCCTACTATATGCTGTCTACAAGAAACACCTATGAGAAAGGTACATACACATAGGGTGAAAGTAAGAGGGTGGAGCCAAATCTATTGGGCATCAACTGACAAAAAGAAGGCAGGAGTGTCAATCATGATATCCGACAAAGCCAAAGTAAAAATAAATCTAATTAAAAGAGATAGGAAAGGTAATTACATCCTGATAAAAGGCAGTATAGACAGTGAGGAAATCTCTGTACTCAACATGTATGCACCCAATGGCATAGCATCCAAATTTCTAAAGGAGAAACTAGAGGAACTCAAGGGAGAAATAGATAGAAAAACTATTCTAGTGGGAGATCTGAACCTTCCTCTATCCAAACTAGATAAATCAAACCAAAAAATAAATAAGAAAGAAGTAAGAGAAGTGAATGAAGTCTTAGAAAAATTAGAGTTAGTAAACATGTGGAGAAAAATAAATAGGGACAAAAAGGAATATACCTCCTTTTCTGCAGCACATGGTACATTCACAAAAATTGACCATGTATTAGGGCATAAAAACATTGCAAACAAGTGCAAAAGAGAAGAAATAATAAATGCAACTTTCTCAGATCACAATGCAATGAAAATAATAATTAGTAAGGGAACATGGAGAGGTAAATTGAAAATTAATTGAAAATTAAACAATACGATTCTCCAAAACCAGTTAAAGAAAAAATCATAGAAACGATTAATAACTTCATTGAAGAAAATGACAATGATGAGACATCCCTTCAAAACCTATGGGATGCAGCCAAAGCAGTACTCGGGGGGGGGGGGGGATTTATATCCTTGAGTTCATATATTAACAAATTAAGAAGGGCAGAGGTCAATGAATTGGGCATGCAAATTAAAAAATTAAAAAGTGAACAAATTAAAAATCCTCAGATGAAGACTAAATTAGAGATCCTAAAACTCAAAGGAGAAATTAATATAATTGAAAGTCAAAGAACTATTGGTTTAATAAATAAGACTAGAAGCTGGTACTTTGAAAAAACAAATAAAATAGACAAAGTACTAGTCAGTCTAATTTAAAAAAGGAAAGAAATAAACCAAATTGACAATATCCAAGATGAAAAAGGAGACCTCACATCTAATGAAGAGGAAATTAAGGTAATCATTAAAAACTACTATGCCCAATTATATGGCAACAAATATGGCAATCTAGGTGATATGGATGAATACTTACAAAAATATAAATTGCCTAGACTAATGGAGGAAGAAATAAATTACCTTAACAACACCATTTCAGAAAAAGAAATTGAACAAGCCATCAAAGAACTCCCTAAGAAAAAATCCACAGGTCCAGATGGATTCACAAATGAATTCTATCAAACATTCAAAGAACAACTAATCCCAATATTAAACAAACTATTTGACAGAATAGGCCAAGAAGGAGTTCTACCAAACTCATTCTATGACACAAACATGGTAATTATCCCAAAGTCAGACAGGTCAAAAACAGAGAAAGAAAACTACAGTCCAATCTCCCTACTGAATATAGACGCAAAAATCTTAAATAGGATACTAGCAAAAAGACTAGCAAGTCATCACAAGGGTCATCCACTATGACCAGGCAGGATTCATACCAGGAATGCAAGGATGGTTCAATATTAGCAAAACCATCCACATAATTGACCATATTAACAAGCAAACTGACAAAAATCACATGATTATCTCAACAGATGCAGAAAAAGCCTTTGATAAAATACAACACCCATTCCTATTGAAAACACTAGAAAGTATAGGAATAGAAGGTCCTTTCCTAAAAATAATAAAGAGTATATATCTAAAACCATCAGCAAACATCATCTGCAATGGGGATAAACTAGAAGCCTTTCCAATAAGATCAGGAGTGAAACAAGGATGCCCATTATCACCTCTATTATTTAACATTGTACTGGAAACACTAATTGTAGCAATTAGAGAAGAAAAAGAAATTGAAGGTATTAATATTAGCAATGAGGAGACTAAGCTATCACCCTTTGAAGATGATATGATGGTTTACTTAAGGAATCTTAGAGAATCAACGAAAAAGTTACTCAAAATAATCAACAACTAGCAAACTTGAAGGATACAAAATAAACCCGCATAAGTCATCAGCATTTCTATATATCTATAACCCATTTCAGCAGGAAGAATTAGAAAGTGAAATACCATTCAAAATCACCCTAGACAATATAAAATACTTAGGAATCTATTTGCCGAGACAAACACAGGAACTATATGAACTCAACTACAAAACACTTTCCACACAGCTAAAACTAGATCTAAACAATTGGAAAAACATTGATTGTTCATGGATGGGACGAGCTAACATAATAAAAATGACAATCCTACCCAAATTAATTTATTTATTTAGTGCCATACCCATTGAACTACCAAAAAACTTCTTTACTGAATTAGAAAAAAAACATAACTAAGTTCATTTGGAAGAACAAAAGATCACGGATATCCAGGGAAATCATGAAAAAAAAAATGCAAAGGAAGGAGGACTTGCAGTCCCAGATCTCAAACTATACTATAAAACAGTGGTTATCAAAACAATTTGGTACTGGCTAAGAGACAGAAAGGAGGATCAGTGGAATAGACTTGGCGTAAATGATCTCAGCAAGACAGTTTATAACAAACCCAAAGACCCTAGCTTTTGGGACAAAAATCCATTATTTGATAAAAACTGCTGGGAAAATTGGAAGACAGTGTGGGAGAGATTAGGTTTGGATCAACCTCTCACACCCTACTCCAAGATAAATTCAGAATGGGTGAATGACTTGAACATAAAGAAGGAAACTATAAGTAAATTAGGTAAACACAGAATAGTATACATGTCAGACATTTGGGAAGGGAAAGACTTTAAAACTAAGCAAGACATAGAAAGAGTCACAAAATGTAAAAGAAATAATTTCGACTACTTCAAATTAAATAGCTTTTGTACAAACAAAACCAATGTAACTAAAATCAGAAGGGAAACAACAAATTGGGAAAAAATATTAATAAAACCTCTGACAAAGGTTTAATTACTCAAATTTACAAAGAGCTAAATTAATTGTACAAAAAATCAAGCCATTCTCCAATTGATAAATGGGCAAGGGACATGAACAGGCAGTTCTCAGCCAATGAAATCAAAACTATTAATAAGCACATGAAAAAGTGTTCTACATCTCTTATAATAAGAGAGATGCAAATCAAAACAACTCTGAGGTATCACTTCACACCTAGCAGATTGGCTAACATGACATTTATGGAAAGTAATGAATGCTGGAGGGGATGCAGCAAGGTAGGGACACTAATTCATTGCTGGTGGAGAATGGGATAACTTTATGCTGAAGACTGTTTTTATTTTTATTTGGTCATTTCCAAACATTATTCATTGGAAACAAAGATAATTTTCTTTTCTTCCCTCCCCCCCTCCCAACACCTCTCCCATAGCCCACGCACAATTCCACTGGGTATCACATATGTTCTTGATTCAAACCCATTTCCATGTTGTTAGTATTTGCACTAGAGTGTTCATTCAGAGTCTCTCCTCAGTCATATCCCCTCCACCCCTGTAGTCAAGCAGTTGCTTTTCCTCGGTGTTTTTATTTCCACAGTTTATCCTCTGCTTGTGGATAGTGTTTTTTAGATCCCTGCAGATTGTTCAGAGACATTGCATTGTCCCAAGTGGAGGAGTCCATTACCTTCGATTGTACCACAGTGTATCAGTCTCTGTGTACAATATTCTCCTGGTTCAGCTCCTTTCGCTCTGCATCACTTCCTGGAGGTTGTTCCAGTCTCTGTGGAATTCCTCCACATTGTTATTCCTTTGAGCTTCTGCCCATGAGCATCTTAGTTCTAAAAGGCTTACCCTTAAGTGAGGAAAACACTTATTGGTCACAGAGTAAGGATTTGCATTCACAATAGTTTGAATCTTGATCTGAGGGTAAGGGGAAATTTCTATTTGTCACCATTTTGCTATTCCTTGAAGGATTAAAGACTAGAGTTTTTCTCTCTCAGAGAGAAGCCTCCCCCACCACCACCATCCTTATTCTCAAGTTTTACTTTTGTTAGTTGTTTTATTCCAGACTTCATTTCTTCTTTTCTCCATTTGCATGGATTGGAATGGGTCCCTTTTAAAGCTTTAATGAGACAATAACCTCTAATGTGCTTTATAAAATATAGGTAATTGAATCTTGATGCTTCTTTATTTGGGACAGTTTTAATCTCCAGATCCACTAATTGTGATAGTCCAAATCGCTCCCTAAAGACTGTTCATTTGAGGGTGGACTCTTTAAAAACTCTACCATATGTAATGTTTAAAACTCTTTGGTGCAATAGTAAGGGAGAGGATACTTGAAAGGTCAATGCTTCAGCCCACGCCTCACATCAAGGACACTAGAGAATTGTCCAAAAATGGAGACATGGACAAATGTACTAAATGAATACCAGTTGATTTGTTGAGAATATAATCATTATCTGAAATGACTTGAGACTGATTTTCTGGATAAGTAAATAGAAATCAAATACTTATATTCAGAGCTTTAAGTGGCAATGATATCGATCATGGGCAAACTGTAGCAGTTATATATGCTTTTGTAATTTTTATTGATTTTATTGGCTAAATCATATATACTCATTCCTTAAGATATCCATTGGAAAAATGTTCATTTAGTTGATTAAATAATTAAAACTTAATGAGCCAGTGCATGAGTTGGAACTAAGGAATCAATTAGCATTTCAATAAAGACTATCATTTCATTAATTAGAAATAAATTATACAAATATATAGACTCAAGAAAATCAAGAGATAAAAATAGAAATTTGGTAATAGGTAAAATGGCAGGCTAATGGATGATCTATAAATTGGAGCAGTCAGACCCAAGACTGTATCATCTTATTTTACATTGAATCATTTGTGACTGTGGTAATTTTTAATAAGTGAGTTGTGTCTGATCCTGGTAGGTTTGTTGGACTTGTAAGTCTTCATTTTGTTTCTCTATGATAGACTGTAAGTTATTTTAGTGTAAAGATTATTTCATTCTGTCATTGTATCCTCATGTATATCTCAGTGCATTTTTGGGGGGGGGATTCTGGGTAACCTAAAATCATGCGAATGGTTGGAGTTGTTAATGTTTGGCACATGATTTTTGTTTTGGAGAGGTTTGAAAGATCATGAGGGTAAGAGAAAAATATCTAATCTGATATCTTGATGCTCAGATGACCCAGAACCATTAATTAAAAATTAATGGAAATATTTACTAGCCTCAACAGTGTTTCAGCATTTAATATAGAATCACAGAAATCAAGAGTCTTAGGTTATCCTAAAACCCAACAGGAAAAGATTAAGAATATACCTCATTCAAAATAACAAAATTCAAAATATTATAATGTTTGCGTCTCTAAAACAAGATGTACAAAATTATGCAAGTGCAAATACATAGCATTATTCATACAAATTAAAACATTTTTATATTTAGAGATATAATTATTTTTGGCTGTCATGTCAATACAATAAAAATGGTTATATATTTATAACTAATTGACTCTTTCAGTGTCACTTTCAAATATGATTTTGTCTAGACATATCACTATTAGACCGATATATACCACAAGAGGGAGGCATGGTGGGAGAGAGAGACAGACAGACTTATTTTGAGAAAGATGATATATGTCTATGTATGTGTGTGCATTTATGTATGTGTATGTATAAATACACATACATATATAAATAGCAGTTGATTTTGTGGGAGTGATGGAAGTTTCCTGACTTAATAAATTATTTTGTGAATAAAAGTGAATATTATTGGGGGCAGTTGGGTAGCTCAGTAGATTGAGAGCCAGACCTAGAGATGGGAGGTCCTAGGTTCAAATCTGACCTCAGACACTTCCCAGCTGTGTGACCCTGGGCAAGTCACTTGACCCCCATTGCCTAGCCCTTACCACTCTTCTGCCTTGGAACCAATACACAGTATTGATTCCAAGATAGAAGGTAAGGGATTTAAAAAAAAAAAACTATAGGAAAACTTTAGAATAAGAGAAAATTTACAAAAACAGTACTTAAAATGATCCGCCTGAAACAAAGTTTTTCATCTATTTGCTAATGACTATTTATTTTCAATTTAATATTTGAACTACATTATGTGGCATAGTAGATATAAATCTAGCCTCAGTGTCAGGAAAATCTAGATTTGAATTTTTTCTCTTGACACATATTTACTAACTGATCCTTGACAAGTTAAAACTTCTCAATGCTTTAGGTATTCTTTAATGCAATAAGTTGCCAAGAAGGCCTGGAATACAGAATTAGAAGAAGTTCATCACAGGAAGTTCCTCACATCAGTAAAATTAGAAGTTAGGCTAGGGAAAAAAAGAATGATGATATCAAACACCTGGAGATAATGTAAAATTATCTGAAGATTTATGAAGTTATACCAGAGAGATGAATCTATTTGAATGTTTGAAGAAAATAAAAGGTTTTTAAAGATTTTATTCATTTTTACTAGAATCTAACTTTGAAACCTCAAGGTGACTTTGGGATCTTAAAGGCTATTCCTATTAAATGGAAATTATTTCAGGACCTATAAAACTGAGCAAACTTATGACAATGGTTCAAATTTTGGCAGTATTTTATGCCTATACATTTATTCTGAGTGTACAGCACTCAAATTTGGACCACTAAATGGTGACTTTTCTTGGCAATATGGAAGACTTATGATCTTCATTTTGGGATCAAAATAGGGATATATTTTCCTCTGAAGGTCTTATTCAATACTTCCTACATGAGTCCTTTCCTGATCCTCCTAATTGCTGGTTCCTCACTAGTGAATTACCTTATTTATCTTATATTTGCTCAGTGTTTTTTCCCATCAATAAATCAACACATATTTAAGCATTCACTATTAGCCTAGCATTCTACTGAACAGTGGGGATATAAGTACAAAGACTGAAATAATCTCTACATACAAAGAGCTTATATTCCATTTGGGTAGGTAACAAGTATATGTATAACTATATGAAACAAAAATAAAATAATAAAAATACATAAGAAGTAGTTAAAGTAGTTTAAAAAGGATCCCACTAACAGTTGGGGAGATTAGGAAAGGCATCATGTGGATTATAATGTCTGGAGTGAATCTTTAGAAAAGGGAGGGACTTTATAAGGTAAAGTGGAAGTTAATTCCAGGCATAGTGGGAATGGTCATTGCAACACAGAGATGGGAGATGGAGTAGAAGGAAAAATTAAATTGGCTGAATCTCATGGTGACAGAGAAGAACCAAGTTATGCATCCATTAGTTGACTCCCTTCCCACCAGATACCACTTTCACATTGAACATACATGGCAAATATCAACTATAGTGATTTATTTAAACAGGGAGAAAATGGAAATCAAAGAAAGTATACATTTGAGACTATATACCAGATAATATGAAAAGGGAATTAGCTCTCCCTTTGAAAGAAAGATAACTCATCTAAACTAAAAGAGAGTTCCAGATCTCACTCAACGATAATTCCCTGAAGTTTCTAGGGGAGTAAGGTGGTAATAGGGACATTTAGAGAAATGTCAGCTCTTCTATAAGTCAGCTGCTTACCAGGTTCTTTCTCATACTTCATGGACCAGAAGAAAACCTATATTAGCATGATTTCTATCTAGAAGTTGGAAGCCCTGATGTAGACATGGAGTACCAAAGAATCAATTTTCATGGTAAGAATAGTTCCATATAATAAGCTTTTTCAGCTGAGGTTTCCATATAGGTATACATATTTTCTTTTGAGAAAATGTAAGCTCTCCAGAAACAGTAACTGCTTCTTCTTAACTTAGTGTTCCCAGTAGCTAGAATAGTGCCTGGCACATGGTAAGTGCTTAGAAAATATTTATTAAGTGATTGATTCATTTGACTTTTATGAGAAAATCTTAGGTCTTAAAGAAATTGAAGGATTCATTACAGAAGACTAATAACCTATATCTTTAAAATATCTAAAGTTCCATCTGTGGAAATGTTTTATTTCTTTTTCTTTAAGTCTATCAGAATCTCAGCACATGACTTTCTTAGAAATTGTACATTTTTCACATTTTTGAGATTGAATATGGAAAAAATATAAATTCAAATGACTATTGAACATGAATGTTGGCCTTATAATTATTGTCCTAATTTATAAAATCAACAATAGTCATCCAAATGTTAAAGGCTAACTTTATTAAGTACTGATTTAATTTGACATGCTGCTAGAATGTACTTTTCTTAAGGTGATCCCAAAAGAGTACATTTTTCCTATTTTTTTTACTAGAATAAATCAGAATCATTAGCCAATAGTACCAGAGAGAAACCTATTCATGCCATTATGGATGTTAAACCAACATGGTGATGTAAAGGCCAGAGTGAACAAAGACAAGGGCCATTGGTGGTAAGAAATAACAGATTTTTGTCCTTTCTGCTATAGTTTGAAGGGTTTGTTTCCAAGAGAACTCATTCAGGTCCCTGCATTTCAGCAACTTCTGTTAAGACTGCCAAAACAATCTTAAGTTTAGATTTCATAACAATTTTTCTCCCTTTGTAATTGATATCAGTCATTAGCGTCAAAGGAATACTGAGGTGATGAACAATGGCTACCAGCAAGTGTGAATTACCCAAAAGGTATCCCACAAGGATCATTTCACCCTGTTGAAATGGGAATGATTCTGAATACTAAGCAGCTTTCTTTGCAAAATATCTTGACTCCCACCAAAGTCTTTAAGAGCTTGGTCTATGAAATGAATGAGTCTCTGATATGCTATTCAGTCTAGCAAAGTGAAATGCACATATATCAGAATTTCCATATATAACAACCAAAATCTGTAGTAACTATTTTAAAGGCTCCCTTTAGGTTGTCAGTTAATATCAGTAAGTACTGAAAAAAAAGAAAAAAGCTACATGTCTTCTATCTTTTTATACTGGTACTTTCCTTTGGGAGGTGTTCCTGCTCAAGATGCAGATTCACTTGATATTCATGATTAAGTGAGGTAGTTCTTATTTTGAAAAGATGTATGTTCCCTCTCCTTACACCTCAAGAAATAACAACAAAAAACAACAAAAAGACTTGAATAAGAACCTTCTTCAAATTTTCTTAATTTAGATGAATATTATTGCTCAGTTTATGTGTATTTCTATTTAAAAAAACAAACAAACAAACAAACAAACTGGGGGCAGCTGGGTAGCTCAGTGTATTGAGAGCCAGGTCTAGAGACGGGAGTTCTTAGTTTCAAATCTGGCCTCAGACACTTCCCAGCTGTGTGACCCTGGGTAAGTTACTTAACCCCCAATGCCTAGCCCTTACCACTCTTCTTTCTTGGAACCAATACACAATATTGATTAGGTAAGGGTTTTAAAAAGCAAAGCAAAACAAAACAAAAAAAAAACTTTTTTTTTTCTATTTGCTTACCTCCCTAATGATATTTTTGGAATATTATGTAAAAATATGTCAATATATGTTTTCCCATTTTATATAAAGTATTTGCTTGAGATGTAAAGAATGTAAAATTTTGCATTTTAATCAACAAGCAAAAATGGAAAAGAAAATTTTGCACACATCAATAAAATAA
Source organism: Monodelphis domestica (assembly GCF_027887165.1). Taxonomy (NCBI): domain Eukaryota; kingdom Metazoa; phylum Chordata; class Mammalia; order Didelphimorphia; family Didelphidae; genus Monodelphis; species Monodelphis domestica. Next base: position 517,276,636 of record NC_077229.1, on the reverse strand, counting down.
TTCCCAATCTAAATCATCTGTCATTATCATCTTTAGTTTTATAAGAAATATAACACCTGATTTTCCTTGACCATCCATTCAATATATCTGTGGTTCCTGGAATCACTATCTGAACATACAAATGGCAGGTTAATGTCAAAAACAATACTCATAAGCAGATACAGTATACTTAATTCTCTGTTTTGAGGAATTTTGTTATTGATAAAATTCATATATTTTTACCTATAATTTGAGAATGTGATTAGCATTTTCTGATTTTTTTCCTGCCTGGCATGAGCTTTGAATAATTAAGTTCAATTCTTATATGTCAGTTTTCATAAGAGATGATTATGATCCTTCGTAGTGTGTGTACTGATCATATGAACAAAGATGAGTAGACACATCTGAAAGAATTCATGGTAGTAGAACGAACACCATTTGGCACTAGATTAGCTGTGTGAAATGAGGTAAAGTGAGGAGTCAACAGTGACAATGAAGTAGCAATCATAACCAATAGGAAGGTTTGTACTGTCTGACAAAAATTAGGGCATTTTCTTATGGTCACATGATTCATTATTTTTCCCACCCCTTTTCCTCCCCCCCCCCCTTCCAGAGCTGACAATCAATTCCACTGGATTATACATGCATCATTTTTCAAAACCTATTTCCATGTAACTCATATTTGCAATAGAGTGATCTTTTAACATCAAAACCCTAATCATGTTCCCATCAAACCATGTGATCGATAATATGTTTTTCTTCTGTTTTTCTACTCCCCCAGTTCTTTCTCTGGATGTGGATAATATTCTTTCTCCTAAATTACTCTGGATAGTCCTGGATCATTGAATTGCTGCTAATAGAAAAGTATGTTACATTCGACTGTGCCAGAGTTCATCAGTCTCTGTGTCCAGTGTTCTCCTATTTCTCTAAAAATGAGGGCATTTTAAAAAGGAGTTAGTTTGGGAGAGAAGATAATGAGTTATGATTTGAATATAATGAGTTTGAGCTATGTATGGAACATAAAATACAATTTTACAAAAATAGACCAATGGGAATTGTGTCTAGAACTCAAAAGAGAAACTAGGACTAAATATATAGAACTGTGAAATAACTGAATAGAAATGGTAATTGAGTTCATGAGATCTGATGGGATTTTCAGGAGAAAGTGTGTGCAGAGAAAGAAGAAAAGAGAAACTATGGTAGGGTCTTGGCACACATGAATAATTAGGAGGCAAAATAAGGGTGGTGTTCCAGCAAATAGGGATGGATAAAAAGTAGTTAGATAATTTTTTTTTAATTTTTTTATTATTTTTTTTAGTTAGACAATTATTAAGAGAAGTCAGTGTCATGAAAACCGAGAGAAGAGAGAGCATCTGGAAGGAGAGGGTTGTCAATTGTTTCAGAAGTTACGAGAATGGTCAAGAATGAAGAAGGTTGAGAAAAAGCCATTTGATTCGACAGTTAAGAGGTCACTGGGATCTTTGAAGGGATTGGTTTTAGCTAAGTGAGGAAGTCAGGCTTAAAAGGAATAAGAAATGTATGAGTAGAGGAAGTGAAATTGAGCACTTGCTTGGAAAACACCCCCCTTCTCACCTCTGCCTCTTGGTTACTGGGTTTCTTTCAAAGCTCAGTTCAAGCATCACCCTCAAAATAATGCTCTTCTGATCCCCACAGCTGCTAGTGCCTTCACCTGCTCTTTCCTTGGCCACTGCCCATGTTGCTTCTATATCTATTTAGCATCTCTTTCTGCTTTATTTATTTTTACTTCTCTGAGCTTTCTCCAAGGTTCTAAAGTTCTGCCCAGGCCAAACCATAATATTTCTTCCTATCTTTTCTCAGGCTAAGAAAAGAGTACTCTTTAAGCCACAGAACTACAATCCCCAAAGAGCCATACAAAAGCAGGATTGATCTACCTGCAGATATGTCTCAAAATATTTGTCCTAGGTGTCAGTCGAATTGTATTCAAGTTCTACATTTGACACATAACATGTCTGTGACCACTGGACAATTCTGTGAGCACTCTAGTAAAAGTCCTCATTTCTTCTTACCTGGGTACTATAGCAGCCTTCTCATTGGTTTTTCTATCTGCTATTGCTCCCCACTCTCCTGAAAAAAATGTATCTACTCTCATATTTAATAAATTCCAGGGGTTCCCTATTACCCCCAAGATCAAATGTAAAATCTCCTTTTTAGAATTTAATGCCTTTTCCCATCTGCTCCCCTTTCTTCCATTAAAGTGGCATTAAACTTTCTTTTCCTTGATGTACCCTACAATCCTGCAGTACCAGTATATTTGCTTTTCATTTCAGGATTGCCATCTCTTATTTCTGAACATTTACACTAGATATCCTCATGTCTGCAATATACTGTTTCCTCAGTTCAGCATCCTAATTTCCCTGGCTTACTTTAAGGTTTAGCTTGAATTTTATCTATTACAAAAGACCTTTCCTGCTCTCTTGAACAAATCCTAAATTTTTAAAAGCCAAGACCTTCATTCATCACATTAAAATATATTACCAAATAGGTGGCAGCTGAAATCTCTATTCATTATAGAATCATGATGTCATTGGAGTAATAATTTTTCTAATAATTCAGGGCATAAAAATGAAGGAAATAGGAATTTATTAAATGCTTATTAGGTACCAGACACTATACCAAGCACTTAACAAGTATTGGCTTATTTGGTCTTTACAACAACTCCGTGAGGTAGGTGTTGTTATTATCCCCATTTTACATATGGGAAAGTTGAAACAGATTAAGAAAAATTGCTTGCCTAGAGTCACAAGACTAAGAGTCTGAGGCTGGATTTGAATACAGAGCTTTCTTTCTGATTCCAGACCCTAGGGTTCAATGCCTTGCACCACCCAACTGCATCTATTATTTTCTCAAATATATGCATTGTGTTCGTTATGTGTAAATTTGTATCCTAATTATTTGTGGGAAAAATTAACATTAAAGTTTGAACATTTTGAGTTTTAAGTTCTCTCCCTCCTTCTCATTCCTCCTTCCCTCAAGAAGGCAAGTAATACAATATAGATTTCATATTGAAGTCATATAAAAATATTTCCATGTTGCAAAAGAAAACACACACACAAAGAGAAATAAAGTAAATTTTGAAAAAAATAGGCTTCAAATTACAAATATGTTCATCAGTTCTCTCTTTGGAGATGAATAGCATTTTTTAAAATAGATCCTTAGAAATTGTCTTGGATCATTGTCTTGATTAAAGGAGTTAATTCTTTCAGAGCTAATCATACTTAGAATATTGCTGCTACTTTTAAAAATATCATTCTGGTTCTTTAAGCTTCATTTTGTTTTAGTTCCTATGTCTTCCCAGGCTTTATCTAAAACCATGGTGCTCATCATTTCTTATAGCACAATAGTATCCCATTATAATCATATAACCATATATATATAATCATATATATAATATATATAATCATATAACCATAACCACAACTTATATAGCCATCCCCCAATCAATGACAATCCCCTTAATTTGCCACCACAAAAAAAAAATCTGAAATAAATGCTTTTGTCCAAATAGATCTTTTTCTCTTTTTCTTTGATCTCCTTGGGGTTCTAACCTGGTTTTTGGTATTGATGTGTCAAAGGTCCTGGAAGACATCATCCTCTAAAAGTAAACAAAACAATCCAAAACACATTACTTATGAAACCATTGCCTATAATCTCCTGACTATGCCTCATGATATTTCTGCATTTTTTTAGAAACTTCATTGTAAGGAAAGAACATTATACACGTTTCCTAAATTAGAAAACAGAATCACAGGCAACTTTAAGTGAATGACAAGTAACTTACATAATCTACTGGTTTTCCAGATGCTTTGTAGTAGGCCATCCCATTTTTTGTAGCTTCAATGAAAACAAATCATCAAGATACCAACAAAATGAGATGTATAATAGAACTTCCCCGTGGAACAGTCTCTAGACTTGAATTCAGCATAATTGGATTCAAGCCTAACTCTTATATTTGCTAGGCTTGTGTCTATGGCAGATCATTTAGTCTCCTCTAAGTCTCAGTTGCCTTATCTGTACAGTGGGAATACTAATAATTTTACTATTGTGAGTACAATGTTTGATAAATCTAAATCTATCACCAGGTAAAAGTTTGATAGATGTTAATGTAAATCATTTGAAGAACATGTAACTTGGCAGTGGTCTATGTATAGATGACATGGAGCAAAATGTGAAGAGCTTACAAAAATGTGTCAGGACAAAGTGATTTTATCTTCAGTAATCTTGGAAATCTATTCACAAAATATTCTTCTGCTAAATCAAGATTAGAAAGATAATAGGGTGTAACTGAAAGAGAGTCATCTTTGCACCAAAGGAAATCTATGTTCAAGGCCTGACAAAAATATTATATAGCATTGTGAATTATTCCTTTAACTTCTCAGGGCTCTAAGCAAGTCTCAAAGAATTGAAGTTGCATAAGGGGTGTTGATTTGAATTCTTTCAGGGAATATTCTTATATGAAAGTTCAATTTCGATAGAATCATAGGTATAATATATATATATGTGTTAAATCATCTTCAAAGATTCGTTCAATATTCCTCAAAATTTCGCCTGCATCTCATATATATTATCCTGAATTGAGTTTATTTTGAATTTAAATGAATAATGGATAAATCATTAATTCCCTTGCAAATGGACAATACGCATTAATATAGGCAAATTAGAGAGAGTTTCATTCTTATAGTGTAGTTTTAATAAATATATTCCTTGACTTGGGCATTTGTGGTATTTTGCTAAAGAAAATTTAAAATATATATTCTTTATTTTAAATATCTCTTCCTGCTGAAACAGATTCCCTTTTAGAATGGAAGGAATAAATTGGGTGGGAATTTTGCAAATATCTCTGATAAATGCCTCATTTAGAGAACAGAGTAAAATTTATAAGAACAGAAGTATCCCCAATTAACAAAAGGAGCTAATGTATATAAATAGGCACTCAATTAAACCTATTATCATTAGAAAAAAATGCTTCAGATCACTAGTAGAAAAATTCAAGTTCAAACAACTCATAGGTACCAGCTCATACCAATCAGACTGGCTAATATGACAAAAAAAAAGATAGAGGTTGGAAAGGATATAGAAAAATTGTGAAACTAATAAACTGTTAGTAGAGCTATGAATTGATATAACTATTCTGAAGATCAATTTGGAACCATGCCCAAAGGGCCATAAAAGCATGCATAGCCTTTGGCCCAACAATACTACTGCTAGGTCTATATCACAAAGTGTTCAAAGATAGGGAAAAAGGACCTACTCATACAAAAATATTCATAACAACTCTTTTTGTGGTGGCAAAGAACATGAAACTGAAGGAATTGTCATCATTTGGGGAACAACTGAACAAATCGTGGTATATTATTGAAATGAAATGCTATTGTGTCATAAAATCTAGATGATCTCTCTCTGACTCTGTCTATCTCCCTGTCTGTCTGTCTTTCTGTCTGTCTGTTTCTCTCTCTCTCTCTCTCTCTCTCTCTCTCTCTCTCTCTCTCTCTCTCTCTCTCTCACACACACACACACACACACACACAGTATTAGAGGGTTAGTTTGGGTATAATGGAGAAAGAGTTGTTGATAAATGTCCAGAAGTTAGAAGGAGGGGGAGATGGATTCCCCCCTTCAGTCTTCTTCAAATATGTCTCCCCACTAACCCTGCCTTTACTCACTTCTAATAGGTGAACCTCTTCCCTTGGGAAAAGAGAGAGAAATCAGCTCTTTCCCACTTCCAATATGACAAGGAAGTCAATTTAGGATAACTGACAACTTTATTTTAACAATTGTGGTTAGGGGTAAAATAAGAAAGATGTCTGAAGGTTGGGGTCAATAGGAAAGAGAGGAAAAGAAAATCCCTGTCTTTCTAAAATCTCCCTTTCCCTTCCCCCAAAGTTTAGAGACTCAGGCTTGCCAGCCTGGTCTCTGAGAGGTTCAGAGTTTTGTGACCCCTGGTCTTTATCACAGCAGAGCCAATGTCTAGACCCAGGGTGTCACAGGAGCTGGGAGAGATCTTGTTAGCTGTTTCTTATTCTTCTCAGGTTTCTGTCACACATCTTGGTATCTTTGGAGGGAATGGTGAATTAAGTTCAATGAGGGATTTTGAATAGCTCAGGAGACAATCTCTGATCAGACCATCACCTTTGTAGTCTCAAGATAGAGAGAGATCAACTGCCTCCCAACTGGGATCTCTCTTCCCTCAGGATTCCAATCCTCCTCAACCATCCCCTGCTGTGAATGGAAACCTTTGCATTTCATCCAGGCTCTGTCATTCAAAGTCTCTGGATTATTCCTCTATCACAACACACAACTTGGAAAGACTTCTGAGAACTGACACAAAGTGAAGTAAGGAGAGCCAAGAGGACATTTTTACACAATAATAGCAATAATGCACAATGATCAACTGTGTAAGACTTAACTGTTATCAGCAATGCAAGCCCATAGGATAATTCCATGGGATTCATGATGAAAAAGCTATCCATTGCCACAGAAAGAACTGATAGTGTTTGAATACAGATTGAATACAGAAGAATGCCATTTTTCACTTTATTTCTTCTAAGATTTTTTGTTTAGTTAAATTATATTTATCTTCTTTCCCAATATGACAAACATGGAATCATGTATGTCATGATACCACATGTACAACCTTTATCATATTACTTGCTGTCTTGGAGAAAAGGATGAGATGGGAAGATGGGAAGAAGGGAGAGAATATGGATTGGAGAAAGTCAGAAAAAATTAAAAAAATTATTTATATGTAAGCAGGAAAAATGAAAGATGCATTATACAAAAAAGAAATACCTTATTTATTAATTTAAAACATTTTGAATGCATTTTGCATTCATTTATCCTACATATAGCAATAATATATTTGATGCTTTTAGATGCTTATGAATTGCATGATGTACCCATGCACTTACAAACTATCTTGAGAAAAAGTAGTGTGTAGACTTTGAGAGAGAAATAATATTATTATCTATGTTACCTAGTTCAAATTTAGTTCTGAAATGACTCACTAAAGATTACATGATTACTACCTCGATTCTCAGCAGCCTTCTGCATCCTATGTCCAATACTTTTTCACACACACACACACACACACACACACACACAATTAATTAAATTCATTTTGGAAAAAGGAGAGCTATGGTAGAACAAAACAAAGAGAACTTTGTTCCCTACTGTTATTTTCTAACTAATGGGAGGCTAACTAACCAATTGACATACTTAAATACACTTTTAGACTTGTGATATGGATATTAATATGTTTTTAGGAGGCTACAATACAGCTGAAATACTATGAGTCTTGAAACTCAGAGATGCCAGAATTCTGGCTCTTCTACAAAATAAATTTTTAACCTTGAGTAAGTTATTTAACATAGGTGGGAATTATTACATTCAAATTATTGCACTAAAAAGATAATTAAACTAGATGACTTCTAAAACCCATTTCAGATCTAATGTTCTATGTTTTTTCTCTTGTTTATCAAAAGCAAATCCCTACCAATTCTTTGCATAATGCAGTTTTTTATGAATTTTATTAATTTTATGAATTAAGGTTAGTGCCCATCACCTTTTGATTCCTTACAAAATTAGTCAAGTTGGTAAGCAGTAATCAATCATTCAGATTGTGTCCTAGTTCTTATAAATTATAGTTGTATTTTTGAAATTTCTCAAAGCATAACACCCTTAAATGTCAATACCTTTTTTTCTTTATAAAAAAATTAGGCTAAACTATTTTTAAAAAAAGATAGAATACAACCTTGAATCTATATCTGTCCTCAGTTTCTATGGCAAATGATCATTTCCTTGATTAGAAAATGTTTTTTTTCCCCCCCCAAGAAATACAATTCTTTGTGGAGGTGCTGACAGGGTAGACTTAGGAGACTTTAGAGGTTCCCAAGAGTTTTTTTTTTTCCTTGATCTTCAAGTATATTTATTCCAGAAGCCAGGATAAGTACAAGTAAAGATAACACCCAACTTGTTTCATGGAAGATTTAGATGTGGGCTCCTATCAAGAGGACTTCAGTGAGAAAATTACTTATCACTTGTTTTGAATTAAAATAAATACCGAGTGCCAAGAGAATAGGGAAAAGATAAACAGTGGAGCAAAAATATAAGGGTGTTCCTTAGGACACATAGTACTGAGATCTCTGATATCCAGAAGGAACATTCCATGTAGATCATTTCATTTAAATTTGTAATATTACTGTTTTAATCTTTTGACTACAAATTTAGTTATCTTTTTGCAATACTACGTAACATTGTAGGACCTTAATTTTTTATTTTATTCTTTAAATTTTTCCCTTGGATACATGCTTTCTGATGTCTCCCTCCACTCTTCCTGGCTCCTTTCCTGAGTTGACAAGCAATTTCACTGGGTTATTTCTATATTATCAATTAAATCCTATTTCCAAATTATTCATTTTTGTAATAGAATAATCTTTTAAAACCAAAATGCCAAATCCTATACCCATATAAGCAAGGGATCAATCATACATTTTCTTCTGGATTACTACTCCCATAGTTCTTTTCTAGATGTAGATAACATTCTTTCTCATAAGTCCTTCAGAGTTGTCTATAGGAACTTATGACTTACTGAACTCAACTATCAGTTTAGGAAACAATCATCAATTAAAAGATGATTAGTCTATTCAAAGCAATGTAAATCTACTTATAGCATATTTTTATAGATTTAATTTCATTTTAAATTTAATCAACTGGAAACTATAAGTTTTAGTACTCAAAAAAAGAATGGATTACGACTGAATAAAGAAGAGTTTTCCCCATTTTTTTTTGCTAGGCATTTTAGCTTTCACCTAAAGGGGCCACCTTCTAGTAAAGGGAACAATGGTTTCTACAAGGTTATTAAGTCCTATGGACAACAAAATAATAGGCCCAGGGATTTCACTTAGGACCTTCATTGGCTCATTAAGTCATGGGGTTTTCTTATGAAAAGTCAAAGAGGCTGTATTTTTCTTACAATAGGGCAATAGGTCTACTAGGTTGGATAAAGGAACTTTCACAAACATCAAGTTGCAGTTTTGATTTTCTAAAACAGTCTTTATCCTGAAGAACAGGGCCTGGGATATTGTCTAAGAGCTAGAAAGTGACTAAGTAAAAGGTCACAGTGAGGGAGAGGAGGTAGAACAGGTGGAAAGGTTGGGGGGAAAATGGAAAAAAAAAAACAGAAGACAAAATCATTTGTTTTTAAAGACTAATGACTATTCTGGGGAAAGGGAGAAGAATGAAAACTTTGAGGCACACAAGTGAGGAAAAAAATGAAACTAAACTCAAATTAACAGGAAGAAATTTGTACAGATATAATCTATGCACAAACTTATATCAATACACACTTATTATATGGGTACACATACATGCTTTCATGATACATAATACATATCAGGTAGACATACAGACCTAGAGTCTTAGTTCACAAAGACTTTTGGAACATAAATGTCACTTAATATGTGAGAGTGAACAACTCTTAACAATCAATTTCAAGGCTTAAAACAGTGATTCATGTTTATGCTTCAGATTTCCCTGAGAGCCTCACTTTTTAACCAAGGCAATGAAATAGAAGAGGCTGCCTTGAAATAGTCAAATGGCAACACCTCTCAGAATAAAGATGTAACACAAGATTCTTGTTTTTGTTGTTCTTTGAGTACCAGAACAATTACTATGTGTCCTAAAGAGAGAGAGTATAACATGGATACATTCTTCACACCCAAGGCTCATCAACTGAAAAATCAACTAGTCTATAAAGAAATTCACAGAAGGCAAGGAAAAGTTGAGCTGACAGGGAGGCAAAGTGTCACCAACTCTCCATGAAAAGCAAACAATCAAGGCAATGTTAGTGGGAAAACAAACTTGCCCTGCAAACAGCAGGCAGTTGGGCAGCCACAAGGGGCAGCTCTGCTGATAATGACGAAACAACAGAGCTGATTATTCCCAGGGCCAGCACAGAAAGCTTCAAAGTTTGCAGATAACATGTAATCACTTCCATTCAGAGTGCCATGTTGACTTCTCCTGATTCGCATTTAAGTCTTATCTCTGAAAAGGTATAATTTTCAAATAATATAATCACACCTGTTTCAAAAGCTCACATTTAATTCTTTTTGTCACAGCAGAATGAAATAACTGCACTATCAACAGCAATTTCAAAGTCAGTAAAACAAACTTTGGCAACTGATAAAGGTTAGTCATTGCAGGAATGTGATAGGTAGGTATTATAGATTAAACTCAGTTCTCCTGCTCTGATACATACAGTAATCAAAGCTGAGGAGAGAGGAGGGGGACCCCACAAATGAAGGAACAGGATGTGTCTGTGATTTTGATACATCATACTTAACCAGAAATATTTTTTTCTTTATGCAAATAGGCAGCCAAATCAAATGAACAAAGCAGAAGCCTGGGAGTGGAAAAATGGAAGTGGTTAAGATCATAGAGTTCCAGAACTGAATGGAACACTAATGATCCCTAGAGGAGTGGAATGGAAGTGTGAAGAGAGTCTAGGTTTGGGAGGCAAAGGAAGTGGGTTCAGGTCCCAATTTTCCCAATTACTATTTTAGGGGAAGTCACAAAATGCCTCTCATCCTTAAGAGCAGAGATTTAGACAGATGGCCTCTGATCATCTATTCTCTCTCTCTCTCTCTCTCTCTCTCTCTCTCTCTCTCTCTCTCTCTCTCTCTCTCTGTCTCTGTCTCTGTCTCTGTCTCTGTCTGTCTCTCTCCATTTCCCTCCCCCCTCTATCTCTCTCCTCCCCTCCCTATTTTCTTTTCTATTTCAAATGAGGAAATGCAAAAATGCAGACAGAAAAAATGAAGTGACTTTTCAAGGTTATATGGCTTTGAGTAATATCTTTGCCATTGATTTGCAAATCTTTACTTCCATCTCCTACTTAACTCTTAAAATTAGTGCCCAAATTTACGATTCTATTATGGGACACCTTTACCTGAATATCCCTTAGAAACTTCAAACACAAGTCCAAAATTTAACTCATATATTCAGTAAAATTTTATCCTTCTGGTCCTCCTATTTTTGTTCTTATTACTAATATTGTTACATAAACATTTAGTGTTTAAAATTAAACATTTGTTTATTATCATGATAACACTCCACACTTTTGTTGTTAAGTTTTGCAAAGTGTTTTACCTACATAATATCCTTTGATCCTCAAAAAAAAAAGGTGAAATAATAAGCCTTTTACAAATATATGGCTGAGAAAGGTTATATGAATAACCTCTATTATAATTATGTGAGGTTATGTGAATGATAAGGTCACAAAGCTAAAGTCTCATTTCAAGTCATCCTGATTCCAAGGCCAGAGTTTTATACTCTATGCTACACTTCATCTAAATGCATTTCAATACTTGACAACTATAACAAAATTCTTTTGTTTTTAAGTTCAAAGCTTTTCCCACTGATACCTATCTTGAGTTTTATCACATTTCAGTCATTGTAACGTGATCAAATCTCATGAGTTGTGATTGACCAAACTATACACAAGAATGACTAAACTGAACAGACCACAACATTCTCTCTTGTTCATCTATAAGCTTTTGTGGTCGGGACCTGCAAGTCTTTTTCCTACCAAAACCACTGACATCTCTATAAGAATGAAACAGACAGAGTTAATTTTTGGCAATAAGGTGGAATTGTATAAATTTAGTGGGTTGATCTTCCTTACCTACTGTGGTATGCTAATATAGATACGGGATTTCTATCTATATATCTAAATTCATATATATATAGACCTATGATTATAGATACACATAGATATCTATATATGGGATAGATAAGGGATATCTATATATGCATATGTAAGAGAGATAAGAGAAGAAAAAGATTAATCTGATGAATACTTAATTAATTTAAAAATTAAATAATGATAAAAATATGAATGGAAAATACAATATTTTCATTTACTCTTCAAGCCTTACTCGTTACTTATGCTATCTCTTCTTTCCATGTGCTACCAAACATACAATGCCTGGTTTATTGTTCCTGATTTCCCACACAACTTCTTTGTAAAACTAATGTACTCTGGCTTTTATCCAATGATTCTACTTAAATTATACTCTCAAAGATTATAAAAATTGCCAAATCAATTTATGTTTACTCAATTCTCTCTATCCTTGAAAAGTCTTCATTTTTTAAAGTATTTACTGTCTTTTTTTGTTGTTGACCTAGAAATGTGCTAGCTCACTTTTTGATCTTCTGTTATTTTTGAGGGCTTTTTTCCTGCTAATTTCCTCTAATTATTCCTACCACCTGAGATTCTATTTTAGGATCTTTGCTTTTTTAACTTTATGTATAATCTTACAAGGAATCTTAATAAAATGGTGATTTTTTTCCTGCCTTTAAAAAATTATTGTTTTGTCTATATTCAGAGCAAAGTAATGAGTGAAACAAAGCCTGGCACATATTATGTCTATATAAATGCTATTCCAACTCCATTTTAAAGGCAATAAGGAGTCCTTAAATGTTTTCAACAGGGCATTAACATGGCTAGGTATTGACGAATAAATTTGATATAAACAATTCTATGAATGATAGCCTAGAAAAGCAAGAAAGTGGAAAAACAGGCATAAGTTAAGATGCTAATACAATTGTAATAAGTGATGAATTTCTGAAATAGCATAATATAATAAGAGCTAATTTTCATATAAACTTTAAGGTTTGAAAACTTTTGACAAATCATCACAACTACCCTATGTGAAAGGTTAAATTTTGGGGGTAGGATTTTAAACAAAATCAGTGTGCAGTTTTTTTAAAAATGCAAAATACTTAGTTTATTATTAGGAAACATGGATGGTGTTATGGGAAATTTAGGAAAAGGGGAAGGGTTTATACAAAAAAAGAAAATCACATTTAAATAAATTAGTTTATTAACCAAGAAGGGAGTGATAGGAAAGGAATAAGGGGAAAGGTTTGCATTTGACTATTTGCCCCAAGATATTCAACCCACAGTCCTAACAGAGAGCCCAGATTATCACTTAAAGACCTTTGGTGTGTCAGGTAGCAAGAATCCAAGTTATGGAGTCCTTCAATGATCCAGGCAAGTAGAGATTCTCTTCCCCTGTCAATCTGTCCACCAGGATGACTGGAGATTTCCTCTCAAACTCTTCTAGTTGATCCTCACAGGCAGGCTGCTTGATAGATGGTTTGCCCAGGGGAGTCTCAGATCCATAGCTTCAGTCTTCACCTCCAGCTCCAGACTGACTATTGGAAACCTCCTCCTTCTACAGCTTAGAACTTTTACCCAGCCAGCTCATGGAGAATTGTAGGCTGTCACTCAAACTCTTGCTACAGTTCCCCCTTTGCACAAAGCCGAAATCGTGTTGAAAACACAATTTTGGCATTTGTGCACTAACTTACTTACATATTACTTAAACTAAAATATCTACCCAAAATAACAAACAACCTACACTCAACTATCTTAAACTATCTAATAATATCTTATTATAGGGATTTAATCAGGAAAGGAAAAAAGAGAATTAAATAATGAACAATTACAAATTTCAAACACAGAACAAACATATGCAAAAGCACAACAACATCAAAAGCAAAAGATGAACACAATTTTCATGCAAAATATTAAAATCATAAATTATGACTCTTATCAAGTAATACAGAATAATTTACTAATATTGTAATGAATTAACATCAAACTTAATGAAAAAAAAAATTGTGGAGGGGCAGCTGGCTGGCTCAGTAGATTGAGAGCCAGGCCCAGAGATGGGAGGTCCTTGGGTTCAAATCTGACCTCAGATACTTCCCAGCTGTGTGACCCTGGGCAAGTCATTTAACTCCATTGCCTAGCCCTTACCACTCTTCTGCTTTAGAACCAGTTCTATTGGTTCTAAGGAAAAAGGTAAGGGTTTTAAATAAATAAATGGAAAAAAATTGTGAATATTACAATAAATGCAAAATTGTATAAGTCTTAGAAAATTAAACCAAAACATCAAACTCACTTATCAAAATACAGGTAACAATAGATAAAATGAAACATAAGTGATCTATTTATATAAAATTTACCTATATGTGCATATAATTCATACATACAACATATACATGTGTGTTATGTATATACTTTATATGTACACATATGATATATATATAAAATAATAGAATTCATTTTACAATCATAAACACACTATTTATATATATTTATATATGTATTTACAATTTTGTGTGATATGTGATGTTTTGTCACTTGTGTTATATAATATGCGTTATGTATTTTGTAGTGTAAGTCGGTATCTTACCTTATTTTCTCTACTTTAATCCTAACTATAAGCCCTATTTTCAAAATATTGGTGATTGGTGTTTGCAACTTGCTGGTGAGGTGACTGGGAGAAGCTCTGTAGGATGGGTTAGGTGAGGCATCTTCCCTGAGGACATTTGGTGAGTGATTCCTCCTTTCCTCCTTTTCTTTACCTCCTGAAAGCACTATCTTCCAAGGAGACCCCTCATCTTGGAGGAGGCCTCCTGGCTGGAAGTCAAGCTAGATTAAATCTTGGAGGAGGCCTCGTTGCTGAGGTCTCTGAACTTCCCTTAGCTTAGGCTAGGCCTAAGAAATCTTATACCCTTTTTCTCTCTCTCTTCTTCTTAATTTCTTCTATCTATTGTAATTAAAGCACCATAAAAATCCCAAGCTGACATGAGTATTTTATTGGGATTAAATTAAATAATCCCTGGTGACCACTAGTATAATATATTCAGTCAATAACCCCTAATTTTACCCCTTACAATCTGGCTAATCCACGAAGTTTGTGACCTGTGCCCTTACATCTCTGTGAAACTTTTCTTTCTTCTTTCTCTCTTTATTACTTCCTTAAGTCAGTCTTTTAAGCATCTAACTCAGCAGTTCAAAACATATTTGCAAGATCAGGTGAGTATAAAACATTTTTTTTCTCTTTTCCCCTTAATTTGAATTGAGCACAGGCATTTTTAACCTTAAGCTGTGGGACCTTGAAGTCTTAGCCAGGGAAGCTATTTCCAAATATCCCTTCCCTTAGAGAACAAACAACTCAATTAGCCAACTCTCACTGACAATACTAGTTGGCTAGATTACTCTTAACTAGGGGTGAAAAAGACCTGGAGAAAGTCCTGCTCTTGGAGGTCAACTTTCTTTTTTTTTTCTTTTTTTTTCCAAAGCTGCCACATGTTTCTAGTTTTTAAAATTAAGTGGAAAGTTTAAAAAAAAAAAAAACCTGATGAGCGAAGAAAAGCAACTGCTTTACTACAAGGGTGAAAGGACATGAATGAGGAGAGACTCTAAATGAACATCCTAAGGCAAATAACAACAACATGGAAATGGGTTCGAATCAAGGACACATGTGATACTCAGTGAAATCTTACATCAGCTATGGGAGGGGTGGTGGGAGGGGGAGAGGAAAAGAAAATGATCTTTCTTTCCAAGGAATAATGTTGGAAAATGACCAAATAAAATAATGTATAAAATTTAAAAACAAACAAACAAACAAACAAACAAACCTGGTGAGGCCAGCTAGGAAAAGTGGAGGCTTTTTTCAAAGAGAAAAATGTTTTTACCCTGAAGGGGAAGGAGAGGAGGCTTGTGACTCCTCCCAAATCAAACAAAAACTCAGCCTTAGGCAAAGGACTTTGTTTTCTGTCTCCTTTTGGCCTAGAGGACTTGATTGGATTAAAAGGTTCTTTAAAAAGTACATTACACCCAGATCTTTTGCTTTCACTCCCTGACTTTAACCCCTAGCCAGTAGAGACATCTGCTGACTAAAAGCATATATATATATATATATCCCAGTAGCTGCTAGCATGCGGCAGCAGCCACACCCCGGGCAATGGCTTCAACAGGCGGCTAAACCTTGTGAGGGTAGCCATCGGGTCATCGTCGACCCCTGGTGAACCAGGGCTTTGCTCACCCAGCATGTGAAGACTGCTTCAGTGGAACAGGCGGAAGAAACCAACAAGAAGGTTCAACGGCTGAGATGGCGATGCAGCAAAGCACTGTGGAGAGCTCAAGGCGTGTTGGAGCACGAAGGACAACACGGCCACCCAATGCAGCTGAGGAAGTCTCCAGGTGTAACAACTTTTTGTGCCACTGGACCCAGACTTCCAACGCCAAGAGAGGGGGACTGTCTCTGTGCATCGACTTTTCCACTTAAATCTCCTTCATGAGTGTGCACAAAGACAATCGTCATCCTCAGTTACCAAGAGTCTACTACTATATATATATGTGTGTGTGTGTGTGTGTGTATATATATATATATATATATATATATATATGAATACTACATTCTATGTAGGCATCAGCAACAGGTGAAAAGAACACTTCAGTCAGCTTCTCAACCAACCCTCTTCAGTCGACCAAAGCGCCCTTGACCAGATCCCCCAAAACCGCTCCATTGAAAAACTTGACATCCCTCCTTCAATAGAGGAAGTCCAAAAAGCCATTAAACAAATGAGTGCAGGCAAGGCACCCGGTAAAGACGGGATCCCAACCGAGGTGTACAAGGCCTTAAATGGAAAGGTGCTCCAGGCATTCCACATAGTGCTGACCAGCATATGGGAAGAGGAAGACATGCCCTCAGAACTCAGAGATGCCTCTATCATAGTCCTATACAAGAACAAAGGCTCACGAACAGCCTGTGACAATGACAGAGGCATCTCACTACTCTCCACTGCCGGAAAGATTCTCGCCTGTGTTATATTCAACAGACTCCTGTCATCTGTTTCAGAGCAGAACCTGCCTGAATCACAATGTGGCTTCCGACCAGATCGCAGCACCATCGACATGGTCTTCACAGTAAGGCAAATGCAGGAAAAATGCCTTGAGCAGAACCTGAGTCTCTACATTGTCTTCATAGACCTGACAAAGGCGTTCGACACAGTGAACAGGGACGTGTTGTAGGTGATCCTCAGCAAGCTCGGCTGCCCAGCAAAATTCGTCAAACTGATCCAGCTCTTTCATGTCGACATGACAGGGCAAGTCCTATCTGGTGGAGAGACTTCCCATCGCTTCAACATCTCCAATGGCGTGAAACAAGGCTGTGTCCTCGCTCCGGTACTATTCAACCTATTTTTCACCCAAGTATTACGACATCATGCTGTGATGAATCTAGACCTGGGCGTCTACATCAAATACCGACTGGATGGCTCACTATTCGACCTTTGCCGCCTGACTACAAAAACAAAGACAACAGAGAGACTCATCCTGGAAGCTCTCTTTGCAGATGACTGTGCTCTCATGGCCCACCAAGAAAATCATCTCCAAACCATTGTGGACAGGTTCTTCACCGCAACAAAACTGTTTGGCCTGACTATCAGCCTCAGCAACACAGAGGTGCTGCTCCAACCTGCACCAGGGAGGCCAACTAGCCAGCCGTGCATTACAATCGACAGCACGCAGCTTTCCAACGTCAACACCTTCAAGTACCTGGGCAGCACCATCGCCAACGACGGGTCCCTAGACCACGAGATCAATGCCAGGATCCAAAAGGCCAGCCAGGCACTCGGGCGGCTGCGCTGCAAAGTCCTCCAACACAGCGGTGTTAGCACTGCGACGAAGCTCAAAGTGTACAACGCAGGGTCCTCAGCTCGCTCCTGTACGGTTGCGAGACATGGACTGTACTGGAAGCACATGAAGCAGCTGGAGCAATTCCACCCACGCTCCCTCCGGTCAGTCATGAGGATCCGATGGCAGGACCAAATCACCAACCAGGAAGTCCTCGACAGAGCCAACTCCACCAGCATCGAAGTCCTGGTCCTCAAAACCCAGCTACGATGGTCTGGACACGTCATCTGCATGGACCCACAGCGAATACCAAGACAGGTATTCTACGGTGAACTGTCAGCCGGACTCAGGAAACAAGGCCGACCAAAGAAAAGATTCAAGGATCAGCTAAAGTCAAACTTGAAGTGGGCTGGCATGACACCAAAGCAACTAGAACGCGCTGCCTCTGACAGAACCCACATTCACCAGGCCGCCGCCACCTTTGAAGATGAGCGACGTCGACGTCTTGCCGCTGCACGTGAACACCGACACCAGGCCACACCCGCACCTCCCGTAACAACTGGCGTCCCATGCCCCATATGCCACAAACTTTGCGCCTCAGCCTTTGGACTGCAAAGCCACATGAGGGTACACCATAGATGAAACTGCACAAAGACAATTGTCATTCTCGGTCACCGAGAGAATACTACTACATTCTATGAAATTTGTATGGCATTTGAAAAATTAGGGACGTTAAAGATTTCAGAATACCTCCCATTTCTTATGTACTTAATATCTCTGCCTCAAAGGGCATTATCTTCTGCTAGGTCAAAGTCCTCACCTACTCACCTACTCTATCTAGAATCTGGAACTCAAATTTTATAAAGACAAAAATGTTAAAAAGAAAAAAATTGTATAAAAAGAAAAAATGATAGTGAATTACTTCTTAATCAGGTAGATACTAAGTAATCTTTAAAGTTGTTTTCTCACTTCAAAATTCCATTACCTCAAGCATTACCACAGTTTCAAGCATTATCTTTATGTGAATAACATGTAAATCTTTTTCTCCAACTCCTCCTTAACTCTTAAAATAAGGACCCGAATTTTAATTCTCTGTTCTTAGATATCTTTGAATGAATGTTGCAGATCACCTCAAAATACATATCTAAAACAAAATTGATGTGTTTACTAAAATATTATTCTCCTTCTGATTTTAATATTGTTACTATTTCATTGAAATGTCAATATAAAATAGGTACTTGATGTTAAACATGAGAAAATATTTTACCCAAAAATATATCATGACAGAAATGAAACAATATTGAAGTAGGAGATGATGTAAATACAGAGAAATTCCAAATAATAAATAATAAATCATTAACATTGTCAATTGAAGCTATTGAGAGAGGGACAAAGTATGAGTGCCAGGATTTGGGTGTACAGAATATATTAGTTACCTTTTGAATTTTTTAATAAAATTCAGAATTCAAAAGATAATTTCTTCTGATGGCATTAACTATCCTTATAAAATAGTTTTGGGTTGGTTGAGTAGTATAGGATGTAATAAGTAAACTAACTTAGGTAAAATGATCACTTTTATATTATTAGCTTGGCCTACCCATGAGAAATTAATATTCCTGCAATTCTGTATATCTGTCTTTAAATGGGTGAAAAGTATGTTGTAATTCTGTTCATATAGTTTTGATGCCCCAGTTCAATAAGCTTAGGATCTCCAAATATAAATTTTTGAATCAAATTAATGACTGGTGAATATTAAGATTCTATACAATTACTACATTACTACCTTCAGAGTCCTTTTTAAAAAAGATCCCAAACCTATTTGTTTAACTCTTTTTTGAATTCTTGTTTTGATAGAATATATATATATATATATTCTATATATATATACATATATTTGGGGAGGGTAGATCTTAAATAAAAAATACTATCAATTGAAAATAAATCTAATATGATGATAACTATTTCTGAAATGATAGCATATACTAATGAGAAAATGAGATTTGAGAATTTTATGAGTAGATATGCTTTCTAAAGCAAATTATTAATGACATAATCAAAATCAAATCATATCTACATCAAAAAATCCTTGTGGCATCCCTTATTTTGAATGCTCAAAAGGCGAACATTTATTTCCCCAAAGAGGTGTTTAGGGTAGTGTGATTCAAATTTTTCTGGAATTTTAGTTGAAATATCACCATTTGTAATGAAGTATTACATGTGCAATATCTCATTTTGACTGATGGTCCTGGATCCCTTTAGAGAACATACTTCTCAAGATCACTTAACATGGATGTAGGAACTAATAGTCATTTATCACTTGAACAGATATTGTCTTTAAATCCTTTATATTCAAATATTCACATTACAACTTGTGATTGGGAAACATTCCTGATATGATGTAAGCTAAGAGTATGAATCCAGAAAGGTGAGATCATTCTATTATTGATTTAACATTCCTTACTAAATTACCTTGCTACAAGTGATATTGGTCCAGTGAATAATCCAATTTAGTATCAAGGCATGTGAAGTGTATGGTTTGGGAATGAGGGCTCCTTTAGAACTACTGCTAGTGGTAGGAGATATTGTCAGCCTAAAGTGAATTAAAGGGAAAAATGAGATACAAGAAAAGAAACTGCCTAGACACCTCATTCGGATAGGTGGGAAGTATAACAGAAGTTAGATTATATACAATATAAGGAACCACTGAAATGAGTGGTGGGGAAAGAGGTGAATAAACATCTCTGAAATGAGAATGTAAACTAAAAAACACTGGAACTGATTTAGGATTTTCCAAGAACAAATTCCTTCTGTAAAGTTAGTTATATCTGAATTATAATCAAAATAGGAGAACCTATATGACTTTGAATAAGCCATTGAAATGGAAGTCACATTTCTTTTACATTAAACAAAAGCTCTATGAAATTTATAGATATTCATGTATAAATAAGTATTACTCTTTTGCAAATAAAGAAACTGAGGTTCAGAGTGGATGAGAGTGACTTGGCCATGATCCAAAACCACATGTCCTCATTCCAGATGCTTTCTCTTTTTATGTACTATTTCTCTGTACCTCAATTTCTCCACATATAATATAAGTACTTTTGATTAGATGAGTTCTAAAGTTCTATCCCTTTCTAAATAGGTGATGCTATGATCTCTGTTTCCTACAAAAACACATGGTAGAGCTTAGAAAATAAATGGAAAATTATGAAGTTGAGATTACTGCAAACCAAGACATTAATATAATATATTCTTTGCTAGGCTGAATAGAGAAGAATGAGGGCATCTATCATTAAGGAATGATATTCAAAGGTCAATGTAATAGATTCAGGGATATGCAAGTGAATGATGTTCTTTTTTCATGTGCTATTAATATGGGATAGCAAATAAAACATTGCATATTGTATGTAGTTTTAAGTTGTGAGACCTGGGTTATACCCCACAGAATGCCAAGATGGATTTTTAAATTTTTATTAGGGTTCATTCTCCTCTTCAAGAGACTAAAAAATGAGAGTTCACTCCAGTTTTCACAGCCAGGCATTAACTTATTGGGAGGTTAAAAAAAGAAGGTATAATAAACTCACCAGTGATTCAGTGATTCATGGCACAGAACTCTAAGTTTGGAGTTCATTTATATTATGTTCTCTCAAATTCACTAAGGCAAAAATCTTTCTATTTAGATCCCTGACAGACCAGAACTCAGTTCATTTCCAACTAAATATATCCCTGAAACAAAGGCTTTTTGGGTCTCTGTGACCTAGGTCTTCCAGTTCCATGGTGATCTATGCTAGACAATATTCTTTTTTTTTTTTTAATATATTTTATTTGATCATTTCCAAGCATTATTCGTTAAAGACATAGATCATTTTCTTTTCCTCCCCCCCACCCCCCATAGCCGACGCGTAAGTCCACTGGGCATTAGATGTTTTCTTGATTTGAACCCATTGCTTTGTTGATAGTATTTGCATTAGAGTGTTCATTTAAAGTCTATCCTCTGTCATGTCCCCTCAACCTCTGTATTCAGGCAGTTGCTTTTTCTCGGTGTTTCCACTCCCATAGTTTATCCTTTGCTTATGAATGGTGTTTTTTTTCTCCTGGATCCCTGAAAGTTGTTCAGGGACATTACACCGCCCCTAATGGAGAAGTCCATTATGTTCGATTATACCACAGTGTATTAGTCTCTGTGTACAATGTTCTCCTGGTTCTGCTCCTCTCGCTCTGCATCACTTCCTGGAGGTTGTTCCAGTCTCCATGGAACTTCTCCACTTTATTATTCCTTTGAGCACAATAGTATTCCATCACCAACATATACCACAGTTTGTTCAGCCATTCCCCAATTGATGGGCATCCCCTCGTTTTCCAGTTTTGGGCCACCACAAAGAGCGCAGCTATGAATATTTTTGTACAAGTCTTTGTGTCCATTATCTCTTTGGGGTACAGACCCAGCAGTGCTATGGCTGGGTCAAAGGGTAGATATTCTTTTGTCGCCCTTTGGGCATAGTTCCAAATTGCCCTCCAGAATGGTTGGATCAGTTCACAACTCCACCAGCAATGAATTAATGTCCCTACTTTGCCACATCCCCTCCAGCATTCATTACTTTCCTTTGCTGTTATGTTAGCCAATCTGCTAGGTGTGATGTGATACCTCAGAGTTGTTTTGATTTGCATCTCTCTGATTATAAGAGATGTAGAACACTTCTTCATGTGCTTGTTAATAGTTTTGATTTCTTTATCTGAGAACTGCCTATCCATTTCCCTTGCCCGCTAGACAATATTCTAAAAATCAATGGCAGCACAACAGAAAATATATTGGAGTGATGCAAGGGCCTTTCAGGAGTCTACTTGCAAAATATTGCCTCTTTAGCTTATAACATTCCCCAGAGGTTACTCCGGGAAGTCTCAGGATATAGCTGTTTAGGTTGCCACAGATATGTGTAAAAGGATCTTCTATATGCATGAGAAGTGATTAAAACAATGATTAATTTATCAGTTAAAATTTTTGTTTTATTATACCATACAAGGAAGGGAAAAACACATATAATTATTCAATTATTCAAAATAAATAAAAGACACAATAATCCATAAAAAGTACAAACAATTTTCTTACTTTTCCATTGCATTTCATAATGCATAGGGTGGTAAAGACACAGAATTGCATGTTTCAAGCTGGAAGAAACTTGAGGCCATTAATCAAGTAATTAATAAACATTTATCATGCATCTACATTGTGTTAAACACTGAGTTAAGTGCTGGAGGTACACAAAAGAGCCAAAAGCCAACCCCTGACTTCAAGAAACTCAATATAATGAGGGAGACAACAATCAAATATACACAAATGACCTATATATGAGATAAATAAAAAGCAATTGGCAGAAGGCAGTAATTAAAAGGAAATGAAAAGGCTTCCTAAAGAAGATGAGATTGTAAATGGGACTTGAGATATTCCATGGATGTCAGAAGGAAGGAAGGAAGGAAGGAAGGAAGGAAGGAAGGAAGGAAGGAAGGAAGGAAGGAAGGAAGGAAGGAAGGAAGGAAGGAAGGAAGGAAGGAAAGAAAAAAACTTACCTTAATTTGTACTCTTGAGTCAATCAGTTCATTATCTCTAGGTAGATAACATTTTTTATTATGAGTCCTTAGGAGTTGTTGCAGATTATTTTGTTGATCAGAGTTACTAAGTCTTTCACAGTTATTATCTTTTCAATATTACAGTTATTGTGCAAATTGTTTGCTTGGTTCTTATTTTATTCTGCTTCAGTTCCTAAAAGCCCTCTCAGATTTTTGTGAATTCATTCTCTTATTTTTTATACTATAATAATATTCCATCATATTAATACATATTAAGTTATTTACCTATTCCCTCCTTGCATGCCAAGCCCCTTGGTTTCCAATTTTTTGCCGAAACAATTGCATTTGCCTTTATATAGTTTGTAGATGTTTGGGCAGATAGGCTTTCAGGTATTTTATGCTATCTGAAATTATTTTATTTTTTGGTCTTTTCTTGCTGTGATTTGTTGGTAATATGCAGACTCGAAAATTATTTGTGTTGGTTTATTTTTCATTCTGACTGTTGAACATAATTATCGTAACTGGTCATTTTGTTGATTCTCTAGGTTTTTCTAGGTAAATAATCATATTTGTTAATGTGTTAATTTTTTCCTCAATGACTATGATTATTCTTTCTTTTTCTTAGTGCGTTTGATCCACAACAGATTTTAATGAAAAAACAAAAACTCTTCAAGCTCATTGCCTTTCTGGATATATTGCTCTTGATTTTAGGCAGTTACTATTTATCATTTTGGGAAAATCTTCATTTAGTCTTTTTTTTTCATTTGAATAAGTAGTCTTTATTTTTAATGCATTCTTTTATATGATTATACTTAATTTACTGAGTAGGCTATTCTTAGTTGTAACCTACTTTCTCTACCATCTAGAATATCAAATTAAAAGGCTTTTGTTTTGTTAAGGTAGTTGCTGCTAATTTTTTGGTGATCCTAACTGTGGCCCCACCATGTTTGATTTTTTTTTTTGTGGCAGCTTGTAGTATTTTATTAGTTCCCATTGGAGTTGTTGATTATGGTTATATATGGCTTCTTCCTGTTATCTTTCTTTGTAGGGCATACAGTGAAGAAAGATAAAAATTAACCAAGAATGCCTGGAGAGTAGAATTCTGAGATAGGATTAGGAATCAGGTGTGAGGTGAGAAGGGAAGCAAAGAATAAAGAAAGAAGACTTTAGAGACACAATGGATCTCCATAGCAGGAGCTATCCATATGCCCAGCAGGCAGGTGAGAGAGAGAGAGAGAGAGAGAGAGAGAGAGAGAGAGAGAGAGAGAGAGAGAGAGAGAGAGAGAGAGAGAGAGAGAGAGAAGAAAGGAAGAAGAGGAAGAATGGCGCCCTTCCTGACTTTTTATTGAGATAATGAGGTAAGAGGTACATAATGCATATGCAACAGCACATAGTGGATTTACATTGACTTGACACATCAATGACATACAAGATAGGGGCCTGGGTAAAAGCCTGCTCTTTTCAAACTACAAGAACAAAGACCACATGGAAGGCTGTCTGACCAGACCAGAGCTGTGGCTCAGGCCTAGAGATTCTTCTGGCCTCTGAGCTGTCTCATTAACTGCTCTGACCAAGTATAATATCATATCAATACATCAACCACATTTTCCAGATGTATATGCCTGGAATCCTACATTCTCCATTCTACAGTCCTTATCTAGTTCTAGTCTTAGCTCTCTGCTAGCAATTATGTGGCAATCTGCATAGCTCATTTCACCTCCATAATAATCTTGAAAAGTTAGTGCTATTAGTACCGTTTTATAGATGAAAAGTTGAACCTGATATAGGATAAATGACTTGCCAAGGATCATGTAGATCGTAAGAATCAGAGATAATTTCTTTTTAAAAATTTTTTTCCATATTACTGTTAGGAACAATTTTCTTTTTCTTTTTTTTTTGAGGTAAAACAAGTTTTATTAAAATTAATTAGTGAATATTTTTATAATACTATATTTTCAAATCACAGAACTATTTCACTAACATCACAATAATCTTGTGAGACTGAAAACCTGGGAAACAATGAGTACTTTTCAAAGTTTTCCTTTTTTATTATAATTTTTTTTATTTTTTCCAGAGTACAAGTGAATACAATTTTAAAAAAATATTTGTTTTCATATATTTTGCAATTAATGTTCTCTCTTTCTCTCCCACTTCTTCCCCTTCCTAAGAAAGCTGATAATGTGATATAGGTTGTATACATAGTATCATGTAATACATGTTTCCATGTTCATCATGCTATGAAAGAAAACATATTGTTTACACTACAGAAAAACTCATGGAAGAAATAAAGAATAGTATGTTCCAATTTTCAGTAAAAATGCTTTTCAATAACCTTTTTTTAAAATACTTCTTTGCTGTTACTATAACCAGCATTCTTTTGTTTCTACTCATTTAACCGCATCACTTCATGAGAGTCTTTTCAAGATTTTTGTGATCATCTTGTTTTTAATTTCTTCTGGAACAATAGTATTTTCTTTCAATCATAAACCATAACTAGTTTAATCATTCTCCATTTCATGTATATCCCTTCAGTGTACAGTTCTTTGTCAGCACAAAAAAGAGTTCCTATAAATATTTTAGTATAAGTGGACCTTTTCCCCTCTAAAATCTTTTTAGTATATAGAACTTCAGTAGTGGCATTTTGGGGCATGGCTCCCAATTGCTCATTGGAATGGCTGCATAAGAGTTTCAGGTCCACAGACAGTGTATTAGTGTTCCAGTTTATCTGCATACCCTCCATATTTAACATTTTCTTTCTTTTTAAATAATTTCATCCAGTCCTCTAGGTATGAGATGGTAGCTTGGATTTGTTTCAATTTGTATTTCTCTAAAAATAATTTGGTGCACTTTTTTTTCATATGATAAAAGATAGTTTTAATTCCTTCATCTGAGAATCACCTGTTCATATGCTTTGGCCATTTGCTAATTAAGGAATGTTTTGTATTCTTATAAATTTCACTCAATTCTCTATGTATTTGAGAAATTAAGTCTTTATCAGACACTTGCTATAAAAATTCCACTCCCTGGCCCACATAGTTTCTTGTTAAATTCTCATATTGTTTGCATTGGTTTTGTTTGTGGCAAAAATTGTAATTTAATCTAGTCAGAATTCTCTATTTTATAGCACAATATTCTCCATTTCTTATTTGGATGTAAATTCTTCCCTTATCAACAGATATGACAGGTAAACTATTTTGTGCTCTTTCAATTTCTTTATGGTATCACTCTTTACTTCCAAATCATGCATCCATTTTGACTTTGCCTTGTTATGTAGCAGAAGGTGTTGGTCTATGGCTATTTTCTGCCATACTTTTTTCTAGTTCTCCCAGCAGTTTGAATAATGAGTCCTTCCTAAAGCTTGAATCTTTGGGTTTGTAAAACACTAGCTTACTTAAGTGATTTAACACTGAATTTATATATGTTTTAATATCACCACATGATAGAGGTCTAGGATGAATTTGCTAAGAGTTCTGAAGATCAAGTGTTCAAATTTGGCATCCGCTTCTTAGTAATTGTGTGGTATTCAGCAAATCACTTTTCTGGTTTGCCTCAGTTTCTTAAAAAAAGTAAAAAGCACATAATAACAATGTCCTCCTTTCAAGATTGTTCTGAGGAACAAACAAGATATATTTTTTCAAGATCTTACCACAAAACCTGGCAAAGAGTAGGTACAATATAAATGACTTTTCTTATATCCTCTTCTTTCTTGTATTCTTATATGAATAGTCAAAGGAGTTTTGCTCTGAGAGAAAAATATGCCTATTAATATAATAGACCATTCTAGAAACTGTGCATCCTCAAAGGGTAGAGCTACTACTGTCAACAAAACCATTAACTTGAGTTAAAGAAAAGTAATTCATCTGTCCTAATCACTTCTTTTATACTCTTATAAATCTGACTTCTCTCAAATCCAGATAAAGGAAAACAAATTATGAGTTAAATTTGAATAGATCTATGTATGTATATATATAACTATATTTGCACATGTATAAACAAATATATAATATGTGTACATGTATTTATGTTATAAGTATATATAAAATCATACCTTTGCTAATCTTTAAGCTATCAGAGACAACTTAAGAGCTGAATACTAGGCTTGAAGAATATTACTATAGCTCTCAATTACTTTTTCTCCCTTTTTAAGATTCATATTTCTCCTCTTTCTCTCTCTCTCTCTCTCTCTCTCTCTCTCTCTCTCTCTCTCTCTCTCTCTCTCTCTCTCTCCCTCTCTCTCTCTCTCTCTCTCTCTCTCTCTCTCTCTCTATATATATATATATATATATATATATATATATATATGTTATTGACTTGCATCAGGGGGACAGGATGGGAGGACTCAAAAGTTATTGATGAATGATAAGTTCCAGTATGGTCATTCATATTTTATTTAGAAATATTATCCAGACACTATAATGCATAAATGCACAGATTGTACTATCAGATGTATAACCAAGATAACCATTTTGACAGATATTCTTGCTGGTCCTCCCTCTATTTAATTTGGCAAATACAACAGAGTTATTTTCTTTTTCTACTTTTTTGTTGTTTACTTATAAAACACACATTTTGCATAAAATATAATTTTAATTTCCTCCTAGGGATTAACTAAGACTTTTAAAAAAATAAAGTCAATGATTCCTTCAGTTTTGATTAGATACAAACCACAAATCCTTAATAAATCATCTTTTGCCACAATAAATACCCTTCTATTATCTGATCTCTGTCATCTCTTTCTCAGCCAAACCATTAAAAATAAGTGTCTGTTCTCACTCTTCTACCTATCCCTTCTTATTAACTACATGCAATTTGATTTTCAAACTCATAATTCAACTATAACTCATCTTTATATAATTACCAATGGTCTCTTTATTGCCAAATAAGATGACCTTTTTCTCAGATATCTCCTTTCTGCCCATCTTATCTTCTTAGATACTCTCTCCAATTTTGGTTTTGGCAACAATATTCCTTCTTATTTCTTCTAATTGTTGAAACACTTTTTCTCCATTTTCTTTCCTGGATGTTCATCCATAGCATATAGATTGATTGTTGGTGTGCTATAAGAATTGATCCTAACCTATCTTCTCTTTACTACTACCCCCTTCTCTTTTATGGATATTCTATTAAAGCATATTTGCATTTCACTGAGGCACATACTCTAAAAATTGCTCCAGAGTTAAAAAAAATAACAAATTTGGGTTAAAATACCTTTTACATCAGATTTTCAGATTTAAATTATAATTATTAATTAACAAAAATATATGATACAATCTTCATTTCTTCATTATAATTCTACCTTTCACCCCAGTCTTGAAATCTGATTTTTATGTGATTGTATGATTTCATTAAATTATCACATTTAAAACATTATTTTGTGCATTAATTAAGCTCCAAATTATCCTTTTCTCTCCTATCTTTCCCCAGTCACTGGAAAGACAAGCAAGATAATAACAATCATACCTATGAAAACACACACAAATTCTTTCACATGAGCCATCTCACAAAAAAAGCAAACTAAATACACCAAAATGAAAAAATATATACTTCCATTTTCATTCAATTTCTTAGCTCTCTTTCCAAAGGTAGCATCTTTTCATCATGAATCTTTTTAAAATTATATCATTGTATTGATCAGAATAGCTATTTTTTCCATAGTTGATCCTCATAAAAACAAAACTTTTAGTCTGCTCAATGATCTTGCTTGTTTATTTTCACTTTGCACCAGTTAATATACATCTTGCTTGCCACCATTTTTTTCTGACACCACTCCCTCATCCTTCTTTATAATACAATTTTGCTCCATGATATTGATATGACTCCACTTGTTCAGTCCTTCCTTAATTGATGACATTCCCCAATGTCCAATTCTTTACCAGCACAAACAGAGTTGCTATATATATATTTTTGTACATATAGGTCCTTTTCTTCTTTATATTTTTTGATCTCTTTGTGGTATAGAACTAGTAGTGGTATTGCTGGGTCATAAGGTATTCACAGTTTTAAATAGCTTTGGCTATATTTAGAAAATGTTTTGCAGAATGATTTGAATACTTTTTAATTCCACCAACAATTTAAAAGTGTACCTATTTCCTGCATCCCCTCTAATATTTGTCATTTCTGAAAGTTTTAAGATATCACTTTAGAGCTGTTTAATTAGCAATTATTTATTCAATAGTGAATTGGAACATTTTTTTCATACCACTATAGATAAGTTTGTGTTGTAAACTCTTTTTTTTTAATTGCCTGTTTGAATCCCTTGACTATTTATCAGTTGGGGAATGGCTTTAAAAAATAAATTTAAGGGGGCAGCTGGGTAGCTCAGTGAATTGAGAGCCAGGCCTAGAGATGGGAGGTCCTAGGTTCAAATCTGGCCTCAGACACTTCCCAGCTGTGTGACCCTAGGCAAGTCACATAACCCCCATTGCCTAGCCCTTACCACTCTTCTGCCTTGGAGCCAATACACAGTATTGACTCCAAGATGGAAGGTAAGGGTTAAAAAAAAAATAAATTTAACTCAGTTCACTGTATATTTGAGAAATTAGACATTTATCAGAGAAACGTCCTATAATTTTATATTAATTTCTCCTCTGTGATAGTTTTTAGTAAAATTTAGTTTTCCCTGATAATCTCTCTTAATTTGGGTTATTTTTTGGTTTGGTTTTGTTGGAGGTGGTGATTGCTATCCCTTTCTTTTTATTTCTTTTTTTTTTTAACTTCAGCTGAAGCTTAATAGATTCTTCTATAGTGTTTTTCTTTTAACTATTGGCATGTCTTTCTGTTTTAAATGTGCCTCTTGTACCCAACATATTGTAGGATTGTGATATTTATGTCATTCTTCTATCTACTTCTATTTTATGTGTGAGTGCTGGAAAAGGAAAAGAAGAAAGATAGTATATTTAGAAAAAAGTCTGATGCATGGCTTTGGAGAAAAGTTCTGGTTCAGGCATGGAACTAAACAGGAGAGAGTATGAAGGACATATAAAGGGAAACTCACAGAGGCAGTTGGGGGGTAGGGGAGTGTTCCTGTCTCTTCAAGAGTTTGGAGAGAGCACTTCCTGTCATTGGTGACCTGATTTACTTTGGGAAACCATATGCCCTGTTCCTATGAATCATCCACTCAACCATTGTGTCTCTTATTTCAACTGTTTCCATCAACTGAGTTCCTGTGATTGGTGTCATAATAGATTTCATCCCAACCAAGAAGAAGGCAACAAAAGTCTAGTGACCTGTCTGACTAGAAGTGAGGCTGTAGACATATTTGGTTCAGGCCCATTAGGCTGACTATGTCATTTTCCTCACCTTATCAATTCCTGATGAACTATAAACTCATCCACCATCAACATTTGGACGGCCAATAGGTCAGGAAGCTAGATTGACTATTGGGGTTTCAAGACAGAGTGTAGGAAAAGGGAGCAAGAAGCCAAGAAGAAGATTTTGTGAGAAATCCATAGAATGGAGGGAGAATAATTAGAGGAAATAGATTAGGGAAACCACTCCCTGGCCCTCTTTCCCTTCCTTGTTGATAATACTTAATAAACTAATTTACTATTTACAAGATCAAGAAGCAGTCAGATTGTGTTAAACCCTTCAACCACACTGACGTACAGTCTGTTATCATCTAGACTGAATATTGTACTGGACAAACCTCTATCATCAGTACAGGTTCAAATAGGTTCCTTATTTCAGCACATCTCATTGACATTGATAATATAATTAATATTTATTTACTTTCATTCTATTTTCTTCTGTTTATCTTTCCCTCTCTATTTTTCTTTTACAAACTTTTGCTTTTGACCATTGTGCTCCTTTTTTTATCATCTCCCTATGATGATTTTTCTTTCAGAATTTGATTATTGCTCCTTTAACATATTGTACCTTTTCTTATTTGTACCTTGATCTTACTTGTCACCTAAACAGATTTTTATGATCAAATTCTTTCTTTTTTTGTTGTTGTTTGCTTATTTTTACACCCTATTTGTTGATATTGCCTTTTATGTTAAACTTAATGTCTCACCTAGGGGTTGGCAGCCACCATCCCAATCTTTGGATTCTATCATCCTCTTCTAATCAGAGCTAGTTCTGCTGATCAGCAAGTTTTCATTGCTTCCAAGTTAATGGGATCTGGAGAGAGGTGTGGTCCTTCCTCTTATTGTTTATACTCTTGTCTTTACCCAGGAAGGGTCCATGCTCTGCAACTGCAAGCACTAGTATTCCTCTTGGTCTAGGTTTTTTGGTCTCCTAAGCCACACATACTAGTGCTCCTCTGTTTTTTAACTGAGACCAGGGTCCTTAATGCATTGTGACCAACAAGTGCCCCTCCACTCTGGAACTATAATGGAAAATGGTTAGAAATCATTTCCAGCTATATCCAGTGATAGCAAAGGGTTACCTGTACTCTCTGCTCAAATGTCTAACCTCTTTACCATCTCTGGTATCAAAGTTCCTAAAACTATTGCTACTTCTGTAGCTCTCTGCATGTCCCCATGTCCCTTGTCTTATGCTGTTACTGGGGAGTTATGAGTGTCTCACTCCTACTTCATGTCACAGATCTCTCCTGACAACCTCTTAAGATGTTTTAATTTGGAAAAAATATCTCGCTCTGACCTTTTTTTTTTTGCTTTGTTTTGATTTAAAGAGTTATTTTAAAGTTGTTTGGTAGCGAATGCTGAGTAAGTTCAGCTGGGATGCAAGCTGTATAATCTGATCATAAGTGTGAATCTTGATGAAAGCAATGTTTTTTAGTTTCTGTTTCTTTTTTTTATCCAAAATAAAGGTAATACTCATAGTTTGCTTCTAAGAATAAAGAAAACAAATGTCTAATAGTTTAGATTCAGAATCCAAACAAATCTTGCCAGGCTAGAAAATTTTTGCTGAATTGAATGGAATAAAAGTCAATAATTAACCAATGCCTATTTTTGGAATTATTTGCAAACAATTTCACTAGTATATTGTTGTGGACACCTGATTCATCTGTCTGAAGAAGCTTTGAGGTTTTAGAGGACTAAAAGCTGTATATGAGGCAACATTAAAATGAGACAGACCATAAAGCTAGGATGTAGGGCTTCATTGAGAATGGCATAATTTCCAAGAATAGAGAGGAGTTCATCATAGTATACCCTGCCTTTGTCAAAATAAATTAGGAAAATAGTGTTTATTCCTGGATGCCACAGGTCAAGAACCTGGACGAACTGGAGAGAGTCAAGAAAAGGGCAACCAATGTGTAGAAGAGGTTTAAATCTATGAGATATGAGGGTCAGATAGGAATTATTTTCTCATGGGGAACATGATAGCATTCTTCAGAGATATGAAGGAATATCATTTGGTAAAATATAGCTTTCCTCTTTTGGACCCTAGGTGAAAGAACCAAGAGCCGTGGGTAAAAATTTCAAAGGAGAAAATGTAAGTTTGATGTCGGGAAAAAATTTACAAAAAATTAGAGATTCATATCCCAAAATGACACAAGATGTATGGGGACACATTCTCTCATCTTGGAAGGACAGCCAAATGACCAGTTGTCCATTATACTCTAGAGGAAGGAGGCTCTTTCATGTTGTAGTTGAATTGGTTCTATGATTCTATATGTATGATTAGCAGAAATTTTGAAAGGCATTTCAATCAAGAAATACCACAAAAAATTTATATTTTTAAAATAACAATTCTATGTATTGGAATAATCTATATAAAAGTTCTTCTCTGTGTAAATCTTAGTGTATGGTATATTCATATTCTATTTCTTAATCTATTTCTTCTTGTCAAATGTATTTTCTAGCTTGGGTTGCCAGAGTTATTTGAGAATGAATAATGTTAAGCAAATGCATAAGGATCAACTCCTGAATTTTATTTGAACAATCTTTATGGAAATCACTTGAGTTATATCTGCCTATGTTCTTTTGACATGAATATAGGCCTTATTTCTAAACCTTTATTTAAAAGAAAGAAACAAAAAAGATCTTATTTAAAACTATATTTTTCATACATCTGAAGATTTAGTAGTATATGTGAGTGGGCACAGGGGAAGAGGATATATACATATACATGAGGACAATTTGTAGAGAAAATAAAGCAAAATAAAGGAGTCAGTGCAATAGTAAAGAAGACATGGTGATAAAAAGAAAAGTCAGAAAAATGACACAAAGAATAGCAGATTGCTTATTCTGAGAAAGAAATTTTCATGTAGAAGTAGCAAAATACTACCAGACAAACATTCATCTCAAACAGTAAAGAGGATTTCTTTTCTACATAGGAATCATTTGCATGTTTTTTATCATTTTAAAAGTAGGTAGACTACATCTTGATAATGTTTTATTGTAGACTATGCATGGATTTTAAGTTTTCTAAAGTCTATTCTTGGCATTCATGAAAGAATGAATCTGCTTTCTGCTTCATTCGTCATTTCTCTTTGGTTGTATTTTATGACAAATTACTGATTTTGAATATTTCATTGTCTAACATCTAAGTACACAATATATAATCTCACTATAATAATAATAAGGAATATTATACATCATGAATATCACCAAATAACTACACTCTCCAATTATTATGCATATCTACTATTCATATACATACATGTACATATATAGTACTTATTCATATATATATCAATTCATATGAACTACAGAATATACATATATGTATATACACATACATTTAAGTATATATAATAAACATCTGTATATATGTATTACATACACCATCATCAATTCTATGAGCTAATTTTACATGAGAACAATAGAACTATGAATCTTTTCCTAATACTTTCACTGATGAAGATGAAATTAATACAATAGTATAAGGACCAAATGAACTTTCTTGTGTCACCAATATTTTGGGAAAATTTTTCACATATACTAGATCACCTGGTTGAAAATCATGGAGAGTATAATCCAATGAACCAGATTAGATCAAAACTCCCATTACATGCAAATCTTTATAAATCTTTGTTGTAAAGCAATTAAATATGAAGCCATTTGAGAATCTCCCCCCAAGAGAGAAGTATAGACAGCCTTATGCTTTTTGCTGGCAAAGGAGCATGATCAAATTGCATTTCATAGGATGATACATGCAAATCTTCTCTAGGTCTTGTATGCAGGAAAAACAAAGTTATGGGGAAAATATCTGGCCATTTTAGATGAGTTTCAGCACAAATCTTCCCCACCATAGTCTTAAGTTCCCTGTTCAAATGCTCCACTTGACCTGAACTTTTGTGGATGGTATGGAACATGAAACTTAGATATTTTTACCAGATTCTCATAAACATTTTTTCAGGACATCTTGAGTAAAATGGGATCCTCTGTCCAAGTCTATGATAAGTGGAATGCCAAATCTAGGAATAATTTCCCTAAGCAACATTTCCACCACAAAGCTAGCTGTATTCATAGTAGATGGAAGTACTTCAGGCCGTTTTATTAAACGATCCACACTTACAAGGCAAAATTTGTATCTTCCAGCTTTTGGCATGCTTGTGTAATCTATTTAAAAACTCTCAAATGGACAGTATGCTAAAGGTCTACCACCTAAACCTTTCTTTCTGAATGTACCGTGATTGAACTTTCAGCAAACAGAACAGCTACTACAGATCCTATTTGCAACAGTACTAATTCCTAGTGCTACCCACTGTCTCTTAACAGAATCCACAACAGCTTATGTACCAAAATGACCTTTTTAAAGTATGGCTTGACACAAGTAGGTGGAAAAATCTTTTGGTAAGAGTGGTTTCCCAATGTCTACAACCCAAATTCCATGTTCTTTTCTAACTCCAAATTTCTCTTTCCATGTTTGTATAACAGTCATCCGGCAACTGTTACATAAGGAAATCCTTGGTGGGTTGTAGCCTGAGAAGGAGCAAGGAATCTGAGGATTATAGGTGATCGATTGAAAGACAGACTGTGACAAGGAAATCACTTTAAAAGACTGATATATATTAATTTAAGGTCTCCAAGGAATTCAGCTATGTAATTCCTAAATGAAAACTCAAGTCAGCCGTCAACCTTTTATGGAGTTTATTTACAAACAGGATGAAGAAAGGTATTAGAGATAGATAGAGAGAGGGAGAGAGAAAAGGGGAGAGAAGGGAATAGGGCTTAAATACCCCTTCTGTTTAGGCTGGGCCAAAAGGCCCAAGCCCTTAGATAGCTGGGGCAAAGAAAGGAGATCAGCCCCTATTACTCACGTGACCAAAATGGAGAAAACAGTCTCAGGGGCCTCCACCTCCAGCTTCCTTCAGAGCCAACTCTCAAAGCACCACCTCTCCCAGCCAAAACCTCTCCAACCAACCCCCTCAGTCCTCAGACCCCACTATCTTTAAGGAAACCATCCAAGTTCCCTCCCCTCAGTTCTCACATCTACCAATCACTGTCCATGTCTTCCCTGTGCCAATGGTGGCTCTAGCTTAACCCAGGACCACCCAGAGGTCTGTGGCTTTGCACATGTCTGTTGAAGGTCATATTCTCAATAATTAAATCTTGATTCTTTGCTGCAGCCCTTCCTAAATCCTGTTAGGACTGAGTGGGGTGGAAATTGTATTTTCCAAGACCTGGTTCTGTCATTCCAAGTATCTCTATTGTATCAATTCTAAAATCAATCATGACTCAAAGAAATTTCTGTTCTATGCTTAAGCATAGGTCAAAGCCCTTTCCATTGTTCAGCAAAAGGTTTTTGTCCTAAAGTAATCTTAAGAAGGGAGGAGGAGGAACCTCCCATGCCAATGGGGTTCACATTCCAATAGAGTTCCCACTATCAATAGGAAAATTTTCAAGTATGAAATTTTCCAATGGTGAAATTTCCAACATTTATAAGTCTAGGAAATTTTAAGGTTTACAAGACACAAGTTAATTTTTCGTAAGGAACAGTGCTTAGTTCCTGATAGAAGGTTTTCCTTTTAAAGTAAATTAAGGAAAAACCTGATAGTAGATAGAACACGTGGATTTGAGTATTCAGAGATAGAAAACAGCTGGCGACAGAGTGTCGCTAACAAAGGTGGGGAGCGTGGGCTCCTGGTGCCGAGACACGTGGTGAGAGCATAGGTGAGTGGGAAACAAAAGAACAAAGGAAGAAGATCTTTAGAGAGTCAGAGGCTTTCTAAAGGGCTTCCGAGCGATCCAGATGGCAGAAAATCAGAGCCAGAGAGAGGGAGGAGCTGTGCTGTTCCTGTCTTTTATTAAGGTAATGATTGGGAGGTATGTAATGCATATGTAACAACGCATAGTGGATTGCCATTGGTTTAAATTCTAATGATGTATATGATAGGGGCATGAGTGAATCCAGCCCACGTTTTGTAAATGAGCCTACTTAGAACAAAGGCCGCGTGGCCCACTTAGGAATCATACATTGGAATGCTACAGTTTGAATCTCTGAGTCTACATAAATTTGTTGTAAATCAGCAGACTCAATAGTGGAAAGATTCATTAAATAAATTGGAGCATTTTGGGCGGCATACTTTTCAGTTACATAACCTCTATGATTTCCCTTAGACACTGAGTCTCTACAAAGTATGGCTTCTGCAATGAATTAGAGCCAGCTGTTTTTGCTCTTGGATATCATCTAGTAACTCAGTTATTATTTCTGCATCTGCAATTGGTTTTCCTGATGCAGTAATAAAACCACACTGTTTCTAGATTTTCCCTGTTCAATGACACACTGAAAAAACAAACATGATGGTCTGTATAGATATTTTCACTTTTACCATTGGCTAGAAGACAGGCTTGTGTCAATGTCACTAGCTCTGTTCCTTGAGCTTCCAGGTAATGAGCCAAACCACAGGGTCTCAAATTCTGTGATCACTGCATTACCAGTACAACAAATACCATTAAACAAATAGGAAGAACCAACAGTGAACAAAATCAAGTCTGGATTTTCAATTGGAGTGTCTTTCAAATCCTTCCAAGGCATGTCCACCAAATCAACCACTTCCACACACTCATGTAATGGTTCACCATTCTTTGGTAGATCAGGAAGAAGTGTAGCAGGATTTAATACACTACATCTCTTCAACTGGATGTTCTCACTACCCATAAACATAATTTCATATTTAGAAAGTCTTTGATATGAATAAGCTTGAGTATGAAATTTTCTCATCAGTGCTTCTATTTGCTGTGAACAGTATACAGTCAATGGACATGCCAAAACTAAGTCAGATGACTTCTGGACTAACACAGCAGTAGCAGCTATCTCCTACAGACAAGGTACAGTCCCCATAGCTATGGGATTTAGCTGACAGCTATAATACTAATAGAATGATAACTTTGTCCCAAAGTCTGTATAAATACCTCAGAAGCTATTCCGTTGGTCTCATTAAAAAATAATTGGAATGGTTTTACATAGTCTGGAATATCCAAAGCAGGAGAAGACAAAATGGCTTTCTTAAACTTAGCAAGAGCTTACAGATGTTCAGGCTTAAGTTTCAGAGGTTCAGGTTCTATATTCCTAGTCAGATCAATAAGACACTTAGTTATCTGGCTGTAAACAGGTATCCATTGTCTACAGAATGCAATTGTTCCACGAATAGCTCTGAGCTGCTTCTTAGTTTTCGGAGCAGTCAGTTTTGGATATCAGCTATTCTTTTCTGAGAGATACTTATCAAACCCTCTGATAACACAAATCGTAGATATTGCACTCTAGGCAAAATCCACTGTAATTTTGCCTTGGAAATCTTATGTCCATGCTTATACAATTTCAACAAAAGAATTCTTCTATCCCTTAGACACACTTGGCACTTGGGGACTCAAGGAGGATATCATCCACAAAATGCACCAGTTTGCTCTCTTTGAATGTTATACCCTAAAGGCTTTAAAATTTGTGAAAACTTACTTGGTAAATCTGAGATACCTTGAGGTAAATGAGTCCAGGTCTACTGTTTCTATTCCCAAGTAAAACCAAAGATCTTTTGGGAATCATCATGAATGGAAATAGAGAAAAAAAATCTGAGCATAAGTCTACCACAGCGAAATATCTTGCCTGGTTTGGAGTGGAAGAAATTATAGCAGCTGGACTTGGTAAAACAGAATTAATTTTGATTACATAATCATTGACATCCCATAAATCCTGGATAAAATGATACACAGATCTGCCATTCTCATCTAACTTTGGCTTTTTAATAGGAAGAATGGGAATATTAAATTCTGAGAAGAAAAGTATTATGATCCCTTGTTGGATTAGGGATCCTATGATTGGTCTTGTTCTCTCTATTGCTTCCTTAGTCAATGGATATTGAGGTACCCAAGAAACTGGTCCTTCCTTAGTCCTCACTCTGACTGGAGTAGCAGATTTTTAAAATCCCACATATGTAGAAGACTTTGACCAGAGATCCATAGGGATCTCATCAGGTATTGGATAAAATGAACCTGATTCACCCTCTGTATTCACTGAATCTAAGAGAAGTGGATTAATTATTGGTTCCATTTGCTATACACAGAAGTTTTCAGGATTCAGAGATAAAACATAACTTAGAGGGCCCAGTGCTACTTTAGTTGTGAGACCCAGAAAACTATGAATTTTCCTGAATGAAATCCTCAGAAATTTAAGATTCATATCCAAACTGGAAAAATGAAGTTGATAGAAAATACATATAGCTCAAATTATGATATAAATATGAATTGACATACCATCAACCTAATGCATCAATATGTCAGTCTTAGACCAAAAAGCTGAGTTTGGATTTGGGCTACAAATTGAATAATAAAAGTAGCAGAAAATCTAGCTATTTTTCATATGGGAAACTACAATGTATTTATAGATCCTAAACTTCAAGCCATTTCAAAATCTTATT
Organism: Monodelphis domestica; assembly: GCF_027887165.1. Taxonomy (NCBI): domain Eukaryota; kingdom Metazoa; phylum Chordata; class Mammalia; order Didelphimorphia; family Didelphidae; genus Monodelphis; species Monodelphis domestica. Next base: position 517,237,799 of record NC_077229.1, on the reverse strand, counting down.
CCTTTGAAACCAAGATTTTCTTTTATTCTTATACTGTGGCATTCTGCAAATGTTTTTTAAATCTTCAGAAAAATTTAAATTCCAAATCAAAGGGCAAATAGAAAGATATAAGATGGATAAAAGAAGCATCACAAGCTATTATTAATATGTATTTACATATGAAAAGCAGCATAAAAGATTTGATCTAGGACTTATTTGGTTTAAAACTATAAACTTTTCTTTGAGGGAGAATGAGTGACAACAGAAAAACAGTCCACAAAGAACCTGGCTACTCACAAGATCTCCAAATAATAAAATCTAACTACTTCATTAGATAGATTTTTTTTAATTCATGAAAAACATGAAGAGTTGTATTTGACAAAAAATGTGGAAAGAATACCTTTGTCACATGGTTGAAGATATTACATACTCATGTAATTGAAGATCCACTAAATTGATAAAATAATTAGTAAATGGTACCTATAGTAATTATTATTTCTAATATTATAGACAGAATATAAACACTACTGTCTAATGCATTTATCTTTTCCTTTTCCCTAGGTAATTTAGATCATTGTCTGTTTGAGAGATATAATAAAAAGCCCAATGATAGCACCTATCTCCCAGGGTTGTTTTAAGGATAAAATGAGATAATATATATATAAAGCATTTTGCAAACCTTTTAATGCTAATGATGATGATTCCTTCAATGGTCTATCATTGTGCTAGTTATTTAGGGTATGAATACAAAATTGAAAGTAGTAGCTATCTTCAAGAAACTTGTTTAGTTAGAGGACTCTTTATGTATGTAAATAGGCAAAGATAACATAGACAAAAGGTAATTTTGAAAGATGGTTATTAGTTCTCTTGGCTGGGATTCATCTTCATCATGATCTCGAATCTCTTGCTTCCTTAGTTCTTTCACAGACCATCATTCTTAAACTAGGTACCGTCTCCTCCCTTCTCCAGTCTGACCCCTTAGTGAACCAGTTCATGTGTTCTATTCTCTTCTCTTAAATTCATTGCCTCTTTGTCCTATGGCCAATCTCACTATCCCACTATCACTGCCTTCACTCTTACTCAGATGCTTCTAATTGATGCACTATCTAATATACCACAGTGGATACTTCAAACCTTTTCATTCTTCCTCAGATTTCTTATGGTTCCTTCTTCCTCTCTTCTTCTCAGTTGAGAACCATGCTCTCCCTCTATTTTGATGAAAAAAAAGTCTATTCCAAATGTGTCCTCTACTCCCCATCTTCATCATCTCCTAGATGCCTTCTGCCACTAATTCTACCATCATCCATCTCTCACTAGTGAAATAGTCCTACCATCCTTTTTATAAACACCTTCTACATGCACAAGTGATACAATCTCTAGAAGATGTTCCTGTTCATGATCTCTACCTTCTCATTTATCTTTAATTTTTGATCTGCCTGTTGGCTTCCTCCATATTATCTACAAGCATGTCTATGTCTCCACCATTCAAAAAGAAAACTGACTTGATTCATCCATTGCCAGTAGGCATTGTTTTGTGATTAAACTTCTAAATAAGAACATCTAAACAGGTGATTACATTTCTCTCCCTTTTTCTCTCTGTCTCTGTTTCTGTCTCTGTCTCTGTGTCTGTCTCTCACTCTCTTCTTAGTTCTGTAAATCTTGAAATTTCTCAGACTTGTGAATGTTAAAAATTTCCACATTGGGGAATTCTCCATTGGAACAATTCCCTACTGGGAACATTCCCCATTTTGACAGTGAGAACTCTACTTGGATAAGAAATGGGAGGACCTCTGCTCCACTCATACTTAGGACTGCCTTAGGGGAAAAAACTCCTTGCTAAACAATGAGGGTACTTGGGCCCATACTTATAGTGAGGCAAAAAGTTATTTAAGCCATGCCTATTTTTAGAAGTAATACAAAGGGATGCTAAGTATCTATTAAAGGTCAGGCAACTTGTAAACTTGCCAGGAGCAAAGAGGTGAAAACTTATTCAGAAGTTTTTTCTGGTTCAAACTTACTAAAGGGATTAGTTGACCCAGCAGTGTTTTTAGAATGGGTTGTCCTTTGGAAAACGTCTACTATGATTGGTAGATGGAAGAACTTAGGGGAGGTGACATAGGAGAAAACCCCCTATATAAGAAAAAGCAGAATCCTTTTGGAGAGATTCCTTTTGGAGAATTCCTTTTGGAGGATCTCTGATGAGGACCGCTTGGGAAGAATCTCTTAAGAGAGGCTCTGGAGAAGGGAAACTCTTGGAGGACAATCTCTAAGGAGGTCTCCCTGGAGCTCCTCTGAGGGGACTCTGTCCCTCTGGAGGCTCTTGAGAGAGGCCCTTTGAAACAGTCTCTGCTTGGAAGGCTCTTTGAGGAAGACTCTGACTGGAACTCTCTCTGAGGAGACTCTGTCACTAGAATCCTTGCTTAGACAGACCTTGTGGTGAATGATAAAAGACTGACTGACTGATCTCTCTCTCTTAAGACTCAGGTCTAGGCCATGTTGGCTTAAGGCCCTTCATAATTATTTCCTTTTTCTCTCTCTCTTTTCTTTAATTCCTCATTGTATTATTAATTAAATTCTCTATAAAACCCAGTTGACTTGGGTATATTCATAATTGGGAATATTTCCCTGGCAACCACCTTATATTTGAGTTAAAACCACTGTAGTGAAACATATTTTCTGTGGTCACTAATTTACTCACCCACTCTTATATCTACTACAATTTATATCTTCCACTATTTTACTCACTACAGTTTATAGCCTTCAACCATTTTAACTCTTACAGTTTATGACCCCAACTCTTTTAAATGTTACAGTATATGGCAGACAACTATTTTAAATATAACAGTTCTCTACAATCTAGATTCTTATTTCATTATTCAATCAAATATACTATCTCCAAAGTTAATAACCATCTCTTAATTTCCAAATGTCATGTCATTTTCTCAGTCTTCATCCTTCTTAATCTCTGCAACTCTCCTTTGCAATTCTCTGTTCAGAGAAAATGAAGTGCTTAAATCAACACAATTAAAATCAATAACATATTATATGGGTTAATTGAAAACTAATACATTTAAAGAAATTTAATTCACAAATTGGAAAATTTTGGAGTTATAATCTGCAAACTCTGGTTTTTAAGAGATGGAGGTATTAGAAAATCAATACCTGGGTGTATTAAAATGTAATTGGGGAATAGTAAACAAAGAAGTAAAATATAATAAAACATTTATAATAATGTGTGTTTTTCTCAGTCAAAATTGCCTCTGAAGATGCTTATTTATGGTGTGGTGTCTCCTATTTCTATTTGAGTTTAATGCCATTGTCTTACAATATGCTATAGGGATTATCTTATAGGAGTGACTGGGATGGTAACTGTGGAAAGCATTTCTCCTACTCTCAGGGCTTACAGAGGAGAAGACACTGACTGACACATTTCCCTTCTTATTCCCCTGACTATGAGGAAAATTTCTTTAAGTTTGTTCTCCCCTTACTTGAAGGCCACAATGGAGTTCCTCTGGAGACTCTAAAGGTTGGTATTTTCAATTTTTTGAACTTGGTCAAGCACTTATCCAGGTTCAGCTCAGTGGGAAAAAAAAAGTTAAATTCATAGGTACTGATCAAAATGACACATCAAAGGTTGTTTTAATAATCTTTGGGAGAAAACTTTACATAAGTGCCATTTCAAAGAACTCAACAGACTTCCGGTTTCAAACTGTTGAATTCTTTGAAATGGCACTTATGTAAAGAAAGTATAAGAATATCACCCTGAAGACCCTTGTAGTCCTAACCTATTTAATACTCAGTTTTTGAGTCAAAAGGAGCATTAGAACAACAGTCATTATTCCTGAAAAGATTTCAATCAAAAAGCTGATGCTGAATGAATTCTGGCCTTTTCCCACCATTTTTTACACAGCCATTATTAGAACACAGTGAAATCAGCACAAGGCTGAAAAAATCATATTCAGTAATTCATTATTGTCCTTTCCAAGAATACATGTCCAAAACTGAAGGGTGACCCTCAACAAAACCAGTGGGTTTTATACTACCAAATTAGTTCATAGTTCTTGTCACTAGAGGTGAATATTGGTTTGAAGTCATAGTTTTGGAGTGTGAAAAAGTCATGAGCTATTCATAGATGGTAAAGTCAATGGCAGTAGTGGGTACAGTTTCCTTTGGTTTGTCTGGTAGGGTACTCCATAGGTTCTCTGGTATCTTTATTTATGTTTTAAACTATAATATTATTTTACAATTACATGTAAAAACAATTTTAACATTTTTTTTAATTTTTGAGTTCTAAAATTTCTTCTCCTTCCCATTCTCTTGCCCTCCCCCCACCCCACCAGTCTTCCCTCTCTGTAAGAAGCAATCTGATATAGATTTTATTGTGTGCAATCATGTAAAGCATTTTTCTCTATTTGTCATTTTGTGGAAGAGATCTCAAACAAACAAACAAAAAAGAAAAATGAAAGCGAAATATAGAATATTTTGATGAGCATTCAGACTCCATCAATTCTTTCCCTGAAATCAGATAACATTTTTATCATTCTCCTGGATTGTCTTCAATCACTATATTGCTGAGAATGTATCATTCACAATTGTTCATCAAAAATTATTGCTGTTTCTATGTACAGTATTTTTCTGATTCTAATCATGTTACTTTGTATCATTTCATGTAAGTCTTTCTGGGATATTTTTTTCTGAAATCTTTCTGCTGGCCATTTCTTATAACACAATTGTATTCTATTACATTCATATATGACAACTTATTCAGCCATTCTCCAATTGATGGATGACCCCTCAATTTCCAATGCTTTGCTACCAAAAAACATCACGGATTAAATATTTTTATACAAATAGGTCCTTTCCCATTTTTTCCAACTTCTTTGGGATATAGATCTAGTAGAGATATTGCTGAATCAAAGGTATGTATGCTTTTAGAACCCTCTGAGCATAGTTCAAAACTGCTCTCCAGGATGTTCAGGTCATGTCACAACTCCACCAATAATTCATTAGTGTCCCTACCTTCAAACATTCCCTCCAAAATTTATCATTTTTCATTTTCCATCATATTGGACCATCTGAAAGGTCTGATATGCAACCTGGTGTCTTTATGCTAAGAAAACTTCAAAGAGTCATCTATAGTATCTGTGATGTAGGTAGGATTCTAGTAAAAGGGAAGGGGAAGGAAAGAGAACAAGCATTTATGAAATATCTGTTATAAGTCATACATAGTGCTAAGGAATTTTAAAAATTATATCATTTAGTTCTCATAAAAACCATGGACAGAAGGTGCTATTATTATCCCCATTTTACATTGAGGAAACTGAGGCAGATAGAGGTTGAAAAACTTTTCAAAACAACATATAGATAGAAAGGGTCTGAGGCTGGATTTGAACTGAGATCTTCTTGATTTCAAGCCTCTCACTCTACTCATTGCTCCGCCATATTGTAGTAGGTACTATTAAAAGTATCTATAATTTGGATAAGGGGAAGTAAAATAATACATAGGGAAAAACATATAAATATTGTATTTATTTTAGTATAGAAGAGGTGAAGAAAAGGGAAAATGTGAAATCTAAATTCTTTAACCCACTAAATAAACAATATCTGACTTACACTATACTAAACACTAAGTTATCTAAAAGGAAATCCAACAGGGGTCAGTTTCTCACAAAGAGTCCTTGTTGAGCCAGAAATAGGAGTCCAGATGATGTCCTCAGATGTCCCTGCAGGGTAGAGATCTTTCCCCAGTCTGGTTGTCCATCAAGAAGACTAGAGTTATTCTTTGACCACAGCTAGAAAATCCTCAAGGCCAATTGTTTCATGGATGGGTTCAAGATGATTCACAAATACACCTGTCTCCTTCCTCTCTCAGGTCCAGAATGCTGTTGGAGAAATGTCTCTTCAACAGTTTGGAATCCTGACAGCACTGGGAGAATTCTGAGTCTTGAGGGCTTGTCACTCAAACTCTTTGCCCCTTGTAATTTCCCTTGCTACAGTACAGAGATTATAATATCAATTTGAATAAGCACACGCCTATTTATATAGGGCATATTCAAGTATAGGGCATAGTCTGGAGTCCATGGGATTATTATGCCAGCCTAATTTGGGGATTAGAATTCTTTGACAGAAGGTTTTAATCATAGTCAAAAGTGTCTTAAAAATGAGATAAGGTAAGATAACAGCTGTTCCTGATGCTTTTACCTTCTGCCCCTAGAATCCTTCTCTTCCATTCTACTGTCTTTCTTTTACATACAGAGTGCCCACGTTTGGCATCTGTAAAAACTTCTCTACCTGGAGAGGGTCCCAGAAGACCATATTTTCACCTCTTTGCCTCCTTATTCAGTCTGTAGCTTCATTATGATCCTAGGAACAATTTTTTAATATTTATTAGAGTATTTACAAAGTAAATTTTCAGAGAGTATCCAGTGTTTAAAATGAATTTGGGGGACTTTGGAATGGTCACATATGAATCAACAACTATTTAGAAGTCACCACATTCTGAGTAAACCAGTGTTGCCTGGAAAATATGCACACCAACTCATTCATTCTCCACACTGATTTTCCCCACTCCAAATTAAGAAAAGTTTACATCATAACTTTTTTTGTTTGTTTTTTAATTTTGCTTTAAATTTTTTTTTGTATTTTCCCATTTTTACATGATTAATTTTCTTCCTCTTCTGTAAAAAATAGACTCGAATACAGGACTACAATCCCCACGAGCCTTTGCTCCACTTCCCCAGAATGCCTTGTAATCTCACCTGGGCTGAGATCGAGAAGGTATTTAAGCTGATTCAAAGGCTTTTGAGTGGCTCTCTCTCTCTCTTGGCTCTTTTTGGACTTCCGTTTTGGAGCAGGTGGTCTCTTGTGTGATGTGAGGTTATTTTGTCTAGGCCTCTGGCCTAGGCACATGTTTCTTACTTGTATATTCTTTAATCTTTAACCTTTAATAAACCTCTAAAAAATATAATACTCCTTGCAGAGAGAAACTAATTTCTACCTGCCTCAGTTTCCCCGTCTCCCCTAAATTTTAATCTTTACACTTCCCTGTTTCCTCTCTTCTTTCAGAGCTAACAAGCAATTCCCCTTGGTTATAAAAATGATATTACTTGACACCTATTTCCATATTATTCATTTTTGTAAAAGAGGAATCTTTTAAAATGAAAATCCCAAATCATATACCCATATAAACAAGTGAAAAGTCATATATTCTGTATTTCGAATCCCACAGTTCTTTCTTTCAATATGGACTTTATCACAAGTCCCTCAGGATTGTCCTAGATCCTTGCATTGCTACAAGTAGTAAAGTCCATTATATTGAATAGTTCCACAAGGTTTCACTTTCTGTGTATACTGCTCTCTTGGTTCTGTTCATTTCACTTTGCATCATTTCATGGAGGTTCTTCCATTTCATATAGAAATCCTCTAGTTCATCATTCCTTACAGCACAATAGTATTCAATCACCATCTTATATCACAATTTGTTCAGCCTTTTCCCAATCAAGGGACACCTCCTCATTTTATAATTTTTTACCGCCAGAAAGAGTACGGCTGTGAATATTTTTGTACAACCCTTTTTATTATTTCTTTAACATACAAATTTAGTAGTGTCATTGCTATATAAAAGGACATGAATTCTTTTAAAGTCCTTTTTGCATAGTTCCAAATTGCCTTTGAGAATGGATGGATCAATTCACAATTCCACCAATGATGCATTGGTGTCCCAATTTTGCCACATCCCCTCCAACATTTATTATTTTCTTTTACTGTCATGTTGACCAAACTGCTAGGTATGAAGTGGTACCTCAGAATTCTTTTGATTTACATTTCTCTGATCAGGAGGGATTTTGAACACTTTTTCTTGCCATTATTCATAGTTGTGATTTCTTCCTCTGAAAACTGTCTATTCATATCCCTTGACCATTTGTCAATTGGGGAATTGCTTGATTTCTTGTACATTTGACTGAATTCCTTATAAATTTGAGAAATTAGACCTTTATCAGAGATTTTTGTTATAAAATGTTTTTCCCAAAAACATGTGGTTGATCACATGGTTTGATGGAGATATGACTGGGGTTTTTGGCTTAAAAAGTTCACTTTATTGCAAATATGAATAATATGTAAGTAGGTTTTGAACAATCATATGTGTATGTAATTGCTTGTCAGCTCTAGGAGGGGAGACAAAAGAGGGGTGTGAAAAAATTTTTAAAAATCATGTAACCATGGAAAAGATTCTAAATAAACAAATATTCTTTTAATGTTTTTATCCCAATTTGTTACTTCCCTTCTAATTTTGTTTATATTGGTTTTGTGTGTAAAAATACTTTTAAAATTTAATATAATCAAAATTATTCATTTTACATTTTGTAATTTTCTCTATCTCTTTCTTGGTCTTCAATTCTTTCCTTTCCCAGAGATCTGACATACACTATTCTATGTTCATCTAATTTACTTATAACTTGCCTCTTAATATTTGTCATTTACCCATTTTGAACTTATCTTCTTATAGGGTATGAGATTTTGATCCAAAACTCATTTCTTCATACTGTTTCCCAATTTTCACAGAAGTTTTTGTCAAATAGTAGGTTCTCATCCCAAAGGCTGGGATCTTTGGATTTATTGAACACACTAGCTTGCTGAGGTAGTTTACCATGTCTATTCCACTGATCCACTCATATCTCTTAGCCACTACCATATTGTTTTGATTATCATTGCTCTATAGTACAATTAAAGATCTGTTATTTCTAGGCCTCCCTTCTTTACACTTTTTTCATTAGTTCCCTTGATATTCTTAATCTTTTGTTCTTCTGGGTGAACTTTGTTATGTTTTTTTTTCTAATTCCACAAAAATTTATTTTACTAGTTTGATAGGTATGGCACTGAATAAGTAAATTAATTTACTCAGGATTGTCATTTTTATTGTATTAGCTTGTCCTACCCATGAGCAATTATTTTTTTCCAATTGTTTAGATCTAGTTTTATTTTTGTGAAAAGTGTTTTGTAGTTATATTCGTATAATTCCTGAATTTATCTTGGGAAATAGATTCCCAAATATTTTATATTGTCTAGAATGATTTTAAATCGAGTTCTTCTTTCTCTCTCTTCCTGTCGAGTTTTATTGGAAATATATAGAAATGCTAATTAATAAGAGGTATATTTTGTACCCTACAACTCTCCTAATGTTATTATTTCCACTATCTTTTTAGTTGATTTTCTTGCATTCTTTATGTATACCATCATATCATCTGCAAAAATGTGATAGCTTATTTTCCTCATTGCCTAATTTGATCTGTTCAATTTCTTTTTCTTTTCTTATTGATACTTATAGCATATCTACTACAATATTAAATAATAATGGTGATAATGGGCATTCCTGTTTCACTTCTGATCTCATTGCTAAGGCTTCCAATTTATCCCCATTGCCGATCATACCTGTTGTTGGTTTTAAATAAATACTGCTTACTATTTTGAAGAAAGGCCACTTTACTTCTATATTTTCTAGGGATTTCAATAAGAATGAGTGTTGCATTTTGTCAAAGGCTTTTTCTGCATCTATTGAGATAATAATGTGATTTCAATTAGTTTGGCTATTGATATGGTTAATTACGTAGATGGTTTTCCTAATATTGATTTAGCCTTACATTTCTGGTATAAATTCCACCTCGTCATAGTAAATAATTTTTGTGATAATTTGCTGTAGTCTCTTTGCTAGTATTTATTTGGGAGCTTGTTCATCCTGTCTTGAGAATGAGCTGTGAAAAGAATTTTGTAAGACTTCTTCTTTGCTTATTTAGTCAAATAGTGTGTAGTATATTGGAAATAGTTGTTCTTTATATGAGTGATAGAATTCACTTTTGAATGCATCTGGCTCTGTGGACTTTTTTCTTAGGGAGTATCTTGATGGCTTATTAAATTTCTTTTTCTGAGATGAGGTTATTTAAGTATTCTATTTCCTCTTTTGTTAATCTAGGCAATTTATAATTTATATTTTTGTAAATATTCATCCATTTCATCTAGATTGCCATATTTATTGCCATGTAATTTGTTGTCATGTAAATAGCTCTTAATAATTGTCTTAATTTCATCTTTATTAGAGGTGAGATCCCCCTTTCCATTCATGATACTGATAATTTGATTCTCTTCTTTCTTTTTTTAGATTAACCAGTACTTTATTTATTTTATTTGTTGTTTTTTTTTTTAAACAACAGTTCCTAATCTTATTTATTAGTTCTAAAGTTCTTCTACCTTCAGGTTTTCTTTTATTTTTAATATTTCCAATTTTGCCTTTATCTGAAGGTTTTTAATTTGTTTCTTTTTCCTAGAATTTTTTGGTTGAATGCTCAATTTGTTGATCTCCTCTTTCTCTTTTTTGTTAATATAATTACCCAAGGATAGAATTTTCCCCATGTTTACTGCTTTGGCTGTATGCCATAAATTTTGATATGTTGTCTCCTCATTGTAATTCTATTCAATGAAATCAGTATTTTTCCCATAATTTGCTATTTTACCCACCAGTTTTAGAGAATTAGATTATTTAACTTCCAGTTAAATTTTAATTTACCTCTCCATGAACCTTTATTAATTACAATTATTATTGCATTATGATATAGAAATGTTGGGTTTATTATTTTTGCTTTTCTGCATTTGTTTGTGTGTTTTTATTCCTTTGTACATGGTCAATATTTGTATATGTACGATGTGCTGCTGAAAACAAGGTATATTCCTTTTTTTCCCCTATTTACTTTTCTTCAAATATCTATTAACTTCAATTTTTCTAAAATTTAATTCACTTATCTTTCTTCTTTCTTATTTATTTTTTATTTGATTTATCTGGATCTGATAGAAGGTTGAGGTCTTCCACTAGTATAGTTTTACTATATATATTTTCTCCTTAACCTCCAACAGTTTCTCCTTTAAAAATCTGATTCCTATACTATTTGGTGCATATATGTTGAGTATTGATATTTTTTCATTGTCTACACTGTCTTTTATAAGGGTATAATTACCTTTGTTATCTCTTTTAATCAGATATATTTTTGCTTTAGCTTCCTAAGACATCATGATTGCTACTCCAGTCTTCTTTTTCTTGGTTGATGCCCAATAAATTCTGTTCTGGCCTCTTACCTTTACCTTGTATGTGCTTACTGTAAGGATGATATTAGAAAATAAATATTGTTTTATTAGTTTAGAGATAAGAAGTAAAGTGGCTGACTTGAGAAAAAAACTGGAGTTTGAAGCAGATCTGAGAGAGCATGTTAATTTCAGATATGACAGTTATAACCATTTTTCTATGTCAATTACTGTCTCTGGAAATTGGCAGAGACATACTCTCAGAGAGTCTCAGGGCTGGAGGAGGTAACATCTTTGCCTTGCTATGTCTGAGGGAAAGATCTGAAGGAACTTAGTGTTTTCCTTTTCCAACTTGGGAAATACTTTGACTATTTATTATAGTTTTCATAGCCTGTTTAACTCTGGGAAAATCAAAGAAAACCTGGTCTTTGATTTGGACTTTGAGACTGTTAAGACTCAGAGTCCTAACTTGATTCTTGCTGTCAACCAGCTAGCCTTTGCTATTTTATAAATTGAAGGTGAAGTTAAGATTTATAAGGATAATACCAGTAGTTTTTATTTAGATAGTAGGATTAGTGTAGCCCGTGAAACACAGGAGAAGCCCTTCCTTGTGGAACCTGGGAGTTTATTTGGGTGGATTTAGAATCCCTTAGAATTAGAAATCTTTTATTCATCCTTATATATTTCAAATAACATTTTATTTTTATAATAAGATTTTCTTTAGCATCCTTGTGCCTGGCCCTGAAGGGAAGTTCACATTTGAGCTTCACTTCACCACTGAGGATACTTTTAATTATTTCTATCAAAAGTATCTGAATAATTTTGAACAGTTTTTGAACCTCTGTTGAACAGTTTTCTATCTATATTTTGTGTAGCTTGCCATTATTATTATTATTAATTTTTTCACTACCTGTTTCATGTGTGTCTCTTGTAAACAACAAAGGATTGTATTTTGGTTTTTAATCCACTCAATTTGCTTCCATTTTATAGGTGAGTTCACCTATCTCATTCACATTAACAGTTGTGATTGCCATCTGTGTATTTCCCATCATTATTTCCTCTTTTAATCCTGTCCTTTCTCCCTTCACTATTTCCCTTCACACCAATGTTTTGCTTTTAATCAGTCCCACTTTCCACCATCTTTATTTATTCCCTTTTCCACATCCTCCATTCTTATTACCCTCCTACTCTTTAGGGTCTTTTAATTGCCTCTCCACAAACTTTTCCCTCTCTTCTATTACTCCCCTCCTCATACCCCACTTCCTTATTCCCCTTCAACTTCTCTATAGGGTAAGATATAATTATCTACCCCAATAAATTTGGCTGTTCTTCCCTCTCTGAACCAATTCCACTGAGAGTAAGGTTTAAATATTACATGTCACCACCCTCATTCTCACCTTTTTGTAATAGTATTCTCCCCCCACACCTTCAATACATCTTTGCAATATGTTAAAAAAAAGGAGTAAATAATTTATCTTTGGCATTCAAGGCCATCTGTAATCAGATAAGAGTCTAAAATTCCTGTTGCTTTTCATATAACTTCACTTTAACAGATTCCATGAATCAGTCAAGCCAGGGTACTTGATACTAATCCAAACAAATCATTTGCTTTTCAGTATATGTATCTTTGCTCACTTCAATTATTGTGCTTAAATGTCTGCTCCATTTCATCATTAACTGAAAGCCTAGAATCTGAGAGTAAAAAAGAGACATCCAAAGCCAAATACACATTGAATTAAATGGCCCTCTACAAGATATGCCCATTTTACTTAAACAGTTAACCTGCCATCTTTTCCACTTCCATATTTCTGAAATCTCTTAGAGCACAAACTGATGCATCTCTCTTTTGAATTTATGTATCTGCATATTATTCACATATTTCCTACTTTGCCTTATTAAATTTATTTATGTATGTCATACTTTTCTTATTAGACTTTAAGATCCTTGAGTACATATCTCCTTTCATACCTCCTGGTGTCTTCATTTCCTAGCACAGAGCTTTTTACATGGAAGTCACTAATTTTTGTATTAAATAACAGAATCTATACTCTACAACTCTGTGTAGGGTTTTATGAATTATTTAATAAAAATCTCCCAATCATAAAGCAATGGTATCTTTATTCCTTTAATATCTCAAATGCAGCATTCTATCACTTCTGTTCTGGAATCAATTAATTCCCTGACCGCATTCCTTTTTCCTCAGAATACTACTTAGAGTACCTTAATATCATTTATACAACCACCTGTTTATTTTCACTTTTCAGCAATCCTATCTAGTCCAGGAGATCCCACATGAACTATATGAAACATTAGGAGAAAATTCCTCACTCATATTGCAATAGAAACATATTTCTTAGGTACCAAAGCACTCTAGGTTGAAATCTTTGGCTTTCCTCACTTGATTTAGAAAATCATTTCTGTAACTGGTCATATTTAATCTAGGCAAAAACCTGAGAGGAAAAGATCAAAGGCCAAAATACACCTGGGATGCCAAGAAGCTTTCAACTTTGAAAGAAACTGTCTTCAAAGTTAAAAAAAAATTGGCATCAGAAAAGCAAATGATAAATGTTCCCTACAAAGGTAAATTCTGATTTCTTCTGAGTGGATTACCAAAGCAATATTTCTTCACCTATAATGACAATAACCTCTCCAAAGCAATTAGTGATGGCAACTAAAATAATTGTGTATAAAGGTACCTTGCATTTTATACTTAATTTGACATTGAATTACATCACATCCTGGGAAGAAAAAAAGGTGGGTTAGAGATGCCCTCTATCATCCATGACACTGCTAAGCATTTACAGTGATCAATACAATGTAGTGAACCACTCTTACCAGTTCAAGGTCAATGTCTTGTGAAGTCCTAATAAATAATAATGATAATGTTGCAACTAAGCAGACAAGTGCCCTTTTTCAATGCTGAGAGAGCTACTGGCCTAGGAATTTATGCTCCATACTTTGTAATTAACCATAAGGGACATCTTCCCAGAACTTTACTGGGTCATTGGAGCCTCTCTGGCTATAGAGGAGGGAACTAGGGAATTTAGTTTGAAGTCTGGCAGACTTTAGTTTGGGAATTACCATAGCATTTTTTTTTCAAAGCAAAAGGCATAAACTTTCCATTTGCTGGCAAAGCTGACATGTAGCAAACTCTGAACTTAGCCAACAATGGCAAGTATTTTTCAGATTTTTGTTTGTACAATTGTGTCTTGGCCTCATTATATGTGATGCTAACACTGGTATATAATTCGGGCTGGATCTGCTCACAGCTCAGTTGCAGCTGGTATTAGAGGTCTAGATGTAGGCTCAATAAGAAGACATTGGAGAAAACTGTAAATAAAAGAGAAGTTAGCACAATCAACAAATTGGAAATGAATGTCTGGAGAACAACTGGAGTCAGGTAGGGAGGCCACCAGTATTGGAAACCTGAACAGAAGGCTGACCCTGGGATTCTTGCATTAGATAATTAAGGAGAGATAAAGAAGACAAGGGAGGCTATTTTTAAGAGCTATCTCTTGGCAAAATTTGCTTGGGATGTCCTCTGAGATCAGTGTAATCAAAGGGAATGCTATATAACTCCTCCATGTGAGAAAACTACAAATCAGATATTTATTATTTTAACCAAAAAATAAAAGTAAATAAAAAGAAATTCCAAGCTTGGTATAAGTCTCTCTTATTCTCAGTTACTCAATGTTCTATACTGGAATGTGCCTTAAATTAATAAAAATATTAATCAGTTAATGTTAATTGTTTAAATTTGAGTCTGAAGTGAAGTTTTCATGAACTGATTCAGAGCTAGGTGAGTAAAAAGTAGAAAAACATTTTCTATACCTAATTACTAAGATAAATGACCTTGAAAGCCCTACGAATGCTAATTGATATCATGAACAACCTTGATTCCAGAAAGCTGATAAAGCTACTTATTTCCTCACAGAGATGATAGATAAGGCATATATGTGTGTTTGCATGTGTATATGTGTGTGTTTGAGAGAGTCTATCAACTGTCACATATATACATGGATACACATATCCATAAATGTGTATATAAATACCTATATAATTATATATAACAAACATGTGCAAGGACATTCCAGAGAAGTTATCTAAGAATAGATGTGTAGACTTATAAAGCTATATATTTAGGTGTATAAATTAATATGCATATATTGATACATGTGATATGTATGTGTATGTGAGTATGTGGGTATATATATATATATATATATATATATAATTATACCAATGGAGATCAAATATCATCTGGCTTCAGAGTTGAAAAGGAGGAAGAAAACAAGTTGGATTGCTTTGTGTAGATTTCAAAGCTTTTTTATTCACTCCAAAGTTCCCATCAAATTAATGAAATCTGTTCAATAATAATATTTACCAATGTTGTTACATGGCAGAGAGGCATAGACTATTATGGCCTTGAAATAATCAATGATAGATATCACAAAGGGATGATGAAAAAGTAGATAATCATTATGAACAGATTTGCAAACAAAAAGGATTCAAGATGGTGCCTTAGAATTAGCAATAGTTGATTCCTCTGTGAAAACCCTGACACCAATCAAAAACAAAGCCCTTTTATTACAAAAACAGGCTAATGCTGAGGACCCTCCCACTTGATTCAGCTTAAAAAGGTACTCAGAGGAGGTTGAATTTCTCAGTTTAAGGGAAAGAAAGGAAGAAAGGAAGGAAGAAAGAAAGAAAGCCCAAGGACCCCACCCCCACCTACTGTGCTGAGATTCAAGCAGTTGGTGGGATCTCAGGGTAAGGGCTTGGTCCTGGAGGAAGTGCCTTGCTACTGCAGCTACTCCAGGCTCAGGGCTCTGACCATAGCTGGCAGGAAGGCAGTTGGAGGAGAGGGGCAGAGAGGAGGGCAGCCTTGTCACAGCCTCCAGCCACCACTCCTCCATCTTGGGCCTCTGCCTCTGGAAGTTTTGGCCTCAGGGCACATTCAACTCTGCAGATCAGCTCAAGTGGCTTAATCAAGTCTATAGATAGTGCAGATAAGAAACCTCCAGAGGGCAGAAAAGCTCAATTCCTAACACCCCTCCTACTTAACTGAGACTTCTGGAAAGGACCCCACTGACTGGGATTCAGGGTGAAGATTACAACCACAACAGAGTACCTTGGTACCACCAAGGGAAGCTCAGGGCTCTGCCTGGGTAGTTGGCAGGGAGGTGCCTTGCAGAAGGTAAGAGAGGAGGATGCGGGTAACTACCTCCCACCTCCACACCTTCATTTTCACCTTCAGCCTCTACCGGCAGCTGGGGAAGATCTAGCCTCAGGGCACATTAATACAACAGATCAGCTCCAACAGTCTAATCCAGTTTATCAGCAGAACAGAGAAGAATCCCCTTTGTGGCAGAAAAGCCCAAATTCACAGGTCCAGCACATAAACAGAGGAGTAAGAATGCAGCCAATAAGGAGGGGGAAAGAAGGAAAAAATATGAGTAAACAACAGAAAAAAAATTACAATTGACAGCTTCTATTCAGGTAATGAACAAAGAACAAATGAAACAGAGAAGGACCAAGGAATAACAAGCAAAAATGCAGGACCTCCAGCAAATGGAACCCAGGCTTTGGGAAAACTCAAAACACAATTGAAAAAAATTTTTTTCTATGTTTACCTGATTCATGATTCCCACTGTGGAAAGGAAACTAGAACAAGGTCTGGACTTTCTGCCACTGTGTTGGAAAAAGCAACAGTGGGATTATTAGAGAGAGAAGAAATTGACAAGACTGACAGTTGGTGGGGGAAGGGACAACTGGGAGTGGCAGTTGGTCTTGTGACTAACACTTCCTTCCTGGTGTGGGAAGTGGGAGGTACTTTTCTTCCGAGTCTTAGGATAAAGGCGCTCCTATATTCTTCAGCCAGAAGAGACAGGCCCAACCAGCTCTGAAAGTCAGAACTTTTCTTGTTGCTTGCTGTCTACTGCTTCTAAGAGAAACCTTCCACCAGCCTGTGAGGCCTGGCCTCAGCTCCATAGCTGAGAAAGACTCCAACCTTATTTAGGGATATCCCTCTTCCCTTTTCTTTGATACCTCTCCAATCTGAACTGGTTACTAAAATTTATTTTATTTGAATATCTCAGTCAGATAAGTGGACTATCTTTTCTGGGGCATAGAGGGAGCTGAACTCAGTTCAGTCATTCAAATACAAATGGTCCTTATTGGACCCCTACCGGATGACCCTCAGGAGGGTCCATGTTTATCTGCTCTGGGTCATCTTTGGCATCAATCCATAGAGAAGACATCCTCACATGCTATCATAAGTGCCTCATTTCTTGGATACCCCATTTTGGTCAAAAATAGCCTCTCTCCTTTGCCTCACTGGCAGCCATAGTCTCTCTCTCCCTTCAACTCCTCAATTCCCTGCTACAAACCTTCCGTATCCCCTGTTCTTCATATCCACCCATCTTTCCCTATATAAATATTACACAACCCACCCACTTCTTCCCTCCCCCTCTCATGGAGGTGACAAGCAATTCCACTGGGTTTTACATGTATCATTGCTCAAAATCTATTTACATGTTATTCATATTTGTAATAGAGTGATCTTTTAACATCAAAACCCTAATCATATCCCCATCAAACTATGTGATCAATCATGTTTTTCTTCTGTGTTTCTGTTCTCACAGTTCTTTCTCTGGATGTGGGTAGCTTTGTTTCTCGTAAATTCCTCTAGATTGTACTGGATTCAAAACACAATTCAAAAAACAATTAAAAGAGGCTGAAGAACTGGGAAAATAACTTTAAAAGTAAAATTGGTCATTTGGAAACAGAGGCATATCAACTAAAAGAAGAAAATAGTTTGTTAAAAGCCAGAATTGACCAGCTTGAAAACTGAGGCAAAGAAAGTGAAAGATGACCTACAAAGAAAAAAAAAATAGATCAAAATGAAAAGGAGAATCAAAGAGCCAGAGATAAGATTCAATCTTTAAAACTTAGAATCAAACAACTAGAAGCAAATGATTATAAAACAAATCAAAAGAATGAAGAAAATGAGGAAAATATGAAACACCTGATTGATAAAACAACAAACTAGAAAAATAGATGCAGAAGAGAGAATTTAAGAATTATTGAACTACTAGAAAATTATGACAAAAAAAAAATCCTGGACATCATTCTACAGGAAATTATCCAATAAAATTGCTCTGATATTCTTGAAAAAGAGGGTAATTAGAGATTGAAAGATTCCACAGAACACCTCCTGCATGGAAACAAAAGGGAACTCCAAAGAATAGGAGTCCAGATATTGTTTAAAAAATGAAGGAACAAGAAGAACTGAACTTGCACTCAAAGTGTTTCACCAAGACCCTTATATTATCAAGAGAAATCAAGGAAGCCCTTTCAGGCAAATGATGACTTGGCTGGGTCAGGCTTCTAATGCAGTTGGAAATCTCTCTCTCCCTGAAGCTAGTCAGACTGGAAGGTGTGCCTAGTGGTCTCTCTGAAGAACCAATTGAGGAGCTGCCATGGACCTTTGGATTATCAAAAGGTTGAGTGAGTATTTCCCTTCACAGTGATGGACCTAGGAGATGTTTCCTTTGTGATAGAATTGGAAATCTGTACAGGGATTTCTGGTTCAGAAATCAATTCAGAAGGCAATTAAATAGAAATGGAGACTACAATAGACAATACAATAATAACAATGGGAACAATAATAGAGGGCATAACAATAATAACAACCAGAATTGAGGTTTTAATCAATGCCAAAATGCCTGTTGCCAAGGCCAACAAGCACCAGTCTTACAACTATGCAATCTTGGGCAAATTCAGGAGCTAGACAAAAATACAGCCAGTTAGTAAAAGGTAATCAGAGTAAGGGAGCTGGTAGCTTATGAAGGTTAACCCTAAGTCCATATGAATCAGGAAATAATTAGTTTGGTATAAATGAAAATGAGATGAGGGTAAATGAAAATAAGTGTAATGAAAATGAGGTAGATAGCGATACAAATGAAATAAAACCTCCTGGCCCACGAGAGGTTTCAAGGAAGGAAAATAGAAACAGGATAGAAGTTTTAGATTCCGGGAAGGGCGTGGATGAGCCGGCTTTAGAGATGTAAATAACTGAGTCAGTAATCAATTATTGATTGGGAGCCACAGCCTGCTCAGACCACTGGGCGTTACTATCCAGGCTATTCCACCCAATGATCTCAATTTAACACTGCACTGGTTAGAGGATAATGCTAGCTCAGAAGGAAAGGAGATTAGAAACTAAAGGAGGTAGATAATGCTAGGTATTAGCATTGGTAAAGAGAGAGAGACAGGAAGGCCTGACTGAAGGGCCAGGCCTCAGGGAGTAAGATAGAGAGGAGAGAGAAAGGGGAGAAGTTGCTCCATTGCAAACCTGTCTATGTCCTCCAAGTGGGCGGAGCTGGCTGCCTCCCATTCCTTTTATTCTCTTTGATATACAAATGAGCTCAATACATATTGATCAGTTGCAGGATGCCTCAATACATATGGATGAGTTATCTAGTGTATTGCCATTGGATAATTGCAACTTATGACAAGGTGAAGGTGGGGTTATTATCCTCAGGTGAGTGAGACAGGAGGAAGCAAGGTTTTCGCGCCTAAACTTCAGCCACGCTGGGAATAGAGCTCATTGCCATGTGCTGGATGGCCATGTGCTCACTCACAATCCTTGTCTCTCCATAATACCTATGGGCTGGACTGCTACATGAAATAATTAATTCAAAAGATAATATAAGTAGTGTAAATAATTGTACAGAGAAAGAACATTATAATATAAATTTAATAGAAAATCCTAATGAAGGTAAAATAATGAAAGTTACTGAGGAATATAAACTGAATAATAATAATGAAATTGTAAATGAGAATAATAATACCAAGGTAGGTAATATAAGGACCAATGAAAGTAATAAAAAAAAGCTGATGATCCAAAATCCTGGGCAAGTCATGTAATTCAAGCAGATGTAAGCTTGGATAGACAGGAAATGACTGAGCTTTGTACTGATGTTACTATGCTTGCACCAGTTCTTGAAACCTTCCAACCTCCAAACAGTACTGAACCCTATGTTTCTGTAACTATAGGGGATCAGATATATAATCTTTTGATAGATACCAGTAAATCAGTTTTGAAAAGTCTTCTGAAAGATTGTTAAGCTGTTGGTACTATGGAAGTGATTGGACCTACTGGGAAACCAGAGAGAGTTGCAAAATTACAACTTAAAATGATAACTTTAGGTCCTTTATCTGTGGAGCATGCATTTCTTTGTATGCCAGACTTACCCATGAATCTTCTTGGTAGGGATTCATTGTGTAAATTGCGAACAAAGATTCAATTTACTGACACTAGGGATAGATATATCATTACAAATCCCAGAAGAATCTCTAAAAGCTTTTCTATTGCTGTTCTTAGATTCAGTCAGTACAGAGAATGAATTGGATTCCCTCTATCCTATTCCTGAGGATATCCCTGAAGATTTGTCGTCAAAGACTTCCACAGATGTAGGTCTATTGAAATTAGCCACTCCAGAAAGGGTGAGAACCAAGGAAGGACCAGTTCCTTGTGTACCTTAATATCCCTTGAGTAAAGAAGCAATAAATGGTATCAGACCTATCATTGAGTCCCTAATTCAACAAGGGATCATAATACCATGCTTCTCAGAATATAATACTCCTATACTTCTGATAAAAAAGTCAAAGTTAGATCAAAATGTCAAAATCATCTATGGATTCATTCAGGATCTGAGAGCTGTAAATGATCATATTATAAAAACACATACTATAGTACCAAGTCCAACTGCTATAATCTTTTCAATCCCATGCCAAGCAAGATATTTCACCTTGGTAGATTTATGCTCAGTGCTTTTCTCAATACCAATCCACGAGGATTCTCAAAAGATCTTTGCTTTCACATGGGAGAAAACACATTGACATGGCCACATGCTCCACAAGGTTTCACCAATTCCCTGAGTCAGTTCCCATAAATTTTGAAAAGAAACATTAAACAATAATGTTTAAAGAGTGTAAAATAGTGCATTTTGTTGATGATATCCTCCTAGCTTCACCATCTGCTAAAGTGTGTTTAAGATATATCAAGATTCTTTTGATTGAATTGTACAAACATAGGCATAAAATCTCTAAAGCAAAACTATAGGGGGTATTGCGTTATGTTGAATATCTTTCTTTTGTGTTGTTAGAGGGTTCCATAAGTATCGCTCAGAGAAGAATAGCTGATATCCAGAAACTGAGTGCACCTAAGACCAAGAAGCAACTCAGAGCTATTTTTGGAACAACTGGTTTCTGTAGACAGTGGATACCTGGGTATAGTGAAATTACTAAATCTTTAACAGATCTAACCAGAAATACAGAAACAAAACCTTTGAAACTCAGACCTGAACATCTTCATGACTTAAGTAAGCTTAAAGAAGAGATTTTATCTGCACTAGTCCTTGGAATCTCAGACTATACTAAACCTTTTCAACTATTTGTGAATGAGACTAAAGGTATTGTTTCTGGTATACTGACACAGACTTTAGGACAAAGTTATTTTTCAATTGAATGCTATAGTTGTCAACTAGATCCAATTGCTGCTGATATAGTTCCTTGTCTAAAGGGTGTAACAGCTACAGCTGTGTTAGTCCAGAAGTCATCAGATTTAATTTTGGGATGTTCATTGACTGTATATTGTTCACATCAAATAAAAGCACTAATGAAGAAATTTCCTACTCAAGCATATTCAGATGAACAAATATCTAAATATGAAATTATACTTCTAGGTAGTGAAAACATCAAGTTGAAGAGGTGTAGTGTATTAAATCCAGCTACACTTCTTCTTGATTTGCCAAATAATGGTGAACCCTTACATGAGTGTATAGAAGTAGTAGAGGTAGTGGATATGCCTAGGATGGGTTTAAAAGACACTCCAATCGAAAACCCAGACTTGGTTTTATTCACAGATGGTTGTTCATATTTGTGTAATGGAATTCATTGTACAGGTACTATAGTGGTCACAGAACTTGAGACACTGTGGTATGGAGCATTACCTAGTAACCTTAGTGCTCAAGGTATAGAACAGGTTGCCTTAAAGCAAGCATGTCTTCTGGCTGATGGTAAAAGTGCAAATATTTATACAGATTCTCAATATGCTTTTTCAGTGTGTCATGCTACAGGAAAAATCTGGAAACATTGAGGTTTTGTTACTGCATCTGGAAAACCAATTGTTTATGCAGAAATAATGACTGAGTTGTCAGATGCTATCCAGAAGCCTAAACAGCTAGTGGTAATCCATTGTAGAAGTCATACTTATGGTAGATATTCAGTCTCTAAAGGAAATCATAGAGCTGATATAACCGCAAAATTTGCTGCCAGTAATGCTCCAGTGTATGTAATGAACTTATCAACTATAGAATCTGATGATCTAGAAAAAGCTTATGTAAATTCAGAAATACAAAAATGGAAGGAGAAATTTGGAGCTAGTAAGAAAATGGCATATGGATTGCAGATATTGGAAAGCCACTGTTACTTAAAGCCCTGTATACCTATTTGTGTCAAGCCATCCACACAAAAAGTAATTTTGGTACTCAAGTTGTTATTGACACCATAAAGAGATAATGGGTAGCACCTGGAATAAGTACTGTATCGAATAAGATCTGCTCAAGCTGTTCTGTTTGCCAAAAACTCAATCCAGGGACATTCAGACAGAAAGATTTAGGTGGTAGACCTTTAGCATATTGTCCATTTGAGAATCTGCAAATTGATTACATCTGCATGCCAAAAGCTGGAAGATACAAGTTTTGTCTGGTAATTGTTGACAGATTGACCAAATGGCCTGAAGTTTTTCCATCAAATACAAATGCAGCTAACTTTGTGGTGAAAGTGTTGATTAAGGAAATTATACCTAGATTTGGAGTACTACTAACCATAGACTCTGATAAGGGATCTCATTTCATCAAAGACATCCTGATAAGAGTCTATGAGAATCTAGGAATAACACCCAAATATCCTGTTCCTTATCACCCACAAAGTTCAGGTAAGGTAGAGCACATAAATAGGGAACTCAAGATTATGGTGAGGAAGATCTGTGCTGAAGCTCATCTCAAGTGGCCAGAGATTCTTCCCATAGTTTTCCTTTACCAATGTACGAGACCAAGAGCAGATTTACATATATCATCCTATGAAATGCTCTTTGGACATGCTTCACTACAGGCAAAAACTTGTATGACATCTCTCTTATAGATATAGATATAGATATAGATAAGATATATATATTTTATAGATATACATCTCTCTTAGGAGGAGATTGTCAACTTGCTTCTTACTCAAGTGCTTTACAACAAAGAATCAAAGAATTATATGATATGGGAGTATTAATTCAAAGTGATCCTTTGGATTATTTTCTCCATAATTACAAACCAGAAGATATAGTATATGTAAAAAAATTTGCTAAAACATCAGCAACACAAGAGAGTTGGTTAGGTCCTTATACTGTTGTGTTAGTTTCTTCATCTTCAATAAAAGTTTTGGGTATAGATTAATGGTATTATTGTTCGCATATCAAATTAGCACATGATATAAATAATGAAAATGTACAAATCAGAGAAGAAGAAAATGAAGAAGAGATTGCAGAAAGTTATAATCATCAGTCAAATTGAGACTGTAGTCAAAAAGTTCAGTAAGGAGAGGACCATTCCTGTGGAAGAGGATAGAAGAGGACAATGCAGATCAAGAGAGGAATTCAGGAATTAATGTTCATTTTTTAAAGACAGAAAATTTCTAAATTTAAAGACTTTGAGAAAGTTAAAATGAAGAGAATCACAGGATTAATGGACTAATGAATTGATAATTTGGGGTAATGTATTATAGCACAAAATAACAGTATACTTATTCACACACAAACAAATATATTTATTACTATGGAATTGAAGAAGAAGAATTCTTCAAACAAGAGAAGATGAGCAGAGAAGGAAAGGTCTGAAGTAGTAGTAAGTATATATTGCAACAGTAATATAACACTAACATAACAGTAACACTGACATTACACCAGCAAAACAACATAACATGGCAAGAGTAACAACATAACGTAAAAGAAACACAAAACATAAACATGGTTAGGTTACTTTGAAACACTACTTAAATGAGTGAAACCATGTATAGTTAGGATACTCATATTGCTATAATTAACTATAGATAAGTTAGTTACTAACAAAATGTAGTTAGATACTTATATTTAGTGTAAATATAGAAATCTAGTTAGTCAAAAGAATTTTGAATATGGGGATTAGTTAATTAGGATTAAGTAGAAAAGAAAATTAGATACTGACTTGCACTACATCATACATTATACAACACAAATAACATGACATCAGATAGCAAACAAAATTGAAAATATATGTAAATAGTGTGTATAATAAGATTTTAAATGAATTCTATTATAATGTATGTATAGGTATATATGTAATACATGTAACATGTATAAATATAAAGTATATATAATTGTACATATATGCATATGTATAGCTTACATGTATATATTGTATGGTAAATTATATACATAGCTCACTTATATCTATTGTTGTATGTATTTGCATAAGAGTTTAATGTTTGGTTTGATTTTCAGTGTAAAAAACTTATGCAATGTGTTTAGTGTAATTTTCAAAATTTTCTCTAAGTTTAATGTTAATGTAGTAAAATAGGAGTAGAATGTTCTATATTAGCTGATTAGAATATATTTTGAATTTGATGTTTGCATGTATTTGTATTTGCATTTTGATTTTGATGTTATTTGCTTGTTGTGCTTTTGCATATGTTTGATCTGTATTTTGAAATTTGTATTTGTTCATTGTATACGTTCCCTTTTTTCCTTTCCTTGATTAAATCCCTAGAATAGGATAGTATTAGATAGGATAAGATAGTTGAGTGTAGGCTGTTTGTTATTTTGGGTAGATATTTTAGGTTAAGTAATATGTAAGTAAGTTAGAGCAGAAATGCCAAAATAGTGTTTTTCAACATGATTTCAGTTTTGTGCAAAGGGGAAAATGTAAGAAAGGATTTCTAGCAAGGCATAGCAAAGGAAGCTGTCAGCTTAGGATGGTGCAAGATCAAGATTCCACAGACTTGGCTGGGTCAGGATTCTAACGCAATTGGAAATCTCTCTTTCCCTGAAGCTAGTCAGACTAGAAGGTGTGCCTAGTGGTCTCTCTGAAGAACCAATTGAGGAGCTGCCAAGGACTTTTTGATCATCAAAAGGTTGAGTGAGTTTTTCCCTTCACAGTAGAGGATATTGTGAATGGTGAAAATTTACTCCCTTTTTGGACCTTGTGCAGACACTACAACTTGATCCTTCTGGCTGACCCTACCATCTGGAGTTTGTGAGAATCTGGCCCTGTGGACATTGATAACCCCATAGTAATTTGTAGTTTAGTTTAGTTTAGTTTAGTTTAGTTTAGTTTAGTTTAGTTTAGTTTAGTTTAGTTTATTACTTGGGTGGCTTATCATTATTAGTAGACACTCCTAACCCCTTCCAATTCCCTTTACTATTTTAAATTAAATATACCTTGTTTATATATATA
Organism: Monodelphis domestica; assembly: GCF_027887165.1. Taxonomy (NCBI): domain Eukaryota; kingdom Metazoa; phylum Chordata; class Mammalia; order Didelphimorphia; family Didelphidae; genus Monodelphis; species Monodelphis domestica. The sequence goes on along the minus strand of NC_077229.1, from coordinate 517,212,210 downwards.
TATTGTTGTTATCATCTTTTACCCTTTCCCTAAAACCATCCCCAAATTTATTATTTTAACAACTTTAAGGTTTATCAATCAGTCTAAGACAAGGTCAATCTAGGATGTCCCTAAAAAGCAAGTTCCCAAGGGACAAGGACAAATTTGGGGGTTCCATGAAACAAAGTTGTCAGTGCTATCTTCAAAGATTAGTAATACAGTCCATACCCCACCCCATTCTCTTTGGTGCTATAATTTAAGGAAGGTGGATGTTCTTACAGTGAATTGCTTTTGATTTTTATTCAGTGTCAGAAAAGAAATATTTAACATTTAATTTCAAAGTTGGATATATTTTTATATAATCTCCCAGTTGACTATTATATTGAAAGAAAATGAAACTAGTGTGATCAGGTTACATACCAGCACTTGGGTCAGATTTCTTTTTCAGTAACAAGTTCATTTTTTTTCAAATTAGAAATAAAATAATTTTAATATTTGATTTTTTTAATTGAGTTCCAAATTCTCTCCTTTACTCACTTTTCTCCCTTCATTGAAAGGCAAACAATGTGATCTATATTACACATTTGAAATCATGCAAAACATGTTTCCTTATTAATCTAAAAACTAAAAATAAATAAAGGAAATATAAAACAGTATGCTTCAACCTGATTTCAGACTCCATCAGTTCTTTCTATGGATGTGGATAGTATTTTTCATTATATTCTTTCAGAATTGTCTTAGATCTTTGTATTGCTAAGAATAGCTAAGTCATTCACAGTTGATCATTATACACTATTGCTATTGCTGTGTACAATATTCTCCTGTTCTCCTTCAGTTTCAATGACATGATTACAAATTTTATTGGTTTATAACCAGTCTTCATCAAACTAGTTTCATGATTAGGAAATTTTAATTTTCAATGTTTCATATTTTTCAGTGTGTGGTATTAGAGTCACCAATGCTCTGTTCTGCTTCTCAAAGTAAACACTGGGACCAAATACAGAAATGGTGACCTAAATTAACTGTCATATACTACAGTAAGAATCTAAACAGCTTCTGAACACACTATGACTTTGGTAATATAGTAAGCTAATAGTTTGCAAAAATATAATATTCATTTAATATGTAAGTAACTACAATTTAAATCACCTAGAGAACAATTTGTATTTAAAAACAGGGTGTGCTACATTAGCACATTAGGGCAAGGGTTGATAGTGTGAAGATTAAATTTAACTCTCCCCTGATTGTGAAAAGGAAATTAATTAACTTTTCCCTGATTGTGTAGATTAAATTGTAACCCCTGCCTATTTTTAGATATAATCACTGAAAGTGTAAATATTTTACTTAAAGTTGAGTGGAGAGATCTGCCCAATTTTAGATTTAATCACCCAAAGGTGTAAACACTCCATTTACACTTGAGTGGGGGAGGTCTGTGACCCAAGTGTGCAATAGTGGGTGACAAATCAAAATTAAACTAACTGCCCCTGGGCAGTCTTAAAGCAAAGCTTCAAGTGTGATTGGTAGATGTAAAATTAGGGGAAGTCACAGGGAGTGACACAAAAGAAAGTGTCTTTAAAAGGGAGTTACAACTTCCTGAGTCAGTTCTTGGAGTTTTACTTGGAGTGGAGGCTGAAGAAGAATCTGCTGATTGGACCTGAGATCCTGTTCCTGGTGAGGTTGTTCTTAAATCTCTTTCTTTGGAGTGACAAACTAGTGGTAAGTGAAAATACTGACTCCATTCCTGAATTTACTGAGAAAACTAGTCTCAGGAGAGACTTCTCCAGGTCCTTGGCTTTGCCACAGTCCTAAAGACTAATTCTCTCTGCCTAGGTTGAGCCGAGGGCTGGGAATAAATTACTTAGTGCTTAGACTAGACATCTTACCTTATCCTCTCTCTGATTTCCTACTTCATTCTTTCTATGTTTTGTAAATGAATTGTAAATAAATCTCTTTGGAATAAATAAAATTCCTGGTGACCCTATATTTAAATATAATCCAGTCCAAACTTTTCTTTAAAAATAAACCCCTTTTCCCCCCTTACAATAGCAAAGTTTTTTGTCCTTCATTTGTTCAGTCCTGTCCAATCCTTCCTTACCTTATAGCAAACCAATACTATTAATGTTTTGTTTTGTTTTGTTTTGTTTTTGGCAAAGATACTGGAGTGTTTTGTCATTTCTTTCTCTGGTGGATTAAGAAAATCAAGAAGTAGATGACAGACTCACATAGTTTGTAAGTCTCTGAGACTGTCAATCTGGAAAAATGCAGAACCACCAAAGCAGTTCATAAGGGAAAAAAAATAAAATAAATTAGGATAAATGAGGCAATGCTCTTATGGCCACCATACAGAGTTATAGGCTTGTACACACCAAAAGCACACTGAGCTGAGTTCTGAGACTCTGGGAACAATGTTTCTCGAAAATATACCATGAATGGAAATTTCCTTCATAGGACTTTCCCTTGATCTTATATTTTAGGGCCATGATAGGAAAACTATGGCATGTGTGCCAAAAAGGGCATGCAGAGTCCTCTCTGTGGGCACACCTGTAGTCTCCTGCCAGAGTTCATTACTAGAAAGCCAGAGTGACTCAGGTTGGAGTTGTTCTCCTTCCCCTCTCCATACAGCTGAGAACATTCCTCACTTAACCTGCTCCTCTACTCAGCAGCCCAATGGGAGTGCTACCTCCCTTCCTTGTCTGGGGTAAGGTACTCGGATTCAGGGAGTTGGCTTACATGCTGCATGAGGGTGTGGCACAGAAAGCAGCCTGTTGAGTCTGTGGTGAAGGTGATTCCCATGGTGGCTTTGGAAAGGCCCTTGGTTTTGGGGGAACATAGCTCACATCATGGCACATAACTGGATGGTAGTAGAGCTGGAGGGGAGCAAAATGCTCTGCCACTCTCCTTTCCCTCTCGACATACACATCTTATTACCTGTCTAGCAGCACAATGGGGGTATTTCCTCCCTCCCCAGAGTAAGGGGGTTTGGACTCTGGGGTGAAGGTGTGTGGGCTGGGTGTAACACTTGGTCTCTGGGGTGGGGGGTGGGGCCCAGCACTCCATCTATAAAATATTTGCCATCACTGCTTTAGGGCATATAACCAGAGAAACAACTAATTAGTTATATAGAAGCCTAGGAAAAAGACTGTAGCCTGAGGCTAGGGTTTCTGGGAGAGGTTCAAATACAATAAGGAAAACCGAGAAACTAAAAAAGGAATACCTTCATCACTCCTATTCAGGGTGATTAATAATAGCTTAATAGCCAATTATTTAGTCTGGGACAAAGTTAGGCCAGGGAATTACTTGTAGGCAAGTTTGAAAGGGACAAAGGTAAATTTGTCATTGTCATAAAACAAGGTTGTCAAGGCCATATTCAAAATTAGTTCTTCTTGACTCTAGATCCAGCAAACTATTCACTGAGTCATCTGGCTCTCTCAAGCTTATCAATGATAAAACAATTTTTACACCTACGTAAAGATGCTAACTTTTGTCATTGTTGTGTTGTCCTTTCAGAACTTTGGTTTTATTCCAATCTGAAAAGAGTATTTTAGACATGGACTAGCTGAAAATTTTCAAGAGGCCATCCCTAATATGTTGACCAATAAATGAAGACATTTTTGGCCACAGCTATTCAAGAATATTTGAATAATCAATGAAAATAAGTATAGAAAGAGTTAAATGGAAGAAAAATGTTTCTTGTCTAGATTATACTATTTGGTCAGCTAGCTAGTTACTTGATTAATTTTTGTGTCAGGGATTTAGGAGCTTTTTGTTTGTTTGTTTACTAGCAGCCAAACTGATTAGCCCGATAGAATCGAGGTGTAGCCTGGAGGTGCATTTCTCTGTCCATCTTAAATCTAAAGGAGGATCAAAGGGGGACAATCATCTCAGGGTCCTATAGGGGTCATTGGATGTTTTAGGATGGGAGTCATGAGGATGTAAGGGAGCAAAGGAATTTCACTTATAGTAGTTCGACTGACTTTCTGGGGGTACAGTGCCCATGTCATTCCTACTCTGAAGATACTCCTTTTCCTTGTTGGTCCAGTTTTTGCCAGCAATGAATCTGACCCTTCTGCTGCTGGCAAGCCTCACCTGGGCTCTTCTTCTGAGAGATGAAGTTCAATAAGATGAGGGATTCTCTCAATGAATCCCTAAGAAGGAATCAGGAAGTCTTTTAATTAAAAAAAAATTAAGTTTCATATTCCCATCCTACGCCAGAGTTCAGAGTTAGGCCTGAAACAGTCCTTATTTTCATTGCAAAACCCCACTGTAATAATTAGGATAACTGTTCCTGTAAACTATCTATTCAGATTACCTAGCTTTTGGGATAAGATTGTAACTCTCAAGTGTACCAAGGGGATCTTATCCCCTAACCCTCCTGAGTAGCCTAACCTGTCCATCAACATTCCTCATATAACACAGTCATGCCAGGTTTGTGTCCATTATGGGCTGTACATCAATAAAAGGGAGGGGGCAGATCTTTTATGGGCTTTTTGGCTTTTGGACAAACTCTGGGAGGGAGCAGGCAGGTAAGGAGGAAGAGGAAGAACTTAATGAAGGATAGGTCATATTTGGTCAGGTTACTTAGAGGAATGATAAGATTTTAAACTATGCTGATCTACCTTTTCTATTAATCAACTTTATAAAATATATATCTGGATAGAAATATTAATTTAATTCTTACACAAGTAACCAGCCAATGGTGAATGAGGAGAGAGACCATCTTTGCATCAATGACAAGGTTGAAAAAGGAATCTGCCTGCTCCCATTCTTTATACTTGTTGGCTATAGTGCTTGTAGCACTGGCTCATGAGTATCCATTCTCAAGAAGATGAAATAAAAGAGCCTTTGATCCAATGATGATGGATTTCAGATTCTTTTGAGTAGATGGTCATTCCTCTCATTTTCACTTCCCTTTCCTCAACACAGCTTCAGATCAGATCACCCCAAAAAAGCTATTCCTTTGGAATGGATCCATCTCTTCCCTAGCATTGATCCTTTAAGGAAGGCAGGGAGGAACTTTTAATGTAATATTTTTTGCATGTAGTAAAACTGTTCTTTGCAATTTCATATATAGCAATATAAAATAACTAGCAAATAGCATCTAAGGAAATGTCTGAATCCTCCACTGAAATTTTCCATTCATTTATGAAAAAATAATTACATAGTCCCTATAATTACTCCTGATAACACCCTGGCCATGGCAAAAAAGAAAAAAAGAACACAGACACTATAGCTTTCCAACCCTACTCTCATAAATGTTCCATATCATTGCTTACTCCTCATAGGAGAAAAAAAAATTTTTAAAAAGGGATTGGTGTTGGTATGGGGCTTGTAATTTTGAACATCTAGATTTAGGCACTCCTGTCTTTCTATGTGATTGCATTGCCTTGGGAAGTTACACTATATGGTAAATGACTGACCTTTCTGATTGTACCATTTCTATACCTTCTACTTTAACTCTCTCCTTTGCTCTGCCTTCTCCTGAGGCCAGGCAGATCATGAAAACTTTTAGAGTTTATTTATTTTATTTATTCAGGCTCCAGTTTTCTTCCCTGTAAAGTTTGTTTTAGCCATAAATCACTTTATAACACAGTTTACATGTTTCAATAAAAAGGAACTCAAAGTGACAAAAAAATAATTTTAATCATATCTGACTCTTCATGACCCCATTTAGGATTTTCTTGGCAATGCTTTTGGAGTGGTTTGCTATTCATTTCCCAAGCTCATTTTTCAGATGAGGAAACTGAGGCAGGGTTAAGTGACATGCCCAGGATCACAAATCTAGTATGTATCTGAGATCAGATTTGATCTCCGGTCTTCCTGAAAACAGGCCTATTGCTATATTCACTGAGCTGCCCCAAGTAAATGCACAGATAAATAATAATGGCCATAGATAGTCCTTACTTCAGAGGTAGCTCAATGTCATAGTTGACAGAATGTTGGTTATGCAGTCATGAAGACCTAAGTTTGAATCCTGCCTCAGAAATTAACCAGTGGAATGACTTTTGGCAAATTACTTAAATCACTAGACCTCAATTTCCTCATCCATGATACAGATCAAAATAGCTAGTACCTATAATGTTTGATTTTTTTTCTATCAAGTGAGATGACTTATATAAAATGTTTTGCAAAAGCTAAGTCTCTATTGTAATTCTAAAGTGGCTTCTTCTTCTTCTTCTTCTTCTTCATTATATCTATGACAGAGTCACAGATGAGCAATGGTTTAAGTCCACAGTTGAATATGAGGAAAAGAACTGAAAAGCAGGTTAGATTATATTGGAGATAATGCACAGTGCTTTCAATTACTGTACTGTGTTCTTTGGAAACATATTAACTGTGTCAATTAGCCAAAGTATATCCCCATGTATGACTTATACATCCGAAATGGCATAAAAGATGGCACTGAAGAAATTTCTTTTCAGAAAAGTCTCTCATCTCCAATTCTCCCTCCATACATCTGCTAAAGGAATTTTTTTTTAGGAGCAGAACTAACCATGTCATTCTTAACCACTACTGCTCCACAGTTAATAAACTCAAGTGACTCGTTGTTAATTCCAGGATCAAATAGAAATTCCCCTGTTTGGAATTTTAAATTCTTCACATCCTGGCCTCAGTAGACTTTTCTAGCCTTTGAAGGCATTAGTCACTTTCATAGACTCTGTTATAGCCAAGCTTGTGAAATCATCAACCACTTGCTGTTACAAAAAAAAAATACTATTTCCTCTCTCTTTGAATAAACACTTCCTGTTTTCCATATCTGACAGGGAGTATACATAATTTAAACCGTGTAAATGCAAACAAAACTGAAAGTTAACCTTCTGTAACTATAACAACTTCACCATAAGCATCTTTTCTTGGAAACTGAATTCCTTTAAAACAGCTCAAGCAGATCTTTAACCTTTAAATAAGGTCATTCTTGGTTCTCTCAGGTTTGTTCTGAGGTTACCTTATATATGCTTTATTCACACACAGATAGGCACATATATATGCATGAATGTATATGTTTTATAAATGCATGGGTATGTAATTGTCTCATTTTCTATGAATCTTTTTCTGATCCATCTGGTTGCTTGTAATCTCCCTCCCTAATTTTAATATTTTAATTTTATATAATAATTTTATATATTATATATTATGATATTTTATATAGAATAATTTATAATATAATGTATTATATTATAATATATAATATATAATAAATATAAATTTATAAATTATAATAATTTTAATAATCCCTCCCTCCCTAAATTACTTTAAATTTCTTTCATATTTACTTATTTATTATAAGTTCTCTCTCCTGCCTCCCCCAAAGAAGAGTCACCCCAGCAGTAGTGAATGTCTGTATTGCTGAGATCATGGGTGCTTTGAAACTGCAATTTTTTTACTTTTTACACAGTGCTTTCTATTGCAGGTTTCAGTAGAGAAAAATTTCATTCTTTGAAAGTAAACTTTTTAGAAACACTAAAAGTCCTTTGGAGCCAAGGCAGCTGAATAAGGGAGATCAGTCTGGGGTCAAAAATTAGGTGCAGCTTTGAAACAATCTTATTTTTCATGTCAATTAGAAATATGCTTTTATAATTTTGATGATGGTAGAGTTAAAAAATATATTTTAAATGAAGATAGTAACGTTGGAATAAGCGTATAATAATTCAGTGTGACCACTTTAAAGGATAACATTAATTTGTATGTAAATATTTATTTACTCCATTCCTCTGTATTCAAATTTGACAGTTTTTATTGAAACTTAAAAAAAAATACCTGAAATTTCTATGGACTGGGTGAAATTGAAGTTAAAAATCTTCTGTAATAGTGGTCAACAAATGTTCATGGTTTAGATAGTTTAGAGATCTTTTTTTTAAACTGCCTAGAAAAGCTAAAATCCAGAAGAGCAGTTCTGAGCTAAAATGTTTACATTAAATTTTCCAACAGTATTTTTTTATTTTAGTAAAAACTAATTGATAGGATAAGACAAAGCGAGGAGACCTGTAATTATAATTTGTGCAGAAAACTCCTAGAAATTATTATTGAACATATTAATACAAATCTGTAACATTTCAGCAATTTAGAATTTTAGAGAATAGCTTTGAGCCTAGAGGGATAAAGTGGTTCTTACAAGGTATTAAAATCAGTCTACAGAGAGACAGAGACAGAGACAGAGGTAGATATAGATGAACCGATACACACATATATATTTACGTCTTTATATATTTATTTATATAGTGCATGTAGGTATGTGCATCCATGTGTGTGGAGACAGACAGGTAGGCAAAAGGGGGAGCAGGAAGAAATTATCAGTGGGACTTGAACTCAACTTCTTTTGGTTCTAATATCACCTGTCTATTCATATGCAATAGTCCCCACTCTATAATATGCTAAAATAAGAAGTGTGAAAAATCAAACTCGTGACTTCCCACACTGCTCATTGTCATCTTCTACTACTACCATCATGACCTATACTACTGCTAATACCGCTACTTGTATTGTTACTACTGTGACAAATACCCATATTTAGTTATATAGCACATTAAGATTGCAAAGTATGCCACAAATATCATTTCATTTTATCCTCAAACCAATCGTGTAACTTCAGTGCTATTGCTGTCCTCCATTTATGAATAAGGAAAATGAGGCAAGTGACATCTAAGTAACTTTCTTAGTCACACAGTTAGTCTAAGGCTTAATTTGAACTCAGGTCTTCTTGACTTCATGTCCAGAATTCTCTGAGTAATCTGCCTGCTTGGATGCATTTTACCTGTGTCTACCATATTCAGTGGGCAGGTAGGCAGCAGAGTTGATAGAGTGGCAGGCCTGGAGTCAGGAAGATTCATCTTCCTATGTTCAAATCTGGCCTCAGTTTCTTGATCTGTAAAATGAGCCACAAAAGGAAATGGTAAACCATTCCACTCTCTTTTCCATAAAAAGCCCAAATGGGTTCATGAAGAGTTGGATATGACTGAAAAAATGACTGAAATCTTATTCAATTTCCACTACTAAATTCTTCCCTCTCCCTAAAGCTTTTAGAAAGATTGAATAACTCACAATATCATCATTGGACTGAGGTGCAAATACTAGAGAAACAAAAAGAATTCTTAAGTTCTTCTATTTCTAAGTACATAAGGTGGTTATGAACATTGACTGAAGAAAATGTAAATCTCATGAGCAGCTTTAGCTTGGACTGACAAGAAGGAGGGCATTTGCCTCTGTTTTGCTAAAAGACAGCTAAAGCAATTTTGATTAACAAAGGCTGTGAAGTGTCACTGAGTTAATGGCATCATGAAAGTCAGGGCATATCAGTAAGATTTAACTCCTCTATGGAAAGTAGTCCATAAATAAATTCTCAGGCTCTCCTGACAAAACATTTTCTGAGAAATGTAAAATTATAGGTGTGTGCCTGACAGTAAAATTTATACGGGAAGCAGTAAAAAGAATTTTATTAACATAAACAAGTCAAATATCCTAATCCTTTTCAACAGAAATGGGCTCCCCTGTAAGATGAACTGTGGACAAGAAAGTTATCTCATGTATAATTCAATCTTTTCAGGGGCTTCTGCCAAAATGTTGCCATGTGATGATTGCTGTGTAAGGACATTGAAACCTTTACTGCGGTGAAAATTCCAGTAGCTTCTTTAGCAAAGAGAATACCAAATCCATAGTCATGTTGGTGTCACACTAGTTGAAGATGAGGTGTGGATTGGTTTGCCAAGAAGTGAAGGGTTTTATCAGAAAGGGGTTAATTCAATAACAATCAGAAACTCAAATGTTTATTGCCATGAATGCAATTTTATTTGGTTAAGTTACAATTTAATACCCAAATAATGAGGACTCTTTCTTTCTTTCTTTCTTTCTTTCTTTCTTTCTTTCTTTCTTTCTTTCTTTCTTTCTTTCTTTCTTTCTTTCTTTCTTTCTTTCTTTCTTTCTTTCTTTCTTTCTTTCTTTCTTTCTTTCTTTCTTTCTTTCTTTCTTTCTTTCTTTCTCTCTTTCTTTCTCTCTTTCTTTCTCTCTTTCTCTCTTTCTTTTATTCTCTCTCTCTTTCATTCTCTCTTTCTCTCTCTCATTCTCTCTCTCTTTCTTTCATTCTCTCTCTCTCTCATTCTCTCTCTCTTTCTTTCATTCTCTCTCTCTCTCTCTCTCTCTCTTTCTTTCTTTGCAATATTGGATCAGTGATTATTGACTGAGAGGAGCTTGCACTATGTAGAAGGATAACTCTAGGAAAAATGTGCAGGCTTCTTTGCTATCTTTGCCTGCACACAATTCACTGCTACCCAGTACCTAATCAAAACATGGTACAATCAAAATAGGCCTTCTGTGACCAAATGCATATTAAAATATATATTAAATACTTAAAAAATAAAATTATATGATTTATTAGAACTTTTATTTTACTTTGGACATTATTGTATAATGAGCAATAGTATTTCTGCAATCAATTAAAGGAAGTCCAATCTTCAATCAATCATCTTCCAATTTATAGTTTTATTGATAATCAACAGGTATTTTAGCCAGTAATCCAACCCAACAAACTTCTAAATATCATAAAGTACTCATTTTCATTTGATAGAGAATATAGGTCAGTTTAACTGAAGTATATATTTTTTCAAGATTATCTTCATATAAATCATCTCGTGTTTAGCATTAAAATTAAATCATTACTCACCTATGCCTTTATTTACAGAAAAAAATGTGACAAATAAGAGTGTTCACAGTGGGGAAAATCATATTAACTTCATCTTAGTATGTTTATAGACACTGATTTTACATTTAAATGTTGAGGGTTTGACGTGCTTGGCCTTCAATGCTTTCAATCATTTGGCTTTGACAGTCATTGGTAGTTTGGCTTTCTTGGTCACAGAAAAATGAATAATAACAATAATAATAAATTTAACTTTACATGGCACTTCAAGTTTGCATATTGCTTTGCATAAATGATTGCATTTGATAAGACTGTCATGACAACCTCTATGAGGTAGGTAGTTATTATGCTCATTCTCTAGATCAGAAAATTGAGACTTTTTTAGCAGATTAAGTAAGTGACTTGCTCAGGGCTTACAGATGTTAGGTGCAGCTAGTAAGCATATGAGGTAGGATTTTAACCAAGTCTAAATCATATTTTCTATGAATAATATTGAAATTATTGTGTTATATAGCAGTTAAAATAATAAATAACTTGTTAATGTTCAGATCTCATTAATTCAACTGTGAGATGGTATTGGAGTATTATGATATATGAGAAACAAATGCATAGAACAAAATATGTGTTACTAGAGTTGATGAATATTTCCTTGGTGATAGCAGACTACCACCTCTCCCCATATGGATGTCTTTCTTTTACTGCTTTAAAAAAAATACTATTCTATCTCTTTCTGATCATTGTGGCTCAGTGCAACAAGTTTATCAAATTGAATCCCCCTAAAAATCCATGCAATCAGGACCTTATTCTGTCATTTGTTACCTGAATGACACTAAAGAAGTCATTTAGCCTCATTTAGCACCATGTCTGATGTTCCTTTACTGTAAAGTGACTGGGCTGGGCTAGTTGGCTTCTCTTGTCTCTTCCAGATAAATGAATGATGCTATTTTGGCATATGCTAGAAACCGTCCCTCCTAACTTCCCCTAGAATTGAAATCTCAGGTGCCTAAAGCTTTGGTGCTAATTCTTTTCAAGTCTCTGAGGGAAATCCTTAGAATTTGGAAATGTCCATTCTAGCTTTCTAGCATACAACAGCTTCGTCTTGCTCCCTCAGTCCTCACTACTACATAATACATGCACTATAAGACTGAACATGTACGTAGATGATATACTACAATGGCCACAGTAATGGCCTTCGAGTTGAGAAGTTCTAGTTTGGGGTCCTGCTTATATTTACTAGGATGGTGACAATAAGCAACTCATTTAATTTCTCAGTCAGTTTCCATATTTGCAAAAATGGAGATGGTAATATGAAACCTTACAAAGTTGTTATGAAACTCAAATCAGAGAATACACATAAATAAGTTTTGTAAAGGTCTTAATACGTATATTACTTCTATATTGCTTAATACTATTGGAAGGTAGTACTAGGCAGAAGCACTTTGTTTCCTCTATGGTGAATGGGGAGGGGAGGCAGGGTAAGGGTGGAGATTAATTATTCTATACTGAAACTTAGTGGAAAAAAGGAATCCATTAGATATGATCGGATATTGTTGTGAGGGGCAGTCTGAGGTGGGCCCCTGGGTTTGGGACAGGCACCCTTTGCAAGAATGCAAGACTCCAAACCTAGCTTAAAAATAACAAGAGAAATTTATTAAGTTGGTAATAATATTTAAAGGTCAGGAGACAGGTTCAAGAGTGGACACTGCCTCCTAGAGAGGATGGATTCTGGGGGTTCTTCATACGGTTTTGACAACAGGAGCTATGTGACTAGAGAAGGGATGGCAATGGTATGAGGTTGAGCAGATGTGGGGGATGTTTGTCACCTGACTGGGGCTGATTTTGTGTCCTAAAGACACAGTGCATGTCTTCATAGTTTAGGGGATGAGTAGATGTCCTAGATTACAACCTGATGGTATCAGAACATAACCAGAAGATGTATATCTGTGTCCATCTGAAAATCTAGGGGAGAATCCAAGGGGAATATTTCCCTTTGGGTTCTTTCCTTATCATGAATCTCTGATGCCCAGAGTCACCTTTTCCTCAGCATTACAAGAATTCAAGGAAGGTAAGGAAATTTCCTGTACTCTATTTGACCTTAAATGCTTCTGAAGTTTGGGGTGTCCAAAGGGAAACACAAGGTCCCATGCCATTATGGGGGTATAGGCTTCCCCTAGACATTCTCAAACCCCAAATATGTAAAAGTACACAAGGAATTCTGTTTTCCCTTACGTTCCTGCAGTGCTCAGGGAAGGTGACCCTGAGCATCAGAAGCCAATATGATAAGAAGAGTTTCTGAGAAAGACACTCTCCTTGGCCTCTCCCAAGTTTCTGATGAACAAAGATAAGCACCTTCCAGTTTGCTTCTGATAAGCATCTATTTTGTATCTCAGATATCTGATCATCTCCTAAACTGCACAGTTCATCACCCCTCTATCTCATAACACATCATCCCACAATCATCCCCTCTCTAAGTCACATAGGCCTTTTTTGTCAAGAGAGTATAAGGATTCCAATCCCTGTCTCCTCTGGGAGGCAGTGTTCTACCTTTACCTGCCATTCAACTCAATAATTCAACTCCCATTCATCTTAATAAATTTCTCTATTTTTAATATTGCATAGGAGCCTGTCATTGTTGAGAAAGCAGCCCTTCCTGGCCCAAGCTTTCTTTCTAGCACTCCCACAATATGCTCGACAAGACAGAAGAAACTACCTACACTGGAAAGCTTAGAAGATAATCTCAGAAATTTTGACTCCATGAGGAACACAAAGATTAGAAAGGAATTAAATATAGAAATCCTCAACCAAAGAATAAACGTGTAGGGAAGACAGAAAGGGAAGCTGGATAATGAAGGAAATGAAGGAAACCTTCTTTAGGAAGGGGCAGAAACATGAAATTAAACATAAAGCAACAATTAACAGGACTAAGTGAAGGTAAGGAGAGGCAAGAGGGATCTTCTTGAATAAATGAGAGGGAGGAAAAAGGGAGAAGAATGAAATAACCAGAAAAAGTAGGACATAAAAAAGAATGAATAACCAAAAATCCAAGTGGAAAGGATAACAAATGGGAGAGAGAGAAGGGGTAGAGGAAGACCACTAGTGGGAATATTGGCAATCATTAAAAGAATTGACCTAAAGTTAATGTAGAGAAATTATGCTATGTCTACAGTACAACGTAGAGTACATAATTTGAAGAAAAATAGCATTTATAAAAATAATAAATCAATTAATTGATTATGGATATAAACTGATTAGATACTCTGCTGTACTTACAAAGTATCTTCAGGTTATATAAGTGAAGTGAAGCTCATAAGTTGTAACAGTTAAAAGAGTGCTTGGCATAAACTGTGACCGCAAAAATATGGCTTCAAGAGAGTGTCTTGATTTTATATTAAAAATAAAGTGGTCGCCATGGGAAAAATTCCCAAATATGAAATACCCAAGTCAGCTGGGTTTTATGGAGATTTTAATTAATACAAATTAAGGAATTAATGAAAGGGAGAGAGAGAGTAAGAGGAAATAATGAGAAAAGGGCTAGGCCAGCCTAGGCTTAAGCCTTAAGAGAGAGATCAGTCAGTCTTTTAACAACTCACCACAAGATTTGTCCCAAGCAAGATTCTAGTGTTCAGAGAGACCCTCCAGTTTAGCTCAGGAAGCTCCACTTCAGCTTCCAAGACTGTATCTCCATTTAGAGGCCTTCTGGACTTCTTTTAAAGAGAATTTTCTCCTATGTCACCTCCCCTAAGTTTTCACATCTACCAATCACAGTAGACGTATTCACAGGAGTGACCATTCTTATTTCACACCTTCTTTAGTTCTCAACTTCTCTGGGTAGACTAAAACTTCACACCTCTTTTGTTAAGCTTGTCCCTTGCAAGTTTCCAAGTTGCTTGACCTTTTAGTGATTAATTTGACCTTAATAGGTACTTAGCACCTTTTTGTATTAGATCTAAAAATAGACTTAGCTTAAGGGCTTTTGCCTCACTATAAGTATGAGTTAAGTACTTTTTCATTGTTCAGTAAGGAGTTTACAACTTTATCTTCCTCTAAAGTATGCTTAAGTATGGGTGGAGTAAGGTTAGAGTTCTCACATTCCTGATCAAGTACCTTCATTGTTTAAAATGGGGAACGGTCTTAACCAAATGTTCTAAGGTAGAGTCTGAGAATTTTTAACATTCACAAGTCTGAGAGATTTTAAGATTCACAAAGTGAACTTCTCTTCAGGGCTAGGTGCAAGGATGCTAAGGAGACACTTGTTATACAAAAAATAAACTATTTATTGAGAATATAAGGATATAAAAGGATTTCTAACTCTAAGGGAATTCTAACTCCACCCAAATAAAACTCCCTGGTTCCTCAAGGAACAACTTCTCCTGTTTCCACAGGCTACACTGATCCTTTCTGATCTGGCTAACCCAAATTTTCCCTATTCTAAAATAAACTAACACTATTATCCTTATAAGAATTGTATAATTCTTAACTTTGTCTCCATGTAACAAAAATAACAAAGGCCAGCTGGCTGAGCCTCAGCAAGAACCAAGTTAGGACTCAAACTTAGGGTCCAAACAAAAGACCAGGTATTTCCTGGGTCTTCTCAGAGATAAAACAATTTACAAAACAGCTATAGACAATCACTAGTGTTTCCCACGTTGGAAAAGGAAATCACTTATCTCCTTCAGGTTTTCCCTCCTTTCCTTCTATCTTCAGACAGTGAGATGAGAAAAAAATAAGATGTCACTTGCTCCCACCACTCAGAGAGAGAGCAACTGCTACTCCCTCAGAGCAGCTGCCAATCCCAGAGAGTAACTGCCACAGAAAAATCATTACACCTTCCACACACACTGTCAACATTTGAAACTGACACTCTGTCTCAGATCTGTTTAAAACTCCAATTCTTTCTCAAGCCAGCTTCCCCACTTCTTGTCTCTAAACTAATGTAATAAGACACAATTCCTAATATTATCCTTGTACATTAGAGATGAAAAGTAGAAAATAAAAACTTATCTCTGATAATTTTATGTGTGAATTAAATTGAATAATCCTATGAAGTGAAAAAAAGTTACAGAAGATAACACAAAATTTATACTCTCTCACTTGCAAGAAGAATATTTTTAAAAAGATAAGCAGAAAATAAAAATGAGTCTAAAGAAGTTGCAATCATGATATTTGACAAAAGAAAAACAAACATTCAACAAATAAAAAGTGATATATAAGGAAAAGGACATTATGCTGAAAGAAATTATAGAAAACAAAACAATCTAAATAGTAAGCTTATTGACTCTAAATGCCTTAGTATCCAAGTTCATAAGGGAAACATGTTCCAGAGCAACATGAAGAAATAGTCTAATAGCAAAAAAATGACTAATATTTTTTCTTTCATTTCTTGATTAGACTAATGGCAAGGTAAACAAAAGGGAAAATATTGAACTAAACAAATTACTAAGAAACTAAACTTAAATGGCATATGGTAATTCCTAAATTGGCCTGAGAAGGAATATATCATATTTTTTAACACCATATGATAATTTTAGAAAAACTGACCAATTATTAGGAAATGGAAATAATACAATAAATGGAAGATGATAGAAAAGTAAGTACAAAATAATAAATTATAATACAGTAAAAATAATAATTAATATAGGATTTAAAGAAAACAAAAGACATGCCCAAATGAAAACTTAAAAATTAAATAATAAATAATGACAATAAATTTTAAAAAAACACAGAAATAATAATGATATGGAAGAAAATAAGAATGAAGAAACAGACTAAAGATTTTAAGGATGTAGTTAACCTAAACCTTAGATTTAAAAAAATCATCTTATAAACTTATAAAATTATACTGTTCTAAACCCATTAACAAAAATAGAAATATATGATTGGTGATTGATGAATATATTATATAGTGATAAAAAATATAAAAGCAATAAATACATGTAAACTGAGTCAAAAAGAGGAGATAGAAAAAAAGGAGAAATGGGAAAGATGAAAAAAAAACATGGAAATGATCAATGAAACTAAAAATTGATTCCCTGAAAAAATTATAAAACTGATACATTTTAGATCCTCTGATTCCAAAAAAAGGTCAATTAGATTGATTAAGAAGCAAATGAGTAACATGAAACCTCAATAAATCAATGTGAAATAGGGGAAGATGGGTAGCTCAGTGGATTGAGAGCCAGACCTAGAGACAGGAGGTCCTAGGTTCAAATCTGGTCTCAGACGCTCAGCTGTGTGACTGTAAAAATGGACACTTGAACTATGGACTCCAATCCCCAGGAGCCCTTGATATCTCCCAGAATGCCCTCTAATCTCACTGAGATTTCCACCTGGGCAAGGTCAAGAATTTCTATTTAACCTGGCTGTAAAGGCTACTGGTGCTCTTCCCTACTTCTGCTTTGGAGCACACATGGCTCTCCACCTAGCAGGCAAGATGTGAGTAGTTGTGAATAGGTTATTTGGGCCTAGACATGTGCTTTTCTTACTAGTATTTTCTTTATATTTTAATATTCAATAAACCTCTAAAAATGTAATACTACTTACAGAGAGAAACTGATTTCTACCAGCCAGAGCTTGGTCCCCTAATTTTAACTATTACAGTGACCCTGGGCAAGTCACTTTACCCCAATTGCCTAGCCCTTACCACTCTTTTGCCTTGGAACCAATACAGACAGAAGGTAAGGGTTTTAAAAAAGGTGAAATAAAAAGAATGTTTGGAAAACATTTTCCATAGTTACATGCTCACAAAACATAGAACACAAAAAACATAGAAAAATGTCTTCAAAAATATAAAATACTCACACTATCAGAAGACCAGATAGAGATCTTAACCTAATCTCAGCTAATCAAATAGATATTGCCTTGAAGGAACCAACAAAGGGAAAAAAATCTGGTCCCAATGAATTCTTAAGAGAATACTTTTAAAAATGTAAAGAACAAATAGAAATAATTAAAGTATTCACAGAAATGGAGAAACATAACAGAATTTTTGTGAGATGAATGCAGCCCTAATGACTAAACCAGGAAAAAATAATTGAAAAGTAAATCTCTAGGCCACTATTATAAATGAACATTGATTCCAAAATTTAAAACAAAATTCCATCAAAAAGTACCAATTACTTTCTCAAAGATAACCAAAAAAGGAAAAATCCCCAAAATTTTATCCACAAATATCAGTTGCTAAAGCAAAGAAAAAAATGTTTCAAGCAGCCAGAAAGAAACAATTCAAATAGTATGGAGCAACAATCAGTATTGCACAGGATTTAGCAGCATCTACTTTAAAGTATTTCAGGGCTCAAAATATGATATTCTAAACTGCAACAGAACCAGGATTATAATCAAGAATTATCTACCAAGAGAAATTCTGATTTCCTTTAAGGAAAAAATTAATATTTAATGAAATTTAGAAGGATCAGAAATTCCTAATTAAAAGTCTAGAGGTACCTAAAAAGTCTGACATTCAAACAGAATACTCAAGTGAAATATAAGAAGTTAAACAGGAAAGAAAATGCAAATCATTCCATAAGCTTAAATGGTTAAATTATATATATTTTCACATGAGTAGATAGTAATACAGCCTCTATGAACTATATCAATATTAAGGCAATTAGAAGGAATATACAGAGATAGAGAATATGGGTATGAATTGCCTGTAATGGGATGATATCCTCCAAAAAAAATATTAAGGGAGAAGAAAGAAGACTGAATTTGCAGAAAAGGAAGAGAAAGCATGGGATGAACAGGATAACACAAAAGGGGCTCAAAAATCCATAACAATGGAGAAGAATATGGATGGAGAAGGATTGGCAGGTAACCCTTGAACCTTATTTTGATCTGATCTGGCTCAAAGAGAAAATAGCATAAACATTCAATTAAATATAAACATCTATATTATTTTGAGGAAGGTTTCCTTTATTCCATTCTTTTGGTAAGAAATGGATATGATATTTTGTCAAATGCTTTTTACTGGGTCTATTAAAATAATCATGTGGTTTCTGTTGGTTCTTTAACTGTTATGGTCAATTATACTAATGATTTCCCCAATACTGAACCATCCCTGCATTCTTGGCATAAATTAGCCCACCAGCTATAGTGTATGATTCTGGTGAAATTATGTAATCATGTGTTATTGGGTAGCATGTTGTTTTTCTAGTATTTTATTTAAAATGTTTGTATCAATGCCCATTAGGGAGATTAGTCTATCCCCCCCCAATCTGTTTTAGCTCTTCCTGGCTTAGATAGAAATGCCATATTCGTGTCATAAAATGAGTTTGGAATGATTCCCTCTTCCTCTTCCTCTATTTTTCTAAATTGTTTATGTTGTAGTAGAGTTAATTTTTCCTTGAATGTTTGATAGAAGTCACTTATGAATCCATCTGTCTGTGAGGTCTTTTTCTTATGGAGTTCTTTGATGGTTTATTCAATTTATTTTTCTGTGATGGGGTTGTTGAAGTCCAAGAGAGCAGGATTCCCACATTGCATTCCTCTTTGGGTTTCCTAAGCCTGGGTGAACAAGAAGTTCATTGATATGTTCCATTGCCCAGGTAGCCACCATAGGCCCAAGTTTAAAAATACCCTTAGAAAGGCAGAGTTTGGATTATGATCCATTGTATAGCTCCCTACCAAAGGGAAGCCCCTTGCACACACACACACACACACACACACACACATATACACATATTGGAGCCACTGGGTCCTGGTCAAAAGCTGTGACTCTTTTTTCTTTATGCTCTCTTGGGTTTGGGTTAGCTATGGTCTCACTCCAGCCTGGAAAGAGAGAGCTGAGCCAGGGCTGGGAAGAGTGGGATTGGAACATTTCTCCCCTTATTGTTTGGTCTTTTTGTTCTTCTAAAATAAAGGGGACATGAACATAAAAAAAAAATTGTTAATCTGGGTATTTTATATTTTTGTAAGTATTCAACTATTTCACTTAGATTGTTGGATTTATTGGCTTAAGTTGGGCAAAATAAATTCCAATAATTTCTTTAATATCTTCTTCATTGATTATAATTTGAACTTTTTCATTTTTGATACTCCTAATTTGGTTTTCTTCTTTCTCTTTTTTAATCAAGTTATTTTTAATCCTTATCTTTCATCTTGGAATCAATACTGTGTATTGGTTCCAAGACAGAAGAGTGGTAAGGGCTAGGCAATGGGTATTAACTTACTGGGGTCACACAGCTGGAAAGTGTCTGAGGCTAGATTTGAACCTAGGACCTCCCATGTCTAGGTCTGGCTCTCAATCCACTGAGAGCCTCTCTTTTTTAATAAAGTTAAGCAATGGTTTATCTAACTTACTTATTTTTCATAAAGTCATCTCATTGTTTTTTCTAATGGTTCAGTGCTTTTTTCTTTCAATTTTATTAATCCCACTTTTGATTTTCAGGATTTCCAATTTGAGGTTTAATTGGGGATTTTAATTTAATTTAATTTAATTAATTTAATTTAGGGATTTGTTCTTTTTCTACTATGAAATTGTTGATTGTTTCTATGATGTGTTCTTTCACCCAATTTTCCTTTAGGATAAGATTATTTAATTTTTACTTTCTCATGATCTGGAAAGAATGAATTAAATATATCTGCTTTTCTACATTTCGATGTGAGTTTTTACATCCTATTATGTTTTCAGTTTTTGTGAATATGGCAAGTACTGCTGATAAAAAGGTACTTCCCTTTCCATTCTCATTTAGTTTACTCCAGAAGTGTTTCATATTTAATTTTTCTAAATTTCTTTTTACTTCCTTCCCTTCTTTCTTGTTTATTTTGGTGGTTTTTATCTATTTCTGAGAGAGTAAAGTTGAAGTCTTCTACTACTAAAGTTTGCTATTTATTTCCTCCTAAAATTCATGTACTTTTCCTTTAGGAATCTGGATGTCACGCCATTTCCTGCATTTATGTTTAATACTGATATTGTTTCTTTGTCTATGGTTCCTTTTATCATGATGTAATTCCTTCAATTATCTCTTGATTAGATCAATTTTTACTTTTGCTGTGTCTGAAATCATGATTCCTACTATTTTTTTTAAGCTGAGGCATAATAGATTTTATTTCCTACTTTTACTCGGTGTGCGTTTCCCTTTTTAAAAATGTTTGTAGTAAACATGTGTGGAGTTCTGGTTTTCATTCCACTCTGCTATCTGTTTCTGCCCATTCACATTAGAAGTTATGATTACTAATTGTTTCTCTTCATCTCATTCCCCTCCCTGTTTATTCTTCTCTCTCCCTTTTTAGCCATTCCTTGTTCACAGATATTTTGTTTTTAACCATTTCCATCCCCAATTCACCCTCCTTTTGTCCATCCCTCACTCCATTATTTTCTCTACCTTTCTATTTCCCAGTAAGGCAAGGTAAGTTTCACTTACTGAATGAGTGTGGGCATATTTTTATCACTTAGAGAAAGTTCTGAGAGAAAGGTCTAAGCATTGACTCTCCCCACCCCCATCTTCTCCTCCACTGTATTTGCTGCTTATGTACCTCTTCATGAATAGTTGAAGAAAGCATCCTACCAATCACCTTTCACAACAGAAATATGGTATTGGTATGTAAACTAGGAAGAAAAAAACACACAAAGGAAACTATAGAATAATTTCAAAAGATAAAACATTTTAATATAAGATACCAGCAAGGAAATTACAGCAATCAATGTATCACAACCATCAAATACTATGACCAAGTAGGATTTATATCAGGATTTCAGGGCTAGTTCAAAATTAGGAAAAACTTTCAGAATAATTGACTACATCAATCATAAAACCAACAGAAATCATGATTATCTCAATAGGTGAAGAAAAATTTTTGACAAAATATAACAACCATCCCTATTAAAAACACTGGAGAGCACAGGAATTAATGGAACTTTCCTTAAAATGATAAAGAGTATTTATCTAAAAACCAACATTAAACATTATCTATAATGGAGATGAATTATTAGATGCCATCCCAGTCACATCAGGGGTGTAACAAGAGATATATATTATCACCACTATTATTCAGTATAGTACTAGAAGCCCTACCAATAGCAAATAAGAGAAACAAAAAGGATTAAAAGGAATAAGAATAGGAAATGAAGGAAAAATAAACTATCACTCTTTGGGTATGATATGATGCTATAGTTAGACAATCCTAAAGATTCAACTAAAAACCAGTTGTAGGATATAAAATAAACCCTTAATAAATCATCAGCATTTCCTAATATTACAAACAAAGCCCAGCAACAAGAGCTAGAAAAAGAAATTCCATTTAAATTAATTAGGTTTCTACATACCAAATACTTGAAAGTCTATCTACCAATTCAGGAATTATATGAACACAATTACAAAACACTTTTCACAAAATAGTCAGTTCTAAACAATGGGAAATATTAATTGTTCATAGTTTGGCTGAGCCATTATAATAAAAAATGACAGTCTTATCTAAATTAATCTTCTTAATCAGTGCCAAGCCATTTAAAATATCAATGAATTATTTTAGAGAGCTAGAAAAAAATATCTGGAACTACAAAATCAAGAATATCAAGGGAATTAATGAAAGAAAAATGTCAAAGATGAACTAAGAGTATCAGATCTCAAAGGGATTACAAAGCAGAAAGAGATGTACATCAAAACAATATGGTACTAGATTAAGAAATACAGTTATAGATCAGAAGAATTGACTTGCTCTACAATAAATACTGGCAAATGATCATATTTATTTAGTGTTTGATTAATTAAAACCTCCATACATTTTGGGGGGAAGTGGGGATCACTGTTTGACAAAAACTGCTGGAAAAGATATGGCAGAGACAGTACATAGAGCAATATTATATACCATGTATCAAGATTAGGTCAAAATGAATTCATGACATAGACACAAAGGGTGATACCATTAGCAAATTATAGAAAAAAACAATTGTCTACTTGTCAAATCAATGGATAAAGGAAGAATCTATAACCAAACAAAAGACAGATAGCATTATATTATAATGGATAACTTTGATTATATTAAACTGAAAATGTTTTTGCACAAACAAAACCAATGCAACCAAGATTAGAAGAAAAAGAGAAAGCTAGGGGAAACTTCATAGCAAGTATCTCTAATAAAAAACTTTATTTCTCAAATATATGGATAGCTGAGGTGAATTTATAAGAAAACAACAATCTGCAATCAATAATCAAAGGATGCAAACAGAGTTTCGATTGAATATATATATATATATATATACAGCCGTTTTATGAAAAATGCTCTAAATTGCTCTTGATTTGAAAAATGAAAATTCAAACAGCTCTGAGCTACTACTTCATAGTTATCAGGTTAGTTAAAATGACAGAAAAGGAAAATAATAGAAAATGGAGGGGGTGGGGGGAAATTGGAATGCTGGTAGAATTGCAAACTTACCCAAACATTCTGAAGAATGATTTGGAACTATGTCCAAAGTGTTTTTAATTTATGGTATTTGATCCAGCAATTCTACTACTAGATATCTGTCCCGAACAGATTAAACAAGAAAAAAAATAACCTGTTTCTACAAGACAATTTAAAGCAGTTCTTTTGGTCACTGCAAATAATTAAAAATCAAGGGAATGTACATCAATTTGGGAATGGCTGAATATGCTCCAGTATATGATGGTAAAGTCATGTTACTTTGTTATAAGAAATGATGGGAAAGATGATTTCAGATAAACCTGGAAAGACTTTCCTAAACTGATCTCAAATAAAATGAGCAGAACCAGGAGAACATTATACACAGTAACAGTAATATTATAAGATGAACATTTGTTGATAAATTAAATATTCTTAGCAATACAGTGATCCAAGACAATCTTTCCAAGGACTCACAATGAAAAATATCATCTGTCTCAAGAAAAAGAATTGATGAAGTCTGAATACAGACAGGCATGCCATGTTTCACTTTATTTCTTCATCTTTCTTTTGTCTGTTCAAGTTTCTATTTCACAAAATGACTAATAGAGAAAATGCTTTACACTATTACACACTCAAAATCTATATCAGTTTCCTTGCTCTCAAGGAGAGAGCAGGGGATGAAGGGAGAGAGGATTAGAATTTAACTCAAGTTTTAAAAAAAACAACCTTATTTTTTATGTAAGTAAAAATATACATAAAAAACTAAGATTTTATGTCACAACTTAGAAATTTGCTAAGATGATAGAAAAGGGGATACTCAATATATAAGAGGAAAAGATAGACACACTAATACTTTGTTGGTGTAGCTATGAAATGGTTTAAACATTTTGGAAAGAAATTTGGGATTATTAAAGACTCCCTTACTGAACTTTTACCCCAAGGAAGTGATCAATAAGAAAAAAGTAATTTAATCCAAAATAATTATAACCATACTTTTTATATAGGAAAGAATAGGAACCATAAATTGATATCCTTTGATTGGGAAGTATCTCAATATATTGTAATAAATAAATGTAAAATAATATTAGTAATAAAATAATGTATGTAATGAATACAGAGAAACAAAAAGTTACATGAAATAATATAGATTGAAGTAAGCAGAAACAAGAAAACAATATGCACAGAAAATACAATAAGGTAAATAGAAAAGACATACAATTATAAAATAAAATTAAAAAGATCAAGCATGACTCATTTGAAATATGAAAGGAAACTTTCCCCAATCCAATCCTTCATGGAGATGAGATGTCAGTGAGTATTACTAATTCCATGTTTTTGGACTTTTCAGTAGATTAATCAGTTATACTGATATTCCCCTGTCTTTTTTCTTTTGTTTTTAAAAATCTTTATATGTTATGAGAGATTGTTCTCTGGGAAGAAGAGGGGGAAAGATACTTGAGGAAATCCTGATAACATTTAAAAAAAGAAATAATAAAAACATTTAAACTAAGTTGTCTTCCAAGGGCAACAAATTAACCATATTTTACACATTGCAAATAAATACTTTCAAAATGACTATTTTATAGTTTTGTCATCTGTGTGATTGTTTTTTGTGAGTTTCTTTTTTTTAATTTTGAGACTACAAATAGATGTAAAATTGAATTCAATTGAGGGGTATTTGCATAATATTCTTTTGGTTGGTGGAGAGAGTTATAATTCTGTGTCTGCATGAAGGACTGGAATTTGCACAAACCTTAGGGAAAAGAGATAACTTGACTTTTCATCTCTTGTTGTACTTGAATATATGGGTTTATTATTCACTAATTGTGGGTCCTCCCCACTACTTGCATCTGTAACTATATTAATATTTCCAGTTGGATGTCTCAGAAACATCTTAAACTCAAAATTTCTCAAACTGTTCATTATCTTTCCTCTCAAATTCTCCCCTCTTCTGTACTTCCCTATTACTTTCAGGGACACCACCATTGTCCCTGTTCCCCAGGTTCAAAAATTATGTCTCTTTATCTCTGTCTCCGCCTCTATCTCTTTGTCCATTCATATCTAATATGCTGCAAAATCCCAACAACATAGGTTCTGGAACCTTGGACAGCAGGGGTGTGTGTGTGTGTGTGTGTGTGTGTGTGTGTGTGTGTGTGTGTGTGTGTGTGTGTGTGTGTGTGTGTGTGTGTGTGGCGATGTAAATCGTTCTTGGCTTGGCTTGCTCTTCCCTCCTCGCTATAGATTCTTTCTGGGTCTGCTCTGCTCTCCCCCCAGTGCCCCAGATGTTTATTGTCTATCCTGGGATTTTCTTTTCTTGAAAGTTGTTTCACGTTCTCTTCTTTTAGTTCTTTTACTCCTATATTCGTTTTGTGGTGATATTTTAATCTTGGTTACAGAGGATTCTCGTGGCGGCACAGAGCTACTGAGGATTACTACACCATATTGGCTCCTCCCCTGGAACTTCTCTGTGGAGAAGTCTGGAGTCCCAGCCCAGGGCAATCTGGGCTGCAATGAGCTGATCCATGTGGGACCAGAGCAAAGCCAGGAATTCAGGTCTTATATGCCTCTTAATGAAAGGCAATTTACCCCCTTCTATCTCTCCTTTTTTCTTCTCCTCAAGTAAAAAGTCATTTTCCAATACAATTTTGATGCTTTTAGTTTCTATTTTTTTGTGCTTATTCTTTCCATTAATATCTTGCCTTTATTATGTACCTTGTTTTGCTAATCCTGGTTTAAAATCTTTGCATCAGTTTATTCTTATCATTTCCCAAATGATGAGCATCTACTTTGTTTCAGGAGGGTTTTTATTTGTTTTGTTTTTTTGTTTGTTTAGCTACTGCAATACCTATTTCAAGAAATATTTTTATCCATATGAGACCTTTCTTCCTACATTTAACTAATTTAACTACCTATGATATGAATTTAGTGATGCCACTTCTGGATCAAAGGATGTACATGTAAGTTAGAGAATTCCATCATGGTTGGATAATTTAATAAATGTGGACCAATACTAGGATAACTTATACCAAAGAAGCTTTTCCCTCCTTTTGGTGATTAATGGACTGGTTATATTATTTTAGTTATTAAATAATAGACATATTCAAGCTTCATTTGAAGTATACCTAAATCATTTTATTACCAACACACCAAGCAAATATTTAGAATACTCAAGCAATGCTGTAGTGAAGTAAAAGATGAAATAAGTGAAATGCAATATTAGAGAACATAAATAATTCCAAGCTGTGCACTACATTTTTCAAATTCATCAAAAATTAGAGTAATTATTATAATATTATAATTTGTTAATATTAGGGTAATTATATACTACTTCACTATAATTCCCATCACAAAGCAAATAATAGAATTCATATTATTTTATTCATATAATAATCACTATATTTATATATATTTTCAACTCTAGGAATATATTTGAAAATGATTAAAAGTATTTCAAGCATCCATTTTTGTAGAAAAATTAAAATATTTTTATCAACAGGCTTAAAGGGATGATATTTGAAATGAATAACAGTAGACTTTTTCTCTATAACTTCCTGATGTTCTAATAATCTACTACATTATTATTTTAACTACTTTTGGAGAAAAGCTTTTAGATATTTAAGTAAGAGTCACAAAGTATAAAATTTTATTTTTAGTGTGTTTGCTTATTATAGGACTGGATGAAAATTTTATGGAACAGAGCCAATTAAAATGTTATTAGATTTAAAACAATAAATAAATGTAAAACAAAAAAGATTCCATTGTGTTTTTTAAGACTAAGGCAGTAGATAACCAACCAGAATCCTTAAATATGGGTTTATAACCCCAATTTATAATCTGACATAACTGCTTTAAAGGAAAGATAAAATATTTTTAATATTGATGATCAGTTTTCTGTAATTTCTGAGCAATAACATTATTTTTATTCCAGGAAAGAAGATTTCCTTAATGAACATCAATTTTAAAAGGTTTACTTCCTTTTTTGATTCCAAAATCATTAAGTACTGATTGAAATGCACTAATACTTTTCTTTCCAACAAGTAGTTTCACTTCATTTTAGGGAATGCAACTTCCAGAGAGTAAGATTTTATTTTTGCAACTTCAATAAACTAGATACCAGCAGGAATGGTAGAACAAAAAAACACAATTATGTTTGGCCTAACATTCTGAATACAGCAGTTTCTTGATCCCTTCAGTTTTAAAGTTAATACAAAAAAATCAGGCTGATTCAGAAAATCATGAAGCCCATCACTACTCACCATGAGTGCATCACAAATTAACCTCACTAAAAAGAATAACATTAGCATTATAAATGAAGAATTTAAAGGGACCTTAGAAGTCAATGAGTTCAATCCTCTTATTTTACAAATCAGAAAAGTGAGGTTCAGAGAAAATAAATGAGTTGCATAGAGGAGAGACAACAACTTAAATTGACTTAATTCATTAATATACCCAAAGGTAACAAAAAAAAAAATAACCGAGGAGGAAAAGAGCACTCTCTTTGACACAGCTTTAGCACTCAGACATCTATACTCAAGAGACTTTTTAAAAAGAGGAAAAGATCCTTTTTGCATGAAAATATATATAACACTTCCTTTTGTAGTGGCAAAAAACAAAACATCTGGCCAGCTATTGAGGAATACGTTATCATATATGAATGAGATGGAATATGATTGTGATTTATGAAATGAGGAAAGTAATTGTTAGTAAGGATTATGTAAAAGAAATCATTTAGTTGATTGGGTCACAAGGATAGAATGGAAGGGGGGGGGGAGCAGCAATAGAGTCAAGAGATCATGAGACAGGGGGTAGGCTGGATGTCCCCTGCAGTGTCCTCTGGCTGACCCTCTGGGCAGGCCCAGGCAAAATAAAAAGCCACAATTGCCTCTTGAGACATGATGTGTAAGGATTAGTAGAAAGAAAAAAGTTTGACAAACTGAGGCAAGAGGGGATTCAGCACTCTTCTTTGCTGACTGGACTTTGCTGTGAACATGGGTAGGGGTCCTTAATGGCAGCCACAGAATAGCAAGCTGAATGGACCAGCAAGGAAAGTAACCTATGTATATCTCTCCTCTTTTTCCATTATAAATTTTGATTTAATAAATTTATTAATGTACAGCCAGTCTCCTAATTTTTCCTCTTACAAGGTGGTATATTTTGTCAAGTTTTTTCTGCACCTATTGAAATAATCATGTTTTCTCTTGGTTTTGTACTGGGAGCCATCAAAGACCACACTGTTTGACATGGTCCATGTGGAAACTGGGGATGGCAAAGCAGCCCCCAGGAAGGATGGAAACACCCACTGAAACCATCCTAAGTGACTTTCATTATTAACATTCCCTTATTATTGGAAGGGAATATTAATAATGAAAGTCACATAGGGTGGTTTCAAAACTCTGATCCTAAAAAGGACAGATTCAAGTCCCTCCAAGCCACAGCACAGCGTGAGATCAGGAAAATGAAAGACTGATGGTGGGAAAAAAAGTCAGAAGAAATCCAGCGCTTTGTTGACACAAAAAACTATGAACAGTTTTTCAGTGCCCTCAAGACTGTCTATGGGCCATTAAAATCTGCCACTGCCCCTTTGCTATCCTCTGATGGTGACACTCTCATAAAAGACAAAAAAGGCATCAACAACAGGTGGAAAGAAAATTTCAGCCAGCTTTTCAACCTACCCTCCTCAGTCGACCAAAGTGCCCTTGACCAGATCCCCCAAAACCACATCATCGAGAAATTTGATGTCCCTCCTTCATTAGAAGAAATCCAAAAAGCCATTAAACAAATGAGTGCAGGCAAGGCACCCGGTAAAGACGGGATCCCAACTGAGGTGTACAAGGCCTTAAATGGAAAGGCGCTCCAGGCATTCCACATAGTGCTGACCAGCATATGGGAAGAGGAAGACATGCCCCCAGAACTCAGAGATGCCTCCTTTGTAGCCCTATACAAGAATAAAGGCTCATGAGCAGCCTGTGACAACTACAGAGGCATCTCACTACTCTCCACTGCCAGAAAGATCCTCGCCCATGTTATACTCAACTGACTCCTGTCATCTGTTTCAGAGCAGAACCTGCCTGAATCACAATGTGGCTTCTGACCAGATCACAGCACCATCGACACGGTCTTCATGGTGAGGCAAATGCAGGAAAAATGCCTTGAGCAGAACTTGAGTCTCTACATTGTCTTCATAGACCTGACAAAGGCGTTCGACACAGTGAACAGGGACGTGTTGTAGGTGATCCTCAGCAAGCTCGGCTGCCCAGCAAAATTCATCAAACTGATCCAGCTCTTTCATGTCGACATGGCAGGGGAAGTCCTATCTGGTGGAGAGACTTCCGATCGCTTCAACATCTCCAATGGCGTAAAACAAGGCTGTGCCCTCGCTCTGGTACTATTCAACCTATTTTTCACCCAAGTATTACAACATGCTGAGATGGATCTAGACCTGGGCGTCTACATCAAATACCGACTGGATGGCTCACTATTTGACCTTCGCTGCCTGACTGCAAAAACAAAGACAACAGAGAGACTCATCCTGGAAGCTCTCTTTGCAGATGACTGTGCTCTCATGGCCCACCAAGAAAATCATCTCCAAACCATTGTGGACAGGTTCTCCACCGCAACAAAACTGTTTGGCCTGACTATCAGCCTCAGCAAAACAGAGGTGCTGCTCCAGCCTGCACCAGGGAGGCCAACAAACCAGCCGTGCATTACAATCGACGGCACGCAGCTTTCTAACGTCAACACCTTCAAGTACCTGGGCAGCACCATCGCCAACGACGGGTCCCTAGACCACGAGATTAATGCCAGGATCCAAAAGGCCAGCCAGGCACTTGGGCGGCTGCGCTGCAAAGTCCTCCAACACAGAGGTGTAAGCACTGCGACGAAGCTCAAAGTGTACAACGCAGTGGTCCTCAGCTCACTCCTGTACGGTGTGAAACATGGACACTGTACCGGAAGCACATGAAACAGCTGGAGCAATTCCACCCATGCTCCCTCTGGTCAATCATGAGGATCCGATGGCAGGACCGAATCACCAATCAGGAAGTCCTCGACAGAGCCAACTCCACCAGCATCGAAGTCCTGGTCCTCAGAACCCAGCTACGATGGTCTGGACACGTCATCCGCATGGACCCACAGCGAATACCAAGACAGGTATTCTATGGTGAACTGTCAGCTGGACTCAGGAAGCAAGGCCAACCAAAGAAAAGATTCAAGGATCAGCTAAAGTCAAACTCGAAGTGGGCTGGCATGACACCAAAGCAACTAGAACTCGCTCCTCTGACAGAAGCAGCTGGCGAGCCCACATTCACCATGCCGCCGCCATCTTTGAAGATGAGCGACATCGACGTCTTGCCGCTGCGCGTGAACGCCGGCACCAGGCCACAACCGCACCTCCCATAACAACAGGTGTCCCAGGCCCCGTGTGCCACACACTGTGTGCCTCAGCCTTTGGACTTCAAAGCCACAGGAGGGTACATCAATAGATGATAATGCACAAAGACAATCATCATCCTCGGCTTCCAAGAGACTACTAATTGTATTATTGGAAATTCTATGATTATTATTCTTACTTAGCTCCATGAAAAATAGATGAGAGCAACATGCTTGCAGGGTTAATACAGATGTCCCACTCTGTCCCCCCAGGATATTGTTAGGAGAGCCCACTTACAAAATTAAACCTAACGATTCTTATATACCCACTTAGATAGGACCCTCTTTTCTAGGCATAAAAACTTCTGACCAATCTGTGCTTTGAATTCCCTAACCTATATCTGGGTAATGTTGATTCTACCCACTGATCCTGCATTATCAACAATGTTTCATTGACTATCTCCCTAGGCTTCCTGTCTATTGTTAGGTTCTATGGAAACATGCATGTTGACAATGAAACTGTGTGCCAAGTAGATGTGTGATCATGAGGTTATAAAATAAATCCAGGCCTTAGCCAAGGTGGAGCAGTTTATCCTGTAAAACCTGTGTTATAGTTGGTAACTTGTAATATCTTTTCTTTGGTCTGATAGTTTTTGAACTTGGCTATAACATTTCTGGGTGTTGTCAGTTGGGGATTGAGTACAGGAGTGATCTGTGGATTCTTTCAATCTCCACTTTTCCCTCTTGTTCTAGAATATCAGGGAAGTTTTCTTGGGTAATTTCCTGTAGTATTATTTCCAGGTTTTTTCTTTTGTCATGGTATTCTGGTAGACCAATGATTCTTAAATTGTCTCCCCTCAAATGATTTTCTAATCCTCTGTTTTGTGAATGAGATGCTTCATATTTTTCTTAATTTTTTCATTCTTTTGATTTTGTTTTATACTGTCCTTCTGCCTCGTGAGGTCACTTAATTCTAGTTGTATTCTGGTTGTTAAAGACTGGATTTCATCCCTGGCTTTTTGGTCATCTTTCTCCTTCTGGTCTGATCTTCTTTGGAGGTCATCTTTCATTATCATTACCTCATCTCTCATCTCCTTTGCCTCATCTTTCATCTCCTTTGCCTCATTTTCAAGCTGGTTGAATTTGGCTTTCAATGCACTATATTCTGTTTCCATATGATTTATCTTAGTTTTAAAATTCTTTTCCCAATTTCTTCAGCCTCTCTTAAATGTGTTTTGAATTGCATTTTGAGTTATCCCAAAGCCTGTATCCAATTTGCTGGGATTTATTTTTTATTGCTTACCTCCTCCTCTGTTTCATTTGCTCTTGGTTTGTTGCCTGTACAGAAGCTGTTGATTGTAATTTCTTTCTTCTTTTTCTGTTGTTTGCTCATATTTACCCCTTCTTTGCTTCCTGTATTTTTCTGTGCTGTTGCTCCTCTCATTTTTTTTGGTTTTGGGGTTTTCTGTCAGTCTCCCCTCTTGGATTTTTGACAGAAGATCTCTCAGGGCAGCCTGTGGGGGAGGAATTTTGGAGTTTGAGCTTCCCTGTTCTTTGGAGGCTTTTTATTGGATAAAAGTACAGCAGTCTGTGGGGAAGGGGTGTTGGAGCTTGGGTTTCCCTGATCTCTGAAGACTTTTGATGGGATTAAGTTCAGCTGGGTTGGACTGGATATTCTCTGAGATCAAAAGTCTCAGCCGCTCTGACTAGGCCGCTGGCTCTGTGCTCCCTCCCCAGCTCCTTCCCCACTGTGTTTGGCGCTCTGAGCCTGGCACAGTCCTGCCCTCAAGGTACACCCTCCAGACCATAGTGTTTGTCCACCTAGATTTTCCCACTGCTGCTGGATGCTTAGTGCTCTAGGTGGGGGGGGGGGGGAACCTTCCTTATGCCTTCCCATTAAACCCAAGTGTTCTTGGATTCCAGTTTTTGGAGGGTGTACTTTTTGAATTGAGTTCATCAGGAAGGATCCTTGGCTCTGTCTTGTTGTTAGGTTTGATTTTCAGTCCCCTAGGAGCATTCAGTTTGTGATTGGTAAGGAAGGGTTTTCAGAGGTCTGAACTTTTGCTGCTTCTAAGCCACAATATTGACTCTGCCCCCCATGATGACAAATTTCTTGAGATTTTCATGTATCAACTTACTATAAAGTATTTTCAAAAGTTTTATTTTTAGTTCCTTGTCATGTTTATCTTTTTATGCTTCTTGAGATTTGTTATTGAATATCAAATTTTTTATTGAGCTTTGCTTTTTTTTATCAGCAATGCTTAAAAATCTAGTTTTTCATAAAATTTCCACTTTTTCTGGAAGGATTATATTTAATTTTATTAAGTAGGTTATTCTTGACTGTTATCTTAGCAACACAGGCTTCTGGAATATCATATATCAAGTCCTCTCTTCCTTTAATGTGGAAACTGCTAAACTTTATGTGAACTTCTCTATGATTCCATAATACTTTAATTTTCTTCAGGTTACTTGACCTTGGAGATGTTGAATTTAGCTAAAATATTAGTGGGCATTTTTATTTTTGAATCATCTCCAGAAGATAGTGGATTATTTTATATTATTTATTTTTGCCTTCTGAACTTAAAGGATCAGAACTATTTTTCTGATAATTTCTTGAAATATAATGTCTAGACTTTCCTTTTTATTATGGATTTCTGGAAATGCAACAATCATTAAATCTTTACAGAGTAAATTTTCCATTTCAGTTGTTTTTCAAATATAATATTTCACCTTTTCTTCTATTTTTTCAGGGTTTTGCCTTTATTATTGTTTCCTAATGGCTTTGGAATAATTAGCTACTATTTTCCATATCAAGTTTTTTAAGGTATTTTTTCTTCAGTAATTTTTTTGTCTTTTTTTCATTTAGATTATTCTGCTTCTAAAGAAATGCTTTTATCCAGTGGATTTTTGTGCTTTTACCATTAAACTGTGTTGTTAAGGTTTTATTTCCTTGGACATTTTGTGCTCCTTTTAACAAGTTCTTAATTCTCTTTTCATTAATTCATTGCATCACTTTAATTTCTTTTCCAAAAACTTCCTCTACTATTCTTATTTCTATTTTAATCTTCCAGGAATTATTGTTTGGTTTGAGTTCAATTAGCATTTTTCTTTGAGCCTTTTATTGTATCTGTTTTTAGTTGTTATTTTCCTCTGATTGTATATCATGGCTTTCCCTGCCATGAAAATAGTGTTTATGGTCAAATTTATTTTTTTTGTTGTTTTCTTATTTTCCCAGCCTATTTCTCATTTTTTTAACTTTATATAAGTTGCGCTCTCCACACCTGTAGGTGTGGAGGTGCTGCGCTAAGATTCACATCTTTCTTCATGCTGCTATTTTCAGACATAGTTCTATGGATCTGCATGTTTTCCAGGTTTCTATGGTGGTGTGAACAGGAGAGAAATGGGGTTCCTGATCTTTTGATCTGTATTTAGATCTTTATCTCAAAAGGACCCCTATGAAGCTACAAGAACTAGAGTTTCTCTTTGCTCTGAAATTGTGTCTAGATACTGTGCTTTTCTACAGCTACAAGTGCTATTGTTCCTTTCTGCCTCGGGATGATGATTAGCGTTCCTGCTCCTTTGGTCACTGCTCATGAATGCTCCTCTGTGCCCTAGAACCATGTTCTAAAACTCTTCTCCAGCTATACCTACTACCATTAAAGGGTCAATTTTAATCTTTTTCTAACCAGTTATCTCACCTCTTTAATGTCTCTGCACTGAGTACCACTGAAGACACTGCTGATGCTACTGTGGCTGCCTATAGGGCCCACCAATGGAATTGCTACAGCATTATACTGGCTAACTCCCTCCTCAGTGTCACATAATTCTCTCTCATGCAGATGTCCTAAATTATCCCAAGCTGTAAAAATACCTCAATCTGATTTTCTGTTTGTACTGTCACCCCAAAATTTGATTTGAAGTATTATTTTAAAGCTTTTTGGAGGAGAGTCTTGTGAAAGTTCAGCTTGGTTGTTGCCTCTGCTCTGCCATTTTGTATCAACTCACCCAAAATGATCTTCATATCCAATTCAGGAAAAGATAAAAGTGAGAAAGGAAATGAAAGTATATGAGAAGGGATGATATTTATTTATAGTGCCTGATGTAGCAGAAAAATAATTTTTCTTTCTTCCTTTTTTTCTGGTATCACTAATGAATAACATCCCCAAAATATTGAATTAAATATTAACAATTAGGCTTAAAAAGATGTAATATCATTATATCACTAAATGCTTAATACATTTTTTAAAATACACCAATTTCTGCTAAAATAAAATATAAATTAATTTATAATTAATGATATAATTTCAAATCCAATACTCTTCCTACTTAACCAAGTTTTACTTTATTCTTCTGTTTTCTTTGGTTATTGTATGTTAAATGTAGCCACTGGAAAGAATCAGAGAAAGTAGCCTAGTATCTATTTTTAAAAGTAAAGAAAATTCAGGTTAAGTAATTAAAAGCATTATAAGATTCATTTTGCTTCTGTCGCTTATGTTCCTTTTGATTATACACAAAGGTCTCATAAATGGTATAAAATGTATTTAAAGCATTCAGAATCCATTAAATGAATACAATGAATGAAAAGGCTGAAAGATTATGGAGAAAGGAAAATAACCCATGTATCATTTGATTTTGTTATGTCCCTACAAAATATTCTCCATTAACATGAGAACAAAATAATACATTAGTCTGTCATTCAACACCCCCATCATCTAACTCCAACTTCTTCCATATTTACCTCTTCATGTACCCCATATTCCCTATCATATACTCCATACCTCACTCAACCATGTCTACTCATTTCCCATATGTGAATTTTTCTCTGCTGTCTCAGCTTTGTTGTTTTTCTTCATGTTCTTGTCACCATTTGAAATATCCTTCCCCCTTCTAGTGAAATTCTACCGATGTTTCATTGAATAGCTTAGTGCCTCCTCTTCTGTGAAGTCAACCCAGCCACATCAATACAGTCTTCTCGCCTTCTTTTGAACTCATGCAATGTATTAGCTGTATCCACCTTTTGATAATCACAAACTGACAATTTTGTTTTTATGATTCATCTGCCAAATAACATTTTAGACTCCTTGAAGAAGTCGAAAAACTCTTTGTGTTTCTGATATTTCTGCAGCATCAATATTAAACACAGTGTTTACAATACAGCAGATACTCTCAATAATTATTTATTGATTTTCTGTTGGTAAATTGATGAACATTGAAACTTCAAATGATTAGCATACAGAAATTGACAAAGTTTTAGTAAAGAGTTAATTTTATTGCTAATATACATACATTTTGGATAGAAAATTAGTGAATCATAACACAAGGTATTTAATGCCAATTTCACTGTACACTCTGATAAATAGGATATAAGTACAAGCCACTGCATATGACATTCATTCTGATAGAATGTTGAAGAAAGTATTTTTGTCTTTACTAAAAGTGTTGGAAGTACCCTGAACTATATGGTAATTCCTGGACAATCACATAGAGAAATGTAATATATATATATATATATATATATATATATATATATAATAAATGCAATTACATATGTAATGATAATAATAATGTATATGTACTAAATAACATATGTAAAATAAATTTAAAATATATAACATCTTAAACATATATCCCTAATTAATTTATTCCATCAGCATATATTATGATCTATTAGCATGTATTATTGCCCTTTGAGAGTTATGAAGAGGAAACAAAAACAATTCATGTTAAAATTTTATGTAAAGTAGGGAAAATAACATATGCCCAGATTAGTGTAAAGAAAATACATGGAAAATAAATTTAAAATTATTTGGAGATAAAAGGGCACTAATATCTGGGATTATTGAGATATACTTCTTATAAAATGTAGGACTTGAGATGACACATGATGTTCATTTTCACTTTCCTCTAGTCAAGTAGTTAGTAAACATTTATTAAGTACTTGCTGTGTCATGTCCAGTGCTAAACTCTGTTGATAAAAAGAAATATGAAAGTCCTTACTGTCAAGGAGGTAACAGTCTATTCAGGGGAAGAGAAAATACAAACAAATTATTTGCAGAATAAATGTTCAGCAAAAACCAGAGAGAAGTCACTAGAATTAAAAGGGGGTGTCAAGAAATATTTTCTATAGAAGGAAGGATTTTAGCTAGAACTAGAAATGATTCAGAAAAGCCAAGAAGCTTCATGAATAAAGCACATGATAAATGATTCTGACATTTGTCCCTTACTTATAAATAGTAGTAGACAGAGAAAATAAGGCACGGTAAGATTATGTCCATTAGGCCACATAATTATTGACTTAGTTTTAAGGATGAAAAGATTTAGAATCTAATATATCATCTGGACCACATTGAACTTAAAACTTGGAAAGTTTGTTGCTCCTAGACAGCCTCCTTCAATTTCAGGTCCCATTGCCCCATAACATATGTATAACATGATGTAGTCTTGAAATGATAAATTGCATTTAGTATTTTTTCTTTCCAGGTTTCCATGGCAATCCTTGTACCATGTATTCATTAGAAAGAAGTTCTGTTTAATTGATCTACTAATGTATTGCTTAATAGTAACTGTTAAGCAGTCTTTTGTTTCCAGGTCATATTTAAGGTTCACACATTTGCATAAAAGCATTTCGTTAGCTGAAACCAATCATTACTAGTAATTTTCTTTCTTCAGTTTAAAATAACTAAACCCTCATTGAGGCTTTCTGAATAGCAAATATTTATATCTTGCAGAATAGGCTTTCTCCATGAGCCTGGCTTGCTTTGTTTCTATGAGCAGCAAGAAAATTACAGAGCTTGAAAATGTTAATCAGCAAAGACAAAAAGAAGGTGTCTTTTTCAGCAGTTGAAATGCAAATGTACAATGACACTAACTATAGGCCACATGCAATATTTGATGACAAAGTCGTAATGGATAAATATCCTTTAGAGTGCTCAGCAGTTATGTATTGCAGAAGTTTTGCTAATTAGATTTCCCCCTACATTCCATTCAATGTCATCAAGAGACTTTTTTAGCTTTAGCTCTTCTGATATTCGAACTATCCAGAGGATCTGAATTAAGAGTGAAAAAATAGACGCTACACTAGCTATGAAGGAAACACTGTGTGCCAAGATTCTAAAAGAAAGTAAGACAGTATCTTAAATTTCTTTCTATGATAATGAAGTTATTCCATCGGAAAATGATAGCTTGTCTGATCCAGTATGATCATTATTGGATAATAAGCCCTTTATTCCATCTTCTATATAGTAACCAGGCACATGAATGACAAATGCTTGTTAAATGAAGAAATTGTAAGAGCTCAACCCACCTGGTAGATTATTTGGGGAAGGTGGCCTTTAGGATGTTTATTTTCCATTTCATTAGATTAAAATTCTTGGGAATTGTCTTTGGACTTGGTGAACAGAGGATATTCTGAAGCCTGTGAGCAGGTTATGCAAATGATCGCCTCTCATTCCAAAAGAGTAAGATGAGTTTTCTGAACTGATAATAAGCCAAAAGAAAACCAAGGTCATATTTTGAACTTGCACTAAGGAAAGTATGAGAGCTGCCCCAAAGCTCCTTAATCATTTCAGTCAAAAACGAGGTCTGAATTTGGATTGCAATTTACCAGTTAATAAGAAAACTGCAAACTATATTAAGAGAATGATCATTTAGAAGAGTTGACAAGAGGAATAATCCAGGAGCACTTTAATTCAACAATCAATTATTACATACTTATTCCATGAGGATCACTACTTAAGGTGGTGGGAGGAATTTATAATAAATAAAGTATAGTCTTTAATTTTATGTATTTTATAATTCAGTGAAAATAGAAAACAAAATATGCTAAATGAATAACAGCTATCATTTGTACAGAATTTTAAGCATCTCAAAGAGCTTTAATACATGATTTTACTTGTTCCTCACAACATCCCTGTGAAAGAAGGATGATTGATTTTTTGATCGCCATGTAATACTGGCTCAATAACTCCTCCCACAGAAATGTGGCTGTGGAGTGGATTGAAACTAAACAGAGGGGTGGAGAGTAAAGTAGCAGCTGGGGCAGTTGATGTGAGTGAAATATAGTGCACAGCTCCTTTTTTCCTTTCTACTCTCCCATAACAGTGCTTGAACAAATTCATACATTCATTTTAATTCACACCCTCTTTCTTCATCCTGCATAAACAAGCTGGGGAAAGGCTAGAGAGAAAAAGAGGATGTCTGGATTATGAGTACTATGGTAGACTTTTATACCTTGGTGATGGCTTTTTTGTGTGTTTGACTGTTTTTTTATACTACTAGTATCAGCTGAGAAGTTACTTGAACACTTAACAATGATTCTGCCCAAGTCTATGAGTTAACATTTTATTAGAGTGGGAAGCCAAGCCAAGAGAGAAGAGATTGCTCTGGTTTTCAACCATTAGCAATGGTGGGCTAATAAGATAATTTATTTATTTTTAATGATTTCTAAGTATATTTCAAGACATATCTGTTGAGTTTATATGCATTTGAAATTGAAGAAAGAATTCATCAGGAAACAAATGGGCAAGGGGAGAGGAGATGTAGGTATTAGTCTAAAGGTCTCTGATAGTGTCTTTTAGCACTGCTGCTAGGATCTCTCTTTGGAGTTAGATGATCACTAACAAATATATGCTGAGTCTCAAAGAGAGATGCAAATCAAGTATTATGTAAGATTTCAGTGGAGAAATATCTTTAATAACTGGGTGCATCAGAGAATAATCAATAGTAAATATCACTTTTGAGTTGGGCTTTATAGGATGCTTACAATTCAATTGGTGGAGCTAAGAGGCTATTTCAGGGATGAGAAAAAAAGATAAAAACAAAGAGGTAGGCAAATGCAGAGTATTTAGGTTAGAAAATGAATCATGTAATATGGACCAAAAGGACAAAAAGGAAATTAAGCTAAAAGGTAGAGTGATACAGACTATGGTGTGATTTACTCTAAACATAAAGTAGGAGTGTGAAATTTATTCTGTATATTAGAGAGATGCCAAAGAACTTTGATCAGGGGAGCAAGCAAGATTATCAGTATATGAGATATATGAGTATCGGTATATGAGATAAATTTGATGGCAGCATGAAAGCTGGATTAGAAGGGAAAAAAGACTTTTTGGTATTCCTTCTTATATCCACTTCGATGTCTGGCTCTGATGATGGTTTTCTTCCTAAATTTCTGATCAATTCTTCTTAGTGTCTTCATGTGGTTTATCTTCATCTTCCCATTTCCTCAGATTGTCTTGGATCTTCTACTTTTCTCTATCTATATGTTTCATATTGATAATTGCATCTATTCCCAAAGGTTTAAAGGCTATAATTAAGACTTCTTTAAAATTATTTGAAATTCTATCTTCCTAGTATGATCTACTGACTAATATATTTCTAAACACCTGAGTACACATTTGCACTTGGATTTTCTGTAGGATTGCAAACTCAATATTGCTGAAAGTTAACTCATAACTTCTTCCCCAAAATGTCTTCTTCCCTTCAATTTCATGACTTTTTATTTGTTGTGTCATCATTCTCCCAGGCCTACAGACTTAAACTTGGATGAAATTTTGACTCTGAAATATCTTTCCCCATTCCACCCTCACATCAAATCAAATGACATATTCTCCACAGTGTACCTTGACAATATCTCTTGCACCTGTTCCCTCCAACAGAATATAATGCAACATCTACTTTCTACATTTTACATCTCCATTCAACTTTCTACTTATCTATTCTGTGAGTGAGAGTCATAGGACAAGAAAAAAGCAAAGATTGGCTTTCTTTTCCAAAGATATAAATATCAATGCTAAGGATCAGCAGTGATTTTATAGGCAAAAGAGCTCGGTAAACTCTTACCCTAAAAAGAAATTAAATTTTATTTTTTCAAAAGTCTCACCATTTACTTGTGCCTATATTAATTTATAACCAACTTCCAAGAATAAAACAAACAACTTACTACTCAAAATCCAAGAATTCACTACCAATAGAACATTTAATATGATTTTTTAAAAAAACAAACAAATCTTACTTTCTGTCTTAATAACAATAAGGGCTTAGCAACTGGGACTAAGTGATTTGCCTAAAGTCACACAGCTAGGAATTATCTGAGAACAGATTTGAACTCCAGGCCTGGTGTTGTATTCATTGTACCATTTACCTCCTTAATGTGATGTTTATAGTTTTATCCTCAGTAAGCAGTAGTTCCTCCTAGCCTTCATTTTCTTTTATATGTCAAGTAAAGATTTTCACCTATTTTCTCAAATGTACTTATTCTTTAGCAGTTAGTAAAAATAAAGGAGAAACTGGGGAAAAATTTACATCAAATTTCTCTGATAAAGGTCTCATTTCTCAAACATAGAGAACTAAGTCAAATTTATAAGAATACATCATTCCCCAATTGAAAAATGGTCAAAAGATATAAAAAGGTAGTTTTCAGATGAAGGAACCAAAACTATCAATAATCGTATAAAAAAAAATCTGCAGTACCACTTCATACCTATCAGATTGGCCAATATGATAGTAAAGGAAAATGATGAATGTTGAAGGGTATGTGGTAAAATTTAGACACTAATGAAGTGTTCATGGAGTTGCTAATGGATCCAAACACCCTAGAGGACAATTTGGAATTAATCTCAAAGAACTGTAAAACTATATATAACCTTTGATTCTTTAATACTGCTATGAGGACTGTATCCCAAAGAGATCAAATAAAAGGGAGAGGGGGAAGGATTTACTTGAACAAACTTATTTTTAGTAGCTCTTTTGTGGTTGCAAAGAATTGAAATTTGAGGGGGTCTCCATCAATATTGGAAAGGCAGGACAAATTGTGTCATATGATGGCAATGGAATCCCCTTT
This sequence comes from Monodelphis domestica, assembly GCF_027887165.1. Lineage (NCBI taxonomy): Eukaryota > Metazoa > Chordata > Mammalia > Didelphimorphia > Didelphidae > Monodelphis > Monodelphis domestica. The sequence continues at coordinate 517,171,060 of NC_077229.1, read as the reverse complement.
TTCTATATAAAATGATGAGCAAGATGATATCAGAAAAGTTTGGAAAAGCCAACATGAACTGATGGAAATGAAATAAGCAGAACCAGGAGAACATTGTACACAGTAACAGCAATATGAAAGTCAATTGTGAAAGACTTAGCTACTCTCAACAATACAAGGATCCAATACAACTCTGAAAGACATGACAATGAATACTATCCACTTTCAGAGAAAGAACTCTTGAGACAGAATGCATGTCAAAGCACACTATTTTTCACTTTAGTTTATTAGTGTTTTTATTTTGGGGTTTTGCTTTATATGAGCATTCCCTTATAACAATGACTAATATGAACATAAGTTTTGCAGGACAATACATATATAACTCAGATCAAATTGCTTACCATCTCTGGGAGGAGAGAGAAAAGGGGGGGGGAGATAGTTTGAATCTTATAATTTCAGAAAATGTATGTTGAAAATTATATGTAATTTCAAAAATAAAATATCAAAAAGAGAGAATAGGGGTTCTTTCATTCTTTGTTTTTATATTCTTATTCCTCACATATCTTTTCATTTCCCATTCAGTTGATCTCAGTTTAGACTTTCTGATTTTTTCCACTGTGCTCTTTCCCACACCCGTCATGTCCCCTTCTCCTTGCTCTTTTTTTTTAGCCTTCTTTAATATTGTTTTCCCCCATTAGAATGCAAAATCCTTGAGGTGCATTGCTGTTTTTTCCCCCTTTATCATCTTTGTATACCCTATGTTTGGGACAGTGTCTGCCACATAGTAGGTATTTAGTGATTTATTGACTTGACTTTACTAGAACATAGCATAGTGCTGAAATGTAATTGGTACTTTACAAATGCTTGCCAATTGATTGATTCTTTTCAATGAGATTTGAAACATTAAACAATCAATATATTATTCTGCCTCACAATCCCATATCCAATTAGTTGAAAAATCTTGTTGAAACACACATATAAACATACATATGTGTTTATGTGTATATTTAATCCAATAGTTAACTGACATCAAAAAGGGTGGGAGGAAAACATTTATATATATACATACAAATATGTGTGTATATATGTATATGTATGTATACACATATATATGTATATAGAGGTAGAAGAGCTTGGGTGTCTGAACAAAGTCAAAAAGCATGAACAAATGCCCCACACCATCTGCTGCCTATTTATTTACCAATAGCTATATATATATATAATTTCTATGCACCTTATCCTGAGATTTTTTTTAAATGCTTAGCTCAGTTTTTGGCACATAGTTAACACTAGGCAAATTCTTATTTCCTTTGATCTCCATCCCTATTCCTTTCCCTCACAGAGGAAAAGAAAAAAAAAGTGATCATATATGAATGAGAACATTTGTATTATGTACAGCTTAATTTTTAAGGTCTAAATATCCCAACTTAATAGGGAAATTTCCATTTCCTATGAAATCTTGTTAATTTTATCTTTACAACATTTATAGAATGGTAATGTCACCCAATCCTTCATTCTACCTACCTTATTTAGCTACTTCCACAATTAAGGCTCTCATCTCTTCTAGACTATTGTAATACTCTCTTGTGTCCCTTGATCTAACCAAATCTTTCTCCATTTAATATTTTTATAACTTTCAAATTTATACTCTTAAAGTATAGATCTGATTATGTCATTCCTTTATTCAAGAAATATTTATTTCCTATAATCCTCAGATTAAAATATAAATATTTTCTGTTTATAATTTAAAGTCCTTTACAATCTGACTTCTATCCATATTTTCAAAATGATTTCATATTATGTTCCCTAATACCCTCTATATTTCAATCAAATCAACTTTTCTTACATTATATTCCATCTTCCTGATTTAATCTTTTACACAAGTTTAGCCCTCATGACTGGGGTATACTATTCCCTTTATAGGTCCATTTGAATAACCATGTACACAAGAACTTCCCTGATTCCCCCCCATTATTGGTGTGCATTTTTTAAGGAAAAAAGAAAAGAAGATAACCATTCATATTTTCTTGTAGTCAGAATTTGTCAGATATAGGAAAAAATAGAGCTTCATTCTTGGTTCATATAAAGAGTTGCCCACATTGTATAAGTTATATCATAAGTAAATGAATTTCAAGCTCTCACTTTTAAATAAATAATTTTTCAAAGCTAACTTCCCCTCCCTCCAAAAAAATCTTGTGTTATTATGTTGTATAATATTGTATTGGAGAAAACTACCAGTGTGGGGCAGCAACCTCTCTACAGCTTGGAATCTTAGATCATTGGAGATGGAGAGGTTGAGGGACTTGTCCACAATCAGAATCAGGATGTTTCAGAGGAGGAATATTGTGTTTCTGGAACCAGCTCCCTAGTATGAATAAACATGAGAGTAAATTTAATATTTTTTAAATTATCACTTATCATCTCTCTGATTTTTGAGCCATTTTATAATGCCTAAAGGAAATTCAAGGATCTAAAAGTCTTCTTCCTGCCTTTTATTATATTATTACATGCTCCAAATATTGATGTCTTTATATAACAACCTATTCTTTGAGCTATGAAAATCTTAGCCAAAGGAAATAGAAGACTATCTCACACCCAAAGAGAAGTTCAACATAGAGGCAATGGTCATTTATGTCTCATTCTCTTCAAGAAGCAAAATGAATATGAGTGGCCTTTTTCACATATTTTCTCCAGAAAACAACATGTGGCCCTTTAAAATTTCTATCTTCAGAAAACTGAATCCACACTATAGGAATTTTTAGAAACAGCAAACAGGATTAACTGAGTTAACTAAAACATACACAAGAAGGTCAGAGTAATTTTTTTAAATGTTGAGGATTGCAGAAAAAAGGAAAGAAGTATAAATTGAACTCTATAATCTTTCAGAGAATAGTTTTATCCTTAAAAGGTATAATAATAGAAGATAAAGTGTTTCAATAGCTTTGGTAGAATTGAAACCATGACATTAGAGAATGGGAGACAATTGTAGTCCAAAGGAAAGGAGTGTTTAACAGTAGTAGAGTTTGTATTGAGGTTATAGAGGCTAAGGAGAATGGGAAGGGTATTCATCAAAATGAAGAGAAAGGCCATTAATTACTTAGAGGTCAGAGGTGTCGGTGCTATTGCCAGAATGACCCTCATATTGAAAATGGTCAAGTGTTGCTGCATGAGAATCAATTGTAGAGATGAGAGACTCTTTCCTTCAACATTTTACAGAGAAAGCCAGTGTTTCTAAAGGACCCCACTCCAAGGAATCCTTCAAGATTACACAATGAGGAATCTCAGTAAGTAAAAACATCAGAGTAATCTAAGTAAATATATATACATATGCATTTATATATATCATGATATTGTTCACTAAAATTATAAAGTTTTACCAAATATTTCTGGTGTAAAATATATGCCTTAAGCTTCAGTGTTTCAGAAAGGTAAATCAGTTCATGTAATCCATTTAAATTATGAAGAAAAGTGGTAAAAATGGTATTTGCAAATTTTTAAATTTCAAAAATTTGTAATTTCCTTGTTATTGCATGTTCGTAGATCTTGACCAAAATCCATCTTTTCCAGAGTAAAGATAGTCTTCATGATTGCTGTCATTAAAAATGCTCAAATTCTGAAAACAAAACAAAAATACTTGGTGGATACAAGGCTTAAATTTAATGAATATAACAAACGAATCTGAAAAATAACAAATGATGAGAAGCCCTTTATAAATAAATAAATCTCCAGTTAAAAATGAAATTAATCAAGCGATTTAAGATACTCAGATGGAAGCCAATACTGACATTAAATGACTGTGTTGTTTTACTTAGTGATTAATAAAAAACATTATAATGAAGTAATAGGTATTAGGATATATAATTTCCCCCTAATTTTAGAGTTTTATAGCACCTTAGAGGTTGCATAGTCAACTGTCATTGTGATGCATAAATGTCCTCTCAAATATCTCCAACAGATTTTGGTGGTAGAACCTCAACTTGAACACAAGTTTTATGAGTGGGTAATTCATGAATTCACTCTTGTAAAAGAGAGAAATATTGAAGGAAATACAAGGACTGGATTTGCAGTGTTATTTCATGAAAAAAGAAGATAGAACTCTGGCTGCCAATGGAGGATGGGAATGGAACTTCCAGCTAAGAAAAGGAGAAGAGCAATTGAAGATACAGCTCTTTCTCTTTTGAACTGACAAGGAAAGGAACAATTTCCACTGGGCTATAGGGCTGCAAAATCCCTTGTTGTATAGAAAAAGATTCAGATTAATAATCTGTCTCATAATGATTGGATAGAGACTTTTACCTTTGGGGAAGGCAATAGCCTATCCTTCAGAAGACTCCTTCAAAGCTATATCTCTGTGCCAAGAAATACAATCATTTTGAACCTACAAAGATACTAAGATCATCTGGGACTTAGTCCCTAGGCTTGAGCTTCAAACCCCTAAAGAAACTACAGGAGGAATATAGTTCAGGAACTTCCTGTTCCCTCTTTCCTAATCTATTATACCCAAACCCCTTTATCTAATAAATAGATATTTTAAATAACAGACACCAGATCTTCTTCAATGTACTAAGGGGATCATAGATACAATCATCTAGAGAAAAAATAGTAATAAAGAGAGATTTGAAGGGGATTTTTTCTTAACCTTCATCTCTGGTCAGATCTAACCCCATTTTCTGTAGGATAGCTCTGACTGGGAGGGAAGTGGTGTTCCCTCCCTCTCAGCTTCTTGTCAAACTTTGGTTACTGATCCCTTGCTAGTACATTCTGCAATCCATGACAATTTCAGATAACTTTAATTATTAGGAAATCTTTTATTATATTTCATGGAAACTTGCATTATGGTGCCTTTAATTGGTTACTCTATTCCTTCTTTATCCAAACAAAAAAATCTATTATTTTTTTTTACATAAAATAACACATAGACCCTTCAAATGCTATAAGACAGTCCTTTAGTCTCTTTACTAAGTATAAAAAAATCCAATTTTTCATTTAATCCTCAAGTGAAACACAAGTGAATGAAAATACATTTTTAAAATTTTATTAGTTAATAAAAACTTCTAATCTCTAGAGAAACAAAAAGCAGATCTCACCCCTTCCCTCAAGGTGCTTACATCATAATGGGGAGACTTCACACATAGGGAAGGAGTGGTAAGAGATGCATACTTTTGCTACAAAGATGATGAGTGGGTCTCATAAGGAAGTCTATTGACATACCCAATCCAGGAGCAATGGCAAAGTTTATCTGATTATGATTTCAGACCAGAGGGAGCTAACTTTGTGAAAGGGAAAGGTATAGGTACAAACAGGAAGATATTTAGTGAGTCTGTTAAGTTGAAAACTGGAAAAGATATTGAAATGAAATTTGATTATAGCTTTTCTGAAATAATGGGATAATGAAAAACTGTAAACTTCCAAGACATTCTGTATGACTTTCTCTAAACATAGTATCATCATTATGATCCTCATAATAACATGTTTATATATACTATATCACTTTTTGGGGAATAACTCCCTCGATTCATAATTGCCAGTCAGATCCCTCAGGGGACTCTAAGTTCAAAGTACTTTGTGATTCCCTATTCTAGTGAGTCCGGAGCCCCTAACAATGCATTTACCTTTCATAGTCAGAAACATGAAAAACTTATTTCAAATGGAATGCATTTACTGGAATTTCAGAGTATATTAAGATGATTTACAATAGCACATCCATCTCCATAAATTGGAGTTTCATATACTCCTATAAACACATATCTTCATTACAAAAAGTTAAAAAAGATAATGGTTCATGAGATGCCAAATATGATATATGTTTATTGACATCTCAACAATCAGCTCCTCTACTATAGCAGAGTTAAACAGCAAATACTCAATCAATTAATCAGTAAATATTTATTATTACTCCATTATGTTCCAGGTACTGTGCAAAGCATTGGAGATACAAATAGATACAAAATCCCTGCCCTCTCAAGGAGCTTAAAGGGGTTGAAAACAAATGAACAAATATACATGTACTGGATAATTAGAAAATAATTAACAGTATGGATGGTAAAATTAAGAGGAGGTGGGGAAGGTTTCCTGTAGAAAATGGGATTTTGATTATGCCTGAAAGGAAACTAGGGAATTCAGTAGTCAGAGAAGAAAATGGAGAACAGCCCAGGTATGGAGGAAAGAGAGAATGCCCAGAGCTGAGAGATGAGTTGAACTTCTCTTACTCATAGCAAATCCATAGCCTTCACTGGATGCTGCTGCACTCATTGCTGCTGGTCATTGCTTGGCTAGAATCTTTATTTGCTCCCAGCTTTTAGAATCCTAATCTAGAACTTTCAATGGCTTTGAAGTCTCTAAAAAGCAGGAAATATTTATTATAAATTGCTTCTTTTTTCAAGAGGACACTTCAAATAATCTTCTCTCTAAAAGATTCAATACCTGGAATTCTCATATTCATATTTACAGAATTCACCATGTGGGAATCCCAAAATCTTGTGTAGTCTCTGGGATTTCTTCCTCCCTTTTTTGGCTAGCTGAATTCGAGGAAAATTCTGATTAGCAATAAAAAAAAAATCTCTCCTATTAAACAGGAACAATTTGGATCTGGGAAGTAATGTCCTTGAATTTTTCTCTCAGATTATGTGATAGAATTTGTTTCCTATGGTTGTGTATTTCTACTATAAGATGTTACTGTCAATGGAGATTGGGAAGACAAGGGAATTATCACTTATCAAGTGCTATTACATGCCAGGCACTGTTCTAAATGCTTTACAAATAAATATCTCATTTGATCCTCACAACAACACTATTACACTGGTTATACTGTAAATCCCATTTGGCAGTTGAGGAAACTGATAGATAGAGTGATTTGTCCAGAGTTACATAGATAGAAAGTATCTAATACTGGATTTAAACTCAAATCTTCCTGACTCTAGAGCCAACACTCTATCCAGTACACTAACTCATTTGTAATAGTTAAAGGGATTGTTTAGGATTGAAGAAGTATAGGGGATAAGGAAGATTTTGTAATGGGGAATGGAGTTGAAGGGACAGAGGGAATATTGGGTGCTGGTGAGGTAAAAGGAGATACCCTCTGCTGAGAGATTATCTTTGAAAATTGGGGTTCCCAAGAAATGGACCACCTATGATAGCCTGAGGTGATGTCTTCTTTATGGATTGATGTTGAAGATACCCCACAGCAGGTAAGCATGATCCCCTATGAGGGACAAGCCTCTTCCCCATGAAGGTCACCCAGCAGGGGTCTGATAAAGACCATTTATGGTTGAATGGCTGTCCTTAGGTTCAGCTCCCTCCATGCCCCCCCGAAATGATAGTCCTCTTATCTGACTGTGGTTTATCTAAATAAAAATGAATTTTAATAACAAGTTTGGATTGGGGTGGTATCAGGGAAGAGGGAAGAGGAATTTCCCTAGATTGGGTTTGAGTCTCTTTCAGCTTTTGAGCTGAGGCAAGGCCTCGCAGACTGGTGGAGGGTTTCTTTTATTCCTGTCTATGCTAATTATGCTAGTTTTCTTAAGTTCAAAATCTTTAGCAGTAGACAGCAAGAAGAAGAAAACATTCTGAACTTCAGAGCTGGTTGGACCTGTCTCTTTGGGTTGATGTCCCTAAAGACTATCCTTCAGTTCAAACTGCTCCCCTTCAATCCTTTTGTTTGATGACACAATCACAGGAATCCAGGTAGAGCACACAGTTGGGGAAATCCAGGAATAGAGGAACTTCAATCCTGAGACAGGGAGAGAAACTCCTTCCAGTCCGAGGGCCAGAAAAGAGTCCATGAGCCCAACTGTCATTCTTGTCAATATCTTTTCTCTAACATTCCAACTGCTGTTTGTTCCACCTGAGTGGCAAAAAGTCCAAAACTTGCTTCAGTTTTCTCTTCCACACATTGACCCCAGTAGTGGGTATAAGGAGGAGAGAAGAGAGAACATATTTCTTTCTCAAAAGTTGAATTCTCCAACAGTGGGCTGTATTCATAACTATCTCAGAGTGGAGCCATCTAAAACTATCTAATCTGTAAGAGCTAAGGCTGTTTCTCTTAGCTATTCATTAGAAGTGCCCTGTGACCCATCAGTTGCCTTGATCAAATATCTATCTTCTTATTAAATCATTTCTGAAATATTTTACTAACTGTTTTATGTTTAGGTAAGTACTTCTTATATTAATTATTTCAGTAAATTCTTCCATTTGATCAGACATTTTATCAGTGTTATTTATGAACCCATTAAGTTTTGTAATGTCCTTTACACATATTATATAATTTAATTCTCATAATATTCCAACTCATAGAATACTTTCTCTCTGTATTCATCAAATATATACTTTACTGCCTGAAAAATCGCAACAACTTCCATAATTGCCTCACTTATTTCAACTAAATATTAGATGTTATACAGTACAAAGTCAGTTAGATAATTTTATTTCTTTATAGCCTAAAGCAAAAAGGTATGTCTTCAAGCTTTTTCTATATCTTATAGTTATATCTCATGTGTCCATTTATTTATATATGAACCTCATGATGATATTGTCTTTAAAAATTGAGATATGCTGAGATTGCTGTATTTTAAATATGCCATTCATGAAATGTGAGATCAGAAAAAGAATTCAGGCCATTCATAAATGATGTGTCTAGTTTCACATTTTTTTTGAATTGTCTTAATTGGCATCTGGCAACTTCTAACACCTTGTTGAAGACACATGATTTCAATTCTTCCTTATCTAGGTTTGCTCAGTAAAAAGATGGACCCTGAATGTGCCATTGGAATAATGGACTAATTTCCTTTCATCAATATAGAGCACTACCCTCTCCATCCTGATAGATGGTCCCTGAGAAGAGTTTACTGGGGATCAAATACCCTCAGTGTTTTAAAATAATTTATTTATAGAAGGGATTGCAATAGGAGACTTTGTTAAAGTAACTGGTGAAAATAGAAAAATCTGCTTCCCAATAGCCATCTGTATTTCATATTCCAAAAAAGTTGCTAGCTGAAGTAAAAAAAAAAAAGAAAAAGTAAGATTTAGAAATTAGTTTGTTTTAAAAATAACCCTGAAATTGAACTGGTGATAATATTTTAAGCCATGCATCAGAACAAAAGAAACAACATAAAGGAGGGTACAGCAAAGAAAAATGGAATAGCAAATCTATTAATGATCAGTCAAAAGCCAGGGAAGTATTTGGTGACATCGTCAAAGGTTGAATAACTTCCCATTTAAGAGGGTCAAGGACAGATGGTGCTACTATGTCCACAGTGTCATTAGAGTTGACTATTTTGGAATAATAGCTACAGAGGAGTATAACTTATGTGACATTTGAGTCAGTTAGAAAGTTCAAAGGCTCTAAATTGTTAGAATAGAGGAATGACCTTTATTTTTCCTCTCTAATTAATTCCTATGAGAAAAGGATGATAATTTTAAAGGAAGTGTAATGACTTGTTACTAAAGTCCAAGTGAACTCAATTTACAATAAATGGTCTTCCAACATAATATGTATAAGTATATATATGTAATATTATTTTTCTGATTGGCTTGTCATTTCTATTTTCCTTCATGACTAAACAGTGTATGTTTTAAATAAATTATTTAAAAGGAAAAATACTCTCAGTTTTTTATAAGTTCTTCCCTTTATATGAAAAGAATTAATGGATTTTTAACACGTATCCAGTTCTATATCTGCTCCAATCGTTTTCCAAGCTCTCAGGTAATCACAGATGATAAGAGGATACTCATGAATGTTCTCTCTCCTCTATTTTAGTCTTTAAAAATCAGTAAAAGAAATTTATCTACCAGGGATCTAACCCAAGCGATATTCAGCAATTCTTCATGGGACAACTTTCCAGCAATATTTTCTCCACATCTTGCAAGTTCCCATGAATGAAACTTCAACAATAATTCTCTGTTTTTATATTTTACATCAATTTGGCCTTTTAGAAAATGATTCATTGCCCCATTCTGTGTAGTTTCTTCCTTTCTTCTACTTTTTTCATTTCACTAGAAGTGGTTACTCTGCAGATTAAGCAACCTCTCCCCCTTAACCACGTTACCTTTCCTAGAGGTCCAAAGCTTTTGTACTGGACCTTAACTCCAGGGCCATGGAGGAGAGGCAGATGGAGAAGGGCCAGTGGCTCGGCTCTGGGGGTGTCCGATCCACAGCTTGTTCTTGAGTGCTGCCAAGGACTGGCTCAGACATCGGCCCGTGGGCACCGGTCCGACTCGATGAGGATGATGTCATCTGGCATTCCTGTGTCCTGTGTGTGTGTGTGTGACTGTCCCATATCAAGCGTTGCTGAGAGTGGAGTCGGTCATTCTCCTGCTGCCTTTTCCGAAGCTTCAAAATCATGTTTACACTAAAAATAAAGCCTTTATTTAAGAAAAAAAATGACAAAAATAGCAGATGACTTATGTTGTTTTGGGAGAAATCATTTCCCTCCTTTGAGACTCAATTTCCTCATCTGTAAAGGGACTATATTAGCTTAAATGATCTCTGAAATTTCTTTTATTGCTATAGTCCTAAAACTTGGTTCTTTGAAATTTACTTTGTATAGCACCTATCTAGGTACATAATTATGCAAATATTAGGCACTCTAATGACTTTTAATAATGGCTATAACCATCGATTTTGTGGGGGATCAATATATGAAGAACAAAATTATAATGTCCCTAAAATCACAGAATGTGAAATAACATAAATATATTGATAAACTTTGCATTATTGAAATAAGTTAAATGACATTTTAAATAGTCAGATTTAATTTTCACTCCAGAGATTTTCTACCTTAGCTATTTATTCAAGATAATTAATAAAACTCTAATCATTAAGTAACTAAAATTCAAAAGGATTTTTTCATATTCTTACTTTATTCCTTACTTTTCTTACTATATTCCTTAAATGTGACAGTGAAAAAAGATTACACAAATATAGTGAGTAGGCTTTTCCTGAAAATTAATCTAAACTTGCCCTGTTGCATTTTAGCTTGTGACTACATTTCTGTCCCTGTGGTTTTAATTTTAATCTGTTGCTATAATTACTAGTTGAAGTTAATTTTGTTGATACATAAAATACCTATTATTTTAAAATCACATTGGAAACTTCCTTCACCATTTTAGATTTCATCCCATCTATGATTTAAGATGGTGACTTCTTCAATCTCTCACTGTCAGAAAGTGACAGAGGCAGGGTTCAAATCCCAGTCTCCCTGACTCAGACCCACCATTTTTCTTTCCTCAGTGAACTTAGCATTTATGTATGATTTCTGTCTTGCTATTTTGGCAAGTAACTGGTAGGCAGATCATAAACACTGAATTCTAACATGATATCATAATTCACTTGTAAGCAAACAGTTATTGGTGTCTACATGTTTCCAGTTCCATATTTTCTCTCGTCACTTTCCAGCCTTTTCTCTTCTTCCTACTTCTCCTCTTCAAGGCTCTTGAACAATCACAGTGTACAAAAGAATTTAAAAGGGTCTGGGAGTCGAAGCTTCTTTGCATTGGTAGTAAAGAATTAATTTAATAACTTTTAAAATTCCAGATTGTATGACTTTTGATTAAAGTTTAAATTTTCTGACTTTTTTAAATGACTTGACTTTTTGGCCTCAGTTTCATTATATATAAAATCAATTTAGCTACATCAACAACATTCTAATGCTTCATTGAGAAAGGTTATTTGGTGTGACAGAGAGATACAAAGTAGGAGTTTACTGGGCTTCTAGTCCTTTCTTTTATGCTAAATTAACTACACAACCTTGGACAAGTATTTTAATCTCGGTTATTTGGTTTCTCCAATGTAAAGCTGTAAATTCAAAAAGTTCCCATATTTTCAGTAGTTTCTGCCAGTTCTAACATTCTCGTTTGTGATCTGTTATATCAATATCTATTTACACAATTAGAGAGCATGTGCCATTTAAATGCATAGTGAACTGAGCTCACACAATGCAAACTGGCTAGATTGACTAAAAACAACAAAAACATACATTTGCAATAAGGCTAAAAAATAAAATATATCCTCTATTGAATATTATGTCCTCAGTAGTTTCCTGGGAAGATGTTTTTTTTCCTAGAGATAAATGAAAGGTTTAAACAAAATCTCATTTACAAAGAAACAAAATGAAATATTCTGAAAGACTGAGGTCTTATTACTGACTCAAAAAATTCTGCCAAGATAGTAGAATGCCCTTTTGCCATGTTGACATTTTTAGGTCCTGCTAATTCTTTATAAAAATAAGTTCTAAATATTATAATGTTCAATTATAAAATTAAAATTTATAAATATTCCTACATCTCAAAATATATCTGTATGAAACCAATGGATTTGCTTATCCTCAATATTTTAGCTTCCTTTTCTTATGGAGATGAAGGTTAGGGGGAACTGGGCTTCCCTATCTTGCACAGGCTGGAAGTTAAGTGATCAAAAATAGGCCCCATCCCAATAATAATCAGCACAGGGATCACCAAAATCAGTTCCTTTTCTTAGGCAGTTTCACAATCTCCTTTACCCTATACTTCTGGGACTCACCATAATAGTGATCAGATTTTTGCATGTATTGGATCAACTTAGTCCACAGTAGCTCCAAGTGATTGTCCTAAAGCAATCCACTACCTCAATTCCCCCAGTATTATAGACATGGGCATGCATCATCACATCCATCTCTAGCTTCCTTTTGTAGATCATATAAAGGGATATTTATGGAAATATATCATTATAAATTTAATTCATGAAGATCATAGATGTGTGGATCCTAGGATTATAGATTTTAAAACTGGGAGGGACCTTGGTCATCACTGGGTCCAATCTCCTAATTAGACAGATATGGTAATTTTAGCTCAGGTACGTTAAGTGACTTGCTTAAGATCACAGATCAAGCAAGCATCTTTGATAGGTTTCAAATCAACATCTTCATAAAATCAGTTCCAATGCTATCTTCATTAAATGATGTTTTCTCTAATTTATCTGCCCTATTATTTTCATTTAATATTACTATCAATCCTGCTAATTAAATAAATATAAGCTAAGTAAAAGAACCTAGGGACATAATCTAATGTGAATAATATTTGAAATTGAGATATCAAAGAATTGAAACATACTATTCCTTATTTTCTTAATGAAATTTTCTCTTGTGAAAGTAATATGTATCTTCTTTCACAACATGAAAAACATGGAAATATATATCATATGATAATATCAGTGCACCCTATAGCATATTACCAGCCTTCCTGAGGAGGGAAGAAGTATGGTTGGGAGAGAGAGGACATAGATTAAAAAATATCAGAAATCAAATACTGAAAAATCATGTTGACATGTAATCAGAAGAAAAATTTAAAAATATTATATGAAAAAGAAATAAACATATATCCTAAAAGGATGTTCAGTATCACCAGTATTATATAACATAGTACTAGAAATACTAGCAATAAGAGAAGGAAAAGAAATCAAAGGAATCAGAATGAGCAAAGAGATAATAAAACTATCTGTTTTCTGATTATATAATGTTATATGTAGAAAATCACCAAAATTTAACTATAAAGTTAGTTGAAATTATCAATAAATTAAATAAAGTAGCAGAATATAAAATAAATCCTCATAAATCATGAGCATCTTTATATTACTGACAAAGTTCTTCAAAAACAATTATAAAGAAATACTACATTTAAGTTAATCACAAATAGAATAAAATACCTGAGAATACACCTGCCAAAACAAACCCAGGAACTACATGAACATTAGTATAAAACACTTTTTACACAAATAATATCAGACACAAATAAACAGAAAATTATTAGTTGTACATGTACAGGCAGTGCCAAAGAGATATTAAAGTGACAATTCTACCTAAATTAATGTAATTATTCAGTGTCATTCCAATTAAATTACAAAAAAATTTTTAAATTAAAAAGTAATAGAATTCATCTAGAAGAACTAAAAGCAAAAAAATCAAAGAAATTAATGAAAAATATATAAAGGAATGAGTTCTAGTAGTTCCAGATTTTAAATTGTAATTTAAATTGGTTATTATCAAAACTATCTGGTATAGCTAAGAATTAGAAAGGTAGGTTAGTGGAATACAACACAAACAACAAATGGCAGTAAAAGATATAGTGAACTTTAACAAATTTATAAAAATAAAATCCATCTTCCTATTGATAAATGGGCAAAATATATGAATAGACAATCTCTAGATGAAAAAATCAAAGCTATATATAGGTATATGAAGAAATGCTCCATATCACTAATGATGGGAGAAGTATAAATCAAAACAATTCTGAGATATCACCTCACCCCCACAAAACTGGCTGAAATGACAAAAAGGCAGTGATAAAAGTTGGAGGAGATATTAAAAACAGCACTGTTAATGTTCTGTTGGTGTGGCTGCTGGGTCTATTTTTCAAGGAGATTAGTAGTAGTCTCTCGGTAAATGAGGATGACGATTGTCTTTGTGTGTTTTTGTGCACAAAAACACTTGTGCATGTAGGAGATTTAAGTGGAAAAGCCGATGCACAGAGACAGTCCCTCTCTCGGCATTGGAAGCCTGGGTCCAGTGGCACGAAAAGTCGTTACACCTGGAGACTTCCTCAGCTGCATTGGATGGCCGTGTTGTCTTTTGTGCTCCAACATGCCCTGAGCACTCCACAGTGCCTTGCTGCGTTGCCCTCTCAGCCGTTGAACCTTCTTATTGGTTTCTTCCATCTGTTCAGCCGAAGCAGTCTTCTCATGCTGGGTGAGCAAAGCCCTGGTTCACCAGGGGTCGACAACCCAATGGCTACCCTCACAAGGTTTAGCCGGCCTGTCGAAGCCGTTGCCCGGGGTGTGGCCACTGCCGCATGCTAGCAGCTACTGGGAGCCACAAGGGAGAGCTGGGTGTCAGGTGGGGGTCAGAGGCTGGAGAGCTGCCCTAGGAGGGCACGACAAGCCCTCCATACCAGAGATACTACCCCTCCCTGAGTACCCCATACACCCCTCAAGGAGATTAGGGAAAGATAAAAAGGGCATCATATGTTCCATAATATTTCTTGCAGCTTTCTTTGTGTTGACAAAGAATTGGAAATTGAGGGAATGACTATCACTTGGAGAATGACTAAACAAATTGTGATATACGATTGTGATGGAATACAACTGCACCATAAGAAATGATGAACATACTGATTAAAAAGAAATGGGAAGGGACTGCATGTACAGTAAAATGAGTGAACCTAGAAGAATGTTATGCAGAGCCATAGAACTAACATTAGAAGAAAAAGCTGAAAATTAACTCCAGAAAATGAACAGAAAGATGAAATATGAAAGACTTGGTTTATATTAATATTTTGGCTTCTATTATGATATCCAATATGATATGGAGAGTAGGGGTTGAGAAACTGGTAGAAGAGATCTATTATGTAGATATAATGAAAAGTAAGTTAAATATTAGGAGATCTGTGATTCATTTTTATAACTAATTTTTCTTTATATATGGAAATGCTTGCTTTATTTGGATTTTTAACATTTAAAATAATACAAAATAATAATTTATAATGAAAAATATCATCCACTCATCAACTCTAATTGACTATTGAAGCTATTTTTCACTTTATTTTTTTAGTTTTATTAATAATATGGCTAAAAGAAATATATTTTGCTTGAATTCACACGTATAATGGGAATTATTTTTCTTGCCTTCTCAATGAGTAAGAAAGGAGCAGAAGAGAAAGAGAAAATATGAAACTCAAAATACACAAAAGAATGTCAATAATAATTTTTTAAATGCTGTAGGAATAGAATTGCATCTTTGCAGATGTTTAATATGGGAAGTTGTTTTGCTATAAAATATAGCTATAAAGAGATTTCTATTTAAATACTCAAAATAAAGGGAGGAGAAGTTAGTAATAGAGATGGATCAATAAAAGATATGTTACTTGAAAAAAATCCAATTAAATATAATTAATCCTAAAAATATTACAACAAAATAAGAAAACATTGGAAAAGCAAAATAATTCTTAACTTTCCACTATTTTGTTAGCTATACAGTAACTAAAAGAAAGGGATTTAAAAAAAGTATTTCTCAGAAAATGAAACCAGTTATTTTTTTTTTATTTTTCACTTCAAAAAAATTTCACTCAGCATAGCAAAATATTGATTTAAAAGTTTCCCAAAAAACTGTGCCTTGGAAAGAACACTGTAATTGGAGCTTGGGATCTTAGTTGTTGAAAAAAATGAAGGTTCTGATCCTTACTCCCTGTGCTACTATGGAAAAATTACTTCCCCATACTAATTAGAAAGTGTTTACCTCTTGATTCCTATGGATAAATTAAAAAATGGCAATATTGTAGTATGATAAATTTAAGAAATAGACTCATAAACCTAAGATAAATTAATTTCCTCACATTTACCACATTCATTTTTTAATGTAAAAGAAACACTACCTCTATAAAGTTATTTCATGCCAATTAATTACCTTCAGAGATTGTTATCTTTATGATCATCATGGATCACAGATAATGCTCCCATGTGAAATAGTTTTCTTTGTTGTCTACTTCTGTGATTTTATTGTCTAAGCAGGTCCTTGGTTAGGAACCTCTACTAATGATGTTAGCAACTCTAATAACTATTATCTTCTGACAGTGATCACTCTTGTCTTTGGCATAGTCAATCAATTTTTTCATCTGTAAGCATTATTTTCTTGCTTTGAGGAAAAAGGAGGTGGATGTTCTAGTGCTAGAAAAGAGCACTGAAATACATTTGAATACAGTCATTGTAAAGAAAAGTCTCAGTCCTGACCAAAAGAATTGATGAGAAAATCCTCCCTTGCTTCAAGGGGTATGGAATATAGATATGTAATGTTGGACGTATTGTCACATGAAATCACTATGCAAGTTACTTTATTTTTAGATAGGAAAATTAACTGAAAATGAGAAAGGCAAATAGGATCTGGAGATTGTGTGTGATGTGTGTGGATACTACATGGAAATGATAATGATGTAGAAATTAAAGACCTCAACATAACTATTCAAAAAGGTTAAACTAGGTTAAATGTAGTTTTGTTGCCAGAGTGAAAATTGGCCAATTTTTCCCTTAAAAGGTTGAATGATGGTGGTTGAGTTCAGAAAAGAAATGGAGACATAAAGATAGAGAAATGGTAGAAGAAAATCTCTATATAGTAGATGTTAATAAATTTTTGAGAAGACAAAAGGAGGAAAAATAGAGAGAATAAATAGAAATATGACTAGATGTCCTACAAATAATATAAATAGATATTATTTGCATCCCTTACTGTTGAATAAAGTTCTGAAGACCTGCCCTAAACATCTAAAGATGTAGAAAACAAAAGAAGAGTGGAAGATTTGTGCTGATTCACTCTTTGCCATTTTTACAATTTTAACACTGGTCTGTTAATGACCCCAAATAATGTGTGAAGTCATCTTTATGCCTGTAGGGATGCAAAGTGACTAGTTTGATAATTTTATTTGAATGGGTTAGGGAAAACATCTAAACATAACTCCTTTGTGCAGATTAAAGAACACCTCTTAGCCTGTAAGGGTTAGCCATTGCTACTTATTGAAAAACTGATATTGGCCTATAAATTCCACATATAAATCCTAATTGTGTCTATTTGACTAGAAAATAAAAGTGCAATAAAAGAAGAATAAACAGGATTTTTGTATCCTCATACATTTATTACTTAAGATATTCTGAATCTCTGGGGCACCAAAACAAAAATAAAAAAAAAGTTTTTATGGAGTGTGAGCCATAATTCAAAATTGTATACTTTGCACAATTACATTAAAAGTGGAATTAAGAATAAAACTCATCCGTCTTTCCATGTAAATTCCATTAGCCTTCAAATGAAATGCCATTCAGCACAATCAGAGTGGCACATTTTTACATTCATTTCTTTTAAATGAATCATCCTAATAATGTTTCTATGGAAAAAAAAATTCTAGCTAATGAGTAGAATAGTTAAATTTTAAAAATAGGATGTAGTAGCTAATATTTACTAAGTTATATAAGGCTTACACCATCATAGTTCATAGTGATCAAGCTCAAAGAGAAGATAAAGTGGTATTTTTAATGCTTAAAAACTTTATTTTCACAAAGCAATGAAAAGGATACTGCATTTCCTGAGGCACATATTGTCTGTAAGAGTATTTCTCAGTCTTTTGTGACAGATTTCTGGCCAATGGGATCATGTCAGCAGCTTAACTTGACAAAGTCCATGCATTGGGCATTGAAAGAAAGATGAGGGTGCTGTCAGAGGGGAATAAACAAAGACCCAAGCAGAATTTAAACTCAAGGGTGCCTTCAATGATCTTCCTAGGAAAAGTAGAAAAATGGATGCCATGGGTCACGGTAAGGTTGGGATAAGCCTTTTTTTCATCTAAAGCTAAACCATCTTTCAAGGGGGATTTGAAGAGAATTGTTCTATATCAAAACACAAGTGCCATGCCTGTCTCTGATAGTTCATGCAGAAAATAGGTGATTCTTCAACCTTTCAATGCTGATAAATTAAGGAAACCACATACATTTTTTTCACATAAATATATATATATATATATATATATTTAAAGAAATGTATGCATTTTCCTAAATTTGTAAGTCACATAAACAGTTTTTTTCAAAATATTTATTGTGCTCTCAAAGGAAATTCATTATTTAAATTTCATCTAGCATAATGAATATTGCACATTATATGTCAGAAAGAGAAAAGGTATCTCAAATGGACTTGCAGGATCTAAAACTTTCTTTATTTGCTAATTATATTTGCAAAATGTGGGCATTCATTTCCATTGTAAAGAGCATACAATATTAATTATTAATTATTGTAGGAAATGTTTTGATCTGGTACACTTGGTATATTCTCTGACATTATTTTGTTCCTTTTGTATTCTTCTAAGTTCATGTTTAAAATGCTCCTGTTTTTTACATAATACTCATTTTGATTAATATGAAATACAAGTAAATTAATTTATGACAAATAGTAGTAAGCACATTGTCATATATGTATGACCTGTTAGTAATAAAAATCTCAGGACTTCACCATGGAACTTGAGTATATTCCTTTTTGGGGCCCAATTAAAAAACATAAAGGTAATAAAGTCAGTTTCTTGGTATACTTACACTTTGAACTTTTACCCTACGTATAAGGGGCACAGATTTAGGAAGGACTAAATTCAAATCCTCCCTCAAATACTCACTAGATGGATGGTCCTGGGCAAGTCATTTTACCTCCCTCAACCTTAGTTTTCTCATCTATAAAATGTGTAAAATGAGTGTCTACCTCATGAAGCTATTGTAAGGACAAACAAATAAGATGTAAAATATTCTATAGATTTTAAAGCACTATATAAATTCTGGTTATTTGTCATTATTATCTTGAATCAGATAAAGTAGAAGGCTCAGGACTTGAGTTATGATCATCAATCTCTGCAGAATCCAAATTAAAACAAAACAGTAAATTCTTTGTCCTCAGATGTTTTATCTGAAATTAAGACATGATAAGATTGTACTTAAATTTCATAAGAGCCTGTAGAGGAAATTCTTATTTATAATGACAATTCATGTTATCATTCCCAATTTTGTAACTTGTTTGTTTTCTTTAGATTATTATTATTTTTCAAAATGAAATTGCTTTAAGCCAGAAGATCAGGATGAAACTCTACAGTACTATCTCCTGAATAAAATATAGCTATCATTTATAATGGGCTAAGACAGGGTTCTAGACAGTGAGACTGTCTTTCATATCTCACAGAAATTAAAGTAGTAATATATAAATGCTTTCTTTAACAGCATAATGCAGGAAAATGTATGCTATACAAGATCTGTGGCACCAATCAGGAATACTGGCTTAGCTCAGCAATGCTCAGCTTACAGATTTTTATCCCTAGCCAATGCTAAAATACATTTGTTGAATTTAATTGAATATGTATGCAGAGGACAGATTCTGAAAAAAGGAATTACTAGCTTGCTGGAATCTGCTAGTCAAAATCCTTCTGACAGAAGTATAGAAACTGTCATAGTAGTTCACATCAACCAGGATCAGGATAGTTTGATTATTCACATGTTAGCAAAGATGCAGAAACTTATAATATCCAAAGTATCATATCCAAATGATCAACTAAGAAATATTTCTGGATTCTGCCATATTGGTAAAGTTAACGCCCTCAAGTTTAGGAGGAATAATTAGTAAAGACTAATCATTTCCATAGTGTTTCCTTATAAGTTTCATATCCAAAATTGCTGATCTTAATTTATGTTATGATTTTGAAACTGCCACACAATGCCCAGATGTCAGTAAGTTCTCATTTGCTTCCTACTAATTTAAGGACAACACTGTCTGTAGAAGTGGACTATGTATAAATTTAACTTGTAATCATGGGTATCCAGGTATTATTTAACAATGGAAATGTTTTCATAAATTGTAAGGACCACAAATATTTCTTACACTTTTTCTTAAGCAAAAGTCTCTTCCCTTTTTTATGTCCCAACTTATAATCAGTGCTGGAGTCTTTTGCCTCACTGTTATAACCACACGTGTATCCATGAGACTAATAAAGAATTTTTTCTGAAAAACCCAAGTCACTAAGTAGCCATAGATTTGAGCTTTCTGTCCCAGAAGAATTTATTTCATGGAGAAATTGTGTGGTTATTTGAGAGGTCAGTCACAATTTTTAATTTGGCTGCAAGCATCACATAGAGAAATTATTCACAATGAAAGCATTGTCTAAAAGCTAAAATTGTTTCGGATATATAAAAGATAGACAAGAACATAATACACATGAGACTATTTGGCATCATTGTTCAATACACCTACTTCTTTAAGAAGTTAGCCCAGAAAGATCATTAAGAATGCATTTTCACTTCACAGGACTATTTCAGGTGAAAAATCACTGAAATTATTGGGGTTATTATTTGCTAAGTATTTAAAGTTCATCTAGTTTAATCACAAAAGGCTTTCTCAGCAATCCATATTTATCAACTGTTAACTATTCCAGTTGTTATCAATAGATATTTTGCCATATGCATTTGTTTTATTTTTTAAATTATTTTCCCATTTGGATTAATTTGTTTAGTCAATTTAGAACATTATTCCTTGGTTACAATAATCACATTATTTCCCTCCCTGCCCTCCACCCACTCTTCCAGCAGCCAATGTGCAATTTCATTGGGTATTACTTATGTCCTTGATCTGAACCTATTTCCATGTTGTTGATGTTTGCACTAGGATGTTCATTTAGAGTCTACATCCCCAACCACATCCTCTGATCCTTGTATTTTAGGAGTTGTTTTTCTTTGGTGTTTCTACTCCCACAGTGTTTCCTCTGAATGTGGATAGTGGTTTTTCTTGTAGATCCCTCCAAGTTGTTGACGGTCACTGCATTGCCACTAATGGAGAAGTCCATTCAATTGTACCACAGTGTAGCAGTCTCTGTGTACAATGTTATCCTATTTATGATTTTTGCATCTATATTCATTAAGGAGATTGGTCTATAGTTTTCTTTCTCTGTTTTTGACCTGCCTGGCTTTGGGATCAGTACCATATTTGTGTCATCAAATGAATTTGGTAGAACATCTTCTTTCCTTATTCTGTCAAATAGTTTGCATAATATTGGGATTAGTTGTTCTTTGAATGTTTGATAGAATTCATTTGTGATTTTTTTCTTAGGGAGTTCTTTGATGGCTTGTTCAATTTCTTTTTCTGATATGGGGTTGTTTAGGTAATTTATTTCTTCCTCTGTTAGTCTAGGCAATTTATATTTCATCCATATCACCTAGATTGCCATATTTGTTGCCATATAATTGAGCATAATAGCTTTTAATGATTGCCTTGATTTCCTCTTCATTAGAGGTGAGGTCTCCCTTTTCATCATATGCATTTGTTTTAGATAGTAGGTCTGCTTTTATTCCTAATTGAGTGTAAGGAATAAGAAATAGGAGATTTGGCTAATCTATCAAGATTTTTTCTCTTCATTCTAAAAGATGAAAAAAAATGAAATATTTAAGAATAAACTAAAGCATATTTTTGAGATGTTTAGATTACAAATGTCATATATTTCTAATTGTTTCCAGAGACCCAATTAATATTCAACATTTAGAATCAAACTTGGCAGCTACTGTGCACCACACCTAGATCATTCTCCCTTTCCTCTTAAAAAAGTTCAACACTTGGCTCATTGTCTTCCTTTCCTCCCTAACTACTGAATATATACTAAGGCTTTTCAGCATCTATTTCCACAAACTCCTTCATCTCCAAGTTCCTCAGTCTTCTGAAATCCTGTGACCTATTCCTCCACTCTTCCTCAACCACACATTCATATGGACATACACTCACTGAAATTATTTTATTTATTTAATTAAAATATGATACATAAATATGAACATAAACTTTTTTTCCATCTTTACCTACAGCTCTTATCTCCTAAATCTACTCTTTCCCCTCACTGAAATCTATAATACCTCATCTTCTCAGTACTATCTCTGGCTTGACTCAATCTTTACATGCTTCCCTTTCCTATTGGCCATATATTTAGTTAGTTTAACTCTATCCTTCTACTCTTCTTAAATTCCCAGCCTTTTTGTTCTATTGATGTTTACTTCTTACCAAAACCTAGCCTTGGATTATTCTCAAAGTCTTTTTTTTTTTTTTTGGCTTTGGCTTTTTTTTCATGACTTGATGAATAGAGCTGGACAAAGTTATGTAAAAGTTTGTGGGGTACAAATGGGCAAAGTGAATACCTGGACCCAGAACAATCAAAATCTTATGAATATGATGATGATGATGAGATCCTAGGGAGCAGAGTAAGATCTTTATCAATGGAGGAAATGTTTGCTAGGTTCGGAGTTGATAGTTATGAAGACTTTGTACAGAAATTGAATTACATGGCTGATACAGATAGTTATTATGAATGGGAAGAAGCATATTAAAGAACAAACTGTAGGGGAGATAGATATACAATTTCACATCCATTTTCTAACTTCAAAAACATGACAAATACCATCTGTGGAGAAATATTGAAGCCAAGATTAGTTTGAGTTCCATAGTGTAACATACAACACAAAACCTTGTGAAAATAAAGACTAGTCTTAGGTATTAATATATATATATATAGTTTGGCAAAAGAACAGCTAAGGAATTTAACCACAAGAAGAAAACCCTTAAGCTTTTAGTAGCAAACTCCAACTTCATAACTATGACAAATAAAAACACCACAGTAATGGAAGATGGGAAATACCTTGCATGCTATTGAAGCATCTACCCACATTGGATGAGTTGTTATCAAAGACTTTTACATTAAGTTATAGGTGAGAACTGTAACAGGTTGCCCATATCTCTCAACCTTCATCTTAAAAACAAATCTCTACCAGGAGAAGGGAGAGAGGGAGGGTATTCCATGAAGATATTACCTCATAGTTTTAGATATCTCCCAAGAAACAACAATGTGGTCATAACATCAGTGAAGATACATAAATATGACATCTGAAACAAATACATAGTACAAGTACATATATAAAGTTGTATAGATACAACCTATGTACATATGTAAATACTAATGTACTAACAAACTAACTATATTAGAATAATTTATTAATGTTCTAATAACTAACAATAGGGACAGCTTGGAAAAATTAGTTAAAAGTTTTAGAGAATGTAGGGACAGATATAAAACTTAAGTATAGAAGTTAGATTAACTTGTAATTTTAGGTTAACAATTGTTAGCAATAGAAATTTTACTAAGCAGAACTTATAGACATAAGAAGATAAGAGTTACATATTCAAAATACTGTTGAAATTGTTAAAATTGTTACATGGTTTGTTATTATGTTCAAAAAATATATTCATGTAAAATCCCTATTTACCTAAGCCATTTTCCTATACCCAAACTTAGCATAGAATTAGGTAGACAGAATAGTTAAAATAGCGTAGGATTTGTTGTTTTGGGAGGGTAAAGGAATATTTAACATAGTATAGAGTTAAGAATTAGATAATTAGAAATGTGACAAGATATATCTAAAAGATAAGTAACGTCAATAAAGGATGCTGGTTGCAAAGACAAATGGGGGATTGTGGAGGAGAGAACTTGGAAAAAGCTGCAACAGGGCTGGAAATGCAAAGATTCCAGAACTGTCAATCAAGATGAACATTCTCTTTGGAATGAGGACTGGGGAAAAGACAGTTAAGAAGGAGGCAAACAAACTAAAAATCTTGGTCTCTTTCTTTAGGGACAGAAAGGAAGAAGGGTAAAAGTCTTGAGTTCCGTGATTCCCTCTGCTGTACTACAGTGACTGAATTTCAAGACCTGTTATCAAAATTTCCTATATCTGAACTATATTCCACCATCTTCCGATGTAGGGATTAATCTAGTAATAGAGAAACCCCAAACCTTTTTTCCTTCCATCATCCTATATTTCCCTTTCTCTCTAATAAATCCCTTACTTAATCTTAGAGAAGAGAAGTGAGTGATTTATTTGATACACCATTATATTCATTCTGAGTTGATTTAGAGAGAGACCAACAGAATAAGCAACTGGAATGGGGAGGGAGGAAGGAGGGAAAAGGAGGGAGGGTGAAGGGAGGAAAGGGAGGAAGGTAGAATATTGGCAGATCTGATCTTGAATTATCATTTCTACTTAAATAATCCCCAATTACACAAAAGATCAAGAATATCAAGGGAAATAATGAAAAAAAAGTGAAGGATGGGGGCCTAGCAGTACTAGATCCTAAACTGTACTATAAAGTAGTGGTCATCAAGATAATAAAGTATTGGCTAAGAGACAGAAGAGTGGATCAATGGAATAGACTAGGGATAGATACATCTGAAGCTTTGCTTAGGACTACTCAGGGGTCAGTCAGTTTGATTCTGATTCATCACCTACTATCACACACGTGTATCACAGTCCTCCCCCACTTAAGGATTAAGTGGGATTTTTACACTTTTGGTGATTAATTCTAAAAATGGGCAGGGGAGTTTCAATCTTCACAATACAGAAAAGGAAATTACATATAAAATAATTGTAGACAATGCAAAAATAATAACTATAAGAAGACAATTCAAATACATCACAACATTACATAAATTGTCAGACTTAAACAACTGGAAAAATCTTAATTACTCATGAATAGGTTAAGCCAATATAAAAAAAATGATAATCCTACCTAAATTAATTTGCTTATTCAGTGGTATGCCACTTAAAATACCCAAAATATTTCAGAAAGCTAGAAAGAACAATAAAATATACATTGAAAAGCAAAAGAGCAAGAATATCATGGGAATCAATGGAAAAAATATGAAGGAAGGAGGCCTAGCTGTACCAAATCTCAAACTATACTATAAAGTGGTAATCCTCAAAATAATCAGATAATGGCTAAGAAATAGTGTAATGGATTAATGAAATAACTTAAATAATTAATGCAATAGTTAATTACTAGAGTAACCTATTGTTTGAGAAACACAAAAATCCAAGCTATTGGGGAAAGAACTCGTTATTTGACAAAAACTGCTGAAGAAACTAAAAGATAACATGGAAGAAACTAGGAATTGACCAACATCTCACATTATATACCAGGATAAAGTAAAAATCAATCCTTGATCTAGAAATAAAGAGTGATGCCATAAACAGATTAGGGAAATATAGAAACATTTACCTACAAGACTTATGGGTAAGAGAAGAAATTATGACCAGACAAGACATGGAGAATACCACCAAAAATGAAATGGATAATTTTGATTATATTAAATTAAATTTTTTTTTCAAAACAAGACCAATTCAACCAAAATTATAAGGGTAATGAATGGGAGAGGGGAATTATATTGAGTGTCTTTGACAAAGACCTCATTTCTCAAATTTATAGAAAACTTAATTAAAGTAATAAGAATATAAAGTATTTCCCAACTGATAAATGGTCAAAGTATAAGAGACAATTCTTAGAGGAAGAAATTAAAACTATCTATAATCAAATTAAAAAAATGCTCCATTACACTGCTGATGAGAGAAATGGAATTAAAATAATTCTGAGTTACTACTTCACATGTATCAGATTGGCTAATATGACCAAAAAGGAAAATCATAATTGTTGTAGGGGATGTGGAAAAACTGAGACATTAATACATTGTTAGTGGAACTGTGAACTGATACAACCATTCTGGAGAGTATATGGAACCGCACCCTTTAGGCCACAAAACTATGTATACCCTTTGACTCAGCAATACCAGTACTGGATCTGTATATCAAAGAGCTCAGAGATACAAGAAAGGACCTACTTGTATGAAAATATTTTTGGCATCTCTTTTTGTAGTGGCAAAGAATTGGAAACTGAGGGACTATCAATTGAAGAATGTCTGAACAAGTTGTGGCATATGGTTATAATGGAATACTATTGAGTCATAAGAAATGATGAACAGGATGAAGTTGGAAAAACCTGGAAAGACTTGTAAAACAAATATATGCAAAGAAAAATAAGAAGAACCAAAAGAACAATAGACATAATAATAGAAAAATTGTAAGATTATCAATGGTGAAGAACTAAACTATTATCAGCAAGATAAGGTTCCAATATAACTGCAAGTGACTCAACATAAAAAGTCATACATATTCATAACAAAACTGCTGGAATCATATTGAACATCAGAATATGCCATATTTTACTCTATTTCCTTTACACATTTTTATTTGATGTGTGTCTTCTATCATAGAATGTGGAATATGGAAATATATATTGCATGAAAGTACTGGTAGAACTCGATCAGAGTATTTACCACACTGGAGAAGAGAGAAATGGAGAAAAACCTGAACCATAAAAATGTCAAAAAATGAGTGTCAACAATTATTTCTAGGTGTAATTGAAAAATATATTAAAAAGTTAAATAAAAGGGAATATTAAAATGTGTTTTTACATGTAATTGAAGAAAATAAAATAAATTTTGAAGAGAAAGAAAATATCCCTTTGTAGGAATATAAGTTCAGGATAGATTAGTTTTCTAGATTTAGTTGAAAGAAGGGAATTTTGAGGTAAGCCCTCGGAGAGGATTCTGGGTAGAAAAGGAATTGTGGGAGTCTGAACTGAAAATTACTGAAACCTACTTCCTTCTTGGATTTTCCTCTAAGCTGGAAGGGTTTTTGACTCTCTGTCTGAATTTCCATCAAACTGAAGGAGGAGTTTTGCTCTGAGAGATTCTCCTTGTTTAATCAAGATTTTGTGGAGAAATCTTTGACATCTATGTAGATAATTTATTTGGAGGAAATCAATTTTCCCTGAGTCCAGTGGTCCATCTGCCACAATTCCTCTTGCACTAAGGTAATCCAAAGATTTCCATCTATAACTTTGGGTTACTTTGTACAGTAGTCAAAACCAGGCTATTTCCATTTCTTTATTAATTACTGGTGGGAAGATTAGTATAAGTCAGATAGCTTGGGGTGTTTTAGATAGCCCAGGGAGCTCTAGGCAGGTCCCAGAGAAGAAACAGAAAGCTTCCCTTAAGCAGGGGACTTAGAAGTTGGGTGGAAATAGCTTGAAGAGTGGTAGGGTCCTACCTACTAGGTTTCTTTATTCCCTTTATTAAAATAAATTTTGTTTCTGTAAGTCAAGAGTTTTATGCTTAACTGGACCTGGGGAGTTCCTAGGTAGGTTGTAACATCTAACATGCCTCTAGGACAGTTCCCCATTACACCTTCTTGGATGATTTGAACATACAGACCATTTATTTAGCTGTTAGCTCCCATCTCAGCTCTGGTAGAATAATAATAATAATTATTATTATTACATGATAATAGATTATATATTGTTATATGAATGTTTATATATATGAAATGCTACTTCCTTTATTCTTAAAAGATGATTACCTATTGATGACTAGGATAATATTATTCATTTTCATTTTATATATGAAAAAATTGAGACCAAGCGAAATTAAGTAGTGACTGCAAGGTTATACAGCTTATAAGAATAAGGCTAATAAGTTAAACTTGTGTCTTCTGATTTAAAATGTGAGGATCATATCAGTATATTCTAATGCATTATATGTAAATGGGCACTATTGAGTAATTATATATTGTTATAATTATTTAGAAGTCCTCTTTGATGTTTAACCTTCTTTACTTATAGGTGTATGTAACTAAGATTTTATGTAGAATTATTTTATATGCCTAAAATGGTTCATATTAAAGTTCTTCCATCTATTTTCTCTTTTTAGTGTTATCTAACATAAATTTTGACTTACGTAGATTTAGTTATATTTACATCTAAAGCACTCTTCCATAACGAAAAAAGGTAGGGTAAAATAAAGTAAAAGTGTCCTGAATGGTGTAAAATTTTTAAGAAAACAAAAACAAACTTAAC
This sequence comes from Monodelphis domestica, assembly GCF_027887165.1. Lineage (NCBI taxonomy): Eukaryota > Metazoa > Chordata > Mammalia > Didelphimorphia > Didelphidae > Monodelphis > Monodelphis domestica. Next base: position 517,142,780 of record NC_077229.1, on the reverse strand, counting down.
AAGGCCTTCCCTCTGACCAGCTTTACCTCAAAACACAAATAGCATTATATTATTGGGAGCCTCAGTTTTAAGCAAACTGGTACTGGACTAACATAACTTATCTTGCAGTTTCATCACTATCCCTATTATCCTCTTTTAGCTCCCCTTTATTTCTTATCTTCCCTCTTAGAATATAAGCTCTTATAGGACAAAGAGCCCTTTAGTATCAGGTACCTGAGTCTTTTGTCATCATTGCCTTGCTTCTTGATTTCTATCCCTTCTCATAACCCTTCTTCAGCCCTTTGTTCCCTTCACTAGTTATTCTTAGAAAACTGGGGCAAAAAAAATGGTTGGTTCAATGAAATAACATTTATATACCATACTGATATGCTAACTAGAAATCTTTTAATTTTACTAATTCCGGTATTTGATTATAACATAGCTTTTTAAGTTCTTCATATAGATTTCATACTTTTAGGTAATAATAATAATAATAATAATAATAGTAAACTAGCATGTATATAGTGACTGGATCAAAGGGCAGACAGTCTTTTAGTGCCCTTTGGGCATAGTTCCAAATTGCCCTCCAGAATTGTTGGATTAATTCACAACTCCAACAGCAATGCATTAATGTCCCAACTTTGCCACATCCCCTCCAGCATTCATTACTTTCCTTTGCTGTCATGTTAGCCACTCTTCTAGGTCTGAGGTGATGCCTCAGAGTTGTTTTGATTTGCATTTCTCTGATGATAAGAGATTTAGAACACTTTTTTAATTTCTTTAACTGAAAATTGCCCATTATATGCCTTGTCCATTTATCAATTGGAGAATGGCTTGATTTTTTGTACAATTGGTTTAGCTCTTTATAAATTTGAGATTTTTGTCAGAGGTTTTTGATATGAAGATTGTTCCCCAATTGGTTGCTTCCCTTCTAATTTTGGTTGCATTGGTTTTGTTTGTACAAAACTTTTTTAATTTAATGTAATCAAAATTATTGATTTTACATTTTGTGATTTTCAAACTCATGCTTGATTTTAAAGTATTTTCTTTCCCAAAGATCTGACATATGTACTATTCTGTGCTCACCTAATTTGCTTAGAATTTTCTTCTTTCTGAGTTTTTCTTGGTGTAGGATGTGAGATGTTGATCCAAACCTATTCTCTCCCATACTGTCTTCAAATTTTTCCCAGCAGTTTTTGTCAAAAAATGGATTTTGGTCCCAAAAGCTGGGATCTTGGGCTTATCAAAGACTGTCTTGCTGAGGTCACTTACCCCAAGTCTATTCCACTCATCCTCCTTTCTGTGTCTTAGCCAAATTGTTTTGATGACCAATGCTATTATAGTTTGAGATCTGGGACTGCAAGGTCTCCTTCCTTCGATTTTTTTTTTCATGATTCCCTGGATATCCTTGATCTTTTGTTCTTCCAAATGAACTTTGTTATTTTTTTTTCTAATTCAGTAAAAAAAAATTTGGTAACTCAATGGGTATGGCACTGAATAAGTAAATTAATTTGTGTAAGATTGTCATTTTTACTATGTTAGCTCCTGCTACCCATGAGTAATCATTGTTCTTTCCAATTGTTTAGATCTCGTTTTAATTGTGGGGAGAGTGCTTTGTAGTTGTGTTCATATAGTTCCTGTGTTTGTCTTGGCAGATAGATTCCTAATTATTTTATATTGCCTAGGGTGATTTTAAATGGAATTTCCCTTTCTAATTCTTGCTGCTGAGATGTGTTAGAGATATATAGAAATTCTGATGACTTATGTGGGTTTATTTTGACTTTGCTAAAGTAGTTGATTATTTCAACTAGCTTTTTGGTTGATTCTCTAGGATTCTGTAAGTAGACCATTATATCATCTGCAAAGATTGATAGCTTGGTCTCCTCATTGCCAATTTTAATACTTACAACTTCTTTTCCTTCTCTAATTGCTACTGCTAGTGTTTCTACTATAGTGTTAAATAATAGAGTTGATAATGGGCACCCTTGTTTCACTCTTGATCTTATTGGGAATGCTTCCAATTTATCCCCATTGCAGATGATGTTTGCTGATGGTTTTAGATATATACTGTTTATTATTTTTAGGAAAGGCCCTTCTATTCCTATGCTTTCTAGTGTTTTCAATAGGAATGGGTGTTGTATTTTGTCAAAGGCTTTTTCTTCATCTATTGAGATAATCATGTGATTTTTTTCTGTTAATATGGTCAATTATGTTGATGGTTTTCCTAATATTGAACCATCCTTGCATTCCTGGTATGGATCCTACGTGGTCATAGCGAATAACCCTTGTGATCACTTGCTGCAATCTTTTTGCTATCCTTTTTAAGATTTTTGCATCTATATTCATTAAGGAGATTGGTCTATAGTTTTTTTACTCTGTTTTTGACCTTCCTGACTTTGGAATCAGTACCATTTTTTGTCATGAAAGGAATTTGGTAGAATTTCTTTGCTGATTCTTTCAAATAGTTTGTATATTATTGGGATTAGTTGTTCTTTGAATGTTTGATAGAATTCATTTGTGAATCCATCTGGACCTAGGGATTTTTTCTTAGAGAGTTCTTTGATGGCTTGTTCAATTTCTTTTTCTGATATGGGGTTGTTTAGGTAATCTATTTCTTCCTCTGTTAGCCAAGGCAATTTATATTTTAGTAAATATTCATCCATATCACATAGATTGACTTTTTGTTGCAATATAATTGGGCATAATAGTTTATAATGATTGCCTTAATTTCCTCTTCATTAGAGGTGAGGTCTCCCTTTTCATTTTGGTTACTGTCAATTTGGTTTTCATCTTTCCTTTTTTTAATTAGATTGACTTTGTCTATTTTTAATTGTCTTCTCAAAGTACCAGCTTCTTATTTTATTTACACATTTAGGAAATGTCTGAGGTGAAATTTGAACTCAGAACCTTCTTTTTCCTGGTCTGCTCTCTATTCACTGAACCACCTAACTGCTCCTTAACTTCATGGTAAGTAGCAATTTTGTTAATTCCATTTCACACAATCTAATTTTCTAGTTAATTTTTTAAATATTTAATTTAATTTTTTAATTACAGGCAAGCATTTTTTTTTTAATTTTTGAGTTCTTTATTGTCTCTTTCCATCACCTCCTTGAGAAGGGAAATAATTTAATATAGATTATACATGTGTAGTCAAGAAAACATTTCCACATTAATTATATTGCAAAGGAAAACACAGATCCCCCAAAAATAAGTATAAAGAAAGCAAAAAGGAAAAAAAAAGGTTCTTCAATCTGCATTGAGATCCTATCAGTTCTTTCTCTGGAGGTGGATAGCATTTTTTATAATAAATCCTTTGAAATTGTCTTGGAAAAGAATAGGAAACAATCTGCTCTGTTCCTATATATGTATGTATACATGTGTATAACTCGTGGAATTGCTTGTCAACTCCAGGAAGGTGGAGGGATGAGGGGAGGGAGAAAACATGAATCATGGAATCATGGAAAAAATTTAAAAGAAAAGAAAGGAAAACAAGATTTTGATTATTTTAATGGTAGATTTCTTAATTAGCATTATCCTCATTAGATGACTGTGATAAAGCCACTTAACCTCAGAGTCCCAGTTTCTCCATGTGTAAAATGAAACTCCTTCAGTAGTTTTTAACCTTGGGTCCAAATACCCTTTCCTCCAGGGAGTCTGTAGTTGTTTTTTAGGGAATCTGTGAATTTATGATGGGGAAAAGACATTATTTCCTGTATGCATCCTTCAATACATCATTATTTCCTCTAACCTCTCTCTAAAATGTATCATTTTAAATTATAAACATAGGCAATAGATACTATTCTGAGAAGATTATACAGTATTTCAAATGTCAAAGAGGTATATCATATATAAAAAGGTAAGGACCCCTGGACCAGATTCTGTAAGCCCCTTCTCATTCTAAATCTTTGAATCTCATCAGCACCTTAATTCTGCTCTCCTTTTACCATTCTCAAACTAACTCACCTTTCTCATAAAAGAATTTATAAAATGAGCACTTATTTGCTGTATGAATTTAAAAAGCACCTGGATTTCTGAGAAACATGATTTTTACTATACTGCATCAGGATTTTGTAATGAGTTAAACAATGGTAAATTAAATGAGCAGATTGTTTCTCTTCTTTTCCTAGTTTCCTATCCTGATCTGCTTACTACAGTATCATACAATTTCATTCGCTTTTTAAACTATTCTTGAGGCAGGTGTCTGAAATCTGGGTCTTTTTTTTCTGTGAGAATTTTATTTTGTTAGTCATTTCCTTCATATACCTTTTTGGGTTGCCTTATTCCTGAGTTCTTAAAAATTGAAAATATAATATTCCACAACATAGATCTAGAGCTAAATGGAACCTCAAAGACCATTTAACTCAAGCCTCTATGATTTGAACAAATCTTCTTAATACAGGGTAAATGATTTTTCAACTTCTACAATATCCCCATAAAGCAATTATATAGCCTCTTTCAAATACCCCCCAGTGGTAAAGAAATTACTTCCTTAAAGTATAAGTGTGTAAAAGAACACCGGAGTTGAATTTAGAGGACTTGGCTTAAATCCTGTCTCTATATTTTCCTCACCTGTAAAATGAAGGAGTTGGCTCAATGACCTCTAACATCTTTTCCAGTTTTTAAAACTGTAGCCTTCTCCCAAGGCTTACATTACAAAAAAAAAAAAAAATTCTAAGTCTTCATTGCTATTTTTGCTCTTTTCTAACACCAATATTCAGTTGATGATCCTTTGTGACCATGTTACATTTTAAAATGTAAAACAATGTAAAAACCATTTTTAACATTCATTTTTTTAAGTTTTGAGTGCCAAATTCTCTTCCTTCTTCTGACACTCCCTTTCCCATCCTTGTCCCCCCAGATGTTAAGCAATCTGATATAGAATTTAGATGTGCAATCATGTAAAATATTTTCAATATTAGTTTTGTAGAAGATATCTCAAATAAAAATTAAAAAAGAAAGAAAATGAAATATAGTATGTTGCAGTCTACATTCAGACACCATCATTTCTTTCTTGGAGGACAGGTGACTTTCTTCATTGTGGATTTCTGGGATTGTTTGGATCACTATATTGCTAAAGATAAATAGTTAATTCACAGTTGTTCATCAAGAAATATTGCTGACACTATGTACAATGTTCTTCTTGTTGCTATCACTTCACTTTGCATTAGTTCATGTAAATCTTTCCAGATTTTTAAATCACCCTTCTTTTCATTTCTTATAGCACAATAGAATTCCAACATTATCATATATCATAACTTGTTCAGCCATTCCCCAATTGATGGACCATCACTCAATTTCCAATTATCTGCCACTAGAAGAACCTGAAAGAAATACTTTTTGTACAAATGAGTTCCGACCCCATTTTTTTTACCTCTTAGGGATACAAATCTAATAATGATATTCATGGAATAAAGGGTATACAAAATTTTAGAATCCTTTGAGCATAGTTCCAAAATCCTCTACAGAATGGTTCAGTCAGATCACCACTCCACTGAGTGTCTGTGTATGAATTTGTGATATAACCCACCATGAATACATATAAATCAAAGATACAAGTGACCCAAAACAACAAAAAGTAGATAACTGCATATATGTCCCAGAGTGTAATATTGACATAATAAAATATGAGAAATGTCATAACAGAACTCATTGAGTATATGCTTAATCAGAAAAAGAATATATTAGTCATATATTGAAAATGATGGAAAACAGATGATCTCTTGTGCAATACCCAGTATTTAGGACAGAGAATAGAATATAACAGATAATAAACATCAACAACAATTTGTTTAGGATTGAGGGATTCATTAAAGTTATAATTTATTTCAATTTTATTTTCTATTTCTGTTATTTTGAATATAGCCTTTCTCAATAAGTTTGTGTATAAACATACATACATATATGTTTAAATGTGTGTATGCACATATACTGGTATTAATTCATTGTTTATCCTAGTTTATAGTATAATGAAGTTTTTTTGTTTTTATTTTTACAATTTTAATCACATCTACTTTTACTGTTGCTTGGGTCAGATATAATAATTTCTACCTTTGTTAATTTTATAATTCACTTGAAGCACAACAAATTCTGCTCCAGTTCTAAATTTTAACTATGTGTGAATGTCCAGATTTATTTCTTATATATCACATAAAATAATAGATTCTGATTTCTAATATATTTATTTTCCTTTCAGTTTTATGAATGAAATCATCTCATTCACATTCATAGTATGGTAATAAATTACATATTTCACTGAATCATATGCTTTAAGTTATCAAAAGACACTAAGTTAAATAATTTTATTTTGTTTAGCCCATTTAAATATTTCTAAGCTGCAATCTAATTCTCATAAACAATATTGATACCTGCCTATGATAGTAAATATTTCCTTCCCACCTATCTCTAGTCATGAACATGTCTATTTTTTGTAAAACATTCCACTCTGATATATTAGTATTCCCATTTCATCCAGTGGGACGCAGGTACTTTCACCTTTATAATCACCAAGAGCCACTTATCTTCCAATTTATTTCTCTTAAGGAATGAAATTCTTTTAATTGATGATGCAGAGGTTACCCCCCTCTTTTCCCAACATAGTATATCTTTATATTCTCTTCTTAAAATACTTCCTCACAAATGCTAATAAGCCACATCTTGTTCTGTTCTGTCATGTATATTATCAGCCCCAAGTGTATCTGGATTCTCTTTTAGAATTCAAGATTGAATTATCAACTATAAAACTGTAACTGATTAATTACTAACTATATAACTAGTACATGTGCAGATACCTCGAAGCAGCTCCTGAAAGTGACCAGATGTCCAAATAATAGATTACCAAAGCCTGGATATTGCAAAGGTGACATATTAGCATACCTATGACTCAACACTTTGGTTATAGACATCAGTCCTACATTAATAAAAATGTATTTTAGAATTCCTATTTCCAATAAAATACCAATTTGATAATTGGGTATCCTTGAACAAAATGTAGTAAGTCAAATATTCTATTTTTTACAATTATTTTTGATATTTAATAAAGATGAGAGCCTTGCCATCAATGTCTTCAGATTCTTATAATGCCTCAAATTTTAGTCATTTAATATTACATATTTTGAAGTATATTTAAAGAATTTTGTAAATCTTAAAAGGTTAAAGAATGCTAATGGTTTAGTTAGGATGCAATTAAGCCCTTAAGTAAGGATAGAGTTTGGACTTGTGTTTAGATTAATATATGGAATGTCAAGGTAAAGAAATTACTCCTTAACAATGCAAGTCATTGTATTTTCTGGAACTTATACATAGTCTTAGCAATCTACAGAATTAAGCGATTTAGTGAGTTGTCTAGGGTCACATATTTAGTATATGTCATAAATATTACTTGAACCTAGATCTTCTTCACTTCAAGGTTTAGCTGTTCTCCATTTACAATGACACTCTTACTCTCTACCCTTGAATATCTTTGGTATGGTTTTCTTTAGGCAAAATAACTTGAATTAATGCTTGAAACAGTAGTTTAGGATTCAATAACCTAAGAATATTCAAACAACATACCTACATTGCACTTGAATAGGATGAAAGGAAATCTAAATATTATTTTAGTGTTGGCCTCTCATCACATTTGCACTACAAAGAGCTTATTAATTGTAAATTGGAGTAAATTAGGAAATCTTGAGGAACATCTGTCAATTCCATCTGAATCATTCTGGCAAACAAATACTAAAACTTTAATTAAAAAGTTAATTATACTAACTTAAGATGGCTTTGTTTACAATCCTGATTGTATTGGGTCATGGAAAAAATAACTGCACTTTTCTATAAAAATATTTGTTATGTTTTACATTATAAACCATCACTATCTTTGACAATATGTCAAAGAAAGACAAGGGAACCAATGCAACTTGTATTCCTCAGTATCATTCAGAAAAGGCTTAGCATGGAGGGCATCACAGAAACTTTTTTCTCTTGTTCTTAGTCCTTCTTTCCTACAGTGCTACTTTTATGTTTGTTTGGTTTTTCTTTTTCTCTTCTAATTTTCCCTATTTTTCTTCTTCATTATCTAGTCTCAAGATCTCTTGTTGTAGGTTAGTGGCCTTTATATACTTCAAGAAGCCATTAAGCCCAATGATAAAGAATTTGCTGAAAACCACCATGGAGTATATGCTTAATTTTATTCAATTTGAAAATTAATTCGATTTGAAAAACACTATTGAACTGAACTCTTTCAGTAGGCTCATACATTAGCTATGGGACATATTCATTTAATTGTAATAGAAGTAAATATAAATATATTGACATCTGTTTCTTTTGAGATGCTTGAAACTATAAACTTGAAAAATCAAAAAGTAATGGACCCACCAAACATGGTAGTGTTTCATTAGGATGTATGTTGAATATTATAAGCCCTTTTTCTTTGCACAATATTAGAGATACTTCAAGATTTCCCTTCAGCACCTGGTCTACTCACAAAGGACACAATACCCTAGCCTTTACTTGAGTATAGGCAGCATAAAAGGTTTAAGCTTCAACCACCTTTCTATAAGCTGCTTTAGACTGTCTCTTCTATGCCTCCCAGGACAATGGTGTTAAATGAGATAACTCAAGTACTATAGTTTTCTGGGATTTCCCCCTCATTCTCCAAGTGCAGGCTTTATAATTCTGATTCATTTGATTTCTGATTAATCTCAATATTCCTTTTCACTGCAAACCTGACAGAAAAAGCTGTGCTATATTATTATTTTTGTTATTACTGCTATTCATCATTTCCTGAGCACCCACAGTGCCCTTAGGACTATAAGAGATATAAAGATATGGTGGCAATTGAAGACAGAAAAGTAGAAACTAAATACTACAAATGAGAGGGTGATTACATTTCAGAGAGGTAAAGTTCTCAGTGTGCATGTGCTTGCTTTTTCTATTTCAATATTATGATTCTTGTTTCACTCATTTTCCTGAAGAAAAAAAAAGAAGAATACTACAGAATAAGCAAGACATTTTTAGTTCAAACCATAAAGCTGGTTCTCCAAGATAATAGGGAAAATATCACTGTTTTTGGAGAGAGTTTGGATGGAATGATGGGCTGTTTTTTCCCCCTTCCCAGTGAAATACACAAAATGCAAGAAATGCAGCTTTTGATGGAAGTTTAAAGCATGGAATTTGTTTATATTCCAGCTATTTCTCATATTTTCCTGTTAATTTATTCAATAATAGGATAGATATTTAACCGGTTTTCTATTGTTGGATTAAAGACATTATTCAAGAAAAAATGGAATTTTTATCCAGAATAAGAATAATTCAGTATGTGGTTAATCCTATTTTTAGGAAGCTTTTAAACGACATTGAGACATGGGTTATCTTCAATATTTTAATCATGTGCAATTTATCACAATCCACAGGAAAGTTTATGATAATACTAGGTAATAATATAATATATAAACAGTATATATTTGTGTATTATATTATGTGTAAGTATATATAAACACACACATTTGTATTATGAACATATGGATATATATGCACACATATATATTACATTTTAATTAAAATTACAAATAATTTGGTTATTTTATGAAAGACTCTGGATTCAGGAGAGTGACTTAGAAAATATACTCATTAATATCTTATTATTTTCTTATGTACATAAGACATGGATATGGTCAAAAGAAGTGAACTAAAAGGAACTATTTATTTTGGATGTATAACGATTAACAACATCCATATTGCCTCTTTAGTTGTCAGAGACAAATACATGGACTCAAATGAGTATGCAGCTTAGAAACATTTGATCTTGTTTAAATATTACTCCAAATTCCTCATTACAAGTAAAGTATATGAGTAATTTCAAAGTTTTCTCTCCAAAAGGACACGCAGCAGAAATTGAGTTTGCCATGTAATTTATTCTGATTGCAATTTTAAAAAAGGTCCTAAACCCATGTCTTTAATTTTTCAATTCCACTGCTTCTTTGGTGACTAATAATGCTAATTATTTTAGCAACTTGAATCTTTCATTCCGAGGCCACTTTTAAAAATATTTTAAATACGTTATTTTGTGTCCATCAGTTTATGTTCTGCCTCAATAACCCTATGAAGAAGGAAGGGCAGGTATCCTTGCTATTTTCAAAAGCTGGCAGCTGCATAATTTGTCTAAAGGTCCACAGCTAGCAGTTCAAGAACTACAATCACTTCTCTTGACAGGAATTAGGGGCTTTCCAGTCTCTCTCTCTGTAGGTGGGAATATTGCCTGTGAGATTAAGAGAAAATTAAAAATTTAAATATTGGGATAGAAGTTAATCAGACTCAGTAATCATTCCAGAATAGGAAATTTGGGGAGAAAGTAAAGTCATTAAAATTGAGGAAATCCTTCCTTTTTACCCCACAGAACCTCAATAGATATTTGAGGTTTTTCCATAGAGTTCTGAGAAAAGAATTTCTATTATCGTTCCAGAATTACTGGAGTCAGAGGCCAAAGGGATCCCCAGGCTGAATTTCACACTCACTGAGAAATCACATTACTCACTGGATTTTTTTGCTCTTCTGTGCAGGCAATTCCAGACCACTAATCCAACCAAGCCAGATTCAAACACTCGAGAATGCAGGCATACTGCTGGGTTAATACATCCTTACCTCTTGAAATCAAGCAGATTCTGGACAAAGGAAATTGGCATCATGAAAAGGAACAGAGGCGGGTCCTACTCTGCCAAATATGCCCACCATATCCCTCGTTTGGAATCAATTTGTAGCCTCTGGTATGGAGCCATAATTACACTGTATTGACTCCAGGGCATTTCAAGAAAGCTGAAAATACGGTAAGAAAAAACAGGATGTCATATATGTATTTATGCTTGCATTTATGTACATATAAACATGTATATACACATAAAGTACATGCGTATACTCATGTTTACATATAAGCACATTATATATAGAGAGAGAGAAGTACATGTATATATGTCTGTATGAGTGGCTGCAATCTTTAAAATATCAATCAGAAAAGTATGTTACACAGTATAGAAGAGCTTGGGGGTCAGACAAAAAAATGAATGTGGCAAAACAAACAAACACCTTTCAGCAGAAGGCATTAAGTAGGTATATGACTTTGTTCCTGTCACTTTATCTTATAAAGTCTCAGTTTCTTCATCTGTGAAGTGAGAGAATTGGACTAAACTTCCCCTAAAATCCCTCCCTTTTCTAAATCTATCATCTATTATTTGTTAAATGTAAATTATAATCTCAGTCCTACTTACCTCACAAGGGATACAGTGAGGACCCAAGGAAATAATCTTTATAAAGGATAGAAGAACTATACAATTTTAATCCAATGTTGCCATTTTCATATTATCGTATCAATTTTAAATCATCTACCTTTAGGAGCATCTGTCTCTAACAAAAGAAAAATGGGAATAACAAAATAAATGCTAGGAATTGCTTTATTTCTCAGTTTTATTTTCTTAATGCTTCTTAATGAGGAAGTAGCACAAATGTGCACTGAGTAATAGCAAGCGCTAAATGAATTATTTGACTTTATTTCCATTAGATAGTATTTGACTTCTTTCAGTAATAGGCGATAAATTCTGACATTTATATGGCACTTTAAAGTACAAAGCACATTTTTGTACATTATCTTATGGCTATCCATGTCAACCTTATGAGCAAAGAGTTAAAGATAATATCCCCATTTTGCAGAAGAAGCAACTGAAACTCCAGGAGCTTGTGACTTGGGCAGTGAAACAGATATGACATAAATCCAGCTCTATCCACTATGTGATACAGTCTCTAGATGAGTTGAGAAGGAAGTATTAAGAATTATAATCTAGTGGGTCTCACTTGTATGTCAACTAGGTAATGAAATATCTCTCCAAGAGATGAGATCACTAAATACTTAACACTAAAGGATGTGTTTATCCTATTTTTTCTCTCTCATTAGAATGTATATTCCTTATGAGTAGGGATGACATTTTCTTTTACTTATATGCCCAGTGTCTGGCGTATCCCTGGAAAATAGTAAAGGTTTAATTCTTATTGATTCAATAATTAGTTCTGATGAACTACCACTATTTGTTTAAACTACTAGTATTGTAGCAGTAGATGTTGGCATTTTTTATACTTTCTCTTGAGGTAGCCAGAAAGTCATAAACTAGAGAAGGGAAGCAGTGGCTGACTATCATCTATTGATTCATATCTATATGTTGCTCAGCTTCATTAAATATGGATTAGCTGAACACCAAAATGATGAACATACATGTGTTGCTTTCGTCTTCATTAAAGAGTTGGACCAGCATCTGATTTCATCTCATTGTGGACCTCAAGATGGTCTCTTAGTGGTGTGGAAAGGAAATAAGACTGACAGTTTGTGGGGGAAGGGTCCAACTGGGAGTGGCAGTTGGGTCTTGTGACTAGCACTTCCTTCCTGCCTGGAGTGGCAATTGGGTCTTGTGACTAGCACTTCCTGCCTGTGGGGGGAGGGGTAAAGAGGGGGAATTTGCTTCCTGGGGTTGGAGGAGAGAGGAGCTTGTTCAGCCCAGTCTGGAGTGGCATGCTCTTCTTGGTTCAGCCCAAAGACACAGGCTTCTAAAGGTTAGAATTGTTCTTGTTTGCTTTCTGTGTACTGCTAAGAGTCTGAATTAGAACGAGAGTAGAAAGTAGACGGGAGTGGGACAAACTCTGCCAGCCTCTGGGGCCTGGCCTCAGGTCTGAAACTGAGAAAAACTCCAATCCCAACTAGTTATTAAACTTTATATTATTTAAATTCGCAGTCAGATAAGTGGACTCTCTTTTCTGGTCATAGAGGGAGCTGAACTTCAGTTTCAGTCATTCAAAGACAAATTGTCCTTATTGGACCCCTGCTGTTTCCTCTCAGCAGGAGGCATCTCCCTCCCTTGCCTCACCAGGCAGTGTTCCCTCTCTCCCTTCTCTCCTCCATACCCCATACCAACCACCCATTATTCCCCATTTATCCCCATTTTCCCCAATCCTATTTCCTTTCCCAATAAATATTACAGTGGTGAAATGAAAAGGAATGCCAAATCTGTTGTCCCTCAACCTAATTATTTCTCTTCACTTCAGAACCTGCCTTTAGTATATCTACTCTCTCTAACCTGAAGAGTTTTGCAATGGCCGTATGTAATATCTGATTCATGCATTTTTAAGCGTGTTTCACAAGGGTCCACACCATTAAATTTTTTTTCACCATGACAACTGTGGGTTGAGGATCATTGGATGGTTACCAAAAAGAGACTTTCCTTCACTAATGCTGACTACCTTTCAGAAGTAATGTAGAAGGTATGATTAAGAACATCTGCAGCTAAGAAAGACAGTCATGGAACAAAGGAGTGTGTATGGTGAGAGGGATGGATAGAGCAGATGAATAGAGAAAGCACTCGCCTGGAAGCCAGGACAGACTCAAAGCCCTCATGAATGGTCTTCAGCCTAATAGACACATGGAAAAGCAACACAGAATGAGAAATTGTGATCAGGTAACAGTATTTGAGTATCTCTGCTACAGGCTCACAGTACCAGTACATGCATTCTCACTTCATCTTCCTTTCTGAGAATCCTCAGATATTTATTCAAGGCTAAACTCTGGTAGCACAGGCTTCCAGAAGCCTTTCCTGATTCCCCATGATATTCATGCTATCTGGATGCTCAAATTGTGTGATATTTACTAGTGTTTATATACCTTCACCTATGTTTGCATGGCGAAATGGAAGCTCCTCCAAAGCGTGTCATTAATGTATATTATATCCATATGTCTAGTAGGCACAGTCATTTCTTCTTAAATGTTTGTTGCATTGAATTAAAAATTAAATTGGTGGTAAGGAGCAGTCTTACATTTCTCTATATGAAGAGTTGCAATAGTGTAATTACCTAATTCTTTTGCTATTTATCATGTTAAATATTTTTAATAGATTATCTTCCTAGGGAAGTGAATGGGGAACTTTTCTCAGAGTTAGGATGATTTGTGTATCATTAGTCTTCTGTGTGTGTGTGTGTGTGTGTGTGTGCCTCTTTCTCTGTTTTTATTTGTACATATAATTCAATTAGAATCTATTTTATAATATATATATATTATATATTACATATAATATATAATAATAAATCAACTAGAATGCATAAATATGCACCTACCTACCAATCTATTTATCTATCTAGCTACCTATATTTCCCTGTGTCTCTATCTTCCTGTCTCAGTTTTTCTTTCTGTATCTCAAGGACGAATTACCTTAAGCAAGTCATTTAACCTATCAGTGCCTCAGGTAACTATCTAAGAATACAAAGTACAGAAAAGCTTCCAAACTGTCTTAATAAGGGGAGCTTCCTATAGCAATGTAATCTTAGTTACACGCGAACACCCACACAAGCAAAAACTGCAGTGAGGAGTCCAAGGAAAAACCTTTTCTGTTTCCAAATGATCCAAAGCTCTTCTGGGTCATAAATAGCCACACTACTGGGGCTAAATTACCAAAAAGACTTTAGGTTGTTCTGTGTTATATCTGAGCAGTATAACATGGAGGTCACCACAGGCAAGTGAATTACAACATTATGGCATTTCCCTCATGAATCTTGTATACCTTCATCACTTATTACTAGAGACTACAAAAGCTAAAGAAGGCCAATGTATAGTCAACTATAATGATCCAAAAGTTGGATAAACTTCAACCAGAAGCCTGATTTTTTTTTTAATTAAGAATCTAAAATACGAAAAGAGAAAAATTAAGAAATAAAATGAAATAAATAAAGAAGTTAGGGTTCATTTTGTGATGAATCACCCAGAGATTTACAAAACTTGTCCCTTCCCCCAATCTATAGGCAATTGGCATAAAAAAGTACTTTTATGGATCTTCACAAAGCACTTTTTAGAAGTTCAGATAAAAGTAACATTTAAAAATTATTCAGCAATAAACAAACAAGAGAAGAGACAGAGCTTACTAAATGCAAGATACTGTTCAACTAAGACTGCTTCCAGTTATGAATCTGATCTTTAACCTTCAAGGTACCTTCTATTTCTAAATGCATGTGTATACTTATGAATTATTTAATTTCAAAGAAACATTTACATATACAATATGTCCTTTCATATCATGAGCGCTGTGAATATGGCGTAAAATGGGTATGTTTCACATACAGTTATTGTAAGTTTCAAATGAGATAATATATGTGAAAGCATTTTGAAAACTGTAATGCATGCTACAACTGTGAGTTATTATTTTGAAATGATTGTTTTCAGTTCTATCCTGTGGAGTGACATAAAATAACTCAATCCCTCTTCCTCATAAAAGCCCTTCAAATACTTGAGGATGGCTCTCATGTCTCCCCTAAGTCTTCTTCTCTCCAGTTAATAAGGATTCTTCTTCAGTATTTTATTTTTAAACTTTAAATGCTTACTATTTGGATTACTAAAAGTTTTATTGACTAATAGAAATTTCCCACAGTTTGCTGGTCCAATTCATGAGTTAGAAAACATTAAGCCAGGATTTGAGAGAGGAAAGGGGGGCAGCTTCATGGTTTGCTCAGGTGGCTGAGAGCCAGGCTTAGAATCAGGAGGTCCTAGGTTCAAATATGACCTCTGACACTTCTTTAACTGTATGACCATGGGGAAGTTACTTGACCTTCATCACCTAGCCCCTACTGCTCTTCTGCCTTGGAACCAATATACACATATTAATTCTAAGATGGTAGATAAAGGTTTAAAAAAGAACGAAAAGAAAGTATTAAATCAACTTGTCAAAGCCTACGTTGCTCGTTATCAGAATAGGCAGACCAAGAATCCAAGTTTCTAGAGCTATTATCCATTACTCCTTATGTCTCAGAGATTGTGCTGCTATTCATAGAATAATATTTATTAATAATGAAAAGCATGAATGATAATTACATTATGAGTTATTAAAGTATTTTTGTTTCTGTTGTTCAATCATTGAGGTATGACTAATTCTTATGAGTCCATGAACCATAATTTTCCAAAAGTTTTCTTCTCAAAGACAGTAGAGTGCTTGTCATTTACTTCTCTGGTGGAATGAGTAAATCCTCTTTGTCAGGTAATAAGAGGTTAAGTGACTTTTCCAGGGTCATATGGCTAGGAAATGTTGGAAACTGTATTTGGACTCAGGTCTTCCAACTCCAGGCTCAGTGCTCTAACCAATACGAAATTGTAGTCTTTAAAACATAATAACAAATTTTTGGTTCAGTTGTTTCAGTTTTATACAAATCAAGAAAGTGTCTGAGGCCAGACTTGAACTCACCAAGATGAGTCTTCCTGACTCCTGGGCTGTACTCCATCTCTGACCACCTAATTACCTAGGTACTATTATTACCCTAATTTTATAGCTGAGAAAACCGAGGCAGAGAGAAGTTCTACTAAGTGTCTGGGGCTATATTTGAATACATTTTTTCCCCAGACTCCAAATCAGGAGCTCTGTCCATTGTGCTACCTCCCTGTAGGCAACTCTGAGACCATCAATTGCATAGCAGTTACCTGTGTATTGGCAAAAATTTTCTTCACTTGATAGTTTCCTAAACCAGAAATAAGCAAGCTGTAGTCCTCAAGTCAAATCTAGCCCATTTCCTCTTTCCATGTGGCTTTCAAGACACACACACACACATAAACATAAATCCATATAACTATATATATATATACACAGCTCTGTGTGTATATGTATGTATACATGTAGCTATGAATATGCATATGTATACATGTGCACATATATGTGTACGTGTATTGACATGTATGTATATTCCTTTTAAAAGATTAAATCTCAAAAGATGGATCATATTTTGACATGAAAATTATGTGAAATTCAAATTTCTCCATTCATAAATTAATTTCTCCATTCACCCATTAAAGTAACATCTGTCACTACTTTTGTGCAGTAGCGTTAGGGAGCTACAACAGAAACCATCCACAGTACTCTTTTCATATCATCCTACTGTTCTGCACACTATGAATTGCAGTGATTTAATTAGAAATCAACAGTGCTCTGAATATGAAGGTATCACTCTACCATGACATTTTATTTTGATTTATTATTTTATTCCTAACACACACTCACTGTCAGAACAAAACAAAATTGAAGTTAGACATCAAGCTTTTAAGGAACAATAGAGGGTGGAGTAATTTTTATCCAATTATATGGCACATCATTTTGTTTATTTTTTAAATTTCACCAATCAAAATTGTTGAAATTTGTGTTATCATTTGTTATTTAAGTATTTATATGATATCTTAGATTTTGCTTCTTGATCTTGAATGCCAAAAAGTATTTACTGACTCTTTACTGGAAAAACATGCCTTCTCTTACCCCCTTCTCCTGAACCAGTGAGATCTCAGGTCCAGATGCTATCCCTATATCTTCCAAAAGAAAGCATTATTTTTATCTAATATAAGTGGAATATAGTTGCTCAAATACATATAACTAGCAGAAATGATCTTCTTCTTACAAATAGAGACAGTTTCCATGTTAGAATATTGAAGTTGTACTTGCTTAGGTAGCACATATACTAGAATATTGAAGTTCAATCCTTGTTTGCCAAACTGCTTCATGTAATGCATGATCTCCATCTATAACAGTATATATATATATATATATATATATATATATATATATATATATATATATATATAAACGCACTATTTCATACCATCAATGAAGCAAAGAGTGTTCTTCTTGTGGTTGTCTGTACTTATTTACTTCATTCTTAAATGTACCATTGGTCCCATGCCAAATATGTAACTAATGTTTTAGGTGGATATAACATGAGGTCAATTAAATATTGCAATTTTCAATGTCTCAGGTTAAGAGAGAAAAATAAGAAATATAGCACTTACAATTCCCCATTGCATTTGAATAAATCACCTGTTGACACAAAGCTGGCCAACAGTACCAGAACTGTCTAATGATTGATGTTGGTCCTACAGAAGCAGCATGCTTCATGATTACTATATCTGTGACTTATTGTATTGGTTCTCTAATTTTTGGTTCTCTAGGACATATTTGAAAGATAACCTACAAAAAATACAGTAAAATGTGCCATGGAAGCCCACTAAAAATACTTCAGAGATATCTTTTACTTCCATCCTTCCCACCCTCCACATCAATGAAATTATATTCCATCAGAGATCATTTCTACACAACCAAAGCAGAGAACACCTTATTGTTTTAATTTCATTCTTTAAAACTAGCCATCATTTTTTTTCTTCCATCATGTTTTGTATGTCTGAAAACATCTCCTGGTTGTTGTTTTGTTAACAATGAACAGTTTTAAATGGGTATTTTAAGTCAATGGATACTCATTATGACATGGAATTAAAAAAATATTTCCTTATGTTTTCTTCTTTGAAATTGAATATTAAATTGATACCCTTTCATTTGATACCACCCATTCCCTCAAATGTATTTCTCCTTTCATTTGACCAAAGCTTATAATTGTTAATAAAAAAAGAGAATGAGAATGTCTACTGCCTCAGGAAGAGAGGAGGATGAGGAAGGGTGCGAGAAAATTTGGAATACAAAATTTTAGGGGAAAAATGTCATATGTAATTAAAATAAAGTTTATTTTAAAAGTGAATAAAGAGAGGGGGAAATGGAGCTGCAAGAAAACAAATCAAAATACATAATTTCTTTTCTTGGGGATGGGATTGGAGGCAGAAGAAAAAAGCATATATCTAGGGTTTTGATGGTGGTGTTATTCTTTCCATTGACCCTCCTATTATCCTTGAATAGATTGATTTTCGCCTGCTACTTATTTCCCTTTGCATCAGTTCCTATAAGTCTTCTCACTGTTTTCTGAACTTTTTATAACAATTATTTTAATGTCCATATTTAATATAATTATTGTATCTCAAATGTTTGCATTCAATTAGATTTTCAAAGAAAGTTCTCTTAGTTCACTTTTCAATTCATTGATTCCTTTTCAGTATATCTGAATTGTGTTGGGGATTATTTTTAAATTTTTAAGAGCATGAATTTTTATTTGAAATCTAATGATGGAGGGTATTACTTCATTCATCAAAAACATATCAAAAGGGGCATTTAAGGGACTTTATGATGCTTCTTTGATGGTACACAATTTGAAATGAACACACTAAATTGTCAACCCTATTAGAAAAAACTCTAATGTGTGAGATCTGTGTGTAGTAGGTTAGCTTTGGTTGTTTGTTTTATGTCACTATGTCATCAAACCCTGAATTAATGAGCTGTGTACAGTTACACTAACCACAGAAAGACAAATGTCTAGTGTGCCAAAGTGGCTTCAACTTCTCCAGGAGTAAAAGAATTTTCTGAATGCTTTATTTAAAAATAAACAGATAGTTGAAAGAGAGCAGCCTCATTTAATACTTCTTCAAAGACCAATAGAAATCTATTTCCCCTTTCCCATCTCTGCTTTTCAAAAAAGAGGTAGTAAAAGGGCATTGCTCAGGGGAGTAGGGCAGAGGGGGGGGGGAGAGGAAGGGGAAAGAGAGAGAGAGAGAGAGAGAGAGAGAGAGAGAGAGAGAGAGAGAGAGAGAGAGAGAGAGAGAGAGAGAGAGAGAGAGAGAGAGAGAGAGAGAGAGAGAGAGAGAGAGAGAGAGAGAGGGAGGGAGAGAGAGAGAGGGAGAGAGATGCAACTTTTCGATAGGAAGTTTAAATTGCTTACATGTAACCCAGAGCCATTCAGAGTTTTACAATAAAGTAGATTTGGTATCTGCTGAATACTTGTGTGGTACATGAAGAGAAGGCCTCTTCAGAGTCTATTCACCTTTACATCTGTTGATATGCCATGGCCTTGAAGTCTCCAGAGTCTATGTATACCTCTCTTTCTTTCTTTCTTTCTTTTTTTTGTGCGTGTCTGTGTTTGGATCATTGCCTGTTTACTATAGAGCTCATGCACCATAAAGAGAATCAGGGCCTGAGATGTTTTATCTCTTGTCAGAGCTTGCTTCAATTAAATTAATGGATCCATTCAGCTCTCTCTTTCCCCCTTTCAGCTGCATCACTGCCGAATACATTAAAAAGATCTTAAGTCTCAAGATGGTACATCATGGCATTAGTCAGGGCACTCATTTCCCCCTGTCTTCTTTTTCTGTAAATCAAATAATTAATGAGATCTCCACCTCAATGAAGCACTTCATCAATATTTTGTAGCAATGGGGAAAGAAAAAAAGGTAAACTCTCTTTGCTTACAGCAGAGCTTTTATCTCCATCTGAGCAGGATTTTTGTGGGCAAATGTTGTAATTCTGAAATGACAAAATATTGACCAGATCTTTTCTTAATCCTTGAGAAGGATGACTTAAAGTTTCCTATACTCTTCACTAGGGAGGTAAATGACAGGTTTGTCACCACATGGTGGACAACAAGTATTGAAAATTTAAGTCTTATATGAGAACCAGGATTAAGCTAGTTTGGTAAACTCTTTGTATTCATGGAGAATTGCATAATATTTCCACGATAATAAGTTTTTAAAACTTTTGAGATGGTTTTGTCTTAAAGGGATAAATTTGTTTGGCTAAGAATTCCCAATTTATTTATCTTAAATGATGAAATATTTTTATCTTTTATCTGTGGCAGAGTTGGCACCAGGAAAGAAGATGCAGGATGCTAATATAGAGAAAAGCCTAGTTTGGGAATATAAAAGCTCTTAAAATAAGCTTATATGGTCTATTAGGGTCTGGAAATGACAATATCCTTCATTAAACAATCACAAATGTAACCTTTGATGTAAATTATTTTCATGTTGAGAGATGGCTATATTTGCATTTTGATATGTTAGTTTTCTGTGGCTGAAGTATGTTCTGAATCACCGGCAATAATAAAAGATAAATGGGCCCTAATTAAAATGGTAAAACATTTATTATTTTTGGTTAAATAAGCTATGACAAAATTGGAAAAAACATAACGCACATGCTCAATTATGAGTAATCTAAAGAATTTTCAGTTTAATTTTAAAACTAATGCTGTCTGTACCTCTACCTCAGTTTATTTGAAGTTGAGAGTAAAATGAATTCACTGTTGAATGATGAGAAACACTTGCTCTTCTAATCAACCATTAAAAAGTATACACTAAATTATTTAAAGGTAACTTGTTAGAAGGTTGGATTTAAAAATAGGGAGATCCCTGACATTTGCTAGCTCTCTCATTCTTGGGAAATCAGTAAAGCTTTTTTATGCCTCCTAATACTATCTAGAAATTATCTCGTCTATCACAGCCCAGTTGCTATAAATATTGGGAGATGGAGTTCTCATTCTGATAAATTTGCAAAATTTGTATATACTTGTAATGTTAAATACTCATATTAAATAAGGTAAGGTGCCACAAAAATAGGAATAGAGTGGCCATGAAGAAGTTATTTTATATCCTACTTGAATTTTGTATAAGATCAAATTAAAAATAACAGTTTATAGATGAGTCTTTGCAAATTTTGAAGATAATAGAGTCCTTTAATCTTCAGTTGTCCAAACAGGAATTCACTTTCCCAAAGCAGCTCCTACAAAATCAGCCTGATCACTATTATACAGTTATATTGCCTTCTATTATAAATTTAAAATTAGAATTTATGGATTTTATTTACATTAATTTTTTAATATTTCTGATCACTGACTTTCTAATATATCCCCATAAAATAAAATGGAACTGCTTTTCATGAAGAAACTGTTGGATTTCCTGCATGTTTGCTGGCCAAGTTGTTCTTCATCTCTATGGTAAAGAATCCTTCCATTAAATTTCATATAAAAGCTTATAGTATGATATTTACTTTGGATATGGCTCTAAAGTTAAGATAGTCACCATTTTTCACCTCTGGGAAGAGGAAAACTATATACAAATAAGGAATACTAGATGAGAAGAAATAAGACAGTAGCCATGGAAGTCGCTTCTCCATATTATTGATATTCATTTTATATAGTAACATTATGAAATCATTGAATGTTTGTGATTGAATTCTCAGTGCCAATCATCATCCTATCCATAGTCTAAATGGAGATTTGGCTCTTTGAAGAATAATTTTAAAATAGTTAAGAGCAAGTAATTTATTTAGAATAGATAAATTGTGAAGTCTTTTGCAAGGTGAAATTCTATGATTTTTACTATGCCACTGCATCTTAACAGAAAAAGAGATGTAAAAGTTTTATAACTCTTGAATCTATAAATAAAACGACAGCTTTGTTTTCTCTTTAAATTGGAAATTTAAGGAATCCTTACAATGCAATACACCTGTTGATTTAGGTCCTTTTTACATAATATCACTTTCTTAATTGAAAACCATCAGATACATTTTGTAACTTGCCTTATCCATCAAAATCACATGCTTGGTACATTAAAAAACATGAAATGTTAAGAGAGAGAGTAAAGTGTGTGTGTGTGTGTGTGAGAGAGAGAGAGAGAGAGAGAGAGAGAGAGAGAGAGAGAGAGAGAGAGAGAGAGGGTACTATTTAATAGTACTTTTTAATCACTATTAGTTAGTACTATTTAATCACTGACAGGTAGTAAATTTAATTTTTTTCTATACAAAGCATTGGCCACTTTTCCAAATCTATTTTGGAGAATTGAAATTGAAATTGAAAATATAGACCCTGCCATTGGAAAATGTACAAGCTAATTTATGAATCAGTAAATCAATGAGTATACCTTCCCACCTCTCACCTACACTAACTGATAGGAATGAGGAAGCTAAAATAATGCAAAAGAAAACCAATGAAATATGAATAAATGGAACCTATCTTGGTGTGAATCCAGTGCCTATCTAGAACAGCACCTGTCACCTATTATAACAGCTAGTCTCTCTATTGTGACTAAAGGTAAGAATAGATTTTTTTTTTAACAAATACTATCTCATTTAACCTCACAGTAATTCTCGGATGTATATGATCTTATTATCACTATTTTGCAAATTAAGAAACTGAAGCAGAGATTAAGTGACTTAAACAGGGCTATACTACTAACAAGTATTTGAGACTGACTTCGTACTCAAGTCTTCATGACTTCACACCCAGCACTGGCACCTAAATAGTGCAGTAGATTAGTGTTGGGTCCAAAGTCAGGAACATATGAGTTAAACTCCACCTATGAACACTTAATAGTTTAGTGATACTAGACAAGTTAAAAACCTCTGAAGTCTTATTTCCTCAGCTGTGAAAACAGGGATAATAATAACATCTTGCAGGGTTTTTGTTTCCTTCAGAATTAGATGGGATGATATCTGTAAAGTACATAGAATAGAGCCTGACACTAACTATTTAATAAATGGTCATTCACTTCTCTTACTTTCCCCTAAACACTGTACAATGTATTTGACTTCTAAAAATGTAGGTGCTTTGACTGATTGGCTAATTGATTATTTGGTGGAAAGAACTGAGTCAGGAAATGGTTTTTATATATCTTAGCTCTGCCACTAAGTGACTATTTGACCTTAGACAATTCTTTGCTATAGCCACTTGACACTCAGTTTGTGTAGTAAATGATAGACATTGAAGAGATGCTGTTCATTCAACAAATATTTATTATCCATCATAACCCTTGGCTATGTTGAGAGGGAGATATAAAATTTAGATAGTATTAGTCAAAGTTTCCTAATATTTTGAAACTTCTAAGTAGGAGATGAGATATAAGGACAGACATGTATAACAAGTACGTGATGAATGTTTTAGGGAAATGAAAAACACTTTAAATTTTACTCTATTGGTGATGGGGAACCAGTGAACATTTTTGAGCAGAAATCTACTATGGCCAGAAAGATGAGCGAGGTGAGAAAAACAATGGAAGGGTAAGGACCATCATAAAAGGTTATTGAATCATTGAGTCAAGGAGTCCTGAAGGCATTTAGTGAGTTGGTGACAGTTGAAGGGGGAGAGGAGGGGAAGGTATAAGAGATGTTGCAGCTGTAGCATTTGTGAGCTCTCTAGCATTAGCATCCTAACTTCCAGTATGACTGATGAGCCAGGTTCCAAAAGCTGGACTACTAGATATAATCCTGAGCTATCATGGGTGACACCTAACTCAGTTACTCCAATAATTTCTTATTAAAATAAAAAAATATATTTGTGTTACATTAAAAGTCATAAGTGTCTCCCTCCCTTCCTCCCTCCCCACATTACAGAAGGTATCATTTGACTATATATTTGTATATATGTAAATATTATTTATAGTAGGTGTCTGTCTGTGTGTCCACCGATGTATTGTATAATACTATGTCTTACTTATTTCTATTTATCAGTTCTTTCTGTGGACTTAAGTATAAACAATTTATTCTTCCAACATAATTTCTATTGCTGCATATAATATTCTCTTGGTTCTGCTTATTTCACTCTTCCTTGTTTCATGTAGTTCTTTCCATGTGTGTGTTTTTTAACCTGATTGTCATTTCTTACCACATAGAAGCATCCTTTCACTATCATTTGTCACAACTTGTTTAGTCATTCCATGATTGAAGTGCATCCCCTCAATGACCAGGTCTTTGCTACCACAAAGAAAGCTGCTATAAATATTTAGGATATGTAGGCTCTTTTCCTTTTTGTCTGATGAATTTAGGTAACAAACCTAATAGAGAAATTATTTGGTCAGAATGTATATATAGTTTTATAACTCTGGACATAATTCCAGATGCAATAACCTCTCATGATAACCTTTTCTTTCCCCTTTCACTTTCTTTTCCAGCTAATTCACCATTCATAGTTTTATCAAAACAATCTTTCATGTCCATAGGCCTGGTCTTAGTAGATTAGTACTAAAATTTCTATTACTGATGGAGTAAAATCAATATCATTGCTTCAAATTCCTGCCAAAAGTCTTCCCCTAGAAATTTATCAGTAAAAAATAGTACTATCACATGATTATTTCAATAGATGCAGAAAACACCTTTGATAAAATACAACACCCATTCCTATTAAAAACACTAGAAAGCATAGGAATAGAAGGGTCATTCCTAAAAATAATAAACAGTATATATCTAAAACCAACAGCTAATATCATCTGCAATGGGGATAAACTAGATGCATTCCCAACAAGATCAGGAGTGAAACAAGGATGCCCATTATCACCTCTACTATTTGACATTGTATTAGAAACACTAGCAGTAGCAATTAGAGAAGATAAAGGAATTGAAGGCATCAAAATAGGCAAGGAGGAGACCAAGTTATCACTCTTTGCAGATGACATGATGGTCTACTTAAAGAATCCTAGAGATTCAACCAAAAAGCTAATCGAAATAATCAACAACTTTAGCAAAGTTGCAGGATACAAAATAAACCCACATAAATCATCAGCTTTTCTATATACCTCCAATACAGCTCAGCAGCAAGAACTAGAAAGAGAAATCCCATTCATAATCACCTTAGACAAAATAAAATACTTAGGAATCTATCTCCTGAGACAAACACAGGATCTATATGAACACAACTACAAAACACTCTCCACACAACTAAAACTAGATTTGAACAATTGGAAAAACATTAACTGCTCATGGGTAGGACGAGCCAATATAATAAAAATGTCCCTCCTACCCAAACTCATCTATCTATTTAGTGCCATACCCATGGAACTTCCAAAAAAAAATTTTATTGATCTGGAAAAAACCATAACAAAGTTCATTTGGAAGAAAAAAGGATCAAGGATATCCAGGGAAATAATGAAAAAAATACAAAGGAAGGGGGGCTTGCAGTCCCAGATCTCAGACTATATTATAAAGCAGCGGTCATCAAAACAATTTGGTACTGGCTAAGAGACAGAAAGGAGGATCAGTGGAATAGACTGGGGGCAAGCAACCTCAGCAAGACAGTATATGACAAACCCAAAGATCCCAGCTTTTGGGACAAAAAATCCACTATTTCATAAAAACTGCTGGGAAAATTGGAGGACAGTGTGGGAAAGATTAGGAATTGATCAACACCTCATACACTACACCAAGATAAATTCAAAATGGGTGAATGACTTGTACATAAAGAAGGAAACTATATGTAAATTAGGCGAACACAGAATAGTATACATGTCAGACCTTTGGGAAGGGAGAGGCTTTAAAACCAAGCAAGAATTAGAAAGAGTCACAAAATGCAAAATAAATAATCTGGAATACATCAAATCAAAAAGCTTTTGTACAAAGAAAACCAATGTAACTAAAATCAGAAGGGAAGCAACAAATTGGGAAACAATCTTCATAAAATTACTCAAATTTACAAAGAGCTAAATTAATTATACAAAAAATCAAGCCATTCTCCAATTGATAAATGGGCAAGGGACATGAACAGGCAGTTCTCAGCCAAAGAAATCAAAACAATTAATAAGCACATGAAAAAGTGTTCTACATCTCTTATAATCAGAGAGATGCAAATCAAAACAACTCTGAGGTATCATCTCACGCCTAGCAGATTGGCTAACATGACAGCTATGCAAAGTAATGAATGCTGGAGGGGATGTGGCAAAGTAGGGACATTAATTCATTGCTGGTGGAGTTGTGAATGGATCCAACCATTCTGGAGGGCAATTTGGAACTATGCCCAAAGGGCGCTAAAAGACTGTCTGCCCTTTGATCCAGCCATAGCACTGCTGGGTTTGTACCCCAAAGAGACAATAAGGAAAAAGACTTGTACATGAATATTCATAGCTGTGCTCTTTGTGGTGGCCAAAAATTGGAAAACGAGGGGATTCCCTTCAATTGGAGAATGGCTGAACAAACTGTGGTATATATTGGTGATGGAATACTATTGTGCTCAAAGGAATAATAAAGTGGAGGAGTTCCATGGGGACTCGAACAACCTCCAGGAAGTGATGCAGAGCGAGAGGAGCAGAACCAGGAGAACATTGTACACAGAGACTAATACACTGTGGTACAATCGAATGTAATGGACTTCTCCATTGGTGGCACTGTAATGTCCCTGAACAATCTGCAGGGATCTAAAAAACACTATCCACAAGCAGAGGATAAACTGTGAGTAAAACCACAGAGGAAAAGCAACTGCCTGACTACAGGGGTTGAGGAGAGACTCTAAATGAAAGCTCTAATGCAAATACCAACAGCATGGAAATGGGTTCGAACCAAGAACACATGAGATACCCAGTGGAGTCGTGCATCGGCTATGGGAGAGGTGGTGGGTAGCGGGTGGGGGGGAGGAAAAGAGAATGATCTTTGTTTCCAATGATTAATGTTTGGAAATGACTAAATAAAATAACGGTTAAAGAAAAAAAAGTTTTAAGAGAGTTGGAGGCAGCTGGGTAGCTCAGTGGATTGAGAGCCAGGCCTAGAGACGGGAGGTCCTTGGTTCAAATCTGGTCTCAGACAAAAAAAAAAAGTTTTAAGAGAGTTGCCTAGGGACACTGAGAGGCAAATGCCCAACCTATTCTCATGGGCCAGATCTGAATTCAGGTCTGCCTAATTCCAGGGTCAATTGTATCTACACTATTGCTACACTAACTCTCTCTCAAAAAAAAGAAAGGGAATAAAAATTAAAAAATAAAAATATTTGTAAAAAAATTCAAATAATGCAAAGTAAAAATCTAGGAAGAGTATTTATAATTACAAGATATCTGTGTACACACACATATTTATACATAGGTGTAAAAACATCAATAAAACTAATTGTGTGGAAAAGATAAAAAAAAGAATAGTACTATCAGTTGATCTTAAGTACCTTTTTAAAAAGATGGCATTGAAAGTGGTATGAGAGAAAGTGGTACATAAGAGTCACATGCAAGTCTTTGATTTACTCTCCTTTAAAATATATGGAGTTCATGGAGGAAAGGGGACATGTACAAAAGGTTAACTCATAGCTTCTGATTGTTTGAAGTCTTTTTCTCCCATTGGTGGTTGCTCAAGAAATTTCACTCTGTAGTGAATCTGTATTTATGTGTAACTGGCTCTAGATAAAGAGTCTGTTACTAACTGGGTTGCAGTTTTTGAGATGAGGCATAACTATTTAACCTCCTATTACACAGATATACACATTTGCAAAAATTGTTGGTTAAATTAGAATGATTAGATTCAGACAGAGTTAATCAGGGAAAATCCTCATCAGGGAGTTGTTTTTTAAAAAATAATCTTAGAGAATTGAAGGAACATATTTCTTTATTCCTGAAATGTGAAATGAGATTGCTGTGACTGCTAAGCTGAGAAGGGTGATTGAGAACACCATAGTATGCTGTTTTTCCTTGTTTAGAGAATAACTGTGTGAATAACTAAAACCACTCACAAAACCCTCATACATAAAACCATACACAAAACATTCATAGCAATACAAAGTCTAAATGTGCTGAAGTAAATTCCATTATTTAGGCTATGCATATAGCCTATTCAAGTTATCTATGTTCTAAAGCTTCATTCTGGATTTTGCATTTCTGTCTACAAGTCAATTATCTCTCTGAATCACTCATTTCTTTAACAGAAAATCAATTTAATACTGCTTGCACTGTGATTCAAAAACTTTAAACTGGAAGGGAGAGAGAGAGAGAGAGAGAGAGAGAGAGAGAGAGAGAGAGAGAGAGAGAGAGAGAGAGAGTGAGAGAGAGAGACAGACAGACAGACAGACAGACAGACAGACAGAGAGACAGACAGACAGAGAGACAGACAGACAGACAGAGAGACAGAGAGGGAGAGACAGAGAGACAGAGAGACAGACAGACAGAGAGACAGAGAGAGAGCAATCTCACAAATTGAGACAGATGTAGCATAAAGGTAAAAGTAACAAAGTCACAGGATATAACCAGAATGATTGATAATAATGGTATTCATTGTCTAAGAAACTTCACATGTGCAGTTTATGGGTTAGAAATAAGGTGAAATAACAAACATCACCAGGAGGTAAATATGATCTGATGGGAATTACTAAGATTTTTCATAGGATGCTTCTAAAGACTGAAATATCATAAAGAAAGAGTATTGCCATTAAAAAGTAATAGATTCAATAAAGGAACAGTATTCAATAGTATATGTTAAGAGGCAGAGACAAGATGGCGGCTTAGAGGCAATGAAAGTTCAGACCTCTGAAAACCCTTCCTTACAAATTACAATCTAAATGTATCAAACAAATATCAAACACACCATCCATCTTTTTAATTCATAATTTAACCAGCACATGCCTCAGGGAATACTTGATCACATTCAAAAATAGGCTCTAGAAATTTTGTAATCACACTTATCCCTTCATACTTCCAGAGTACAGATACTCTTCCACTTTTGCTCTTGACTCATAATAATGCCAACTGGAGACAAAAAGGAATAAGATTTACACCTAATGGGAGGGTGTAGCATATTAGTAGTATTGTGTATACATGGAAAAGTGGAATAATATATCAACTTTATGACATGAAAGCCTGAAAAGCTAATTCTGCCTTTGTAACTCTAAAGCCCAGCTCAGTGACTGGCATGTAATGGTTATTGACTTATTAGTTGATTGCTTGACTCAGATGAGAGATTACAATTAGAATTAGGGCAAATAACATCTCTATTATACTCTTCTCTAGTAACACTAGGCATATTTGACATTTGTACTCAGTTCTAGGTGCCTTATGTAAGATATTGACCCACAGAATATGGATAAGAATAAGATATGGAGTATGTTAAAGTGTTCTGAAGACAAACAACTCAGGGATCAGCTGAAAGAACTAATTTTGATTAACATCAAAAAGGGAAGACTTACTACATTAGGGGAGACATATGAGAGGCAGTGAGAATGAAAAGGATTAAAGTTGATACATTTACTTCCCAAAGAATAAATCTTGCATCAAATTATCAAGTTTTGTTCATTTAGACTTCACAGTTTCTTTAACATACAACCCTCATTTGTATCCCCATGGCTGTTATTCTATTATAAATTCTTATTCTATCCCAATCAGACTATGACAATAATGTGCTAAGGTATTTTTCGCACTCTATTCACATCAGTACATCATATCATTGGTCAGTTTCATTTTGCAAAGATCAATACCAGAACGGTACCAAAAAGACAGTCAGAAACTGGCAGGTCAGAGTTTTTGCTTCAGGAAATCCAGTACACATCTAAAAAACCAACCTGAAGCTGATGGAAATGGAAAGAGGCAGAATGGCAGGAAAGACACTCAGGTAAACAGGTCAGAAGCCAGTGGGGGGCAGCTGCGTGGTTCAGTGGATTGAGGGCTAGGCCTAGAGATGGGAGGTCCTAGGGTCAAATCTGGCCTCAGCCACTTCCTAGCTACGTGACCCTGGGCAAGTCACTTGACCCCCATTGCCTAGCCCTTATGTATTAAAAAGAGAATAAGACTTTCAGTATTGAGAGGGGGAAAGAGTGGGGACCTCCCCTCTCAAAGTGGGGTTCAGGGGAGACAACTGATGTTTAGGGTTGGCTCATGGAGATTTACCCCTTCTTCCTTCCCTCCTTAGCTAAAGCTGCTTTCCCTTATTCACTCTTGTCACTCTTATCCCCCCTCCACTCCCCTTAATCTGTTCACTCATACTCAGCTTGGGGAACAGATAACTTTTAATGTCAACTCAAACAGGTAAAACAAAAGGAATAATGGGCAGAGAAGAATGGGAAAAGGAATGTGGGAAAAGGGGGGGTCCTTTTCTCTATCTAAAACCCTTTCCCCCCTTCCTTGAGTTTGGGGGGAACTCAGGCCTGAACCCTCTGAGAGAAAGTCAGGTTGACTCACCCCTTGGCAACAGGAATTGAAGTTAAGTCTGCTCAGGTTTCTCTTCAGAAGTCCCTTCAATTGGGAAGTGTTGGGGGAAAGATTTCCAGTTGCCAGCAGGAAAAATGGATAACCCTTAGGAGAAAGTTTTAATCCACCTCTCCAGATGGAGAGATACACAAGAACTCCTCCAACCCCCAGAGTCTTCTCCTCCTCTAAGATTCCCAACTCCTGGGACCCCTCCCCCATTGAGGTAATCAATTTCACATACCCTTCAGCCTGGCATTTTTTCTTTAGTGCCAACCTCTGTCACACTTACCACTCTTCTGCCTTGGAACCAATACAAAGTATTGATTCCAAGATAGAAGGTAAGGGTTTACAAAAAAAGAAGCCAGTGGAATCAGTGACAGGAGTAACAGATGAAAGGGAAGCAAGTGTGTTTCTACAAATGTATCTGATGCCAGTCACATCTCTACTCTAAATGAGGGGATTTGAAGCCAATGTGAGCTCCAGCAATTAGGGACCTGAAGCCAGATCTCAACTATGTCCTGACAAGAGTAAATGGGGCCAGAACCATATCCAAGTGATCAGAGAAAAGGCACAAATATTTATTTCTCAGAGCACCAAAACAAATTTCGGGCTTACTCAGTGTTTCAGTGCCAGTGTGTGGTGGAGAGTCAGAGATATAGGATAAGTGAGACCAAAGTGTTCTTCAGTATGTCACTAGTATCTGACAAGAACACAGAAAGAGATGGAAATGATTCTCAATTGGGAATAATTCAAAGAGGGAAAAACAGTCTATCTAACTCCTGAATCTCCATAGTGAAGCAATAGGAGACTAAAATAGAAGCCAGGGATGGAGGAAGAATTTGAAATCTAAAATGCTATCCAAACTTGCTTCTAAATAGTTACAAATAATGCAGAGAGGGTTGGATGAAATAAGATCTATCTAATTTATTCAGGAAGTCAGGAAAGGATAGATTTGAGTGCAAAACATTAAACAATGAACTGAAGTTAAAATGTGAGTAAACCAAAGAAACCACAGCAAAAATGAAGAAAGTGTACTGTGCTAAAAAATAAATATAAAACAAACGAATCCTACAACAATTTTGAATAGAAACATTTAGGGGAGGGTATTTTGTATACATATGTATGAGAATGACTAAACGGGGAAAGAGAAACAAAGAAAGAAAAAAATTAAATGGAAATTACAAGTAAAAAAAAAGAAAGAAAAACAAAAGAATGAAAATTGCTTGTAGTACACGTGAGAAAATTTTATACCAGTACTGAACTTTGAAAAACAGAATAAAACAAGCAAAATTCAATGACTCCAAGAGATGGTAAGAAATGAATAAATTAAAAGATGAAATATACACATATAAATGAAGACATGTATATGAATAGATGTGACTATACAGATAAATATACATATATATGTATAAATATACATGAATTAAATGACCAAATGCCCTACTCTACTTTATCAAAAAAAATTATCCTAGAAAAGAAGTCAAAGAAAGGTAATTATGAAGAGAACTTCTCAAAATCTATGTAGAAACAGAATAATTGACAACTCTTTCAAAAATTATAAATTAAAATTATCTAGTTCAATTAGTACTAGAGGGTGAAGGGAACAAAGAAAAAGATTTGCACATCACTTATGGAAAGAAACTCTAAGCTGTTAACACCCAAGATTTTCATAGCCAAAAACTAGAGGTTTCAATTCAAGGAAAAATATTAAAAGAAGCTAGAAATAGTTTGATCATAGAAAATTGCAGTCAGTACACTTAACACTTGAAAGCAAATATTATATATATATATATATATATACATATATATATATAATGGAATGCAATATTCCAAAAATTAAGACTTACAACCAAGAATAGCTAGCCCTGCCAAACTAAATACAATTCAATAGGAGGCAAAAATTACTTTTAATGGATTAGTTTTTTCTCAAGGATTCAAAATAACAAAAACAAAAACAACCCCCCCAAAAAAAAACCTTATTGAATAGAAACTTTGAAACTCAAATATAGTGATCATGAAGAACCTAGAAATTGAGATTGATTTGAATGTATAAAATTCCCAGATTAATAGAACAAGAAGTAGGAATAAGCACTGTACAGGTGATTCCTCAGTTTTTAGGAATTCTTGTGTCAATAATGTCCTCTATCAGTTTAGCTTATGAATTTGTAACTCATAGTCTTTAAAGGTTAGCTATACCACTGAGAAGTTACGTGACTTATCTAAGACTATACAGTTGTAGAAAGGGTATGATGTTGTGGGATGTGAAGGACAAGAAATGAAGAATTTAATAACATTCTCAAAAAAGAGAAAGTGAACAATTATTAAAGAAACTTCTCAAAATGAAAAGCAGGCAAAATGCATTTAAAACTAAATTCTCTGAAAATGTGAACTATTCTACTATTATAGAAATTATATGGAAAAATAGGGAAGGTATAGAAACTACCAAATGTCATACATACACACACACACACATGAACGTATGCACACACAGAGTCTTGTCAATTAAACTAGAGAGAGAAAAAGTAGAAAAAGAAAAATACATATAAAAAAACTATCCACTGCCAAAGAAGAGACTGATGGAGTCTAAATGCGTATTGATGCACATGAGCCTTCATTTAATTTTTTCATGAATTATTCTCTAGAATAAGCAATATGTGTCTTCTTTCACAACATGATGAACATTGAAATATGTATTACATAATAATATATATAACCTATATCATATTTCTTGCATTTCTGGGAGAGAGGAAAGGGAAGAGGATGGGAGAGAACATGGGTTTCAAAGTGTCAGAAAATTGTTATTAAAACTGTATTACAAGGAAACAATAAGTAAATTATGTGAACACAGAATAGTATACATGTCAGACCTTTGGGAAGGGAAAGACTTTAAAACCACGTAAGACTTAGAAAGAGTCACAACATGTAAAATAAGTAATTTTGACTACATCAAATTAAAAAGTTTTTGTACAAACAAAATTAATGCATCCAAAATTAGAAGGAAAGCAACAAATTGGGAAACAATCTTCATAAAAACCTCTGACAAAGGTCTAATTACTCAAATTTACAAAGAGCTAAATCAATTGTACAAAAAATCAAGCCATTCTCCAATTGATAAATGGACAAGGGACATGAATAGACAATTTTCAGATAAAGAAATCAGAACTATTAATAAGCACATGAAAAAGTGTTCCAAATCTCTGAGAATGAGAGAGATTTAAATCAAAACAACTCTGAGGTATCACCTCACACCTAGCAGATTGGATAACATGACAGCTATGGAAAGTAATGAATGCTGGAGGGGATGTGGCAAAGTCGGGACATTAATGCAATGCTGGTAGAGTTGTGAGTTGATCTAATGATCCTGGATGGCAATTTGGAACTATGCCCAAAGGGCGCTAAAACACTCTCTGCCCTTTGATCCAGCCATTGCACTGCTGGGTTTGTACGCCAAAAAGATAATAAGGAAAAATAGCTGTACAAGAATATTCATAGCTGCACTCTTTGTGGTGGCAAAAAATTGGAAAATTAGGGGATGCCCTTCAATTGGGGAATGGCTGAACAAATTGTGGTATATGTTGGTGATGGAATACTATTGTGCTTAAAGGAATAATAAAGTGGAAGAATTCCATGGGAACTGGAATGACCTCTAGGAATTGATATAGAGTGAGAGGAGCAGAACCAGGTGAATGTCGTACACAGGGACTGATACACTGTGGTACAATCAAACGTAATGGACTTCTCCATTAGTGTCAATGCAATGTCCCTGAACAATCTGCAGAAATCTATGAGAAAAAACACTATCCACAAGCAGAGGACAAACTGTGGGAACAAGAACACAGAAGACAGGCAACAGCTTGACTACAGGTGTTGAGGGGATATGATTGAGGAGAGACTCTAAATGAACACCCTAATGCAAATAACAACAACATGGAAATGGGTTCAGATCAAGGACACATGTGATACCCAGTGGAATTGCGCGTCAGCTATGGGGGGTGGGGGTGACAGGAGGGGAGGGTTAGGAAAAGAAAATGATTTTTGTATCGAATAAATAATGTTTGAAATTGACCAAATAAAAATAATATTTATTTTAAAAATCTGTATTACATGTAATCTGGAAAAATATAAAGCAAAGTATTAAGAAAAATACATTTTAGTCTTATGTCTCATAAATGTCAGTGCAAAACTTCTGTATAAAATATGATGAAGAAATTAAAACAATATATATATGTATTTTTAATTGTGAAATATAACTGGGTTGAATTTATACCAATAATGCAAGGATGGTTTAGTATTCAGAAATACAGAAAAAATTTAACAAAGTACAGCATCTATTTCTCTTTAAGAAAAACAATTAAAAGCAAGGAAAAAATAGGCCTTTTCTTAATCTGCAAAGGGGAAATATGAAACCACTTTCCTGTGAGATCAAGGATAAGAAAAGAAGCCCATTATGACTTCTATTATTTTATATAATCTAAGAAAGTCTAGTTATAGCAATGCCAAAGAAAATATATTGAAATAAGTATAAACTAAGTATATACAAAATTGCTACCTATTAGAGAAGATATAATTGACAACTTAGGGAATTCTAAATAAATATTTAGCTAAAATAATTTAAAATTATTCTGGCTAAATAGTTGCATATAGAATTAGTCTGTATATTTAATCAGCATTTTTAATCTAATTTTAAAAACTCAGTAGGAAGAGGTAAAAAGAGAAATCCTTTTCAAAATAAATACCATAACTAATAAACACACTTTACAGGAATAGAGATCTAAATGATTAGACATCTATTAAATGCATGCGGTTGGTCTGTACCAATACAGTAAAAAATGACAGTTCAATCTACATCAATTTACTGGATCAGTGGCATACTAATCAGGCAACCAATTGGTTAGAATTACACAGAATAATGAATATTTAAAGAACAAAAGATAAAGAATTTCATAGTAATTAGTAGAAAATAATTGAAAAGAAGAGGGCCAGGTGATAATAGATCAAAAACTCACATAAAGTGATAATTATAAAAATAATTGATTACTGGTTAAAACTAGAAAACATTATTTAGTGGAATAGATTAGGCACACAAGAGCCCAGAATATTGAAATTTATTAGCATAGTTTCTATTATAAAGCTATAAGACAAAATGTCATTAATAGGAGGATAAGTTAAGGAAATATTTTGCCTAGGGAATGGTTCTTGGTGAAATGGGTTAGAGAGGATAACCAGAGAAGAAATGGATACTTCTGATCATATATTTAAAAGTTGCTGGGTGAACAAAAGTAATGCTAATAGAATCTGATAAAAATATAGTGGTATGTATTTTTGAATAAAAGATCTAATATTAGATATTTAGAGGATTATACAAATAGAAAAAGTCATTCCTCAATAGGTAAGTGGTCAAAAGACATAAAGAAGTTTCAAAAGAATAACAGTAAGCAATTAATAGCAATAATATATATGCTTCACTTCATTCCATGGTCATTTCATCTACAGCCACGCAGCTGATTTCTTATATATGTTCTCTTAACCTATTACTATGTAAGCTTCAAGAGGAAAAGTACTATCTTTGCTTTTGTTTTTGTCTCACATGTGCTTAGCAATATATTTGGCACAGAATTAGTACCAAATAAATAAATTTTTATTCATTCAAAAATGACAGAAAAGGAAATAGTTGCTTCTGGATATGGAAGACCAGGCATAAAAATGTCCTGTTAGTGTAGCTGTGAAATTGAAAGGGAACTTTGAATTCTACTAAAAATAAGTCTTACTAAACTACATACTTTTTGCTCACTATTAGCTTATATTCTAAAAAAATGCAAAGGAAAAGGATCTACATGTAGAATCATATTTATAGCATCACATTTTTGTAGCAATTTTGAAGAAATTAATTGGCCATAAGTTGGGGAATGATTGAACAACTAATAGTAAATAAATATAATGAAATATTATTGTCCTGTTAAAAAGAATGAATCGGGATGAAGTCAGAGAAAGCTGGGAGAACTTATATGAACTACTGTAGCATTAACTGACAGGAACTGTGAAAATAGTTTATTTATGAATATAAAAAAGGCAACTATTATTAACTCTTTGTCCAATCATAGTCATATAACACATATTTTTCATGACTAAATACTCATTTGTTACAACGGAAGGCTTAATTTTCTTCTTTTAGTGGGGTTTTAAGAAGAGTCATTGGGAAACTAAAAAAGAAAGAAAAGAAATGTCAAAGATTCATTCTTTTTAAAAAGGAGAAGGAAGTTTAGAAGACAAATACAGACATGAGGGCAGTGTTAGATCTGTCATGTTAAATTTTAAATATACACAGAAATAAACAGTTTTCTATTTAATTTACTGTCTTTGTATATTAAATGTTTATATTTGTGATTATTGATATATATTAAGTCCATAAAAAGAAATTCATAAAAAGCTGTAATCCTGAACATGTCATAACCTATCCAGTAATGTTTTCATTTTTTGCTTCGATTTTATGACACAATCCATTATTGTCTCAATCTTTTTCTGATCCACATATTTAGACTCATTTCATATGTATAATCACTTTTTTTGCCATAGCCTGTCAGTTTCACTTATGCTATAACTTAGAATATGTCTCCATTTCTCCTGCAGAATTCTGGTGCAGACGTTCGTTCATCACCTTGCACCTGAAACACTGCAAAAGCTTTCTGGTGAGTATGACTACAAAAAACAAGATTGGATGGGCCAGCAAGGTAGTAAAAGTTCCATTAATAAACAATGGACAGTATATAATCAGTGAAGAGAGTGAGAGGAAGACCTTTCCTGTGGCATGTTGTGGTGCTATCCCTTGAAGACTATTTGGGAGGTCAATGATATATATCACAGAATAGACCGAGATGAACAGGCTGTGATCTGAACTGCTTGAGCATGTGGGTACGTCAGTGGGAATCACAAATCAAAAAAAAAAAAAGTACCAACTCAAACATTCCAGAACCAAATTTGACCTGATGCTTAAAATATTTGAGGTCATATGAGTTCCTATTTCATAATAATAAACATTATCATATAGTATCCTATAGTGATGGAAAATAAAACCAGAATGTTACACTTATAACTTTTGTCAAACAATAAACTGGCTAAACCAAAATATTTTTGATCAGAAACATTGTTTTCAATGTTCTAAGAAATGTGTGAAATCAGACTTTAATCACAAACCAGTTATATATTAGAGGTACCATTTGCAATGGTATTTTTTAAAAAGATCTGGATTATGCAAAATATGATATTCCCACAATCATAATGTCACCTAAGGCCACTGATGATCAAATTAAAATAATATACTACCAATTTCTTTCAGGAAGTAGTTATACCTCCTCACACCTAGAATGTTTATCCTATACAAACAGATCCATAATTATTCCAGAGGACTTTTCATATTATTGAAAGTCTTAATAATTTTATATATAGAGTCGTCTACACAAGTTGCATGAGGGCAGGACCTAAAACCAACTCTTCTTGGGAGTTCCCACAATCCTACCAAAGATCAATGCATGTAGTGGGTCCTCAGCAAATATTTTTTAAAATTAAATTTAATTTAAATGATAAAACAGTTTGAGTTTCAGGAATATAGTGTTAATGGCTATTCAACTGGGATTCTTAAAATAAGAAAGCCTGAATGCAGTGCGGTCTTTTTCCAAAGCATCACTGTAGAGGGTTGTGTGTGTTTCCTGATGTTATTTGGCTTGGAGCTGATTATGGCAGACTGGCAAATTGCCTTCTGTTTTTATTCTAAGCATGTGCTAATGAGCAATTCAGTGTGTGCAGCACTCTTTTGGCAACTGTTACAAGAAATGTCACTTGTCTTCCTCCAGACACTCAGATAGAGTCCTTGAAAGACTTGGGCATTTTTAGGTCCTTTTTTCTTACAGTTTTGTGAAAAGTAGTTTAATAAATATTAAGTTCAGAAAGAGGAAATTCTGACAAGATCGTCATCAGCTCAAAAACAGTGCTTCTTCGGTCTTTTTCTTCTGCACTAAAAAGAGCCACCCAGGCTGTGGGCTTTCACAATTTCCTCTTTTCCCACCACAAAGAATCAGTTTTCCTTAAGAGATTCATTAGAGAAAATTTCCCTCTTGTTTTCCTGCACTTCCAAGTACAAAGTGAAGTGGAATCACTGTTGACTGGAATCAAGAGAGGTTTGTTTGAATTCCTTTTCCAACCCAAGGGATTCTGGATTTCTATTTTCTCATTCATATAATTAAGAAATAGAACTAGATAACCTCTCACATCCTCCTGGGGTGTAGATACAGTATTCTGTGCAGCAGGTGTAATAGGAAATGAGTTGTCCTCATTGCTGTTTTCACTGAAATTACTACAAATCATAAGATTTCTAGAAACAGATCGCAAGCTTATTAGAGCACTTCAATATTTTACTTTATTTATGTGTGTCTGGAATCTGGTAGAACTCTCTCTGTCTTTCTGCCTCTGCCTCTATTTTTCTTTCTAGGTAAAGGTAATTCCAGTTTTAAAAGGTGACATGAAATCAACTAGAGGAAAGTTTATTTGAGTTTTGATTCTTACTAACAGAGAGGAACTGGTTGATGAAACCTACATGATGGAAACCAAGGGCTTGGGAAAGTGAACTCATCCTAGACTGACATATAAGGAAGAAAAATCCAAGTATAGCCCAACTTTCACTCTATATATTTGGGGAATACATTACAAAATGATCAGAGGAAGGACAGTTAAGACCTTAGGGACTAAAATTCCAAAGGAGGTTCAATTCGCAAATGCACTAGAAAGACTCAATGATAAAATTATGAACATATAAAGGGAGATAATTCTCAAGGGTGCAAAAAATAGAAGTTGTCTAAAGGGATCAACAAGGATGCAAAAGAATCTTATGTATTAATTTAGATGGAAAAAAAGATGAAAACTGGGACAGATAGCAGAGGATTAATGCAGAAGCTTGGCAAAGTCCTAGAAAAATTATTTTAGAATATTAAAACTTAGAATGAATTGAAACTACCAATAAGAAACAGGAGAACATAAAAAGGGTTTGTTTTTTTTTAAATAAAACCTTTACCTTCTGTCTTGGAATCAGTACTGTGTATTGGTTTCAAGGCAGAAGACTGGTAAGGGCTAGCCAATGGGGGTTAAGTGACTTGCCCAGGGTCACACAGCTCAGAAGTGTCTGAGGCCATATTTGAACCTAGGACCTCGGCTCTCTAGGCCTGGTTCTCAACCCACTGAGATACCCAGCTGCCCCCCAAAAGGTGCTTTTTATTTGATTTTTGTTTGTTTTTATATTTAGCTATGTTAGAACAAAGAGGAGAAGCAAATGAGTCAATGGAGAGGCCATTGTTTAATATAAATGAGAAGTTGAAAATGGACAAGAAGAAGCTCAATTCTTATTTTTCTTCTGGTATTTTTTTTTCCTGCCTATAAGAATAAACTCTGTATAGTAAATGGCAGAAAACAGGAATGACTTAAGGGGAGTTTATATTTAAGATACTGAGGAGAAAGGAAGAGATCACCTAATCGCCACAGCTGAACTAAACTGATAAGCTCTTATACTAAGAGAACTCATACATGTAAATACTGATCATTCATAATATTTGGAGGAAAATGGTAGAAGTACTGTCGGACTGAAAATAACCAAATGTATTCATTTTCCAAAGGAGGTAGGAGGTATCAAGTAAACTTATATAGTTTGGACAAGGGTGTATCTGGGGGCACATAATGCATAATTAGACTATGATTTTAAAAGGTTTTAATTGTTTTATTCTACTAGAATCTAAAGTCCTCAAAAGCAGTGCCTGGCTTAAATTTATATTGGTATACTCAGAGTTTAGCACAGTATTAAGTAAAAATAATAAACATTTCTCATTGATTCATTCAATCATTCATCCAGAGTCTACCTCAATTGATATTTTAGGAAATCATCCCTGGTAGAGATTTAACTCAGTGATATCAAATTCATACATAATCAGAGAATGCTGATCTCTACACTGATATTCCTGAGGGCTATAGATTGACTTAAAAAACCCCACATATTAACATTGCCTATTTTCTATTACATTTTTATTTATTTTGTTAAATATTTCCCAATTACATTTAAATCTGATTCAACATGGACTACAGAATGCTAAGAGCTGTATGTTTGACAGCTTTGGATACACTGAAGGATAGAGAGATTATGGATATAGGATTTTTATATAGGATACTACTGAAGCAGTCTAAGTAGTAGACAATCTAAACCATGAATTTATGAAAAGAACAATTTTTGTGGATCTCAACTCTTTATTAATTTGCACAGTGATAAGACCAAGATAAAATCCAGATGGACAAGAATCATTATTTTATTCCTCTTTAGAACTCAAAGTGCTAAGCAGTATAACACAAAAGCTCATGTCTTTGATATTAAAATAAGGTAACCAAAATATTTAGCATTATTGGCCATCTTAGAGTTATGAATGATTGATTGCATTCTCTTAAATTTCTTAGCTAATGACTTTTGTCTTCAGGCATTTTTTTAGTTTAAATTGTTTAGACTTGTACCTTTATATTAAGCCTTTTGCTCTGAAGTCGAACTTTCTCTTTTTGGAAAATAAGCCAAAAGGCAACCTTGCAGTTTCTCTGCTCCTGCTCTTCTCCCCTCCCTTTATTCATTCATTCCTTTCTTTTTATCTGCCTTCTCAGTACCAGAACTGAAGCCATCTTTTGAGCGTTATGGTGATTGGCAATAAAAGAGGAGAAAATAAGAGATGATGTGAATAAAATTTATAAAACTACCTCAAATGCATAGAATTGCTAAGAGCAGATGGTGCCACCTGTATCCATCTAATTCTTGCCCTGACAGTTTGCCACTTGGTTATGAAAAGGATTGAGAATCTGATACCGGCTCCGTCTGCAGGGAAAAGGTCACTATGGCTCTGGCCCAAATACTAAGTCTGATATGGATGAGAGGATTATTATTATTAGTGCCAGTGGATAATTTTCTTTCTGTGAAACAACTGTGGGTATCTCCCCAACAAATTTGACTTTGATATTGGCCAGCTATCAAAGGCAAACATTAACACCTGTGTGCCAGAAATTCCCAGCTGTACCCGCCTCACTGCTGCTCAAGATAAATGCATTTCTTTAAGAAGAGTTGGAAAAGAGAACAGGGAGTGTGGGATAATCCCTTTGTGAAGCCAGACATGCAGTAACATCAAGAAATATATTTGTCAGTGTGTCAACTCAATGGAGTCAATAGACTACAGATGCTGGAGCAAATGAGGCCACTGCTTGAAAGTAGGTTCCAGAATGGTATTAAGTGTACAGACAGAACAAGGACTTCCTATAATACAGGCTCCTTAGCAAACCTTATTTTTCCCAAGATTATCCTATATTATTTCCCTTCATACACTCCATGGTACAACCGAATAGACCTCTCTCTCTCCCTTATTTCTCCTTCAACAACAATATTGCCCTTATTGTCCATTCCTAGAATGTTGTCCCTTCTCACCACCACCTCTTAGAATATACCTGACTTTCTTTAAGGTTCAGTTTAAGCTCATTTCCTCCTTTTATTTATAGCCTGATGCTTTTGCTTCATGATATTCTTAATGTCTACCAGTTACTGATGCCCTCTCAGAAGTTACTTTCTATTTATCTTCCTATTTGCCTATATGATTTAGTGATTTTTCTCTGAGAAAATGTAAGTTCTTTGAGGATAGGACCATTTTGGTTTTGTATGACATGCAGCTAATACTGCATAGAAACAAAGCAAATAGGTAATAATTGTTTCTTTGATTGATCAAAGTGCCAGGACTTTAATTTTCTCTGAAGATGCTATTATTGACAGTGTCTTTATACCTGAAAAGTATCCATTCTATATTCACAGAAAAATTGATGCTATTTGCCAATCTATGTTCTTACAAGCTGCATGATGCCTCTACTCAAAATTCATCAACTGCTGTTGAAAGAAAAAGAAAAATTCATTACCTGAAGGACATAAGTAACTGATACACTGGTAGCCAAGTCCACATTTATTTCAGTGCCTCAGGAAAATGTTGAATGATAATAATTTCCCAAAGAGAACATTCAGTTGCTCCTGGGTTCCCTATCTACTGTTTCCTAGAAATGACATAGTTTTTCAAATTCCATTCAACTTCATTCAATAAAAATTTATTAAGTACCTACAGTAGGACATGTAATAGACTAAGTGATGGGGATAAGAAGACAAAATACTTTCTGCCTTCAAGAAGCTCCAATCAGGGATGGAGTGAAACTTGTACACCAAGAAGTAAATGTTGAATTATTTGACGAATCTTTTTCAAACAAGATATGTCACGTGGGAGTATATTTTTCTCTCCTCTCCCACACTGATAACTTTTCTTCTTCTTTTCAGTGATGACTCAACATCTTCCTATTCTGTATTAGAAAGGTTAAGGGGTCAAAGATGATGGTAAATTTTATTCCAAAGAAACTCCAATGGCTGATTTGGGGATACTGATTTAGCACTTGCCACACGTTTCCAAATGAGGGGTGTTTACTCATTTCTCTAGTTCTGGCATGTTCTCAATTAACCGGGCTGTTGCGTCTGACACCCAGTATGGGTTGCATGGCTCTAATTACTTAGTACATGTAGTGAACCCATGCATAGGCCTCATCTACTGCACCAGGCAGGAGGAACACCTGCAAAAAGGTTTCTTTAGTACAGAAAGTGCTCAGCATTACAAGAGCAATTATTGTGAACTAACATGAGTTTCCTAGGTTTGAAATAGTTAAAATTGTCTTTTATAAGGTAATGTGCTCTTCTGCTATTAAGTCATTTTGTCATTACGTGTATTCCCATCTCAAAGAATGACAAGTCTGGCAGCCATGGTTGTGTGAGGCCCAAGGTAGGATCTTGTTACAAAATTCCTTTTAGAGCCCCGAAAACCTTCAAGAAAATGGACATCTTATGCTGCTGTATCTTAATGGATCAAAAGGGCATGTAATTTGTGTAAAACATCTACGTATGTGGCAAAGTACCAGTGAGTTTCATGTAAAAATCCCTCTAATAGGGAAATACAGAAGCCTAAATCTGCCAGCCAGTGACATCAGAAACTCTATAGTCCCCTTCCAGACTGCAGAATCAGCTTGTCTGCTGCAAAGCAGCCTTCAGCACTATCCCAATCCCTCAAGCTGAGAAACTGATCTGTGCAGTGGTGACAGGTGCAGACCTTATGGCTTTCTGCTCCTGCTTCCTTAGGAAATGGCACCTTGGAAGGAGGACCAGGTTTGGATTGACTGAGAACGTCTACTTCTTTTTCTTTGTCCCTGATGCTCTCATTCTTACCCTCCCCCAGCACCACCCACATACACATCTACCTTTTAAAATTGCAATTCATCACACTTGTCATTGAAGGGACTTTCCCTAAGAACCTCCGGGGCTTTTGTGA
This sequence comes from Monodelphis domestica, assembly GCF_027887165.1. Lineage (NCBI taxonomy): Eukaryota > Metazoa > Chordata > Mammalia > Didelphimorphia > Didelphidae > Monodelphis > Monodelphis domestica. Next base: position 517,098,812 of record NC_077229.1, on the reverse strand, counting down.
CTTTTGAGCTGTTTTGAAAGATTTTAATTATTCAAAATTTAGAAGAAATAAGACGAGTTTGAAGGAATTTATGAAAGTAACTGTGGAAAAATAAATTTGAATTAAATATTTCTTGTAGAGAGCTTCATGGATTAAAAAGAAAAAATAGAGATAGCATATGAAGCACATGATATATACTATCAGGCATGACATATATATTTGTGGAAACATACAGATAATACATTCTTTAAATTATGAATCATAGTTTAAAATTTGTTTAAACCCCTGTCTTCCACTTTAACATAAATTCTAATATAGAAGAGCAACGAGAGCTAGGCAATTGGGGTCAAGTGACTTGCTCAGACTCACACAGATTTAGAAAGTGCCTAAATCAGAGATTCAGAAAATGTCTAAATCATCATTGTCAATGACACGAATATAATTCATTAAATTTTGGAATTGTTCCCCAAATCATGAGGTGAAACAAATGAATTGTGAGCAAGATTTTTAAAAATGATTTACACTTTGTGATCCAGTAGTTTGTTCTCATGTGCCCACATTTTAGTTCTCTTTATATCACTGACATACACATGGAGAAAAGTAGTAAAGCACAGGGAAGGGTTAGAGAATTGGCATTGGAGCCAGAGAGACCTGGTTTAAGGCTGGCTTCTGACATACAGTGATTGTATAATCCTCTAGTATTAACTATTGTAGTAGAGTCACATAAACTGTGTTTTAGCCCCAATCCTGACATTGTCTTTTATCTGTGGTATAGCAGACAAATCTCAACCTCAAAATATCTCAATTTTAAAATCTATAAAATAAGAGCAATAGTTCTTTGAATTAATTAATTTAATTGTATTTTTCTTCCATTCATTCATTTCACAAGAACTTATCATGTGTACTGTGATAAGACTTGGTGACAAAAAAAACTATTATCAAACAGTTCTTCCCCTCAAGGAACTTTTGTTCCCTCTCTCATTTTGGTCCCCAGATTACATGAAAATACAAATTTTAATAATTGTTTCAACATTTTGTGATCCACATTGTCTGTCTGTCTGTCTCTCTCTCTCCTTGCCTTCTTTCCCTGTTCCCAAAAGAGCAGGGAATAAATATCATATAGGTAGATTGTATTATACTAAATGTATTATATATATATATATATATATATATATATATATATATACATTTCATTGTTCATTATGTTTTGAAGAAGACATCATTTAAACCAGAGAAAAATACAATGAGGAAATAAAGTGAAGGCACACTTCAGTTAGCATTCAAAGTCCATCAGTTCCTTTTATAACCATGGATAGCCTGTTTCATCATGAGTCCTTCTGAATTTTCTTGATCCCTGCATTGCTTATAAAAGTTCCTGAAATAAAGAACTTTACCAAAAAAGAAATCTTACAAAGTCATAGAGCAGAATAATGGATGATTTGGAAATAAATATCATTAGACTTTTAGAACTGGCTAATCTTTTTTGAGATTTGATACTTTCTCATGAGCATGAAAAATAACTAGGAAATACAACTTAAGTTAATAGATAAAAGAGACTTCAGTGACTTCATTTTCACCATAGATCAATCAACAAGTATTTATTAAGTGCCTACTACATACTAGGCACTGTACTAAGTGAGAGACAAAGACAAAAATGAAAATCATTAGTGTAAGGAACTTACATTCTACTGGGAGAGATTTTTACATATTTAATCATCTCTTTCTTTATGCCCATTTTCAAAGAGTAATCAATAAACATATTATTTTGGGGGTGAAAATTTTGGTGGAAGCAGCAAATAGTTGAACAGCATGGAGAATCAGGAAAGGATTCATAGAGAAATTGAAGTTTGATCTAATTCTAGTAAGAAACTAAGGATTCTAATAGATAATAGTGAGGAAGTGTAGTACATTCCAGAAAGGCAAAGGTTCTGAGATGGATGTTGGAGTGTCACATCTAGTGAACAGTGAGAAGGTCAGTTCATTAATACTATAAGGAATGTTAATGGGACCCATATGTAATAAGCTTGGGAAGGGTTCAGTTTCTTCATTTGTCAAATGGGAGAATTAAACTGTTTGATTTCTAATATTTCTTCTTAGTGGAAAACACTGTTATACTGTATCTTAATATGCTATATTTTCTTAAATGAAGGGGGATATTTGTTTTTTAAATAATCAGTACCTCAACTCTTCTTCAAGATGATCTTTGGAAAATTTCTTTAATCCTAAAACAAAAGATCCCATGTTTCTTAACAGGTAAAGGTTGGAATATATTTGAAGTTAAATTTTCCACTGGAAATTGAAAAGAACTTTCATTTATTGTTGAATCAGGTTAAAATCCTTGGAAGAATATACAGTAGTAATTTTCATTAACTATAAGTCATTGCTCAGAATCTTTAACATTCAATGTGTAAAAAAGATGAACAACTATGGGAAATGAAATACATAAAGTGAGACATTTAAAAATAAAAAAGAGTCAGAGAATATATGGAAAGTGAAACAATAAGAATTTGTGGAAAGCAATTGACCCAAACTATTTCCAAAGTAATGTTGTGCTAGTAGAAATATTTTTATATGCACTTCTAAGTAATTAAATGGGAGACTTTTACCCATAATGAATAATGCATATCAATTCAGTTCAATTAAAAAAGCAATTGAAATAGTCTTAGTGTAAGGTATTGGGCTCATTAGAGTTTATGTTCATTAAATAAATATATAAATAAATAAAGATTCTTGTAGCCCTGGTTAATGTTTATGTCATTGGTTAAATTAAGTGTGATAGAATCTGTAAGTCTGGAGATTTTCACTCCTTGTGTGATTACCTTGAAGCATTTTGTATCCTAAGAATCTCCTTTGCTCCATTTCCCAAGGAAGTTGACTCCATGTTAATCCTGTATGCTCTTTAACAGCAATTTTCAATAGACTTAGTCCAACTTGAGGCAAGGGAATGTTTCTTTGTCAACTACAAGCCTACTTAGACACCCAGTCATGATCTTTCTCTAAGGAAAGAATGCTTATTACTACCTGAGATTGCTTCTCTAGGTAGTGAGAGTTGAAAGAATTGAGTATTTGTTCATCAAAATTTTGTAAGGTTAAGGACTCTGCCCTTTCCAGAAGTCTTCAAATTGAGAATGACCACATTCAGGTGAGAGACAGTTTGACGTGTGATGGAGGAAAGAAATACATTTTCATCATTCTCATTAAGCAAATATTTTGTAGGGCAGGTCATCTTGTGTCTCCTGGGGATAGACAGATAACTTCATTGTTATATGTTATGGAGCACTTCAGTTTGTACTATTCAGGCATCAACAATAAACAATATCTCAAGTATTATTAAGGTTTTGAACTGTATAAGAGTGGTTGATGAATATTTTTGCTAGTTTGCTACATACATCTATACTTCATTCATGTTTGGCTTATTTTAGTGATTAAAATTTTTATTGTTTTCATATTGAAGCTAAATATTTTGCATAGCTTAAAACTATGGTTACATTTTATTGAAGACCTAATGAAGAAGAAAAATTATTTTTCTACCAGGAGAGTTGAGTATAAAACATTTTATAATCAATAATCATTTTTGGTCATAAATTCTTCCTTTCTCCATAGATCTGACATGTAGACTATTCTATGTTCCCCTAATTTACTTATAATACCACTCTTTATGTTTGAATCATATACCCATTTTGAACTCAACAATCATTTTTAATTAAATTAAGTTTCCAAAATTAATTTCAGTGATAATTTAGCTAGTTATTAACTACCAAAGAAATAATAAAAATTTGCATAGCCAAGGAGGAATGTGTTCTTTAAGAAGATGCAAAGGAAGAAATTATCCAAGTATTAAAAAAAAACAAGTAAACAAAAATAGTATATATTTAAAATAATAAGGATACTATTTATTTTTAAATAATTTTATTTGCTGTTGCCACCCATTCTCATGGAGTGATTACTTTATCAAGCAACCCTTCCTATATAAAAGTGGATTTTTGAATAGGCTTAGCTCCCAAGGATATAAGAATTACCCCATAATTATAGTACTTGCAGAAATTTGCTAGACCATCAGTGCACTTTCTAGTTCATAATAGGCTTCTAAAATGAAATTATTTGGCTTCCTCTCTCTAATTGTTATGCTTTTCAGTCTAATGAAATAAATTTTTTCTTTAAATCCTCATGGGATAGAAGGCTTCTTAGAAAACAATATATTAGAAAGTTAGACTAAACTATTTGTAGAAAAAAAGGTAGAAGCTGATATCCCTCCTACCTAAGCCAGGGAGCAATTTGAGATACCTCTGGTGCATTCCAGAACTCCCGTTGGTCTTAATTAGAACAATTGAAAGAAACTGTTAATTTTGATCAGCTGGTGAAAAGCCCTGCTATTGCAGTCAGCCACTGCAAGGGAGTTCAACTTTCAAGTTCATAAGCATGAGGGTTAGATTAAAAGGTACTTTTTTCTTCCTAGTAAATCATTAGCATGAATGTATCATTTCAAAATTAATACTTTATGAGTGAACTGTGCTTTACGGTTTCAGGGTTTCTCATTAAATGGCATACTCTATAGAAGTAATGGGTTTCACAAGGGGGGTAAGATATTTTCAGCTTTCATATTTAGTTGTTGCTAGAATATTTTAAACTATGAAGCCCCACCTTTATCGAGAGGAATATGATAACTATTTTTATTGGACACAATAGGATGATTTTTTTAAGTGACAGGAGAAATAGAATGGCATGTTTCTATGGATTAACATCTATCAGACATTGATTAGACAAAGATTTTTTTCTTTCAAGAACCACTATTATATTATCACACTGAGATAAGATTTTCTATAAGCTGTTACATGCGTTAAATAAGCATTAGTGATTGCTATACACCCATTCTTCAGAGAGGTGGCATGTATAGTATAAATGTCCACACATTTTTTGGATAATAAGGGAGATTAGTTTTATTAAAAAGGCAATGAAGCAATATCTGAAAAAGAAGTTGCTCTGATAAAAGTCTCAATTTCAAATATATGGGGAACTAAGTCAAAGTATAAGTTTAGGTTTCGGAAAAACCTGGGAAGACAAATGAACTGATGCAAAGTGAGGCAAGCAAAATCAGATGAACTCTATGTACAGTAACAGCAAGAGGACAGTGATAATGAACTGTGAAAGATATAGCTATTCTGATCAATAAAATGATTCAAAGTAATTCCTATGCACTCAAAATAAAAAGTAATGCTAACCACCTCCAATAAACCAAGGACTTCTAAATACAGATGAAATCTTTGGGTTTTGTTTTTTTTGTTTGTTTTGTTTTGTTTTGTTTTTTGGTCACATTCTCCCCCCCCTCTTTCTTTCTTTCTTTTCTTTTTTTTTGCAGTATGGCTAATATAAAAATATGTTTTTAATGACTTCACATGCACAATGCATATCAAAATGCTTTTCTATATCAATAGTTGGGGAAAGGCTGCAAGGAGGGAGAAAATTTGGAACTGGAAATAAAGGTATTGTTAAAATATCAGTTATACAGTATTGTTTTCCCAGTATTGAAACAGAAGTTTCCTGGTGTAAATCCTACCTTATCACAGTATCAAATCTTTATAATATGTTGCTATAGCTTCTATGATGATATATTTTTCAATTTTTCAAAAATGTTCATTATAGTTAGAGGTCTATATTTATTTACTCAATTCTCCCAGGTTTATATATTCAGAATATATTGCTATCATAAAAGACATTTTTTAGGATAATTTCATTAAATATTTTTCATTTTGAATACATTTTCCTCTTTTTTCATACAATGCACTAGAGATAATGAGATCACCAAATGAACCATATAGAGGCTGAAGAAAAGAGAACTCACTACAGAATCTTGAGTCTATTAATTCTTTGATTAGAGGACATACTCTTAAAGAGGATCCAGGAAATGAGACTGAGATGTTAGATAGGCAGGAGGAAAACTAAGAGAAAGCAGTAGCCTTAGAGAAAAGGGAGTACAAAGGAGGAGAGGATGATCACCAGTGTCAAAGTTTAATTTAATTTAATTTATTTTATTTTGGCAAGTAGATTTTTGGTAACTTTAAAGAGAGCAGTTTCAGTGGAATAAGGATAGAAGCTTAATTGTAAAGAGTTAATAAGAGAGTAACAGTAGAGAAATTAGAGATACCTATTTAGGAATTTAGCTATAAAGGACAAAAGAGATATTGATCAATAACTAGTGGAAATGGAGGGATAAAGAATGATTTTTTTTTCAGTTGGGGGAGACAGGTATATTTGTAGACAATAGATAATGAGTCAATGGACAGAAAGAGTTTTAAAAATAACATAAAATGATTAAGAAAGATGGGCAATCTGTTGAAGGAAGTTTGATTGAATGAGATCAGTTGAATATATTAGTATTGGTAAGGTATAGTGCTAATTCATACAATGAGATAGTATATGAATATATAGTGGCAGAAAATAGGGGCTCACAGTGAATGGCTCCAATATGTAAATTATGAAACAATGATCTCATCTGAGAGGACAGAGAAGGTGGAATTATTAGAGCTTTGAAATAGAATGAAAAAGTTTGGAATAGTTTTCACCTTCTCTTCTTCCCCTCTCACACATTCACTCTCCTGTGATGAACAGAGAAAGAAAACAAAGGAGAGAAAAGTCAAGCTGCTTGGCTCTTGCCTCTGTACCTGGAGTCTATAATCAGGGTTGAATCCAACTCTTCCTGGTTTTAACTTTTTTTTTCTAATTCTATTAAAATGTTTATTGGTAGTTTGATAGGTATGGCCCTGAACAAGTTAATTAATTTGGGTAGGATTGTCATTTTTATTATACTGGCTCATCCTACCATGTTGAAAACTATTCTTGATTATAAACCTATACTTTTTGCCTATAATATTTTATACTCTCATTCTTTGTAGTAGTAGTATTGAAATCTTGGTTATCTTGACTACAATTCCTCAGTATTGGATCTCTTGTTTTATTATTTCATTATTTTTTAAACTTGGAAGGAAGCTATGAATCTGCCTATAATGTTCCCTGGAATTTGCATTTTTTTCCTTTTGGAACTACTTAGAAAATTATTCCTATTTTACTTTCCCCTTTTATTCTAATATGTCTGGGCAGTTTCTTTCATGAATTCTTAAAATGTGATATATATACCTTTTAAAAACTTTGTACTACTTTCCTGTAGTTCATTGTCACTCATCATTTGTATGAGATTGATAGTCACTTTATCTCTCTCTCTAATTCATCTATAAAATGAGGGAGTTGGACCAGATCAGTGTAATGACTTTCAGTTCTAAATCTATGATCTAGACAATAAGAAACAATAATTTATTGACTAGAGTGGAAGAATTCTGTTAGATAATAAAAAGGGGGGGGGAGATGAGAAAGAAACTGAGAGACAAAGCCAAGAGGAGAGTGAGAGATATCAGAGAGAGAGAAACAGGAGACATGAGAGAGAGAGAGAGAGAGAGAGAGAGAGAGAGAGAGAGAGAGAGAGAGAGAGAGAGAGAGAGAGAGAGAGAGAGAGAGAGAGAGAAACTGGTCAAATAACTGGAGAAGGCCAATTGATTAAGGTTTTAAAGAAAATTATATATGTTAGGACTTGATAACTCAGGCAAAAGAGAGTGCCTGTAACTGTAGTTTGGCTTCTTAAGGCAGGAATAATGTTATCCTGGTATTCTAGGTGAATCATCTGAGCTCAATAAAGCCTTTGCCTTTGTGCCCTCTTCTAGTCAATTCAAAAAAATTCCAGCAATTATGTGTACTGATCAGACCATTATCACTAATCTAGATCCCCATTATAGATTGCCTCTGGAGGCCTTCCATGGATTTATCAGTTTGTTTCTCCTCACAATATTCTATGCTCTTTTAATGTTACTTATGGAAAATAAAGATAATAGTGTTTGTATAGTGTAATGGTAATAGCTTGAGATTTTATCCAATATCAATTTTATTATGAACCTTGGCATTATTATGCTTCAGTTGGTGATTTTATAGGATAACTTTGGACCTAATTTGAAGGAAGAAAAAGATTGACACTCTCCTGCTCAGTGCTCCAAATCAATAATAAGAATCAAATATGAGCACAAAATATAAGCACAATTCATTCCTGGCTTATATTCATCATCTCATTTCAGTCTTCAAATTGTTCAATAGAGCAGTAAGTAAAAAATATATATATGGAAGTAATATCCAGGGCTCTATTCAGATAACCTGAAAGAAATTAAGAGTAGCCTATGAAAAAATCAGACTACATGCTTAAAAAATTCTTTTCTATCTTCTCAGTTTATTTTTCAATGGGATCCATGCTGCTGGGGGCTATTATATCTTTAAATCAGTCAACCAATAGACATCAGCACCTTTTTTGCCATTTAAGTATTAGATATTGTCCTAGGACAATGATAAATTAGGTGACTAGCTCAGGATTGTAAACCTGTGTCAAAAATATTGTTGAACCTTGAACCAGGTTTTCCTAATACCATAATTGACTTAATCCACTGCACCATGATGCCTTTAATAGAGTGTTTTCACTCTGTGCCCCCAGCTGATGAAATTATGGGCTAGAACCCAATATGCCCTTATCCTCAAAGTAAGGAATAATTGATTATTTTGTTACTTGTGATGAAACAGGAATTCCTGACACTAAAAGATATGGATTTGGGTTTGTTCTCACAACTTCATTATTATTAGTTAAGCTACTAAATCTGATGTTTGCAGAATGATAAAATCAAATGGCCATGGGGGGGGGGGGATTTTGTTAAGAATCATGTGATATACTGAAAGGCAGAATGGTATAGTATGAGGGAAAATATTTTTTGTTGTTGTTGACGGCACACAAAGAAAATGTGTTTTGTGCCCAGAGTTACTACTAGTAGGGAAACTTGGAAGAGGAGAGAGGTGAAGTAGAAAAGGGCATTAGGAATGGTTTATGGAGTGGAGTATAGATAATGTATCTGCAAGTGTAGTCCACTTAGTTTTTATATTGAACAGGTTCATCTCCTCGTGTCTTGTTGAAAAGATAGGAATGGAAAATGATCTTAGAAAATACAACTCACAGTTGGCAAAGGAGTATCAATCTATAAAGTAACCCGTCTTTTCCTTCCCAACTATCCTGGGAATATGGAAGTTGGTTCCATATCTGGCCACACCAGCAGAGAACTTATTGATGTTGCATGTCTCAGTTAAACCTGTTGCTTACTTTGTGCCTTGATTGCTTCTTCAATATACATTACATTATTCTCATTTCTCATGGCCTTGGTAACTGAAGTTACTGTGGCAACCAGTTCTATTCAAGTTCCCAGGGATTGTCTTGGGAACAAATGTTCTAATCACTTAAAAATCTTCATGTGTTCCATGGAGGAGGAAGTATACAACCTACAGGTGATGTCCTGTTTCGATCCCTTTCAAATCCCAATTTCCTATCTGGAACTCCCACTGAACTGGCATTGCTTCAGCATTTATCCCCTCTATATTTTGATGCCAGCATATAGGCAAGCATGGTAATGAGCTTTGGCTATTCCATTGGCTTTGTCAGTTTCCCCCTCCATTTATATAGGTCCTGGGGTTCAGGGAAGCCATTAAAAGACCAACCAAAAGAGTATCACTCTGTTCCCATGAGATAATACTCTTGTTTCATGCCTAACTAGAAATTGTGGTTGGAGACAATATCCATTATTCATTTACTAGTAGACCTCAAATTGGTCTCTGCAGGCTTTCATACATACTTAAAAACTTCATAGAGAGACAGTTTGTTGAAGTCCTTTTAGAAAGAATCTCAGAAAAGAGCAGCAGGTATAAAGTACATGTCCTGTTAGAGCCTTCAGATTGAAAAATGTTAGAGCCATCATCATTCCATTCAGATATATCATCAGTGCTCTTCAGTTCACACTATAAGAACTAAAGTTTTACCATGCACTTCATCATAGTCCAGAGATACATAGCAAGCACTTTGTTGCCTTGAGGTAGGTTCATGGACATCTGCTTAATACTTTTCTTCAAGAGAGAGCTAGCTGAAGTGGCCATGTTGGAAACTGTCATGGGCCTGGAAGCATGCAGGAACAAGATGCCACAGGCATCATAATTATGAGATTCTGATTTCATTCACTTACTTCAAACAGAGGGCTTTAAGAAAAAATAGAAATTCTGCCCAAGGCAACAACTCTCAATCTTGTCATATATATTGCCACTGTGTAGTGTTTTATTGTCTCCTGTTTTCCATTCCCATTTGACTTTGGGGAATTGTCTAGGAGTTTGGATTCAAAAACTCTTCCTTCTAACATCCATTATTTTGTTTACTTTTAGTAGACTTTGCCTTATCTAAATCCACCAATATCTTTCTCTACCATCTTTTCTTTGCTAGCTATAGAAATGGCTCAGAAGAAATAAATATTCATATATTTCAGGAATATATCTTATAATCTCATGAAAAAAGAGAAAAAGAGAATTTTCATTCATTTAGAAGAAGGAAGCAATGAACTAAACTATTACTGTAATTTCTTTTGAATGTGTGGATGGCTATAGGAGAGAGGAGAATAAAGATGAGGTCAGAGCAAACTTTGCATACCAAAAAAATACAAATCTTTTGGTTTTTAAATTTAACTATTCACAAAGTGATATTAGGATATGCCATTATGAAATATAAGCTATGAAATATTTATAAATTTTCTTATAAAATATTATCATTGTTCTTATCATATTCACTTTAAATTTAACAAGAGACAAATCAAAAAACCTAATGTTTCAATTTGGTACATCCTATTAAATAGTTATTTTTAAATTTGGGGAAATATGCCATAAAAAAACTTATAAAGAGTATAAAGTCTTTCTACATGATGATAACAAAATAGATGAACCTTTGGGAATTCTTTACACAATTATTTCAAGAAGCAAAGACTTATACAAAACTAAAAATTATATAATTATATTAACTGGCTTCGTGAATATCATGAAATGATACAGTTTTTGTGATCAAACTAATCAGAAAGTTTTCTTATCTTCTCCCCTTCCTACACATATATAAGCAAGGAGTAAAAGAATAGAAATTGCCCAAATGTTCCACCTTGAGCTAATTTTCACAAATGTGGGTTCAGTGAATTACAACTTTATTCTGAATGTGACCTTAAAAAAAGAATCATTTTGTATAAATTACAAGCAAAAAAAAAGGTTGACTGTAATTTGTTGCACAGATAAGAATTTTTTTTGATAATAAAGCTAAATGTATCTGTGACCATGCTAACTAATAAATAAATATCTTCAAGCATACTGCTGTGTCAGGTACTATTAATGAAATGAGTCTAGTTCTCATTATCTTCCAATATACTTCTTTCTAAGATTCTGGCAAAGCTCCACCCCTTTTGCAACAGTCAAGGAAATGTGAAAAAAAAATTTTTTTTAATATTTATTTATGAGAGAGGGGAGGGAATGGAGAGGAGACAATTTGGATCAGATAGTTTCAGGAAATATATGTTGAAAATTGTTATAATGTAATTGAGAACATAAAAGATCTTTGAATAAAAAAGATCTATTTTCTCACACATTCCTCTTATGCATGTCAAGTTAATGAAGAGGAAATAATATAAGTTATGTGTTTTGATACAGAGGTTGCTGGAAAATATGAATTTATATTATTTTCTTCTTTGCTCCTTCTTGGAAGAGAAAATGTCAAACTGATATTTAATAATAGGCTTCAATAAAACAGTGATGCTAGCTTATGGAGAGAGATACATATTTATTATTTTTTCTAATTAATGATTTTACTACAGATCTCATCAACATTCTCTTTGAAAAAATGTTATCTTGCAGAGAATGACTTTTTAAAATCTAATTTCCAAAAATTCTTGGCCAATTTATTCCATTTTTCTTGAATGAAATGGAGAAACCTAAAAACCATCAATCTAATTTTAAAGATTATATGTGTTTAGAACGTTTTTATTAAGATGTGCTTATTTTTCTGAAGGGGAACAAATCTCCTTTGCTAGTCAAAAAACATTCCTCTTTCCCACTTTTTCCTTAGTAAATGAAGACAGGATGAACAGCTAAAATTACTAATTGGTTTACTGATCAGTTGTACTTTGTTCGATTGATTTGCAATTAATTCTGGTTTGTGGTGCACTGAAGAAGACGGTTGGCGCCAACCTTTGAGGCAAATGATACTTAATACCCTCTAAGAGAAATGTGGGGCCAAATATCAATACTTTGTTTGGAGGCTGGTCCAACAACTATTCACTTAGTATTTACTTGCTGAGCTCTCTGAAAATAGTAAAAATCACATTCATTTGAGGATTTTTCTACAAAACAAATGGATGATCATTTAGGCCTAGAGTTGAGGCAGGGAGATATTTGAAATATGCTTAGTACCTTAAACAAGCAAAATGGAAAAGTGAGGGTTAGATGAAAGAGAGAGGCGGTGTAATGAATGAGGTACTTTTCTTGAATTCATGAGCATCTGGATTCAAATACTACCTCAATCACTTTTTTACTGTATGATTCTAAGAAAATCACTAAAGCCCTTCATGTCAGCCATAAATTAATGGTTGGATTTCAATGCTATAAGACTCCTTAGAGTCTAAACTATAACATCATCCAATGAACTATGTTCTATTAAAGGTTTCATCCAGTTCTAAATCAAACGAATATAAATTACCCATATCTGTGGATATCAGGAATTTTCTATTTATTCAATACAATTGTGTCACCAAACACTGTGACCAAATGAGAATTAAAATTATAAATCACCCAATTATAAGGAAGCACACATAGTGGGTGTAAGAAGGGAGCAGTAGAACTCCATCTGGAACAGTGTAAAGAACATAGATTTAATAAGGAATATAGTTAAAATGCCAATTATTTCAGTTTTTTACTCATTGTGTTTATGACATAGAGCAACACAACCACTCTAAGTCTTGATTTTTTCAACTGTAAAATGTGAGGTGAGACTAAATGTTCTTTGAGGTCTTTTCCATATATAAACCTATCTTGTGATCCTTTGCTATTTAAGAGGGATTTTGCTTAAAAGATGCTATTGTACTATCTGATGGAAAGGCTATCACAGGAAAAAAATTCTGCTTGTAATAGAAGAATGACAAACCTAACATGAACAATGTAAGTGGTATATTGTTACTCACTATATGTTTTTTTTTTTAAAGGAAGTCTTCTTATATGATAAGTAGAGACTCTTTGGATGATTTATGAGAAATCTGGATAGGAATCTGCTGACAAAGAAGCCTAGAGGAGTTTAAATATGCAGTGAAGGAAGGATCTTTTATTTCTTCAAAAATTCTATTATTGCATCTCTGTAACTATTCCTCCCCCTGAAGTTAATTACAACCTCTATACATTTTAGTAGAAAGAATTTTAAGATTTACAGTTGGAAAGAAAGTTGTGAAAAACACAATGCAAGTCATTTTATAGAAAAGCATACCTGAGACTCAGTGAGATTTCAAAATCACAATTGATCCTCTGAATTTGAACCCTATCTTTCTGACTCCTAATCCATTGTTTATTATAATACACCAGCTTAATTTCTATAAATTTTGATGGAAAAAATTAATCACTCAGTAGTCAATTATCTGGTCATTAATTTAGCAAAGATGATCTTCAGATTAGAAACACATTCACTCTTCAGGTCTATATTGAAAGTATCTTCAGCTTGCCAAGAATTTAGCAGAGTTCAATTTTCATCTGTGCTATTTCTGATATGGGGCTAGAGGTTTCTCTCTAGAAACCCCAAAATACAGAAATGTTCTAGGTTCAAGGGGACATAAGAAATTCCTTTATAGGAGTATCTACCTTCCCCCTCCCTGGACTTTTCTCTAGATTTTCAATTAACATAGGCACCTCCCAGTTACACTCTGATAAGCATTGGGTGATACCTAATCCTATCATCCATTGAATTCCACTGATCTTCCTTTATACCACCAACTTCAATGAATTACCTCATTCCTGATTCACCCCATCCTGCCATCCTTATCTTGTTGCTCCTCTTATCAAAAGGGTATAAAAATCTCAAACCCCATCTCCATGAGGAAGGAGTGTTCCATCTGCATACTTTTTCCTGGCCTTTAAACATGGCTTCCAAATGAATACATTTCTCTTCTTATTTTTAAGCTAAGTCTTGGAGTCTTGCATTTTTGCACAGGAGAGCCTTTCCTGAACCTCTATTTTCACTTCAAAGCTCTTCCACAACATTTCCATTCCACCAGAAGGACTTGAAGGTTTTTCAGGGGTGGGCATAACCTGTCTGGTGAAATCATGTATGAATTAAATTTAATAACAATAATAATAATAATAATAGTCATTCTTATTTTAATCTTTATTCCCACATTAACAATCATCATCATCACTACGAAGTATAAAAAAATAGAGTCCATCTCAGGCAAAATTGTGAAACTGAATGTCCTTAGTCTTCTCATTTCATGCCTTTCTTTCAGATGCCCCCATTTCTTTCTTTCATCTTAGGTTCTCTCATTTCAATTTCCCTTTACTTTCATTATCTCCTCCACTCTTTCTTGATCCTTTCCTCCATTTTCTTTTCACTTTTCTTCCTATATTCTTATTTTCTCTTTTCCTCTGTCTTTCCTCATGTCAGATATCTAGTAACTTTATACTTTCCTCTCATTAAAATGTGCTCTTAATGAAGGATGTGTTGAATTAATACAATGTCAGGCTACATTTATTAAATATCTACTATACATCAGGTCCTCTGTTAAGTGATGTGGATTCAAATACAAAGAATGAAATATTTTCTATTCCTAAAGTGCTCACATTCCAAAAGGAAGACAAGGAGCCTATACATAATTAAATAATAAATGACCAATGATGACCTTGTTTTATAGAATCCCCAAATTTGCCTTTGTCCCTTAGGAACTTGCCTTCAGGAAAGTTCCAGACTGACCCTTATCTCAGACTGAGCAATAACTCTTAAATTACCCAATGATCTTAGCCTAGATTAGTAGATATAATCAAATCTTAAGTACTCTTTTATCTTAGAAGTTTCTCCCATTTTATATTGGCCATAATCAACATATTAGAGGGTACATTGGAAAGGCAATAACCTCATTTTAGCCCTCCTGGAATCACATATGCAGTTAAATAACTTTCTTACCAAATAATAATTTCCCAAACAGTTTTCCTATTTTGTGTTATTACTATATTATATATTAACCAAAACTTTTTGGATTATTTGTTCATCATACTATATATAATTTCTCATCTAGAATATTGATAACATATAAGTTCTTTGCAAGTCCAAGAAGTCATGGAAACACATATAAATATGTATGCATACAGAGAGAGAGAGGAGAGAGAAGTGCTTAATGCTCATCTTGTTTATTTGATTGCAAAATCTTGTATTGTATCTTAGATACAAATACACATTTAAATTCTTTTTTTTTTAATCCTTACTTTCCCTCTTGGAGTCAATACTGTGTATTGGCTCCAAGGCAGAAGAGTGGTAAGGGCTAGGCAATGCGGGTTAAGTGATTTGCCCAGGGTCACACAGCTGGGAAGTGTCTGAGAACACATTTAAATTCTTACCGAAAAAATACCAGAATGATCCAGTATGTTATTGAATAGATTGGTAATTACCGTTGGAGGAAAGTTGAAGGAAAATTCCTTCACTCTCACAATACTTAAAATCATGTAAAAGTTATTCTCTTCTGATTTTAATGTGCAAGATATGTTGGGTTTAATTTATAAATTAAACTTTTTAGAAGCCAAATTCATAATGACCCTTTAAATATTTTCTGATTCTGATATCTTGAATGTTATTAGAAAACTAATATCTTCTCATTCATGTTAATTTCATTTAAATCATTTTAAATAAATTTCCTCAAAAGTTTTAGAAAATTATATGGTCCACATTGTCTCCTTCCCTTCTTTCCTCTCTGCTTCTGTAGCTGGAAAGAAATTCCATCTCGGTTATACATGTTGAATTTCATTTTAATATACATCTGAGTATAATATATCAGAATCACGTGCATACTAAGATTTTAATATTCCAAAGTATGATAGAAAGAATTGAACACAGAACCTGATCTGGTCAGATTATTGTTTTAAATACTATGTCTCATTAAGCAATCTAAACAATTATTTTGTTTGGGGAGGCAGGGAGGTCTACTGTGTTATTCTGTTGATACATATAGAGTGTGCAGCTCAATATGTTCCCCAAATTTTCCTCACATGAACTTCTGCATGGTAGTAAAGTCCCTCTTCCATATTAGATTTTTTAAATCCAACTTCAGAAATCTAAATTTATCTCTTCTTATTTAATTTTCTTGTCCCATTTTTCTAGCCTATTAAGATTTTTTTTAATTCAAACTTTTTCAAACGTTTGGTCAGCTATCCAACTAAAATCCAAAGCATCTGAAAAATTGACAAATGTGACATCTGTGCCTTCAACCACAATAATAAAATTCTACTAGGACCTTATTGCTTACCCACTAAGATGGCATCACACTATTTATGACTTCTCTCTGAGTCTATTAATCTTACCAATCCTAAACCTACCTAATTTTACCTTCATTTAGCTCATTTCTCTCAAACTTATTCATAAACATACCATGAGAAACTTGTCAAACACTTAGCTGAAATCAAAGTATATCCAAAGCATTTTCCTTTTGTCCAAGTAGGAAATGAGATTATTTTGACATAACCTGTCCTTATTAAGCCATTCTGGCCATTTTAAACATCTTCCTCTTAATAACATGTGGTAGAATTTGCTGCATTCAGATGGCACATTCTTTGGTCCATACTTTAGGCTCTGTAGACCAGGGCTGATCCTCCAATAAGATTCCCCCTTTTTCAACTTAAAAGAAGGTTTACAGAGTCTCTAGCAGAATATATCTCTTTTAAGCACTTGGTCTAGTCTTGCCAGAAGAGTTCTTACATTAATCTCTTTGGATTTCATTACTTGGATTGATTTTGTCACTTATCCTACCAAAATACAGAGGATTTTTTTTTTATTCTTTCTCAAGACCTTTCACTTCATTAATTTTTTTTCTTTCAAGTATTCTAAGATTTTATGTAACCCTAAAAGAAAATGCTATCGAATATCAAAATGTATTGTACATATAATTCCTGAATTCTCCACAAACACATAACATGTACACACACAATACACACACACACACACACACACACACACACACTCACAAAGAAAATAAAATGCCTCAAAATAAAGGAAAAAAAGGAAAACACATCTCACTTGGGTAAAAAAAGAGAGAATAGCCCAGGGATCACAGTATCTGTGGGAACCAGTAGAACTTGGACCATAACCACACATTCTCTGAAGCAGCAGAGCAGAAAGGAGGCAAGCCAGAACAGAAAGGAGTCCAGCCATAGCCACTAAGCCCTAGTAATGAAGGCAGAGCAGACAGGAAAACAACACACTTCTATGAGGCCTAAGGCAGTGAAGCTGCGGAGTACTTGAGACTACAAAATGGCAGATTAGGGACCAAATCAGCCCACTAGACAAGAGGGAAAGTGGCAGCATGTGGAGGAAGATCTAGCTGTGCTCCCCAGCAATGCAGAAGAGCCACCTTGTTGACAGACATAGCAAGAATCAAAGACAGCCAAGGCTACTCCAAGAACCAGAGAAGAGTAAGATTGGCCAAATGAAAAAGGAAAACTCAGATTCAAGGATGAAAATATCTTCATAAGAATTAGAATTGAGGAAATAGAAAATAATGAATCAATAGGACAGGGAAAAATTAATCAAAAGAATTTTTTTAAAATATAGAATAAAATCTGAAGTACCTCACTGAAAATAATAACTGATCTGGAAAAGATAGGCAGGATAGATAATCTAAGAATCATCAGAAAATCTGAAAGCTATGATTATAAAAAGAGCCTGGCTACCATATTGTGATAAATCATTAGGAAAAACTGCCATGATAGCCTTGAACATGGTTGGGGTGGGGTAAGGAGTAGAAGTTAAAAGAATCTACCAATCACCTCCTAAAAGCTATACCCCCCCAAAAAAAACACCCCTGGACTATTACAGCAAAATTTTAGAACTCCCTTGGGGGAAGTGAGGTGGCTCAGTGGATTGAGAGGTAAGCCTAGAGACTAGAGGTCCTGGGTTCAAATCTGAACTAAGATACTTTCTTGCAATGTGACCCTGGACAAGTCAGTTAACTTCCATTTGCTGACCTTTTCCACTCTTTTGCCTTAGAGCAAACACAATGTTGATTTTAAGATGGAAGGTAAGATTTTTTTTAATTAAATTTTTGCATCTCCTAGACTAAGGAAAAAGTACTGTAAGCACCCATAAGGAGAACAAAATTAAAATTCTGTGGAGCCACAATTAGAATTACACAGGACCTAGCAGGTTCTACATTAAAAGACTGAAATGTATGGAATATTATACTTTGAAAGGTAAAGGATCTAAGACTACAACTAAGAATTACATACCCAGCAACACTGATCATAATCCTTCTTGGAGGAAAAATTATGTTTAATGATGTAGAAAATTTTAAAGAAAATTTGATGACTAAATTTGACACTCAGGGGAAACATAAAGAGGTAAAGTGAAAATTAAAGCTTTCAATAAGGAAGAGTTGAATAGATTTATACCTGGGAAGGTGATGATTATTGAGACACTTAAGATATCTAAGATACTTGAGCTACTTAAGGTACTTAAAGTACTCAAGATTCCTAAAGGCCTTAACAATTTTTTTCACTTCTAGGGCAATGAGAAAGAATTTACATAGAAGGAAGAGAATAAGCTGAATATGAAGACTGATATCCAAAAAATAGTCAGGGTATGGGAAAGAAGAACACATGGGAAAAAGAAAAAAGGAGAGATAAGAGAGCAAATTGTATCATAAGCCAACATATGAGTCAATATAGTGGAGAACATGGGTGCAGTGGTGGGCCAAGTTTGAAACTTATTCTTATCAGCATTAACTCAAAGTAAGAATAATATTTACACTCAGTCATCTAGAGAAATCTACCTATAGAGAAGTAGGAGAGAAGGGGGAACAAGAAAATTAGGGGTGTACAAAAAGGAGACAAATTGAGGAGGTAGTGATGGGAAAAGATGTGTGAAAAAAGCTGAAAAGAGA
Organism: Monodelphis domestica; assembly: GCF_027887165.1. Classification (NCBI taxonomy): domain Eukaryota; kingdom Metazoa; phylum Chordata; class Mammalia; order Didelphimorphia; family Didelphidae; genus Monodelphis; species Monodelphis domestica. The sequence goes on along the minus strand of NC_077229.1, from coordinate 517,079,793 downwards.
GAGAGAAAAAGGTAAACGGAAGGAAAATAAGATGGGTGGCTTTAAAAGAAAGACAGAGACAGATATGGACACATGGACACACACACACACACACACACACACACACACACAGAAAGCAAGAGTTTCCATTCTATGCACTGAGTATCTAGGAAGCACTCTAGAAAAAATTTGGGTTTAGATTGACATGTCATACATATGCCAAGATAATCTTCAAATGGATATCAAAAACAAAATTAGAGGAGAATGAGAAGAAAAAAAAATTACCTTTCAAGTCTGTGGATAGGGGAAGATTTGTGACCAAGCAAAGTATAGGATCACCAAAGATAAAATAGAGGATTTTCATTAAATATTTTTTTTATTTTTTCACAAGAAAAAAATGTTATAGCTCCCTTCAGTTTATGAATAAATTGATGTTTTCTTTCAAAATATGGCCTTCATAATTCCAAGTGCCAATTTTTTCTCCTAATCCTAGAAAGTCATTATTTTTGACAAAATGATAAAAAGGTGTTAATCAAATCCTACTAACAAATCATCCTTGTTTGATATCATATGTAATGTTCTCTCTGCATAGTCTCAACCCCTACAAAGAAGGAAAGATGGTATATTCTCACTTCTCTTCTTTGTGGCCATACTTAGTCAATATAACTATCTGAAATTGAATTTGATTTTAATTTTTGTTGTGCTTCCATTAACATTGCTGTAACCATTGTATATTTAATATTTAATACTGAATTTATTTTGTACACACCAATATGTATGTATGCTGTTGAAAGGGAAATCTACCTCAAATGGAGATAGATTGTTTGGGAAGGACCTAAATGGATGGGTGATGGAAAACACCCACTTAGGGACCTCCCCAGGGCCAGTAAAGCACAAGCTCCTTGGGCTATAGAAAAAAAGTTTGTTTTCCTAATTGAAGTAAGGTGAAATGGTAGGTAAAGTCCTAACTCTACAAGATATAGAATCCACCCAACTTCTATGCACCTACTAAAAGGTTGCTCTTCTTTTTTTTCTGTAGGTCTTGCTATCAGCTCCCTGATCTTATCTAAACCCCAAAGCCTATCTGACTATCTTACTAAATAGTATGGATTATCTCTAAAATCCTAAGGAGGAAGGACTCACAGATATACTGATTCCTTACCTAAACCCTGGGGTTGGCTTCCTAGGTAAACCCAAAGTCCCAAATGACAAAACACTTGGGTTTACCTTAACCAAGTTGATCTCTGACTGGTTGATCTCAAACAGATAAATCTTAGATATGTAGACCTCTGTACTGCAGGGAAATGTAGGTCTCCTCCAAGGCAATTCTCCAACCCAGGATTTTCCTAATCTTTCCACAAGATTAGTCTTTTCCCAGGGGATGCCAGAGCAAAGATCCTCTTTACCAGCTAAGATGAAATTCAGATCAGAAGTGACCATTAAACCCAGTAAAACTCCCATATCCTCCTCTCCTTCCAGAATCTTCTCCCAGGGTTTGTGTCTAAATTCTTCTTTCTTCTTAAAGACAATCCATGCATTTTTTCTCTATCCCTTATCACTTTTCATTACACTGTTTCCATCAATAGAATACAAGTTCTTCAAGTGCCTTGTGATGTTTCTTTATTTTTTCTTTAATCTCTAGTTCCCAGCATAGTCCTGGAACCTAGCAGCCTCAATAAATACTTGCTGATTCATTGATTATATAGGCTTCCAATTATATTTAACTTAGTTTGCATTTGTTTACAGATCTTGTAATGCTTTTGGTTATTCCTAATCTTTAGCATTCCTTATGGCTAATATTCCATTATTTTCATATACCACAAGTGAAAACAAAAATTTGCTCTTGGGGAAAAAATGCTTTCTTTCAATACTTCTCTGGTGACACTTAAATTCCTTCCCACAGTAATTTCCTACTCAAGGTAGGCATAATTATATAAATACAAAGCAGTTAAATCAGTGGTCCTTATCACCTTGATACTAGTACTACTGTAATTAATAGAAGTTACTTGGATCCATTGCACATGGCTACAGTCACAATATCATACCAACAGGCATTTTGGGCCATCCTGAACTGGATAGTTGACTGGTATCTATTTCGTAATTTTGATGTGCCAGGTACTATGCTAAGTGCTGAGAATACAAATATCAGCAGAACAAAAAGCCTGTCCCTTTTCTCAAGGAGCCACATCCTCATAGGAAAATATAAGCCATTGGTTTCAAAATCTACAGAGATAGAATATAAGAAGCTTCAGAAATATGATCATTCTGGCAAGGGACATGGATAGGCAGTTCTCAGATAAAGAAATCAAAACTATTAACAAGCACATGAAGAAGTGCTCTACATCTCTTATAATCAGAAAGATGCAAATCAAAACAACTCTGAGGTATCACCTCACACCTAGCAGATTGGCTAACATAACAGCAAAGGAAAGTAATGAATGCTGGAGGGGATGTGGCAAAGTAGGAACATTAATTCATTGCTGGTGGAGTTGTGAACTGATCCAGCCATTCTGGAGGGCAATTTGGAACTATGCCCAAAGGGTGACAAAAGAATATCTACCCTTTGACCCAGCCATAGCACTGCTGGGTCTGTACCCCAAAGAGATAAGGGACAAAAAGACTTGTACAAAAATATTCATAGCTGCACTCTTTGTGGTGGCCAAAAATTGGAAAATGAGGGGATGCCCATCAATTGGGGAATGGCTGAACAAATTGTGGTATATGTTGGTGATGGAGTACTATTGTGCTAAAAGGAATAATAAAGTGGAGGAGTTCCATGGAGACTGGAACAACCTCCAGGAAGTGATGCAGAGTGAGAGGAGCAGAACCAGGAGAACATTGTACACAGAGACTAATACACTGTGGTATAATCGAACGTAACGGACTTCTCCATTAGTGGCGGTGTAATGTCCCTGCACAATCTGCAGGGATCTAGGAGAAAAAAACACTATCCATAAGCAAAGGACAAACTGTGGGAGTAGAAACACGGAGGAAAAGCAACTGCCTGACTACAGTGGTTGAGGGGACATGACAGAGGAGAGACTCTAAACGAACACTCTAATGCAAATATTAACAACATGGCAATGGGTTCGAATCAAGAACACATGTGACACCCAGTGGAATCACGCGTTGGCTATGGGGGGTGGGAGGGAGGAAAAGAAAATGATCTTTGTCTTTAATGAATAATGCATGGAAATGATCAAATAAAATACTATAAAATTAAAAAAAAAAAAGAAATATGACCATTCTGGACTGATCTTCAAAGGGTAGACTCCAAAATAAATCAGTTGTAAAAGAAGACTGGTATGACAGCATGATATTCCTAGTTGAGAAGGTCTCAATATCTAAGGGAGGTTCCAGGGTAAGTAGACCACCAAGTCACAGGAACAATGATTGCCTTATAATTGGAGGTATTAAAAATGTTATTAAATACCTTTCCCTTTTTTAAACATTTTGCCAGATTGTATCTGAAACCAGACATAAAATTATGATTTATATTCATACACTCTAGTAATGGACTCAAATTATTCAAAATCTATCAGCTCATTCAAAAGTTGTCATGAAGCAGACCTAAAAATGTGAATTACTGGGTAATCAAGTTGAATCAGAGATCTCATTACATCGATTAAACAATTAAATAAATAAGCTATTCTCATCTATTTTTATATAGATCTTATTGCAATGAGTTTAAAGCAGAGATTCTTAACATTTTTTTCAATATCACAAAACCCTTGGATGTCTGGAAAAGCCCAAGGAGAACTCTTCTCAAAATAATGCTTTTAAATAATTGAAGAACATGGTACATTTCAATTATAAGCTAGTGGGGGAAAATAATATATCCATGTTCATCTCAGTGTATACATATATACATACATATGTATGTATGTATGTATACATATATCTCCAATTGATATATATGTATGTTCATCCAAGAATACAGACCCCCTGAAATACATGTATGTGTCCTTTAGTAAGGGAAATCAGGTAAAAAGTCCATGGTCTCAAGTGAAAGGTCCTGTCTCTGCTAATGTACAAGAATGAATGAAGTGGTATTGAGTTGGAGCAGCCTGGTAGGTCTTAAAATACTGAAACATCTTCTGGGTAGGAAGAGCAGCTTCTCATTCTAGTCATATAAATGTAGGTTTAGTTCAAGGACTGTTGTTTTTTGTTGTTATTTTGGGGTTATTTTGCCTTTCTTGCTAGCCTTTTTTTTGGGGGGGGGGCTTATGTTTGACTCTTCTTGATTCCTTTTAGGGTTTTCTTGACAAAGATACTAGAGTAGTTTTCCATTTACTTCTCCACTTCATTTTACAGCTGAGGAACTGAGGCAAAAAGGGTTAAGTGACTTGCTCAAAGTCACACAGCTAGTAAGTTTCTGAGGTCAGATTTGAATTCTTGAAGATGAGTGTTCCTAACTCCAGACTCAGTGCTCAATCCACTGCACCACCTAACCCTGATACTTAGTAGTGCCTGATATGTTGTAAGTGCTTAATAAAGCTTATTGATTGATTGACTGACTGGAGTACTTTTTAGCAGGTGAAATTGCTGAAATCAGAGATCTCCGATGAGAGAAGATTGGTTTCTGAAAATTCACTTGTTAGAAGATTAGAGGGAAACAAATCAATTCATTTATTCCATGAGATCAATTGTCTCCTGCCATGTTGATAGCTCTGAAAAATAACCAGACAAAAAGCCATCAGACACATGCAGGCACACATGCCCATGTATACCTTCATGCACAAATGATTAGATGTTGATTCAGTTCAATTTGAAGGGTAGTTTTACTCTGTATTTCTGCTTAAATCATAGTCTTGAAATCCATTCAATTTGTACAGATATATTCTCATTGTGGAGATACTAGTTATAGGACTGCTATAAAGAGTTATCATTTTCTAAAGCATGGAAAATGTTTTACTACGTATCCTGGAAACATATATAAATAAAATTTGGTGTAATATCACTCACAAGCAAACTCATCTGAGGAATGTACGGTTAGTGCTGCATGCTACTTGCATGGAACGTTATTCCAGATTGGAGGAGAGAATGATGCTGGAATTTCCTAAGAGAATACATGAGGAACAAAATTAGTGCAAGAACTTAGGCAAGGATGAACAGTCTTCCCTCCTGTTTTGAGAAATGAGATTTGTCATGGTGGTTCCAGACTCTTGGGGAACAAGCCGAGAGACAGACAGACTTTGTCCAATAAATATTTAGGGTGATGCTGGTTTTACCTGGCTCTGTAAAGATTTAGGGACATTTTTGTTTGGCTAAGATTAGGGTTCCCTCATTTCATTTTTATAGAAAAATGCTCATTCATTCATGTACTTTCTAGTATATTCTAATCTGTAGAACTTTTCTAATTTCTGTTTGTTATCTGCTTAGACCAGTAGATTTAATCACTCTTCGCCATTGGTGACGGTATTGTGAGTAACTAGCATTTGATTGGGGAAGAGTTGAGCCCACAGACACAAGCTTGGGTTGTCCTATTTGTTATAGTGACCAAGCAAGGGAAGAGGTTTTTCTTTGATTTGCTTTGGAACTTTAAAAATGGGGCCCCTAGAAAGGCTTGAGGTAGAGATTGTAGTTTTATACTCCCCTTCTCTAAGAACAGAATGAAGATGTTTATGGCTATTTGTGTTCACCTCAAGGAAAGAATCATGGTCTCTCTTAGAAAGGGTGGCTGAAGGTCTAGGGATACATATCCATATCTCCCTTTCAGCAGGACTTAGACAACACACGTGGCATGCATGACATAGACGGGTGGGACCTATACATCTTCCATACTTTAAAATATTCACTTAATTGTATTTTCCAATGATTCAGCTACTTGCATATTCAAATAAGATCTGAGAGTTCCTTCTAATAATGCATATTGGACAAATTCATTCTGGCCCATCCAGTGTAGCTCTTGACCTTGGGGATCTGACCAGTGTGTTAGAGACCTTCATTCGATGAACACGTAAGGACCCAAAGAAACCCACCCTTGCCGTCATGGGATATTTATGTGAGCAGATCCACTGGAGCTTTAGAATATTAGTCCACTTTGTACTTTTTAGTTATCTAAATTTTATCTTACAGAAGCAGTTAGCTGATATAGCATAAGGTCTAGAGTCAGCAAATTCACACGTAACCTGAGATACTAACTGAGTGATCCTGGGAGAACTTCTGTCTGCCTCAGTACTCTCAGCTATAAAATGCTGAAAATGATAGTATCTAGGTCATAGGGATCTTCTCAAGATCATATGAAATAATATTTGTAAAGCACTTAGCACAGTCCTTAGTAAATATTTATTTCCTTCCTTTTCCTTTCTTCCTTAACTATAAATTACTCCATTATAACATAACTTGCTCTCCACGCAGTTTAAAAAAAGAAAAAAGTCTGCAAGGTTAGGAAGAGTTCTATACTGTTTAATAAAAGGAATTTATTTAGTCAGCTTCAAGGCACGAAAGCATGGATATGTAATTATTTTTATCCTTTTCATTTCTCACATTAGTTCTTTTTCTGCCTCATTGTTTCGATTTTGTAGAGAAACAAACTCCCACTTTCTGCCAAATTTCTAAATATGCTTTCAATATTTAAAAGAACACCAACTCATAGCCTATTTACATGTTCTCTTGATGTTCTAAACCATGAAAAATAATATGAGTCTGGGATACAGAAGACAGCTTAGTAGGGCTTGGCAGGAAAACTAAAGTATTGATTTGAGGATGAGAAATCATTAAGGTAATTATTCAGAGCGCTGCTCTATTCATGCCTCCAATACCAGAGGAACTCAACATCCCCCCCCTTTGCCATCTCCAACATCATCATTACTATTATTATTTTTATTATTATTATCATTTATTGGAATTTGAAAGGAGGGAGAGAAAAGCTGAAATAATTGAATACTAGCTAATAAGGTTAAAGAGATTAAGAAGACCTTTAAAATAAAATAAAGCCGTTAAAAATAATTATTGCAAAGTTAACAGTGCTAGTCATAAACAAGGAGAAAGATATAATTCATGATGCTGGTAAACTGGTGTGCTATGTCTTTTTTTTTTGTACAAGAACTTATTTTTTAAATGCTTGGGATAAGTAGGCAATATTAAAGACCTTATAAAAAGAAATGTTGATGTAAACCAGAAAGGTGGACGCTAGGAAAAACATAGCATTTTAAAAGGTTTTAAAAACTGTTTCAAAGGAACATGCATTTTCAGGGGGTCCTTGATATACATTGCAAGGCACGATTAACTTTCAATCTTTTCAAATCAGTAAAAGTCAATTGTGAATCTAGTATTTTGGGGAGGTAGCTGAGGACTGACTTTTTAAGAGTAGAGACAGGGTAAGGCAAAAGTATAATCTCATTGAAATGTTAATATTTTCTCTTTATGGCATATGTCCAATATTTTTGAGATTTTATTTTGTCTCACAACCATAAACTGGAATCACTGGAAATTAATGGAAATTTAAATTTAAACAATAGAATAACAGAATCCAATTGGCATATATATATATATGATTAATAATTGGGGGAAATTATATATATATATATATAAATACATGCATATACCCATTTGTGTATGTACACATACACTCCACTTTGTGAACATATATATATATAAACATATATAGAGATACATAGGCATGGATATATTGACACGTACATATATGTGTATGTGTATATGTGATGTGTGGGTGTCAATGGGGTGGAGGTTCTGAAAAAGATGGTTCCTCAAAAGGGGAGCAGAATAGCTCATGATAGGAGAAGATTGCAACATACTACCAAAGGAGAAATAATCAGAAAAGGAAATAAGAATATTATTAGAAAGGATTTACAATCAGAAGAAGAAGCCAATTATATCACAAAAGAAAAGGAAATTGATGAGTGGCCCGCATACTATATATTCTTTATTCATTCATTATTAAGAGATTCATAGGATGGCCACTCTGACTTTGTGTGAACCCTTATGACGAATTTCCAGAAGGACATAGAGAAGTTGTATACTGAATGAAAACTTATAGATAACTTATGAGCTCCATAATTACAAGAACAATTCACTTTAGTGGGTTTACAAGCCTATTAAAATTATTGAAGAAGAATAAGAGTTGGGAGTTATAGGGGTGGTTCCTAACATTAATAGCAGTTCCATCATGACAACTGGGTGTGATAATGGGAAGATTATTGTTAACAATATTACTCTGGGAAAGAATTTCAGGGTTCAGGGAGCTGGAATTGGAAATGATATTGATAAATGACATTTTTAAAGCATAGGGCAAAGGGCAAAGACATGAACATGAATTTTAATTATCTGATCTTCACACACTGAGGTGATTTTAGAACCTAGAATAATACAACTAAATCTTATTGGCAATAAGTGAACAGGTTATATTTAGTTATTCAATATTTCTTGAAAATTAATTATAATAAAATTATTTTGCAATCACACTCTCATCATTCCAAAAGTAAATGCCATTTAAAAATATTTCTTGGAAAGATCATGTCATTATTTGGATGAGAAACTTACAGCTTCTTAAAGATGAGGCTTTCTTATATCAAATAGTGAAACAGCATACACTAAATTAGTATATATTATATATTTCCTTAATATAATCAAAAGCCTTTAGAAAAATGCTAGGCATATAGTAAGTGTACGATAAATAGTTGTGGATTAATTAATAAAATATTTATCCTCCTTCCTATATGAGATTTAGTTTTCATTATCATATGTTTCTCAGTGTGAGTTCCAATGATACCTGGGGATTCCAGAGGTCCTTTAAAGTCAAAAACAATTTTTGTATTAATACTAAAAAGTCATTTTCTTATTAAATGCTACTGTAATTTTCAATTTCATGTTTGTATGAAGCTATCTTCTTCATATGCTTCAAACACATAACACACTGAATACAAAAACAGATTGAGAATCCATTTTTCTTCTTTTAAGTAAAATATTTAAGCTATTTGCAAATATATTAAAAATGATACCACTATTTCAATTTCTTTTTGCTTTTAGAAAATACCAAGATTCTTTTCCCAAGGATGAAATATCCTCAGAATCTTGCATGCAACTAAAGAAGCATTAAATTGCATCAGGCAAAATCCATAAATCTCTTCCTAAAACTGATGCTGGGTTGTTTTGTTTTGTTTCGTTTTTCCCTTCTGTCTCTGGGCCTACTGGACAGCAAAGGGATCAGAGACTCAGAGCATTTTACATATGATTAATGGGCTAAATCACACAGTAAATGAGTCAATTGGATTGGACCCTAGCCCTTCCCATGTCCAAGTTCAACTCTGTCCACTTCCTCATACCTTATTATCAATGTTTCCTCCCTAATGTTCAGCTGTGCCACTAGGTCACCATTATTTTTAGTGGTTAGCAATTGCTATCATTTATAAAAGTGCTTGACATTGTCTCATTTGAAAAAAGATTTATATAGAAACCTTTATATAATGTTATTTATGCCAACACATAATAGTTTTGTTATTGATGCTTTAAATTAATAAGTCTATATTTTTAAATTTTTCAGGTTTAATTTCTAATGTTAAATAATGATAAATAATAATCACATAAACCAAAGCTCTTAAAGATCCATATGAAAAGGATCCTTGAAAACAAAAATAATTTAAGAATCATTGTCTAAAACTAAAAGCCATGTTCTAAATTTACATTATTTTAAATCTATTTTATCATCAAATTATGAAGATGGTTGGACATGTTCAAACAATTGTGTTGAATTACATTTCAAATATCATGGGATCAAAAAAAATTTAATGTGTATTATATTTATCTTTTGTTTATTTCTCTAGCAATAAAACAGTCATTCCTTTCACATCCTCCCCTATATCAATCATACTTCTTTTTTTTTCCACCCTCATCTTTTGTGTTAGAATGAATACTAAGCAATTGGTTCCAAGCAGAATGATACTAAAGACTAGGCAATTGGGGTTAAGTGACTTGCCCAGAGTCACACAGCTAAGATGTGCCTGAGACCAGATTTAAACCCAGATTTAGACCTCCTGATTCCAGGTCCAATCTCTATAGACTAAGACCACATGCTGCCCCTACCTTTGTTCTTCCTCTCATCTGAAAACACCTTTGAGCCTTATTTCCCCCATCATATCTCCACAGATCTATAATGTTTCTTTAGTTTATAGGCTTAGGTTTTTAAGCCTCAAGTGACTTTTAAAAAGCCTCAGTGGTTGTATAGCTTTATTTCATGAAGGATATCTCTTGTTGAGACTATAATTTGCAATTTAATGACTGACAAAAAGAAGCCCTTCATCAGCAGGTATATTGTGGACAAACACTGCAAATGGAAAGTAATGTGGGCCCTGAATTGAACTGGAAAATAACCTCACAGTTCTATTCACTCTCCTCAGTGTTTTATGAACAAATCATTGATTGTTCATCTTTTGACATGAAAACATTATTGACATGAAAAATTACCTTTTTCATGTCAATAATCATCTGGTTAGATTTTTGTGGTGATTAATGATGGAACACTATAGTCATCAAATAATTTCAGCTGGGATTCATCTAAAAATCAATGGACAGCTAGGTGATAGTGAATAGAGCTAAAAAATTTCACGAGTTCAAATCTGGCATGCGACAGTTACTTGCTGTGAGGCACTGGGAAAGTACTTTAAGCTGTTTGCCTCCGTTTTGTAAACTGTTAAAAAATTAACTGGAGAAAGAAAAGAAAACTACTTTAGTGTCTTTGCCAAGAAAACTCCATATTCAGTCACAGAAGAGTGTAATGACAACAGGCAATAGAAAGGTACATGGTGGGCAAGAACTATGCATCGCATTACTGACAATTACAAAGATAATGTCCAATAGTAAAGAATGTCTGGATAAATTAGAAGATGGATTGACCATATGTTTAGAGTGATGGAGAACAAATGGGCATCAGTCATAGATAAAACCTTCCCAACCTAGTAGCTGGAAAATGGGATATTACAGTCATTAAACATTAAAATGGAAAGTATTGGACTTTCAGAGAGCTTAGGTTCATGTCTTTTCTTTGATACTACTGAGTCTTTAGGCAAGACACTACAAACCCCTGGGTCTCAACTTCCTTATTCTAAAAAAGAAAAAACGTTGGTCTGGACATCTCCTGAGATTTGTTCCATTTGTAGATCTAGGATCCTGTGATACCTAAGGAAAACTTATGAATGGACAAGAATCTCACCGGATTTAAACAAGTATCAATTTCCTCACTATAAAATAAGAAAAATAATTCTCATAATTCCTTACTCATAGGGTTGTAATGAACAAAAAATTATAAATATGTTTTGTTGTTATTATTTGGAAACAAGTGTGTTTGAAAGTGTTTATACAATATGCAGTTCAAAATGACTCTTCAGAACTTTAGAACCACTTGATATCAGAAATCTTATGGACACACTTCATCCCTTTTCTAGTTGCTTAAACCGTAGCTGCTACTTACAGCACTATCCATTTTAGTACTTGATTTTCCTCTTTGGTTCCTTCTTTCTAATTGCAATACAAACTCTTTGTTGCACACTTTTTCCCCCTCCTTACTTTTCTGAACACTACAAACCAGGGTTCTCAAACTTTTTGATCTCAGGACTTCTAACATTCTTAAAAATTACTGAAGACCTCTCCAGAGAGTTTTTTCCTGTTCTATGATTTGATATTTACCATGTTATAAATTAAAATTCATTGTTTTGTCACTAAAAATAGCCAATATTTCCAGAAGTACCCAGATCATAGTTTGAGAACAGCAGCTGGCAGTATATGCTTGCGTCACTACTGATCTTTTGTCATTGAGAAAACAAAATTATAAAAATTTGTAAATTTTCTTTTACTTTGCAACACCTATGGATTTCTTAGGCTATATAAATATCTGATTTAACAATTATTAAGAAAAACTAAAAGTCAAGTATTGATATATTCTACATATTTCCAGAATTTAGAAGTCATCCAATTAAATAATACATAAGTACATAAAAGCTACTTTATCAAATGAAGTTTCTTTTCTGTCCCTCATATTCTCCTTAAATCTTTGTGTGCTTTTATCATACCCCTCTTTGTATCATCATCATAGCTCCTCCTACTGGCAAATTATAGATGCAAAAAGTCTCAATACACAGATTAGCCAAGATATTACTATGAAAGCTCAATCAGATAAAAGAAAGTCTAGGACAGATAACTCTTGCCCTGGAGCCACCAAATCTCTTTTCTTTCTTGTAAGAATGAAAGTTCAAGACTCATTCAGCTCATGAGATCCCATTTATGGTAAAAAGAACAATTATTTAAATACCTGATTTTAAGATAGTTTTTTCTAGTTATTGTTCTTCAATATCCTATATGAGGTAGTTTCTAGAATTAAAAAGTCTGAATGAAGGACCACTAGCTTTTTGGTCCCATTTTAATCATGCGAGGGTACACAAATGTATTTGTAATGTGTCATGAAGTTTTTTCTTGAAAATTTTATTTAATTAGTCAATTTAAAACATTATTCCCTTATTACAAGAATCATAGTCTTTCCCTCCCCTCCCTCACTCCTTCTTGTAGCCTATGTGCAATTCCATGGGGTATTACATGTGTACTTGATCAAAACCTAGTTCCATGTTGTTGATGTTTGCACTAGGATGATCATTTAGAGTCTACATCCCCAATCCCTTCCGCCTCAACCCATAATATGAAGCAGTTCTTTTTCTTCTGTGTTTCTACTCCCACAGTTTTTCCTCTGAATGTGGATAGTGTTCCTTCTCATAAATCCCTCCAGGTTGTTCAGGATCACTGCATTGCCACTAATGGAGAAGTTCATTATCTTCGATTGTACCACAGTGTATCAATCTCTGTGTACAATGTTCTCCTGGCTCTGCTCCTCTCACTCTGTATCAGTTGCTGGAGGTCATTCTAGTTCACATGAAATTCCTCCAGTTCATTATTCCTTTGAGCACAATAGTATTCCATCACCAACATATACCACAATTTGTTCAGCCATTCCCCAATTGAAGGGCATCCTCTCATTTTCCAATTTTTTGCCACCACAAAGAGTGGAGCTACGAATATTCTTGTACAAGTCTTTTTCCTTATTATCTCTTTGGGGTACAAACCCAGCAGTGCTATGGCTGGATCAAAGAGCAGAAAGTCTTTTAGGGCCCTTTGGGCATAGTTCCAAATTGCCCTCCAGAATGGTTGGATCAATTCACAACTCCACTAACAATGAATTAATGTCCCAACTTTACCACACCCCCTCCAGCATTCATTACTTTCCTTTGCTGTCATGTTAGCCAATCTGCTAGCTGTGAGGTAATACCTCAGAGTTGTTTTGATTTGCATTTCTCTGGTTATAAGAGATTTAGAACACTTTTTCATGTGCTTATTAATTGTTTTGATTTCTTTGGCTGAAAATTGCCTATTCATGTCCCTTGCCCATTTATCAATTGGAGAATGACTTGATTTTTTGTACAATTGATTTAGCTCTTTATAAATTTGAGTAATTAGACCTTTGTCAGAGGTTTTTGTTATGAAGATTTTTTTTCTAATTTGTTGCTTCCCTTCAAATTTTGGTTACATTGGTTTTGTTTGTGCAAAAACTTTTTAAATTAATGTAATCAAAATTATTTTATATTTTGTGATTTTTTTCTAACTCTTGCTTGGTCTTAAAAATCTTTCACTTAGTCACTTAGCCAGTACCCTATTGTTTTGATGACCACTGCTTTATAAAATAGTTTGAGATCTGGTACTACAAGGTCACCTTCCTAAACATTTTCTTTTTCATTATTTCCCTGGATAACCTTGATCTTTTGTTCTTCCAAATGAATTTTGTTATGTTTTTTTTTTTCTAATTCATTAAAAAGTTTTTTTTTTGGTAGTTTGATGGGTATGGCACTAAATAAGTAAATTAGTTTGGGTAGGATTGTCATTTTTATGATGTTAGCTCATCCTACCCATGAGCAATTAATATTTTTCCAATTGTTTAGGTCTAGTTTTAATTGTGTGGAGAGTGTTTTGTAGTTGTGTTCATATAGTTCCTGTGTTTGTCTCAGCTAGGGTGATTTTATATGGAATTTCTCTTTCGACTTCTTGCTGCTGAGATATGTTGGAGATATATAGAAATGCTGATGACTGATGTGAGTTTATTTTGCATCCTGCAACTTTGCTAAAGTTGTTATTATTTCTACTAGCTTTTTAGTTGATTCTCTAGGATTCTTTAAGTAGACCATCATATCATTGGCAAAGAGTGCTATTTTGGTCTCCTCATTGCCAATTCTAATAACTTCAATTTCTTTTTCATCTCTAATTGCTACTGTTAGTGTTTCTAGTACAATATTACATAATAGAGGTGATAATGGGCATCCTTGTTTCACTCCTGATCTTATTGGGAAGGCTTCTAATTTATAGCCATTGTAGATGATGTTTCCTGATGGTTTTAGATATGTAATAAGCAAAACCTAAGATGAATTAGAATTTCAGCCTCAGGGAAGATACTGCTATGAACTGATTTATTATGTATGAAGAACACTCTGTTAATGAAAGTCAGAAATTATTATGATAATTGACAAGACCAAGTACTTGAAGTTCTTAAAACAGAGAGATCAAAGGAATCTTACCAAATCATTTTTTTTTTTGGTCAATTCAACATAAGTAGTTTTTGTGGTACAGAATTCAATATCAAGAGATTATGTAACATAAATCTGTAGTAGACCCAATAAGAACCATTGCACAATTTTTCCCCTTTTAATTCAGTGGGACATGAATAGAAATGAAGGTGAAGAGTGATCCAAGTGTGACCTAGGATTGAGGTCTAACAGGACATAATGTGTGAAATTGTAAGGGGACTAGAGATTCAAGAGAGGAGAAAAGTTTATAGTTGAATTGGTTCACCAATGAGTCAAAATGTGGGGTAGGGGAAGAGGGATTCATTACGGCAGAAATGATGAACTAAGAGAAAATTGAGGGGTCAGTATTTTGGAGGTCATATTGTGGATAAAGAGTAGGGTTTTCTAGGGGAAGGCTGAGAGGTGAAAAGCCTTTAAAATATAGTCAGATAAGATGATTTCAGAATTCTGAACATAGAGGTGGTACATTTGTAAATGACTGCAAGACCAAGGGTATGGTATACCTTGTATGTGGCTGAGATGAAGTAGGGGAATAGCTTGTGAAAATTGAGTAGCTTGAGGAACTGAGTGCTTCAGATGTTTGAGAAAGAGTCAAAATGTATGTTAATGTCAGAAGTTGAAAAAATCAAATGCAAACTCCATTTAATGTTTTAAGTTTTAAGTATTTTTGCTATATGCCCCCAACTTATCTTTTCATTCTTGTAACATAATACTCTACTCCATAATAATGTGGTCCAAGCCAAATGAATCTTCTTCTTATTCTTCATGTACCTCAATTCCCATCTCTCTCCATTTGTATTCATGCCCATTATTTACACTCTACTCAAATCCTTCTCTATTTTGAAAATAACTAGCAAGATAAAATTAGAAAAAAATGAAATCAAAACACTAATTCAAATGCCAGTAACACATTTTGGATAATTGGATAATTGGATAATTTGGAATCTGAATATATAGGATCATATTAGAGAAGGAAGATACCTGAGAGAGAATCAAATACAAGGGGTTGAAATCCAAGCCTTTTTTCTTCTAAAGATACAGAAAATGGGGCAAAGGACAGTGAAAAAACTTTTTCGAGTTAGCATGAAAGGTCCATAGTATTGAGAACTGAGCTGGGCCTTTTACATGATGGTGAATGAATAGAAATTGTTATTTCATCATAAAAAATATGTTCATATATAAAATAAAATAAAATGTCATTTAATTTAAAAGTCACAATAAAATATTTAAAAATAAAGCATCCTAAAACAATGCTTATCCAAGTGATAATCAGCAGATTATTATTTAAAAAGGACTCAATAAACTATCAGATTTATGGGCCACAAAAATCAATTCTTTTCTATAGGAAAATATATACTTTTATTTTCATATCAATTAATGTGATTTACTGTGACTTGCCATTTTGTCATTAACTTAGCTTTTCAAAATATCCATCACTTATTTTTAGCTTACTTTATAGTGTTATATAATTGATGTTTACATATATATTTGTGTATATAAATACAGTATATGTATATAATATAATATAATAATTATATGAACAAATACATAAAATTAATATGACACATACCTGCATGCACACATAAACATTCATATTTATAAACAAATGTTTTGTAAATATATATAATATACATATCATGTATATATAATATAATCCAGATCTTTCACAAGTAAAAGCTGAGTTTGTTTCCAGCTTCAAACACTTACAATGTATGTATGACTCTGGGCATTTGACCTCTGCCTGCCTCAGTTTCTTCATCTATAAAATGGAAGTAATAATAATACCTTCATCCCAAGATTATTGTGAGTATAAAATGAGATAGTACTTTGCAAACCTAAAATGATTACATTCAACTTAGCACTTATCATTAGTCATCATCTCTTCTATCTATCTGAACTTTTACTTTAATCTGAAAAGAATGCCACATATATTTATTGAATACCTACTCTGTGTAACATACTATATAAAAATAATCAAATGAAATATATACCAAAGATAAGAAGACAAGCTCTGACCTATGCCTAAGGTAATTAAAAACTGAATTTGTTGCAAGAAGAAAAATGATATATTTTTAAAATTTCCTTTATAAGCTTTCCTCTTTTCTCTACCCACCAAGGCTCAACATTTTTTAAACTTCACAATGAGTTAATATAAAATGGACATGTTGGATAAAGTGACCTTTAAGGCTCCTACCAATTATTAATTCAATCATCCTAATAATAATGGCTCATATTTCTATAGTACTCTAAAGTTTAGAGAGAGGTTCAAATGCAAAAATTTTGTTGAAAAAATAGTATAATGTAATGAACATTCTTTTATTTCTATTTTAGCTTAAAAAGTAAGGATGGAAATTATCTTAAGAGAGACAGAGAAACAAGGAGAGAGACCCAGGGGAGAACAGGGAAGAGAGAGAGACGGAAAGTTCCCTGAAATAGCATAAAAAGTAAAACATCAATGATTTGAGCCTTGATCCTCTGATTCCAAATATACTTTCTCTACTGTTTAATGTGATTCCACCTACCAATGGATGACATTTTTCCTCAAAATTCAAAAATTGTAATGAATTGATTGTAAGTGAAATATTCATTCTTACAGCCACTACTATAATATAATTAGAAGTCCTAAAATAATAAAAAAGAAATAAAATTATTGCAAAATACATCTTATTTTTCTGATTTCCACTTAAGAAATTGAGCAGTTGTAGATCTACAGATGGGAACTCAATCTGTTTAGGTGGTACAATTCTCCTTTTTCACCTTGTATATACTCTCCCAACTATAATCTACTTTCTTCTCTTTCTCTCATTCAGTTTTGGGTACAGTTCATTGCTGATAGACAACATATATCCATGATTAATATACTAATTGACCAGTTTTATGAGCTGTTAATCCATATGAATGGTACATCAATGAATAGCCTCAACAATAGACATCATTAATATACTTTTCCCCCATACGGATAATTAGGCTGACTTTTTGAAAGATTATGGATCTCATCAAAGACACTAAGTAATGTTCCTGGGCTTGGTACAGGCAGCACAATTGTCATCTGCAATTAGGAAAACCAGGCATACTTCTCCAATTTTTATGCCTCTTCTGCTGTTAATTATCAGAGATCCTTGAATAAAATTATTCATATTATTATGGCCTTTCAATAATTTTGAATGCTTCTTATTTGTGCATAGGAGTTAACATGTTAAAGGAATTTTTTAATTTTTTCCTCTATCAAATAATTTTATTAGTAAAAATAAAAGCAATATCACATATGTTCTCTCTACCTTTAAATCAACCTTCTAGTTGAAGACATGGTATATAGTAGAATAGTTTGCAAAAGGCTGGTTTCTGTATTTGGGAGCCTGTGATATTCAAATCCAAATATAGTGAGTAGCTAACTGGCATTTATAGATAAAAGTGTTTATCATTCAATCAATCGACCCTTTACTAGACTGCTATTATATGCCAGACGCTATATAGGCACTAATAATTCAAAGACAAAAATTAAATAATCTCTGCCCTCAAAGTGTTTATGTTCTATGAAAGAATATAACTTGTATACATGCAAATATATAAAATGTATATGCAAAATAAAGACAAGTAATTAAATAGATGTGTTTGTACAACCTTTCGGTAAGAGCTTTGTGTTGATTTTTCGATGTGATTTTCAGAGTTGTATTGAGAGGAACAACCACCTACTCAAAAGAATCTTGAATTCTAGATTAATGTGGTAAAAACTCTTCTGTTTCATTCTCTTGAGTATAGGTACTCATGAGCCAGTAAGCAAATACAAGGAATGGGACCACGCAGGCTCCTTTTATTAACACAAATCAGATCCTCCTCTCATTCACCATTGGCTGGTTTCTAGGGAGTTGTAATCAAGCACAAGAGTCAGCTGATCAGAATGCAATTTACAACCCTGATCTCTCACATTAAAGTAAAGCAGCTTCACCTGTTGGCCTCTTAGAGGAGGCCAGCCTACCATGTGTACCTCACCATGTCTGGCTGATATGATGTGGGGAGCTTAAGGAGCTTAAGCTAGAAACATGAAACTTATCTCAATTTTCTTTTTACTCCATTGTATAGGCTTATGAGAGGAGTCCACCATCTTGTCAGGATCTGTTCCTTATGTATGCTATGTCCATCTCCAAACAATGGGACACAAAGAAGGCTGTAGTCAACCATAAGTGTTTATGAGAAATAATATTAAATCTGTCAAATGTATTCTTTAGTATATAGTCAAGTACAATTTAGTACATTACAGTAGAATAGGAATGTGATGAGGTCATTTGCCTCTCCTGTCTTTTCTCTTATCACTACAGTAAATACAGTTCAGTGATTTAAGTGGTATTTAATTCTCCATGACTCCATTTGGAGTTTTCTTGGCAAAGATATTGAATGTGTTTGTTATTTCCTTATCCATCTCATTTTACAGATGAGGAACTGAGGCAAACAAGATTAAATGACTGACCCAGTGTTGTCTGAGGCTAGATTCAAACTCATAAAGGTGTCTTCGTGATTACAAGCCCAGTGCTCTCTCAACTGTGCCACCTAGCTGCCCACAAGAGTGAATAATCCATGTTAAATTGACAGTGGCTCAACTTTTGGAATGTCCATTTTGAAGGATGTCTCTCATAGTCTTGAAGAAAATAAACTGTAGATATGAGAGTTAATGGCTCCTAGGATGACAGAACTGTCCCAAAAAGGCTGCCACTTCTTTTTTCTCTTCTTGTTTTCTCAAGAGCAGTCCACTAGAATCTTCCACTTGAATGACAGTATCTTAGATAATCTTGAGTATGCATCATTACTGTCAGAATGTGGTGATTGAACTAAATAATCTATAAGTTCTTTCCAGCTCTAAATGCTATTATAACACTAAGAGAAAAGTTGGAGGAACCTAGTTATTGGGGAAGAAGAAGTCCTGGACAAGGATATATGGTTAATAGAGCAGTGACCACAAGGTTCAACATTAAATGTTCAATCGACAGACCTTCCAGAATTCATTCCCCAAAGATAGGAAGGTCCCCTTTGATTCCCCAGAAATTTCACTGAAGTAGAGCCATTATGAATGAATAATTCAACAATATACCAGACTTGTTAAGTAGCCAATCAATCAATAGATATTTATAAAATGCTTACTATGTCCTAGACATAGTACAGACACAAAGAAAAGCCAAACAATCCCTACTCTCAAGGATGTTACAATCTCACTTGGGGAACAAGTACATGTACATCTGCAGAACTCTTTACTAAACTGGGCAAAGTTTCAGTAGACTAAAGTCAGGCCTCCAGAGGCTTACAGTAATTTTGAACATATTACGTCAGCAAACTTTTGGGGTTCTCTCCTCTACTTAACCAGCATTTGGCTGCCTTTGATAATTTAGGTTTTGATCGAATCTGAGTATTGACTGTTGCCTCCATAACCAAGCCTTTTTGGCAAGAGTAGGTATTAATGCATGCATGATCGTTGTGAAACTTAGTCTTGTTTTAGAATATAAACAAAAGTTGATTTGGCATTCAGGAAGTATTTTTTGCATGCTAACAGCTTTTTCTGCCATAAATTGTTTTAAACTCCCCAACTCTGGGTAAAGTGAAACAATTCTTCATGTCCCTGACATTAATCTCTTCCAATCTTAAGAATCTCCCTTTTTATGTAACATGATAAAAGTTCCCAAGCTCCTTTTTTTTGGCTCAAGCCCACTTAATCTTACCTCAACTCAGGCTAAATTTTCCATTCCCTGTGCTCTGACAACTATCTTTTTGGAGCTGTCATAAACTTCTAGTTATTCTGGGGTTAAACTCTTAGTGGTGGGTGTATTAAATGGTGAGCTTCTGATATTTCATCTCCCTTTGCCTCATTTTGTTAGGAGTGCATTTTCCTATATAGGTTATGCCTGCAAATGAAGAAAATGTATTTCATCAGAAAAAGGAGAGCGAGCCTGTCCACTGGGACCAATGATGTGAAAGTGACAGATCTGATGACCTCCCTCATCAGCTTGAATGAAGCTGAGGAGAAGGGGAAATTGGTGAGAAAGGGGCTTCAGGCTGTACCACTGATGGAAATCTGAAGTTGGTGTCATCCAGGAGTTCATATTTCACAGTGTGATACGCTTTGATTGTGGTCAGGAGCTTTCTGTCTTATCATACAGTGGATAGTTTTTCTCACAGCTCATCCCTCGGCCATGTGTCACAGCTACTGGATGATTTTATATTATTCAAAAAAGGAGTCAGCAGCATGCCAGCTAAGACCCTATGCATGTGCATGAAATTATGAGGGCCTCATGGCTGAAGGACCCCATACAGAGTCTTGGCAAGAGAGGAAGCAGCTACTATATCTGTTTAGTATCAGTTTGGAAGACAGTTGAAGACAGATGGGTGAGCAGTTTATTTGTCTGATACAACTGATGAAATGATTAACCAAAACTGATAAGGTCATGTCTAACTGACATGCTGTACTAGACAGCTGATATTGGAGTGAAAAGACTTGGGGTCAAATCTTGCCCCTGATATATATTGGCTGTACGATCTAATCTTTCAGGTTGTTGTTTTGCAGGTATTCCAGTATTGCCCAATTCTTTTGACTACATGGAGAGGTTAGATATTTCCTTCTCCAGCTTATTTTATAGATAAGGAAATTGAGGCCAAAAAGTTTAGGGAATGAGTTAGGGTCACCCATTTAAATATTTGAAACTAGATTTGAACTTAAGAATCTTTGTCCAAATGATGCTAGATTCCAAGTCTAGCATTCTATATACTGGGCCACCTAGCTGCCCATGAAAGTTATTGATATTGTTATAATGTAGTGGTGACTGACTCTATGCAGTCCAATTTGGAGTTTTCTTGGCAAAGATACTGGAATGATTTGTTATTTCCTTCTCCACCTCATTTATAAATGAAAAAACTGAGACAAACAGGAAAGTGACTTACCCAAGGTCATTCAAACTCAGTTCTTTCTGAATCCAGGTGAGGTGCTTTATCCACTGCCCCCCTTAGATGCCCAAATGGTCTTTCAGGGCACAAAGTATATCTCAAAAACCATGAATAGCAGTACAGTTTCATGCATTAACAGAGTGAGTTTTTTGCATCTAGAACTGTGCATATCAATGAAATCATAGGTCACTATCCTTCTTCGTTTCTCATGCCCAAACTCACCTTACAAAACGTTTTAAGAAAAAAACAAATGCAGGGTGGCTAATGCTAGAGTTGGATTCAGGAAGACCTATGTTTGAATATTGAATGCAAGATTCTTTTTTTTAAATTTAGAATATTTTTCCATGGTTACATGATTCATGATTTGCCATCCCCACCATCACCTTCCTTCTCCTTTCCTGGAACTGACAAGCAATTCCACTGAGTTATACATGTATGATTATTCAAAAGCTATTTCCACGATCTTTTAAAATCAAAACCCTTATCATAATCCCTATCAAACTACATGACTGATCATATGTTTTTCTTCTGTGTTTCTGTTCCCACAGTTCTTTTTCTGGATGTTCTTTCTCATAAGTTCATAAGTTTTCTGGGTTCTTTCTCATAAGTTCCTCTTTGTCCTGAGTCTTTGCACTGAGGCTAATAGAAAAGTCTATTACATTTGATTGTGCCATCATATCTCTGTGTACAATGTTCTCCTGGTTCTGCTCCTCTCACTCTGCATCACTTCCTGGAGGTCTTTCCAGTTCACATGGAATTCATCCAGGTCATTATTCCTTTCAGCACAATAATATTCCATCACCAACATATACCACAATTTGTTCAGCCATTCCCAAATCAATGGATACCCCTCATTTCCAATTTTTTGACACCACAAAGAGTATGACTATAGATATTTTTGTACAAATCTTTTTCCTTATTATCTCTTTGGGGTACAAACCCAGCAGTGGTATGACTGGATCAAAAGGTAGGCATTCTTTTAAATCCCCTTGCACAAAGTTTCAAATGCCCTCCAGAATGGTTGGAGCAATTCAGAACTCCACCAGCAGTGCATTAGTATCCCAATTTTGCTACATCCCTTCCAACATTTATCACTTTCATTTGCTGCCATATTGTCCAGTCTTCTAGGTGTAAGATGGTACCTCAGAGTTGTTTTAATTTGTATTTCACTAATCAGGAGGGATTTAGAACACTTTTCCATGTGTTTATTGATAGTTTTTATTTCATCATGTGAAAACTGCCTATTCTTGTCCCTTGACCATTTGTTGATTGATGAATGGCTTGATTTTTTGTAAATTTGATTTAGTTCCTTATACATTTGGGGAATTAAACCTTTGTCAGAGTTTTGTCGTGAAAATGTTCTAGTTCATTGCTTTCCTTCTAATTTTGGTTGCATTGGTTTTGTTTGGATAAAGTCTTTTTAAATTGATTAAATCTAAGTCATTCATTTTACATTTAGCAATGTTCTCTATCTCTTGCTTATTCTTAAATTCCTTCCTTTCCCACAGATCTGACAGTTATACTATTCTATGATCACATAATTTATTTATGATTTCACTTTTTATATTGATGTCACTTATCCATTTTGAATTTATCTTAACTTAGGATGTAAGATGTTGATCTAAACTGAATTTTTCCCATACTGTTTTCCCATTTTCCCAGCAGTTTTTGTCAAATAGTAAGATCTTGTCCCCAAATCTGGGATTTTTGGATTTATTGAACACTAGCTTGTCAAGGTCTTTTACCCCTAGTCTCTTCCACTGATCCACCCTTCTGTCTCTTAGCCAGTGTCATATTGTTGTGATGACCACTGTTATATAGTACAGTTTAAGATCTAGTACTACTAGGACTCAATTCCTTACATTTTTTTTTAAATATATTTTATTTGATCATTTCCAAGCATTATTCGTTAAAGACATAGATCATTTTCTTTTCCTCCCCCCCACCCCCCATAGCCGACGCATAAGTCCACTGGGCATTAGATGTTTTCTTGATTTGAACCCATTGCTTTGTTGATAGTATTTGCATTAGAGTGTTCATTTAAAGTCTATCCTCTGTCATGTCCCCTCAACCTCTGTATTCAGGCAGTTGCTTTTTCTCGGTGTTTCCACTCCCATAGTTTATCCTTTGCTTATGAATGGTGTTTTTTTTCTCCTGGATCCCTGAAAGTTGTTCAGGGACATTACACCGCCCCTAATGGAGAAGTCCATTACGTTCGATTATACCACAGTGTATTAGTCTCTGTGTACAATGTTCTCCTGGTTCTGCTCCTCTCGCTCTGCATCACTTCCTGGAGGTTGTTCCAGTCTCCATGGAACTTCTCCACTTTATTATTCCTTTGAGCACAATAGTATTCCATCACCAACATATACCACAGTTTGTTCAGCCATTCCCCAATTGATGGGCATCCCCTCGTTTTCCAGTTTTGGGCCACCACAAAGAGCGCAGCTATGAATATTTTTGTACAAGTCTTTGTGTCCATTATCTCTTTGGGGTACAGACCCAGCAGTGCTATGGCTGGGTCAAAGGGTAGATATTCTTTTGTCGCCCTTTGGGCATAGTTCCAAATTGCCCTCCAGAATGGTTGGATCAGTTCACAACTCCACCAGCAATGAATTAATGTCCCTACTTTGCCACATCCCCTCCAGCATTCATTACTTTCCTTTGCTGTTATGTTAGCCAATCTGCTAGGTGTGAGGTGATACCTCAGAGTTGTTTTGATTTGCATCTCTCTGATTATAAGAGATGTAGAGCACTTCTTCATGTGCTTGTTAATAGTTTTGATTTCTTTATCTGAGAACTGCCTATCCATTTCCCTTGCCCATTTATCAATTGGAGAATGGCTTGATTTTTTGTACAATTGATTTAGCTCATTATAAATATGAGTAATTAAACCTTTGTCAGAGGTTTCTATGAAGATTTTTTCCCAATTTGTTGTTTCCCTTCTGATTTTAGTTATATTGGTTTTGTTTGTACAAAAGCTTTTTAGTTTGATGTAGTCAAAATTATTTATTTTACATTTTGTGATTCTTTCTATATCTTGCTTGGTTTTAAAGCCTTTCCCCTCCCAAAGGTCTGACATGTATACTATTCTGTGTTTACCCAATTTACTTATGGTTTCCTTCTTTATGTTTAAGTCACTCACCCATTTTGAATTTATCTTGGTGTAGGGTGTGAGGTGTTGATCTATTCCTAGTCTCTCCCACACTGTCTTCCAATTTTCCCAGCAGTTTTTATCGAATAGTGGATTTTTGTCCCAAAAGCTGGGATCTTTGGGTTTATCGTATACTGTCTTGCTGAGGTCGTTTTCCCCCAGTCTATTCCACTGATCTTCCTTTCTGTTTCTTAGCCAGTACCAAATTGTTTTGATGACTGCTGCTTTGTAATATAGTTTGAGGTCTGGGACTGCAAGGCCCCCATCATATGTGTTTTTTTTCATTATTTCCCTGGATATCCTTGATCTTTTGTTCTTCCAAATGAACTTTGTTATGGTTTTTTCTAAATCAGTGAAGAAGTATTTTGGTAGTTCAATGGGTATGGCACTAAATAGATAAATAAGTTTGGGTAGGATGGTCATTTTTATTATGTTGGCTCGTCCTATCCATGAGCAGTTAATGTTTTTCCAATTGTTCAAGTCTAGTTTTAGTTGTGTGGCGAGTGTTTTGTAGTTGTGTTCATATAGTTCCTGTGTTTGTCTTGGGAGATAGATTCCTAGGTATTTTATTTTGTCTAAGGTGATTTTGAATGGGATTTCTCTTTCTAGTTCTTGCTGCTGAGCTGTGTTGGAGATATATAGAAAAGCTGATGATTTATGTGGGTTTATTTTGTATCCTGCAACTTTGCTAAAGTTGTTGATTATTTCAATTAGCTTTTTGGTTGAATCTCTAGGATTCTTTAAGTAGACCATCATGTCATCCGCAAAGAGTGATAACTTGGTCTCCTCCTTGCCTATTCTGATGCCTTCAATTTCTTTATCTTCTCTAATTGCTACTGCTAGTGTTTCTAGTACAATGTCAAATAGTAGAGGTGATAATGGGCATCCTTGTTTCACTCCTGATCTTATTGGGAATGCATCTAGTTTATCCCCATTGCAGATGATATTAGCTGTTGGTTTTAGATATATACTGTTTATTATTTTTAGGAATGACCCTTCTATTCCTATGCTTTCTAGTGTTTTTAATAGGAATGGGTGTTGTATTTTATCAAAGGCTTTTTCTGCATCTATTGAGATAATCATGTGGTTCTTGCTAGTTTGCTTGTTGATGTGGTCAATTATGTGGATGGTTTTCCTAATGTTGAACCAGCCCTGCATCCCTGGTATGAATCCTACTTGATCATGGTGAATGATCCTTCTGATCACTTGCTGGAGTCTTTTTGCTAGTATCCTATTTAAAATTTTTGCATCTATATTCATTAGGGAGATTGGCCTATAGTTTTCTTTCTCTGTTTTTGACCTGCCTGGTTTTGGAATCAGTACCATGTTTGTGTCGTAAAAGGAGTTTGGTAGAACTCCCTCTTTGCTTATTATGTCAAATAATTTGTATAGTATTGGGGTTAACTGTTCTCTGAATGTTTGATAGAATTCACAGGTGAATCCATCAGGCCCTGGGGATTTTTTCTTAGGAAGTTCTTTGATGGCTTGATGGATTTCAATTTCTGATATGGGATTATTTAAGAATTCTATTTCCTCTTCTGTTAGTCTAGGCAGTTTGTATTTTTGTATATATTCATCCATTTCTCCTAAATTGGTGTATTTATTGCCATATAATTGGGCAAAGTAATTTCTAATGATTGCCTTAATTTCCTCCTCATTGGAGGTGCTGTCCCCCTTTTCATCTTTAATGCTGTGAATTTGCTTTTCTTCCTTCCTTTTTTAAATTAGATTGACCAGTACTTTGTCTATTTTGTTTGTTTTTTCAAAGTACCAGCTTCTTGTCTTATTTATTAAATCAATAGTTCTATCACTTTCGATTTTATTAATTTCTCCCTTAATTTTTAGGATTTCTAATTTGGTTTTCTGCTGGGGGTTTTTAATTTGATCGCTTTCGAGTTTTTTCAATTGCATTTCCAATTGATTGATCTCTGCTCTCCCTTGTTTGTTAATATGAGCTTTCAGGGATATGAATTTGCCTCTGATTACCGCTTTGGCTGCATCCCAAAAGGTGAAAGGATGTTTCGCCATTGTCATTTTCCTTGATGAAATTATTAATTGTTTCTATGATTTCTTCTTTAGCTAAACGGTTTTGGAGTATCATATTGTTTAATTTCCAATTGGTTTTAGATTTGGTTTTCCATGTACCATTACTAATCATTATTTTTATTGCCTTGTGATCTGAGAAGGCTGCATTCATTATTTCTGCTTTTTTGCATTTGTGTGCTATGTTTCTGTGACCTAATGTATGGTCAATTTTTGTGAATGTGCCATGTGGTGCTGAGAAGAAGGTGTATTCCTTTTTATCCCTATTTATTTTTCTCCATATGTCTATTAATTCTAATTTTTCTAAGATTTCATTCACTTCTTTTACCTCTTTCTTATTTATTTTTTGATTTGATTTATCTAAATTTGATAATGGTTGGTTTAAGTCTCCCACTAGTATGGTTTTATTGTCTATTTCTTCCTTCAATTCTCCTAGTTTCTCCATTAGAAATTTGGGTGCTATATTATTTGGTGCATACAGGTTGATTAATGATATTTCCTCATTGTCTAGAGTCCCTTTTAACAAAATATAATTACCTTCCCTATCCCTTTTGATCAGGTCTATTTTTGCATTGGCTTTATCAGATATCATGATTACCACTCCTGCCTTCTTTCTATCAGTTGAGGCCCAGAAGGTCTTACTCCATCCTTTAATTCTGACCTTGTGGGTGTCAACCCGCCTCATGTGTGTTTCTTGAAGACAACATATGGTAGGGTTTTGGATTCTAATCCATTCAGCTATTCGTCTACGTTTTATGGGTGAGTTCATCCCATTCACGTTCAAAGTTATGATTGTCATTTGTGGACTCCCTGGCATTTTGATTGCCTTCCCTAATTCTAACCTTTTCTTCTTTGGCTCTACCTTTTAGTCCAGTGATTTACTTTGAATCAGTCCCCCTTGTCCCCTCCCTTGATGTTTCCCTTTTTAGTCCCTCCCTTTTTGTTCCCTCCCCCTCCCCCCTCTCTTTCCCTCCCTTTTTGTTCTCCCTCTCCCCCTCCCCCCCTTGGTTTTCCCTTCTCCTTACCCTTGTTGGGTAAGATAGAATTCAAGATCCCAATGGATCTGGATGTTTTTCCCTCTCAGAGTTGATTTCCCTGAGATTGAGGTTTAAGTAAACCCCCCCCCTCTCTTCCTCTCCTTCTTATAGGAGTTTTCTTCCCCTCCCCTTCCCCTGTGAATCTTTGTGTGAGAACCATTATTCTATTTGGTCTTTCTTTACCCCCTATTTATACATTACATTTTCCCCACATATTAGTATACATAGGTTGATATAAATGTAGTCCTTATAGAAGAGAGTTTGAGTAAAAGAAGATAACATTTTTCCCCTTTCCTTAATATTTACCTTTTCAGGTATTCCTTGCTCTTTGATTTTCGGTATCAAACTTTCCACAGAGCTCTGGTCTTTTCTTTGCAAAAAGTTGGAAGTCTTCTATTTTGTTGAATGCCCATACTTTCCCTTGGAAGTATATAGTCAGTTTTGCTGGGTAGCTGATTCTTGGTTGGAGACCCAGCTCTCTTGCCTTTCTGAAGATCATGTTCCATGCCTTACGATCATTCAGCGTAGAACTTGCAAGGTCTTGTGTGACCCTGATTGGCATTCCTTTATATCTAAATTGTCTTTTTCTGGCTTCCTGTAGGATTTTTTCTTTTTTTTTGATAGCTTTGGAATTTGGCAATTACATTCCTGGGAGTTGTCTTTTGGGGGTTTAGTGTAGAAGGTGTTCTGTGAGCTCTGTCAGTGGATGTATTGCCCCCTTGTTCTAGAATCTCTGGGCAATTTTCTTTGATTATATCTTGTATCACCATGTCCAGTTTGGTGTTTATTTCTGGCTTTTCTGGGAGTCCAATTATTCTTAAATTTTCTCTTCTCCCCCTGTTTTCCAGATCTATCACCTTGTCGGTGAGATATTTTATGTTCTCTTCTAATTTCTTGGTGTTTTGGCTTTGCTTTATTAGTTCTTGCTTTAAAGCCTGGTTTTCTTTTACAGTTTGGTCAAACTGGTTTTGTAGATGCGTGAATTTCTTTTGCATCATTTCCCACTTTTCCTCCCAGAGGGCTTCCATCTTTTTGGTCCTTTCTGATTCAAATTCTTCATGGGTTTGTGGAGAGTTTCTATTTCCTTTGGATGATTTTGGAGAATTTTCTTGTATATCTTCTTCTATCTGCTCTGTATTTTGTATTTTGGCTCCATAGAATGTGTCCAGAGTCGCCCCTTTCTTCTTATTTTTCTTGGTATTTTGGGGCTTCTGTGCTTCTGTGGAGTTTGTCATCTCTGAACGTGGAGGATTGGCTTTTCTTGTCTTTGTCTGGTGATCAGAGGCTTTAGTCCTGGGCAGATGTTGGTTCTATGAGCGTTCCCTGGGTTAAACTGAATATGCCTCACTGGAACTGGAATGGAAGGGTCGGACCACGAGGCCACACTCTCCCCCTGGCTCGATTTCCGGAAGTTGCCTTCAGAATCCCTGGCCGTGAGGCTGTTTCGTCGGCCTGCGGGGGGATGGGCTGCCGCTTCCCCAAGCTCCGAGAGCACAGACTTTCACTGAGACTTGGATAGCAGGATCCAGCCCGTGAGGCTGTCTTGCCCGCCCTGAGGGTTGCTGTTGTTTTGACCAGCTCTCTGCAGCGGAGGCCCCAGGCAGTAACTTTCACCCGGACTGACAGGCTCTTTGCAGCGGAGGCCCCAGGCAGTAACTTTCACCCGGACTGGGACTTGGGTAGAAGACCCTGAGGGTTGTTGTTCCTCAGACCCTGCTCTCTGAGCCCGGCGCGGCTGCCGCTTCCGGGAGCCTTGGACTCTGCGCTCCTACCCCTGAGGTCCGAGGGATCTCGGGTTCTGGCTTTTAAGGGGAGCCGTACCTTTTGAACCGGGTCCAGGTCCAGGAGGAGGGTTCCCAGGGTCTGTGCTGTTGATCGTTTTGAATTTCGGCGCCTTAGGAGCTTATAGTTTGAGATCGGTCGGGAAGGGTTTTCCGGAGATCTGAACTTCAGCTTTCTCTAAGCCGCCATCTTAACCGGAAGTCCAATTCCTTACATTTTTTAAAGTTATTTCCCTTAATATTATTGATCTCTTATTTGTCCAGATGAAATTTGTTATATTTTTCTAATTCTATTAAAAAGTTTTTTGGTAGTTTCCTAGGTATGGCACTAAATAAATAGATTAATTTGGGTATGATTGTCATTTTTATTATGTTAGCTCATCCTACCCATAAGGAATTAATGTTTTTCCAGTTCTAAATAGATCTAGTTTCAATTGTATGAAAAATGTTTTAGAGTTGTGTTCAAATATTCTTAAATATTTTATATTGTATGGATTGATTTTAAATAGAGTTTCTCTTTCTAACTCTTGCTGCTGAATTTTGTTGGAAATATATAGAAATGCTGAAGATTTATGTAGGTTTATCAAGATAAACAAGTACCCTGCAACTTTGTTAAAGTCGTTAACTTTTTCCACTAGCTTTTTAATTGATTCTCTAGGATTCATTATTTATACCATCATATCATCTGCAAAGAGTGATAGTTTCGTTTCTTCATTGCCTACTTTAATCCTTTAAATTTCTTTTTCTTCTCTAATTGCTATTGCAAGTATTTCTAGTACAATAAATATTAAATAATAGAGGTGATAATGTGCATCCTTGTTTCACTGCTGAGCTTATTAGGAAGGCTTCCAACTTGTCCCCATGGCAGATGATATTGGCTGATGGTTTTAAATATATACTGGTTTGTTTTTTTTTTTTATTTTGAGGAATGGCCCTTCTATCCCTATGTTTTCTATTGTTTTCAATAGGAATGGGTGTTGGATTTTGTCAAAGGCTTTTTCTGCATCTATTGATATAATCATGTGATTTCTGTTAGTTTGATTATTTATATGGTCAATTAGGTGGATGATTTTCCTAATATTAAACCATCATTGCATACCTGGTATAAATCCCACCTGACTATAGTGAAGAATCTTCCTGCAAAATTCTTTAGCTATATAGCTGTGGGTAATTACTTATCCTCCCTGAACATGTATGTTCATATCCATAAATATCACTTACCTCAACAATATTTTGAGGCCCAATGCAGAGAATCAATTTAAAGTTCTTTGCAAAATTTAGAGCACTATCCAAATATTTGTTTGAGTTGGGGTGGCCTTTTCTTGGGAGGGTGTTTCTTTTTTCCCTGTGGGCTGAGATTGGTTTGAATTTGTGATTTAATTCAGGGAATTTTAATGTGGAAACTTCCTCTCGTATAAAAGAATGAGAATTTATTTTCAACTTTTAGGTTGAAAATTATTTGAGATATTGAAAATATAAATGACCTACTAATGTTCACATCTGAATTAGCCAGAGACAGGAGTAGAATTTGGACATCTCCCTGACTCAAAAATTTGGTTTTCTAGATAAGCTCTTTTACTTCTCCACTATTATTGTTTATTTTTTTAAAGTATCCATAAAATATTTATTTTCCTATTTGGGGAATCTTGGTAGAAAAAAAGGCATGGACTAGTGAGAATATGTTGTAGGTATTCTATCCTGAAATAGGATTTTTATGACATGGATCATCTATCTAATTTGTCTGTTCCATGTTACTCTCCTTATTTGACTCAATATGCATGTTTTTTGTTTTAAAAAAAACCCTTACCTTACATCTTAGAATCAATACTGTGTATTGTTTCCAAGGCAGACGAGTGGTAAGGGCTAGGTAATAAGGTAAAGTGACTTGTCCAGAGCCACATTGCTAGAAAATGTCTGAGACCAGATTTGAACCTAAGACCTCCTGCCTCTGGGCCTGTTTTTCAATCTACTGAGCCACCCAGCTGCTCCCTTGATATGCTATATTAAAGAATATCAAAGTATCCTTGCTCCTAAATGTAGTCATGAAAATATTGTATAAGCATCAAGAGTCAACTAAAGAAATCATGTTGACAAATGATAACAAGCCAAAAAATACCTACTATGTGTTGGACATTGTGCTAAGCACAAGGTGTGGATATTAATTTAAATTTTACATAGGGATACAAAGAAAAGGCAAAAACAAAAACAAAGTTACTGTTTTCAAGTAACTAACACTCTAAAGGACAGCAAGTTGAAAATACTCAAAATGGTGTTGGATATTTGAGCCTGGACGTCAAGAAGAGAGCTTAAGACTATAGAAGTACATCTGATAATCATCTTGAAGGAGATGAAAATGGAACTAATTCACTGAGATCACCAAATGAAATAGTGTAGAGGGAGAATAGAAAAAGTCTTAGGAAAGGACCCTGGTGGACACTAATGATTAGCAGATATGATGCAAATGGTGGGCTACCAAGGAAGACAGCATTGACTAGACAAGAAGGAGAAGAACCCAGAGAGAAAGGTCCCAAAAGCTTAGAGACAAGAGAGTAACGAAGAAATCAACAACATCTCTACTCTAGAGAGATCAAGAAGTATGAGGACTGAGAAAGGCTGTTAGATTTTGCGATTACAGGATCACTGGTATCTTTGGAGAGAGTAGTTTATTTAAGTATCAGGTCAGAAGCCAGACTAAAAAGAGTTAAAAACTAAGTAAGAAGAAAGGAAATAGAGATAACAAGTATAGATATCTTTCCTCTAGGAATTTAGCCATAAAACAGAGCCAGCATATATATCAAAATCCCGGTGGGTATTTTCTACTGACCTCCTGGTCACTATTATTTTTTTCCTCAAGTTCATTGTCTATATAGTTGTCCTTTCTTTCTTCCCAGCTCCCACATTCAAATTAGGTTATTTCAATATACAAAAGTATATTGCCTCAATCAATCTAATTTTCTAGTTACTCTACTTATGTATTTTCTGTGACTTTCTCCCTCACTCCACCTCAAATTATAAGACAAATATGGATTGTATATGCCTCAAAGGAGGAGGGGTTATTGAATAATGCTGGTAGAGGGAGAGCGTGGAAGTGGAGATGGAGAGCAAGCTATATTCCAACTCCTCCATTATGACCAAAGAGCTGGGAATACGAATGGAAGTGCAACCACTAAGGGAAGCTGGGTCATCAGCAGGAATCCATCTCAATGAGTACAAGAAGACTTGGGAAGGAAAATGGTTAACGTGAATTCTAATTTGCTCCCTATGAAACATTTAGCGTTTTAGGACATCTCCCTGACTCAAAAATTTGCTCCCCTCTTTTCTGGGTAGATTCAGACAATGAGTATTCAGCCTTCAGAGAAATGAGAATCAAAAAGCCTCCTCTTCCTCCTGAGCAGGCATGGTTCCCATTTTAATGACTTTAGTAAATGTAGAGGTACATTACTTTTTCTTATGAGAACTACATTAACCATCTATGTGCCAGTCTTTCATCATGTCTAAACTATGGTGACATTATGAGAATTGCACCTTGAGACATGATCCCTGCCCTTAAGAACCCTGCAGCTGGGGAGACAATACAAATATAACCTTTATAGCAGAGAAATCAATCACAATAAAAGGGAGGGGAGGATTTAACTTTTTAGCATGCCAGATTTCCTTAGCTTGGGTTCCTACCCAGAAATATGAGGAAGTTGTTACAATCAGCGATCCTGAAGGATGGTGCCAAACGCATCTTTTGTAGGCATGTAGGCCAAACTATATCAAAAGGATCTTCATAGCAACCAAAGGCTACTTGATAAAGAGAAAATAGATACAGTGCAATGTCCTGAAATAAGAATATCCAATGGTCGCTCATGGCTCTGTGGAAAGATTCCACTCACATAAATGCTAACATTCATCATTCAGTCATGCAGTGATGCAAATGGTCTGAGGAAAGACATTGCACTATATTCTGCTGGTCATGATTCTGTTAAATATGATTGATGCTATTGGGTAATCCACTTCACATCTCTGTCCCTCAGTTTCCTCATGTCCCAAATGAGATGATTGGATTAGTTGATCTCAAGGTTCTTTTGGCTTAGAGACCTAGAATCCTATCTTCATAATTTGAAGGATAAACTAGTCATAGTGTTCTTCCCAAATGAATTATATTCCCTCTCATATAGTTAGTCTTATAGAGAATTATTTTATTGTCATTACTATTAGTTATTACTGCCAACAACTGAAAATTTAGTAAAATTCAGCATGTGGAAGGAATGATTATGATTCTAAAAGTGGGATAGGGAAGGATATAAAAACGATTACTCATTCTACCAATTTCTTCATATACAATTGTTTTATTTTAAGCAAATTAAAGGGTTTATGCAGACTTACATTTCTACTTAATATTTCAATCAAAGTTTCCTCAAGGACCAAAATTTCTACTGCAAAATGGGGCATTCTGATCAGTCCAGAGGAATTATATTAAAGTGTAGTTAATCTGTCCTAACAAGGAGAACTTAGTAAAAGGGAAAATTTTCCCTCTGCTTAAAAGAGAAAATATAAACAATAGTGATTTCATCACAAGATAAAGAAATTTCCATTCCTCAAAAATTACATT
Source organism: Monodelphis domestica (assembly GCF_027887165.1). Classification (NCBI taxonomy): domain Eukaryota; kingdom Metazoa; phylum Chordata; class Mammalia; order Didelphimorphia; family Didelphidae; genus Monodelphis; species Monodelphis domestica. Next base: position 517,045,702 of record NC_077229.1, on the reverse strand, counting down.
ATTTTCTCACTTAGGTCTTTTAGTCTCCTACATACTGAGGCTTGCAAGGTTCAGTAAAGATCCCCACAATGGAGGTCAGCTCCATGCTGACCTACCATAAATTTGCTGTTCAGAGCTCCAGTGACCCAACTAATGACCCTGCAACTTGGTGTCAAAATTTCCCTCATTTCTAAGCATTAACATTTTATAAATCCCTCATACTAATAAAGGACTTTTATTTTCTACATTGGTGCAAGTATGGATTTATTTATTATAAGTTAATCTCCGGGGGGGGGGGGGGGGGGACCATTTAATTGAAAAATTCCCCAAAGGAATTGATCAGTAAAATGAAGGTGTCATCTGAGACTAGATCTCTAAAAAAGTCTCCAGCCATTAAAACTAATTGACTATGTCTCTCTTTCATTCAATAGCCTTGCTTTTCTTTTGCATGGCCTATTTAAAGGAGATCTGTATTTAGAATTTCTTCTCGATTTCCAAGTATCTTAGTGGTGAACTCCTCAAAGTTTCCTTCATGGAGCCTATTTTACCAACAGAGAATTGGAAAGGAGTCTCCTAATATCTGACAAAATTCTTCTTTTGTTACTTGTTATTTTTCATCTTTTTAAATATTGTTAAGTTACTCATGTGCATCACATATCAACGTGTTCTAACTGTAGCATTTAGAAAGGTCCTTACCACTAGAATAAATCACCTACACTCTCAGTTGATATTTCTATAGCATTTTTAAGATATCTGTTACATTAAAAAGTATATTCATTTAATTGTTCATCTCAATAATAATCTCTTACATTTGCATATCATTTTCCAGTTTTAAAAGCACGTTCAGATTCACTATTTCATCTGAGCCTGACAAGGCAGATATAATAATCATTTGATAGTTGAGGAAACAGAGACCCACAGGAGTTAAATAAAATAACACTGCATTTAGATCAAGCATTCAGTTAATCAATATGCATTTATTAAACATCTACTCAGTACCAATCCCTGTACTATGCTGTGAGGAGACAGAAATAAAAGATTCTTTTCCTCAGCATTTTCATCCGACTGGAGTGATAACATTAATGATAAGCATATAGAAAATCTCTATCCACTCAAGGCCATCCTCTAGTCACCTGTCAAAGTAAACTTCCTAAAGTGTAGCTCTGACCTTGTCATCCCCTATTTAATAAACTTCAGTGGCTCCCTATTACCCCCAAGATCAAATACAACATACTGGATTTAGCATTAGAAGCCCTTCAAAACCTGTTACCTTCTCCTGCCTTCTTAGTCCACATGAGAGAATAAGGGTAAGTCTTTTCAATTTTTTTGGCCTTAGTTTCCTCACCCATAAAATGAATTGGTTGGACTATATTATCTTTATGATCTATTCCAGCTTGAAATCCCATTTTTGTTGCTATGGTTGGACTTATTGTGTTACTAGTAAACTGTAGAGACTCCGAGCCTTCCACCTACTAAGTCTGTTGCTACTATACTGCATGTTTTGCAGTTTCATAGGTGAGAAAATAAAAATATTCATAAATAAAATAGTGGCTAAGGGGCACATTAAAAAAAAACAGAAAGAAACCAGGTTCAAAATTTAGGCACATGACAGTGATGTATCATTATAGATTTGGCTTAGTTTCTTTCTTTGTTTTGTTTTGTTTTTTAAACTAAATCTATTATATAAGATGTAGTAAGGTATAAGGGAAGACAGGAAGGCAGGAAAGAAGCAAAGTAGGAAGGAAGTAGAGAAAAGGAAATATTCATTAAGAACTTACTGTGTGCCAAGGACCTTGATAAGCCCTAGGAATATAAATATATAAGTAAAATTATCCCTGACCTAAAGGGGCTTATGTTTAATAGGTCAGACAACACACAGAGAGAAGTGGTAGTGAGAAAAGGGAGTTATGGTCTGAGAAAATGGAAAAATCTTGTTTGGAATCAGAGGGCAGTCCATTGATATCCTCTTTCCAGAGACAATATTAGTGTTGATTTGGTTACAGTTTTCAGAGCAGAGGTGGAAAAAGATGGACATGAGAGATATCAGGACAGAAAACGTCCACATTGAAGGTAACCTCTAGTAATGTAGAGCCAATGGGCTGAACATTCCATTATGTTTCCTCCAAATTGCATTCTGTCTGCTATAAAGGTTCAAAGAGAGAATTGGACTCATGTGAATGGGTTGATTTCGGACCATTCTAAGAGTCAAAGAAAAGTCATAATGGCCAGAGGACCCTTCTGTCAACTGCATTCTTATCTCATCCCTTCGAATGCATGTTGGAAATGAAACTGAACTAGATCAAATGTAGCTCTGACTGACAAAGTTATCCAAAGCATCTAGTGTAACTGCAATGATGCTTACTTAACAAAGTAAATGGTATAGTCCAGAGCTTTAGATTTATATAAGTATAATAAAATACCTATTCAGTAATAAAATGTTTACAATGTATCTCTGAAGTTATAACTAATATGATTGCCCAAGCACTAGTTGCCAAAGAAAAAACGTTTCATATTTTCACTACAGGTAACATTTCACTATCAAATTATACTACTTTTATATTATACTATTAGTGAAGGAGGGGTAAAGAAAGGGTGAGAGGTGTAATAGGGGGGTTTTGGAGGTAGGGTCAGATGGGATATCAATGGATTACTTTGAGCCAGCATTAGGGTTTCCACAGTGTAGGTTGAAGGGCCTAACTGTTAGCCCTGACCAGGCCAGATCCTGATCTGGGACCAGCACACAGATTTATTTAATCACCAAGTTGGATATATTAAATGGAAGATGTAGTTTATTTCCAGAGACAGAGTTTGAAGGGTAAGGGGAATCCCTGTCATTAATTCATAGTTACAAAACCCAGATCTAAACCTCCTCATGGAGGGTCTTCATGGATTTACTAGTCTACATTTATCACCCTCTCCTCTCTAATTTATAAACCCAGTCCCTGTTCTAGATACCCTGCACTACAACCCTCTCTTGGTTATTATTAGAGGTGCTGGTCTGTGACAGATTTGTCCGAGACATCAGGGTAGTTCCCAGGTCCAAATGGACCCAGACCACTTACTGACAGTGCAGATAGCTGGTTTAGGCTAATGTCAGGATCATAGGGTTCTTCTCCCAAGGAAACACAGCAACAAGATAACAACAAGAACAGCAAGCAGGATAGGAAGCAGGATAGCATCAGAAACCTCAGAGCAGGCAGCCACTCTCCCCAAGTTACATCCAGAGAGAGAACCAACAGCCCCTCAGTTCCAGCTTAACTCTTATTTCCAGCATTCCAGAATCTTTCTCTTAAGGTCTCATGCATCTGTTCTCTGCAAGCCTTCATTTTTCTACTAAACATATCTCTTTTTCATAACAGTCCCCCCTTTGCACAAAGCCAAAATGATGTAGAAAACAATGTTAGGGCATTTGTGTACCAACAAACTTAAATCTCCACCTAAACTAAAATTCTTACCCCAAATTATAAATAGCCTACACTCACTTATCTTATCCTATCTAAAACTACCTTACTCTAGAGATTGAAACAAAGGAAAGGAAATGAATGCATAATAAACAGTTACAAAGATCAAAATTCAAAGTAAATATATGCAAAAATAAAACAAGCAAGCAAAACATCAAAATAGAAATACAAACACCAAACGCAATAGAATACAATCAAAATTTCAAAAATACAAAATGCAAACTCAAAACTTCATGCAAAACAATAAGGTCATAAAATATTATACTTATAAGCTAACATGCAAAAGAATTTCATCAAAACTACCGCAATGTATAAAATATACAACAGAAAGCAGGAAAAGAGGAAAAGTACAATAAACCCAACATATAAACTTTTACAAAAAAACTCAAACTAATCTATCCAAAACTTACTTATAGAAAAATGCATTCAAAACTAAGATGAAAATTCAAAATAATCTTATTCTATGTTAAAACCTTATTATTACACAAAATTCAAATTGTTATATAGAACTCTGCATCTATCTTATCTAAAGAACTCAATCAATATCAAATAATAACTACATACATATCTACAGATATATACATAATACATACATCTTCCTCATAACAGAGGTGAAGCAAACACATTAAAAGAGGCAAGGAAGGAAATTAGAAGGAATGTTCTCAAATCATTCTGTATTCTTGATATACTAAACTCATTTCTAGGTTATTAAATTCAATAAAGATTCAAGGAACATTAATAGTAGATTATAGAAGAGCACTGAGTTTCATAGAAATCAAAAACTGTTTACAAATGTCACTATGAGACAGGCAAGGTCTTAGGCACTAGCAACAAATGTAAAAATGAAAGACTGTTATTAGTAACTTCAAAAATAAAAGGCTGATTATAAAAGATTAAGAGAGAACTATGAAAAAATTAATGATAATGGAATACCTTGTACAACAGTGATCATTTTTATTATCAAGTTAGGAACGTTAATATGAAGTGAAGGATATTGAATTTTGTTATCCTACAGTTTTGTAAGAAGTATTATTCTTCCTTTAAATAAAAATCATCACTTAATTCAACATTTTATTAAGAATCATTGCATAGCCACAATTATAATCTAAATTGAATTAAATATTGCATAGTAAACATTTTAATAATCCTCCAATTTTTCAAAATATAGTCTAACACACATTTTCTTACTAATTAATACAATAATGATTTCTAAGTTGATTTTCTTTGTGGGCTTTTTCTTGCTTCCAATATTCTCAGATCGTGTGAACCTCCTGTAACATATTGCAACACCAAGACAATATGTCTTTGCTTTGGATATTATACAGAATCTCCCATATCTGTGACATTTTCTAAGGTAGGTAATGTCTACCTTTGTCTCTAATATATGTTTTATTTTGATATCACCCTTTTCATCCTATTTTCCATGGGTAATGCTATGATGTCTGTTTTTTAGTCTTTGACACCACCTATCTGCTGTGGGGTGTCAGACAACTGAAGTACTTCTTCCCCTTATAAAGCAGGACTAAGAAAACATAGAAGAGATATCTGATAAATTCACTTACACAGACAGCAGCGAATGGAAATAGTTAAAGGATTGGAAAGTATCTGAAATGTTTAAAGGTACTTGAATAACTTTGCTTGGGTAGGGAAGTTGGAAAGAGAATACACTAAAGATGACATTCATATGTATGAAGGAATGGCTAGAACATATTATTATATATTTGCATAAATGACATATACCGTTTAAGCTATAATTGTACTGACTTTTGTTGGCTCTATATTAAGAATTTTTGACAGTAAAAACTCTGAAAGATTAGAGTGGATAATTAAATTCATATAATCATAGGACCACAGATGTAGAGCTGGAAGAGGTATTAAAAACTATCTAGTATCATGTGTTAACTTTACAAATAAGGGAAATGAGGTCAAGAGACTTTATGTGACTTTTCCAAAATCACATAAGTAGAAAGCTTAGGAGGCAGGATTTGCACCCTGGTCATATGAGCTGATGTGTCTGTTGTTTGTTTGTTTTTTCTAAAATGGCTTTAAATTTGAAAGTTTCAAGTCTAGGTAAACTAATAATACAAGATGCTTTCTCAACGTCTAATTTCCTCCTATCATTCGGTGAGAATAATTGTGCCATATTACCCTGAAAGAAAGGTTATGTTATTTTTGAATGGGACAGGGAAAGAAGTTTTCATCATTGGAAAAATGTTCATGCTCATCTTTTACAAAACAGCATTTTGTATTCCTATTGTACCTGGAGGCTTCTTTTAAAAAAATAATTTAAGTGAAATGGAAAGAACTGCAAAAATGATCAAAACCTTCCTTTTTACAAGTGTTCTGTCATTATATTTTTGGCTGTCCTTTACCGAATCATCCCAACTTTATGATATATGGTATCAGGAGAAAGAGAGCGAAATAACTCACGTTTTTAATTAAGCAAGAAGAGCTAAAAGTTCTCTTTTGCAAGAGAGAATACACTCGGGCATTTTGATATCTTGTTAAGGATTAGTGACATAAGAGAGAGGTGTGAGGTAGTTTTTTTAGAGTGGCTCCTCTCACCTAAAGTTTAAGGCAAATAGGAATAAGAGAGGATAATTTGGCTCCAGTTTGGAGCTTAATAAGACATTTTCACAGAGATGCTCAAAGCTGTGTTGCAGTCTTACTGCCATCCTAATTAGTGCTTGCCACCTAAAACCATTAGACAGCCCTGGAGAAATAAGCAAAGAGGATGCCCAGTGATTGGCGAGGATGGGAGTGTGTGCGGTAGGAGTAGAGAGCAAAAGAAACAACTGAGCTTTTGATCTCCTTTTCAGTAAATCTGAATGCAAAGAGCAAAATTATACCTTCTACAAATGAGGCTTAAAAACAATCGTCCGAATTGTTTGTCTTCTTAATCAAAGCATATTTCCTATCCTGGCTGTTTAGTAAATTGTTAGCAGCCTAAATGAGCATTCCTTGCTATCTGTGGGACTTGATGCTGCAGCTCATGCCATGTTTTAGTAAGGGACGGCCTATTAAGTTGCTAATTTCTCTACCGTTGTGAAGGCCTCTGGAAATGCTGCTTTGTAAATAATAGAGCTGTGATCCATAACCACCTTCCATGGAAAAGAGAGCGTCCACGGCAGCTAATATGAAAGAACCGCTGGTTGCTAGGTGCCAAAATACTGCTTGCCTATTTAGGAACTGATATAGTTTTGTCTCCCTGCTAAGATGACAAAACTGTAATTAGAGATTAATCAAGAACTACATTAGTGCCACAGTTTCCTGCAGACTGACTTTTGCTGCTCACCAGCAGTTAAGTGCATCTGCCTGGATTTACCAGTGATCAAGAAACTCGGAAATTTATTGTCATATTTACAGATACGGCTGCCGTGCAAGTTGTCAAATCAGAGTAAAAACTCAAGAGAATGCATATAATTAACTCCTCTGAATTTACACTATTTGTTTTATTTTTATAATGAGGTTTCTTCCATTAAGATTCAATAAAGTAATGCATAACCAGTCATTGAATTCTGCCTGGATTGAGGCTGCTTATTCGTTATTTTTAAAATTGCATTAAATAAACAATCAATAAGGAATATTTAAAAATCAATTCAAAGGAAAATGAAAGTACCTGGGAAGCAAGGGTACCTTGGGGTCCAGGTTGAATTAAGGAGAAGAGAGAGAGTTCACCTCCATTAACACTGGCCAAAATTTAATGTTATTTTGAAGGACGTCAATCGGTTCAGAATATTTTTTAAACTAAAAAGCACAATAAAGAGAAAACACTGTAACAGCAAAAATTATTTAAAATTAAGTTTTAATAAAGATGTTAGTAATAATTGACATTATTGCTCCTTTTAATGTTAGACGTGACAAACTAATTAAAATTTATTAAGAATTTATTTACCTGAATTTTATAATATAATTTGGAAAAGTAACTATAGTTCAGTTATTTTTTTCCTTTCCCTCATTATTGATAAAACTTGTAATTTTTACCACAAAACTTAGTCTCTGATTTGAAGTACTTGGTCCACCAATTTTGTGATGCTTCAGTATTATATAACATTTTTAAAACATATTTTTTTAATTATTAAACCCTTATCTTGGAGTCAATACTGTGTTTTGGTTCCAAGGCAGAAGAGTAGTAAGGGCTAGGTAATAGGGGTTAAGTGACTTGCCCAGGGTCACACAGCTGGGAAGTGTCTGAGGTCATATTGGAATCTCCTGTCTCTAGGCCTGGCTCTCAATCCACTGAGCTACCCAGCTGCTCCCTTCTAAACATATTTTATCAAAATATCTTATATTTTAAAAAGTGATCCATAGTGGGAAAGCTTAAAACATATTTAAGAGCAAAAACATTTTTTCTAAGTTAAAAGAAGAAAAAAGTGACAAATAATTTTAATGGGCATTTTATTTTTTATTAATTAATTATTTTGAGAGATTTTAAAAAATATGCTTCAATCTCAATCAGAACTTATCAGTTCTCTTTCTGAAATTGAATACCTTTTTGTTCGTTTTCTTTTTTTGTTTCTTTGTTATATTAAAATACCCACTTGACTCCATCCCACCCTGGCCTCTCCCCATTAGAGAAGGAATCATTTGACAAAAAGATATATGAGTATATAAACTTCTATCTCATTTAGCTTTATATACCTGTTATTTCTATGGAGGTGGGCATACAAACACAAGTCATTTTTCAAGCAACATTTATATTTCTATATGTAATGTTCTCTTGGTTCTACTTGTTTCACTCTCCATATTTTCATTAAGGTCTTTCCATGTTTTTCTTTCTTCTTTTTAGACCTTTATCTTCTATGTTAGAATCAATTTTGTGTACTGGTTTCAAAACAGAAGGCTAGGCAATTGCGGTTAAGTGATTTGCTCAATGTCACACAGACAAGAAATGTCAGAGGCCAGATTGGAACTGAGGACCTCCTCTGTCTAGGCCAGCCTCTCATGCCACCAAGCCAGCTAGTTACCCCACCTTTCCGTGTTTGTTTGTTTTTTTTCCCCAAAATTAACATATTTATTTCTTGTGGTGAGGTAATTTTCCAATATAATAAGATTCCTTAACTTATTTAGCCATTTCCCAATTGATAAGCAACCCCTTTAACTCCCAGTATTATATCACCATGAAGAGATGTTGTAAATATTATAGAACATTTAAGTTCCCTTCCTGTTTTCCTGACCACTTTAGGAAATAAACCTAATAGTAGTATTACTGGCCCAAAAGATATGCACAGTTTTTTAACTCTTTAAGCATCATTCCCAGATTGCTCGCCAAAATGGTTGGATTAGTTCACAGTTCCCCCAACAATGTATGTATCCCCAATTTTCTAAATCCCTTCTAAAAGTTGTCATTTTATCCTTTCATCACTTTAGTCAAACTGATAGATGTGAGATTGTATCTCAGAATTCGTTTTCTATTTATCTAAATGATAATGAGTTAGATCAGTTTTTCATATGGCTATATATAGCTTTAGTTTCTTCATCTAAAATTGTTTATAATTTTTTATCATTTGTCAATAGAATGGCTCATATTTTTATATATATTTAACAAAAATCTTTTCATATTTTAGATATATCTCTATCTGAGAAATGGTCTATAACTTTTCTTTCCAACTACTTTCTTTCTAATCTTGGTTAACTTTATTTGTACACAAACTTTTTTTTTAATTACAAATCCTTTGAAATTGACTTGTATCATGGTATCAATCAGAGTAGCCAAGACTTTCCTAGTTGATAATCGTTAAAATATCACTCTAACTTTGTGCAATGTTCTGCTCACATTACTTTACATCAGTTCATATGTCTTCCCATTTTTTATAATAACCCCATTCATTCTTTCTTATACCACTGTATTATTCCATCCCATTAATAGACCATAATTTGTTACTTGATGGGCATACTTCTAGTTTCCATTTCATTGGCATAACAAAAAGATTTACACACACACACACACACACAGAGGAAAGGTTTTCTTCAAAATACTTTCTTGAACAAAATAGAAATACATTTGCTTCTATAAAAATAAATTTACTACAAGGAAATTTTTATACATAAAAATAAAACTGTCCATTAATTTTTAAATAAAATTTTTTATTCTTTCTTAAGGGCTAAGGAATGTATAGAATTGTGACTGAGATAATGGATAAGAAAATGACTGACCCTGACATTGAATTAGTAAACTCTTATATAATATAAAATAATGTCTAAATATAATTCTCAGACATAGCCTAATGATTACATTTTAACTAATATAAAAGTGATTAAGTTATCTTAGGAGTGTACCCATCAGAACTTGGAGACAGCAACTGCCTGGTAAAAGGGTAAATGATTTCTCTTCTATGTTCTTCAAGGAAAAAAAAGGAAGTTCTTTCTATCAATCAACCTTATTGTCCTTAAAAATGATATCATAATATAAAGAAAAGAGCCCTAAAATAAAGCCAAATCTGAATAACTGTAAAATAAGTAATTATTTCAGAGAATATATAGAAAAACAATTCTCTTAGAGAATGTTGTTGTGTGTATTGTCAGAGGAGACCACTGATATGAGGTTCCTTGCTCAACTATATTTCTTTGATGAGAAAAAGGGTTCATTTTTGGATTTAAGGAAAGGATATAAGGGATATGTTTAGAAATGATTACGTTATCAAAACAAAAAATATTAATAGCTTTTTTTGTTAAGAAATTTTAAAAAGAACATCCCCGTATGACTCACATAATGTAAATGGGAAACATTCTTGCAATTTTTCTAACCCACTCAACAAATATTTTTATTTACTTAAGATGTGTGAAAAAACTTATGTACTAGAGACATAAATACAAGGAATGAAATACGTTCTCTTCTCAAGGAGCTTACATTCTAATTGATATACAGAAAAGAAACTACAAAATATATACAAAGTGCATTCAGTGGTGTTGTTGTTTCCCTTCAAAGGACTGGTTAGAAGCAACTGAAAAATTAGGATTGGTTTCCTATAGGAAGAGACTCTTTAACTTTGAAAGAAGACAGAAATTCTGAGAGGCAGAGATGAGAAAAGAGTGTATTCCAAGAGTTCCTCTTTTATTATTTTCTTCTTCTGCTCAATCTTGACCACTAGTTAAGATCTGTAACTTCCAGGGTATTGGAGAAATTAGAATTTTATTACTTCCAGATCCGAGTTTTACAGAGAGAAGGTAATGATTGCACCTTTCCAAATCTTCAAGACTGTGAGTTCATACCAATGAAGAATCTGTCTGGCCTTATGAAATTCTTCATTCTTCATCCAAAGCACAAGAGGTGGGCATATCAGCCCACAATAACTTGGAAGACCAACACAGAATTTCTACTTCATTGTATTGGAAGTGAAGCAAAAAGCAGAATGCCACAGAACTGAAAGCTTATAGTCCTTCAGAGTTAGCTCTGAAGGCAATTGTACAAAGAACCTGCAGCATAGAATAGTGCTCCCTTCACCACAGTTACAAAGACCAATTTTGTCATTTCTTTAACTTAAAGGAAAAGAAAAGGGATGGAAAATGATCAAACAACAATAAAATAACTCAACATAGAAAGTTATTTTGGTGATATGGAAGACCATAACACAACTCCAGAAGAAAACAAAGTCAATGCTCAATGGTGCTGCATCCAAAGCCTCTAAGAAAAATATGAATTGCCCTTAAGTCAAGAGGGAATTAATGAAGTAGTTAAAAATGATTTTAAAAATCAAATAAGAAAGGTAGGAAAAGAAATCAGAATGATGGTAAAGGAGGCACAAAAATACTGAAGAAATTAATATCCTATAAAAGAATAGGCCAATTGATAAAAGAGACCCAAGCATCCACTGAAAATGAAAGATCCTTAAAAAGCAGAAATGATCAAATGGAAAAATATATACAAAATGCACTCAAGAGAAATTCTTGATAGGAAGAATGGACCATCTGGAAAAAAGAGGTACAAAAATTCAAAGAGGAAATTACCCTTGAAAAACTAGAACTGGAAAATGGAAAAGGAGGTACAAAGCCCACTCAAGAAAATTATGCCTTAAAAATTACACCTGGCAAGTGGAAACTAATGACTCCATAAGACATGAAAAAATAATCAAAGAAAAAAGAATGAAAAAAAATACAAGAAAAAGTGAAATATCTCATTAAAAACAACTGTCCTGGAAAATAATTCCAGAACATATAATCTTGGATATTGAACTACATGAAAGATATAATCATAAAAAGAGCTTATACATTGTCTTTCAAGGAATGTCTGGATACTCTAGAACCATCAGGTAAAATAGAAACTGAGATACCAAAAAGATAAATCCCAGCCAAATTCTAGAACTTTCAGATCAAGGAGAAAATATTACAAGCAGCCAAAAAGAAAGAATACAAATTTCATTGAGCCACAATTAGAATAATACAAAATCTAGCAGTTTCTACATTAAAGGATCAGGGGACCTGGAATGTAATACCCTACAGGGCAAAGGAGATAGGACTTCAACAAAGGATCATTCACTCAGGAAAACTGAGAATAACCCATCAAGGGGGAGAAAAAATAGTATCCAATGAAATAGAGGAACTTCAGATATTCCTGATAAGGAGAACAGAGCTGAATGGAAAATTTTATTCTTAAATACAAATCTCAAGAGGAGCATAAAAAGTAAATCAGGAAGGAGAAATTAAACTGTTTATATTCCTTCATGGGATATAAAGTCAATTATATTTGGTCATTCCACACTGTTTCAGTTTCCATGTAGAATGTTCTCCTGGTTCTGTCATTTCACTCCACATGAGTGCATGGAGGTCTTTCCCATTCATATAGAAATCAAGTAGTTCATCCTTCCTCATATCATAATAGTATTCCATCACCATCATATACTATAATTTGTTCAGCCATTCCCCAGTAGAGGAACAACCTCTCATTTTCCAATTTTTTGTCAACACAAAGAGTGTAGCTATGGATATTTTTGTACAACTCTTTTTCATTATCTCTTTGGGGCACAAATGCCACAGTGGTTTGGCTGAAACAAATAAGATGCATTCTTTTAAAGCCCTTTCAGTATCATTCCAAATTGCCTTCCAGAATGGTTGGATCAATTCACAACTCCACCAGCAATGCATTAGTGTTCCAATTTGGCACATCCCCTCTAACATTTGATATTTTCCTTTACTATCATATTGCTAATCTACTAGGTATGAGGTGGTACTTCACAGTTGTTTTGACTTGTTTTTCTTTAATCAAGAGGGATTTAGAGCACTTTTTCATGTGATTATTGATAGTTTTGATTTCTTTGTTTGAAAACTGTCTATTCATATCCCTTGACAATTTGTCAATTGTGGAATGGCTTAGATTCTTGAACATTTGTCTTGGTCCCTTAAAAATTTGAGAAAATAGACCTTTGTCAGAGATTTTTATTTTAATTTTTCCCCCAGGTTGTTGCTTCCCTTCTCAGTTTGGTTGCATTGGTTTTGTTTGTACAAACCTTTTTAATTTAATATAACCAAAATTATTCATTTTATATCTTCTAATGTTCTCTATCTCTTGCTTGGTCTTAAAATCTTTCCTTTCTCATAGACCTGACAGGTAAACTATTCTATGTTAACCCAATTTATTTAAATTTCCCTCTGTATGTTTAAGTAATTTACCTATTTTGAATTTATCTTCTTGTGAGATCTTGATCTAAATCTAATTTTTCCTATACTGTTTTCTAATTTTCTAAGTAGTTTTTGTCAAATAGTGGCTTCTTGTTCTAAAAGCTTGGATCTTTGGATTTCTCAAACACTAGCTTGCTGAAGTCATTTACTCATAGTCTATTCCATTGAGCCATCCTTCTCTTTCTTAGCCAATATTATAAATATATTTTTGATGATCACTGCTTTATCATACAATTTAAGATCTGGTACTGCTAGGCCTGCAGGATTAAAAATGTTTTACATGACTGCATATGTAAAATCTATATCAGATTGCATACCATGTGGGGTGGGTTAAAGGGAGGGAGAAAATTTGAGACTCCAAATTCCTTTTAAAATGTTGGAAACTATTTTATACGTAATTGGAGAAATTAAATTAAATTAAAAGAATAAATTAAATAAGAAATAGGACTAGATGATTTCTGAGGTACCATCTAGCCCTAAACCTATTAGTCCAGGAGACTTCATTCAACACTATGGCTCCTATAGCATTTATCATAATCCCCATATATTACACATTTCCTTTTATAGTTAGTTATTTCTTTTATTTGATTGTATAAATGCATTTTTCTTTCCAACTAAATTATAAGCATCTGGAGGACATGTTTTCTAATTCTGTGCTTTACAGTTGTCATTTGTTTAAATAAATATTTTTTGAATGAATAAATCAAAGGGTAATATCATCATCATGAATCATTGGACGATTGAAGAACTGTTTATCCTTGAATAAAATCTCCTAAAAATCACCATATTAATTTAAAGTGAATTGCCTTTTCATTTACAATGTTGAAGCCATTGTGCATACTGTTGGGTTTTTTCTGTTTCTTATTATTCATATTATCCTAAAACTCTTTTCATGCATCAGTGAAGTTCTCATTTTATTTTAATTTCTTAATACACAATAATGTTTTATTGTATTTCTGCGCCATAGTATATTTATACATTCCCAGGTTGATTACTACCTACTTTTTCCAGGAATTTTCTGTCAAAAAAATTTTTTTAAAGATGCTTCTAAGGAATTTTATTGAAACTTTTTTTTTATTTCAGACATTGTAATATCTACCCAGATATCAAATCAGTGAATCAAGGGATATAATTAGCTTAAAAGATATTTTATGTAATTCCAAATCATTATCCTAAATAGATTAATCACTTCTATGCTCACTCAACATGAATTAGCATGCTGGGTTTTAACATAGCCTTTCCAACTTAAGCCATTATCTCTTGTATTTTTATTCTTTATCAATGCCAATCATTAGAAAATGAAGCAAAATCTCAGTTTTTTTAAACTTGCTTTATTTCTGTCATTATTGATTCAAACCATTTTCAAAATAATTGCCGTTCTTTGGCCATTTATATATTGTGAAATGGCTCTTCCATTTATATAATGTAGAGTGATTCAATATATTTGATTAAATTCTGAGTATTTTACTTATAAAGAATTTATGAGTGATTTCTTTTCATGTTTGATAATTCCCTTATAGGCATTGATTTTCTTCTGAGCATATTAATTTTAGATTATTAAAAATACTATGAGGAATGAAAAATAATACATGCACAAAATAAATATTGAATTAATGAAAAATAGAAATTCTAGTAAGATATGTAAGTTTATATTTTTCAAACATAAATAAGAACTTATTATTATTGGACTTAAACTCAACACAAAAGAAGATCAATTACTCATATGTTAGTACACTAGGTCACATTATTTATGTGTGTTTTGCTTAATGTAGTAAGATAAATGAGGATTTCCCATAAATTCTTAAGGTAAAATGGATCTGTAAGTCCTTTACACTAAGGAGCTCAAATTTATACCCTCAGACAAAAGTACTTGGAAACACTAAGGGACACTATGCAAACCTCTTTATTTAGCATAATATGTAATTAGATGTATAAGTCATTCTAAAATAAAACAAATGTTTAAATAGTACCAGCACAAGCCTAAAATAAATACAGACATTAAGTTCAGAGCCCTACTTTACATCTTTTAATATGATTTAAATTTTATAGTATAAATTTGAACAATTTTTGTTGGTATGTAGTCATTTCAGTTATGACTGACTGATTTCATTTTGATATTTTCTTGGGAAAGATAATAGAGTAGTTGGTTTGCCACTTCATTTTCTTGCTCATATTACAGATGAGGAAACTGAGGCAAATTTAAATGACTGACCTAGTATGACAGTTTTTTAAGTGTCTCAGGCAAAAGTTGAACTCTTGAAAATGAGTATTCCTGATTCTAAGCCAAGTGCTCTATCTACCATGCCACCTATCTGCCCAATTTATAATATTAATTTCCTTTAATACTCTCCTTTTCTTATTTCAAACATTCTTAATTCACTAGATCTATTGATTCATTAAAACAATAAATCATCAAAAATTCTCAGGTCTTAAGGAATAATGGAAACAATATAATACATTGGGCTATTTAAAGGGGAGGGCTAGAGAAATTTTATTAGTTACAAAATAAATTGCAACGAGAACCCTGACATGTAGCAAAGAAAGTAGGACTTCACTTATGCAAATTAAGCTAACATGAATTTAGGTATACTCAAATTGGCAATTGAAAAAAAAGCAGAACAATATGTAAAACAAATATTTTAATTACACATTAAATATGTGTTGTTTACCCAAGTAGTATAGTCTTGCAAAAGTTCTCCCAATAACACTCATTATCACCTTGGAATCAATGGTGTGTTTTTTGCCAAACATTTATCTGGAATTCTCCCTCATAACAAGTCAAGGTTCCACCAAGGCAGTGCCTTTGTTTGTTTCATTAATACTATTTAATTATTAATGGCCCCAAGTACAAAATGAGTTTTCCCAGTACCTCTGATAAGCCTAAGAAAAGTCATAAAGTATCAAGGTATGTTTGTAATTAGTCATTTTACTATTACATGTAATTTCCAACGTATGTGAAAGGTAATGAATCATATTGATTAGGTAAAATGAGTTCTTACTGTATACACAGTGCATGTAGAAATGGACAACTATATTTCAAGAATTCTAGAAGTCCATCTTCTCTATGTGTGTGTATGCATGCATGTGTGTGTATCTCTAAAATGACACAGTGGATAGAACCCTGGGCTTGGAATCAGGAAGGCATCTTTATGAGTTCAAAATCTGCCCTCTGATATTTACTAGTTATATGACCCTAGCAAATAATTTAACTGGTTTGCTTCAGTTTTTCTCATGTTCATGTGTAAAATGAACTAGAGAAGGAAATGTCAAAGCATTCTACTATCTCTACCAAGAAAACACCAAAAGGGGTCACAGAGTTCAATATGATCAAACTATAGTAGTCTTTACACTATACAATGGTGACGAAATCTAAAGTACTTAAAGTAAGGTAATTAAAAAACAAGAAAACTTAGTGTGATAATTCACTACTAATGAACTACAGAAATGTTTGATGTCAATCAAAAGGTTTTGCTGCTATAAAAATGTTTAAAGTCAAATACCAAGAATATAAATTAAAATAATTTTCACATAAAGTTGTTCAGACCCTTCCTCTATAAACTGATGCCTTTCATTACTTACTACATCTATATTTCTTCCTGCCTTTCCTAATTGGCTCCAAAACAAAAGTATTTCTTTTCTCCTGGACAAATCAATTATGCTGTCCAGCATAACCTCCCTTAATGCACATATCACGTATCTATTGCCATATCCTTCCCCTTACTATCATTCAAAAATTCCCAAAATCTTACTTCATCTGGGAAATTTCTGACTAAGGGATGAAATAACATATTCATGATCCCATTATGAAGGAAATTTATTGAGATTTTTCACTTAATCCCTAATGAAACTTATTTTTCCATAGCTAAAATATAACTAAAATAAATATTAAATTATTTGGATATTTTTAATTTGTTTTGTTCAAATATGGATAGAACACTATTCCTCAAAGGTTTAATTCAATTATCCCAAAAATGGCATAGTTGTTTCTTTATATAGTTACTTATTGGCTTTTGTCTCTTAACAATTTTTAATTTTAAAAAGTATACAATATTTTACTCACTGAAAACTTAATCATATATGAAGTTATTGTCAAGAATTTTCTAAAAATGAAAATATGTGCAATATATGTAATCAATTTTGGGGTTCATGAAAATTCTATACTCTATTCTTGGTTTTTATTTCCCTTCTCAACTGTATTTTTATTGTTGTAAGCCAATCAAAGTATTTTGTGTATTTTAAGAAATAAAGTTTAAAGTTTTTCAATATCTAAAATTATTTTTCTTTAAATTAAAGTGAAGTTAACTCCCTGTTTAGCAATCAGATCTGTGTTATCTTTCATTAACACCCCAATAAACACCAAAGAGTTTTTTAAAATTGATTACATGTGAAAAGAAAAAATTCCATAGGGATGAGAGCCAAAGTACGCTTGTATATTTATAAGTCCCACAGTCACTTGGGATCAAACGCTGGATCCAAAAGGCAGCTGCAAAGCCCAGATGAACAATTTTGTTCTCCACAATTACCTTGATTGCAGATAATCTGATTTGGACTGCTGTATATATGTGTGTGTACCTAATCTTATATAGGAGTTGATGCCTTTGGTGGCTGAATTAGGTCAAAATACAAAAGACAAAATAGCTAATAAGTAAGGAACATTATCAAAATTTTAAATCTACAATTGTACTCTATTTCCACAAACCCAGAGCTTTGATGAAAATTGTTTATTGCATGGCTAAGTTCTTATCTGGGAGGCATCTTCTGGGCTTTGAAGATTTTACCATAGTCTTAGAAATAAAAAATTGAGCAAATTGCAGTGCTTTTCTGTAATTTTGTAAAACAGGGTGTTTCAAGATAAATTATACTAGCGGACGGTATCTGTCTTGTACCACAAAACACATGTAAAATACCTGTAATTTAGTCATTTCAAGGCATGCATGAAAAAGGTAATAAACACAAACACAGACATCCTAGTTTGCAGACATACAGACTTCACAAGTTAGAAAGATCTCAGGCTTGCTAAATATCAAAGATGAAATCTGTACTGCACACCAAACTACTGAAAATTGCCTTCAAATTTAAGGTGCAATTTATTTCAAATGGTAGAAAGTTGTAACTAGAAGCATTGACACACACAGATAACACCTGGATCCAGTATTTTTGTATTTATTCAGACATAGAATCACAAACCCACATATACACGTACATTCACGTGAGACAATAACTAAAAAAGTAAAACAAAACAGCAATAGGTGATAATAACTATTTTAGAACATTTTATTTGAACTTAAATTTCAAAATATTATATGTATTTTTTTATAATTTGCTTAAAATATCTTGGTTTTGAAGTCAAATGTGCTCTTTCATTTCCAAACTTTCAAAACAAATTTTTGGTGCTTTTTGCTTAGTGTTGTGCTTTGAAATATCTAACTTGAGATGTTTGTTCAATGATAATATTTTTAAATTTTTCAATGTGTTTTCTCTGTTATTTACCTAAAGACAATAACAAACAGGGAAATGTGATCATTAGCCATTTGAACATAGACTAAGGGCCAACTTTCAATTGCCTTTTAATGGAATGAATTCGGGGAGAGTCATTTATTTCATTGGGTTTATCTTCTTTGGAAGCATGAATATGTTTTCAGGAAGAACATTCCCTTAATGGATAAATCCACTTACCATTTTATTGTGGTCATTTAGCTTTACTAATAGGACCTAACATGATGTTAAAGTCCAGCATTCAGAATTTTCAGAATGTATCCCTTTTTTTCAGGAGGCACATAAAATAAAGCCAACTGGAATACTAAAATGAGTCATAAAACAATTCTATGTACTGCTAGTTGGTTATTTCAGTCTGTTGGTAATTCTTCATACAAGAATGAATAAGATCATACATACCCTTTATAAGAAATATGTCACAATGGAAAGAATCCTAAACTTGAAGTCAGAAATCATGACTTCTTTCTCTAGCATTGAAGAATCACCCTACATAGTCCAATCTATGTTTCCTCATTCTCGGAATTTGAACATGTGAGATGATCTATTTGGTTTCTGAGAACCTTTATAGGTATAGATATATAATCTCTTCTGATTCTAATAGTTGCTGACTGTAATTAACAATGGAAACAGTCTAATGCACTGATGCAAATCTTTTAGAGACAGAGTACTCTCATTGGGTTGCTGGGCATATGGGCAGGTCATGTGAGAAATTACCTCAGGCACACCTGGAAAAGGGGAAGGGAGCAGCCCCTTCTGGCATGCACGCCATAGGTTTGCCAACACAGGTCTAGTGAATAAACCTCTGAGTTAAACATCAGACTTGTTCTTTTCTCTCATTGACCAAACAACTTTGGCTCTATCACTTGAAATTTCTGGAAATTAATTTTATCAATGAAATGAATATAGATATATACTTTTGCCACTTTGTATTATTAGTTCAAAGATTCTAAATGTTTCATTCCCTATAAAAAAAGGTTTATATAAACAATTCCTCTTGGGCACAATGTTATGTGGATGGATAGGAGCCTATGATATTTTCTTAAGAACTGGAAGTTCTTTTCAGATAGAATTTGTTTTCAAAACATGTGCATATATTTCTTATTTAATACTGCAACCTTATTTTATCATACTGTTTAATCTTAGTTTATTTAAACATTTCTGACCTCCATCACAGATGTTACTCTCTCCTCCCAACTAAAAAAAAAAAACAACTATTTTTTTTTTTACATAGACTCATGTACATGTCATTCCTTAATAGAATATAAGTTTCTGGAATGTAGAGACTATTTTGCTTCTATCTTCTTTCTCTAATGACTGCAACAGTTCCTGGAATATAGTTAGGGGTTCAATAGATACATATTTACATTAGGATAAAAACATGTCTGTGAGGAAGGAAGCAAGTGGTATGATTATCTCTTTAGAGTTGAGAAAACTGTATAATAGATAATAGAAATATAAACTAAGATGCTGTGTAACATATACAAGGTCACCTAACCATATCTGGTTCAAAACTAGAATTGTGACTTTTTGATTCCTTGTATCATGATATATTTAGCTAATCATACGTAAAAGCTATAGAAATGAGACATTTTCTGACTGCTGCATGATCACAGCCAAGGTAAAAGGTGCCTCCTCCTTGCTCTCTACCTGGGAGGTCATATTATTAATGTTCTCTTTAGAAAATTAGGGATCATCAATTAGGACTGAAAGCATGAAATTTGAAAGAGTTTTCCAGAAATATTGATTCTTGCATTTTTATGCTTTATTTAGCTCTACTACTGAGGAGTCACAAGAATTTCATTGTCTCTTAGGAACCTAATTAATCTTTGAAACATCATTAATACCTGCGAAGTAATTTGGGGGAAATACCTCACTTCTAACTTTTTTATCCTCTTTTTATCTCCATACCAAAAAAGAAGAGAAAATAAATAATAATACTTACATGGTCTCTTTGGACTCTGAAATATTAATTGGGCAAAAATACTTTCAAATGTACTATTTTTCTACTCTTGAAACAAAGAGAGAAAGATACAGAATCCTGTTATCTTTTGACATTTTTTATCTAAAATCCATATCTTCAAAGTTATGGATAGGACTCAGATAGCTTTTTGTGCCCATTCAATGCTAAATGGAATAGTGGTCTGGAAATAATCAGGTTAGTTTGTCCAAAACACTATCATTCTGTCTCTTTATGTCATTGTGTTTAATATTTCCAATAAAATTCAAATTATAGTATTTCAG
This sequence comes from Monodelphis domestica, assembly GCF_027887165.1. Classification (NCBI taxonomy): domain Eukaryota; kingdom Metazoa; phylum Chordata; class Mammalia; order Didelphimorphia; family Didelphidae; genus Monodelphis; species Monodelphis domestica. The sequence continues at coordinate 517,024,910 of NC_077229.1, read as the reverse complement.
TTTGCACAAAACTTTAATACTTACCATTATGATTATTCTTAGTTTGTTTTATTTTATAATTATTATCCACCAATATTGAGGAAATTATGATGTTGTTGTTTGTTTATTTGTTCTCCAGACCTGTAAATTCATTTGTGTAGGGAATTCTTTAGAAAGGAAATATCTTCCAATTTGGTTTGATAGCTGATTTGCTTCTATCTGTGGTGACTATCCAATATCTATATAACCAACTGACAAACTGAACTTGGTTATACTAATGGAATGTGTTAGTGAATTTCCTAACTCTTGCCATAATTTAAAATATTACTTTGTTTTGGTTTGTTTTTCCTTTGTGGATCATAGGATCACCAATTTTGTATCATAAATGAGCTTTAGAAGTTATTTAAACTAAGCTCTTCATTTTACATTTCACTAATCCCCAACCTAAATTAGTTTTTTGGAATAACTGAAGAACTTGTTAATATAAGCTATAAGGTTTGAATGAAAAGCAAACACTTATAGAGTATATTTTGCTGAAGATTTTTTCATATATGAGTTGAACTAGAGAATGAGCAAAGTCTGTTTTTAATGTCAAATTCTGTAATTTTGTGAAATTGAGTTAATTTATTTACTACAAAAACAGACAACTACTTAATTATTTCAGAATCTTACTTCTTTTTAACATGGGTGTAAAAGTTATCTTCAAGGATATGTGTGATCAGAAAATAGCTAGATAGTCCTACAGAGACAACTGGGGATAAATTAGCTAGGTGTCACAATGGATAGAGTTCTGAACCTGGAGTAAGGAAGACCCATATTCAAATCTGGTCTCAGTCACCAGTTTTGTGATACTGTGCAAATCATTTAATCTCTATATGCCTCAACTTCTTCATGTATAAAATGGGGTTTTTTTAGCACTTACCTCTAGGAGTGGTTATGGGTATGAAATGAGATAATTATATAAAGCATTAAGTTTTATGCCAAGCTACATTTACATTAAATAGGAGGAGGAGGAGGAGCAGCAGTAGTAATGGTGGTGGTATAGCAGCAGCAGTAGCAGCAGCAGCAGTAGTACTAGTGGCAATAGTAGTAGTAGTAGTAGTAGTAGTAGTAGTAGTAGTAGTAGTAGTAGTAGTAGTAGTAGTAGTAGTAGTAGTAGTAGTTGTAGTAGTAGTAGTAGTAGTAATAAAGTGTTACTATCCATGAAATGTTGTAAAAAACAGAACAAAGATACTTCAGGATTCCAAAATGTTGAATGGATTGACCTTATATAGATTTCCATAAAGAGAGGGATTTTTCCAATTGGCTGCAGTTTTCACTAGTGGATAGAGCACTTACACTAATGGCACCTATACATAAAACTCAGAGTCCCTATTTTGGCACACAAGAAACATGCAGCCCTGCCTATTTGCTCTTGTCATCCGCTGTTCATAATTTATTTCTTAAGTGAAGAGAAAACATAAGGAGTCACATCAAACTTTCTTAAACCTTAGGTGGTTGGGCATTAGGTTCCAAATCTTCATCTTCCTGTCCCTTTGGCCCAACTAAACTCATGAGAGAAGCCTACCTTCTCCACTGTGCTGAATACTGCCTCAGAAACATTGCCTCTAAATGCAGGACATTCACAAATGACATCTCACTGCTAGGTATGCTGATTCACTGGCACTAATATGTCATTTTCCAAAGCATTCCCTCTCACAGATATTTCAGCATGGCAGATCAGAGGGCCAGAGGGTAAAAGCAGGTTACCCATGGGTAGAAGCAGATAATGGGCATTTTATTACCCAGACATGTCTCTTTTTAAAGCTGCCATTCTCAAGGATTAGACAGATGACCTCCAGTCATGATTTTGATTTTATAAATTGAAATTGGTTGTAATACTGTTCATTGCTCACATATGATTATGCATGCAGTTAATGCTGTGAGATTTTCTCACTCATATAGTTTCTTAACCTCTTCATTGCTTCACTCTCCCAAAGTCCTTCTGATTGAAATTCAAAACCATATTCTATTGAACTCCATGCTATTTCAGAATCTATTAGATGTTTTCTAAAGTACTCACATTGTACATTTGATGAAACATCCATGATTTGTTTAAACAAAGGGATGTAAAAAGCTCAATTGTATCAATTACTCAGTCAACAAATATGTTTGGGTCACCTATTATGTAGTAGGAATGATATTAATATTATGTACATTACAGAGATTTAAAAACATGGGTTCTCACTATAAGACACTGTAATCTTATAGAAACTATGAGACAAAGGATGTGGCAAGAAAGGACTAGATTTTTTTTAAACCCTTACCAATACTGGGTATTGATTCCAAGACAGAAGAGTGGTAAGGGTTAGGCAATGGGGGTTAAGTGATTTGCCCAGGGTCACACAGCTAGGAAGTGTCTGAGACCAGATTTGAACCCAGGACCTCCATCTCTAGACCTGGCTCTCAATCCACAGAGCTACCCAGCTGCCCCTTAGATTTTTTATAATGCCATATGTTCAGGTCCCTTGGTAAAGTATATACATGACCAGTAACTCATCTTCCCATGACATGGGTAATGTGTCAAATATTTGCTATTGAATTAGGAAGATCCACCCACTCACTGGAGTATAAACAGTGAGGAGACATAGCTTCTGGCTTCTTTTAACTCATTCCTTTCTTAAAAAACACAACTAATATAAATTCTTCTTTCGACCTCCAGCAAGAGATTGAAGGGGGTTTCTTTCGCTCTGCCTCCTCCCAGTAACACCCAAAGCATTGACAACAATACAAAAAATGGCATTGAGAACATGTGCTTGTTTCCTTACTTAGGCATTCCTGAAGCTGAATCTCAATTCCCTAGTAGCTTCTTCTACTTTTTGTTTTCTTGATTACAGGTTATCAAGTGATCTTTGGAAATTAATATTATCAACCATATTTTTCTTAATTTATTAATAATTTATTAAAATAGTTAACTATAGTTTTAACCAACCGAGTCTGGCAGATTGAGGCTGGCTGCCTAGCAGGAAGTGATTTCTGAAATGGGTGGAGTTTCAACTTCATCACCACCTTACAGAAGTAAAGAATTATAACAAAAAGCTATATACCACTTACAGTGATTTTAATGCTCTCCTCCTTTTCCTTAAATTTCCTTATTGTCATAATAGCCTTGTACTCTTTTCTACCCCTATCCATACCCCACATGTGGTCCATGATATAGGAATTGCTTTCTTTTTATCTTTGTATTCCCAGTATCGAGGGTACTTCCTTGTTTAGTATAGGCTTTAAAATTCTTCACCTAGTTGAATTGAATAAGTTCTAAAAGAGAAACTCTCAGTGCTTTAGATGCTCATTTAGCATGGACAGTTTCTAAACTCAAAATATCATTCCTATGTCAAAGCTTGAAATAAATCATAGTATCTAAGTCACATTGATATTAGTGCTGAGTGTCCCAGCTCTTAGGGCTGCTTCTCCTATTGACAGGCCCAAGAAGATGGCACCTACTGCTATAGAAGATCTTGGTGCAGTTTAACCTATGACTGAGAAATCCCAAGTGGTGAAGTAGAAGAAAAGTACCAGAATCTCTCTAAATACTTCCACCAATCAACTTTAAAATAAAGCTTCCAAACAAATACTAGAGGGTTAGAACCAACAAAAATACAGTATGAGTCAAAGGTCCTACAAAAGGAAACTTGTAAGGTAAGAACTTGTAAGAAAAGGACTTTTTCACTGGGGTGAGAGGGGAGTGCAGTCCCCAGCAAGACTACACCAATAGCACAGGCGTGCTGGAGTTTCTGAATCTAGGTTCAGACCAGTGAAGAAACCTTGAGATCCTCAATGAACCAATAGCAGAATACTCTCACAAACATCCCTCAATGTTCCAAGGCCTCTAATGCCAATGCCTGGTGCAAGTCTGTAGTGGTGCCCTTGAGTCCCCAAACACCAGCACAAACCCAAAACAGCCATTTACCCTGAGTACAGAGCCTACTTTTAAGATAAAATTAAAAGTCAAGGAAAAGGTTAGGGAAATGAGAAAACAGAGGAGGACAGGAACCTAAACATAGAAAATTATTATGCAGACAAAGTAGAACATGACAAAAATTCAGAAGGGTACAATGAGATCAAAGCAGCATTATGCAAAACTTCAAAGAAAATTGTGAATTAATCTCAGGCTGTGAAAGAACTCAAAACTGATTTCAAATATCAAATTAGAAAGAAAAAGGAAAAAATAGAAGAAAGCATTGTTAGCAATGCAGGAAGAAAAATAAAAACTAAAAAAAAAAAAAAACAGAACTGACCAAATAGTAAAATCCATTTCTTTAAGAAGCTTAATTAATCAAATGGGGAAAAGAACTTCTTAAAAAAGTAGAACTTTCCTAATGTAAAAAGTGATGCAAAAGTTCATTGAAAAAATAATTTCTTAAAAATTAGAATTGACTAAGTGAAAGCTAATAACTTCATGAAACATCAAGATACAATAAAACAAATTCAACTTCTGGTCAAGATGGCAGCTTAGAGAAAGCTAAAGTTCAGAGCTCCAGAAACCCTTCCTTACTGATCTCAAACTGAATGCTCCTAGGGCACCGAAATTCAAAACAAACAACAGAATAGACCCCGGGAACACTCCTCCTGGACCTGCATCAAAAGGTATGGCCCCCCAAGAGTCGGAGGCTGAGATCACTCGGATCTAAGGAGTAGGCAAAAGGAAAGTCCCAGGACCCTTCCCCCCCAACCCAGAGCACTGAATTCGAGGCAGCAGCAGGAACCTCAGGGCAGGCAAAAGGGCCTTGGGAGCCAGCTATTCTGAAGGCCATATCCTGAAAACAACCTGACCCAGTTGTGGGGGCACCTAGAGAGCAGGGAAACAGAGAGAGATGGGGAGGGGAGGTAGCCTGTAGCCCCCTGACCAGATCCTTCCATCTGAGTCTCACTGAAGGTCCCTGCCTCAGGGCATACTCAGTCTGAGGTTAATCCTATCACCAGCCCTTGGAGCTCTGGGAAGCCACGCCCCCTCCCCCTCAGAGTGCAGGCTCCTCTGGCCAGCAAAGGCATTGAAATACATCTGAGAGTGTCAAGCCAGGCACAGAGCATAGCAGTAAGGCAACAGAGAAGCATCAGGAGGGAATTGAGGAGGGTAGTAACACTGGAACACCTAAACACCAGCAATTCCGGGCTTCCTGGGGAAGACAGACAATTTGCCTGGGGCTAAAGCCACTGAACACCAGACAGATAACAGAAGAGCCAGCCCTCCTCACTCAGATAGAGATGGCAAACAGCACAGAAGCAAAAAAGTCTCAAAACTCAAAGAAAAAACAAGAAGGGGGCATCTTTGGACACATTTTATGGAGCAAAAATACAAAATACAGAGGAGATAGAAGAGGAAACACAAGCAAATGCGCCAAAACCTTCCAAAGGAAATGGAAACTCTCCACAAACTTTTGAAGAATTTGAATCGAAAATGATCAAAAAGATGGAAGCCTTCTGGCAGGAAAAGTGGGGATAAATGCAAAAGAATTTCACGCAACTACAAAACCGGTTTGACCAAACTGAAAAAGAAAACCAGGCTTAAAAGGTCAGAATTAGGCAACTGGAAGACAACAAGCAGGCAAAAGAGCAAGAATCAATAAAGCAAAGCCAAAAGATCAAGAAATTAGAAGAGAACATAAAATATCTCACTGACAAGGTGACAGACTTGGAAAATAGAGGAAGAAGAGTTAATTTATGAATAATTGGACTACCAGAAAGTCCAGAAATAAAGAGCAAACTCGACATCATAATACAAGAGATAATCAAAGAAAATTGCCCAGAGATTCTAGAACAAGGAGGCAATACAGCCACTGAAAGAGCTCACAGAACACCCTCTACACTAAATCCCCAAAAGACAACTCCCAGGAATGTAATTTACAAATTCCAAAGCTTTCAAGCAAAAGAAAAAATCCTACAAGAAACCAGAAAAAGACAATTTAGATATAAAGGAATACCAATCAGGGTCACACAAGACCTTGAACGTTCCACTCTGAATGATTGTAAGGCATGGAACATGATTTTCAGAAAGTCAAGAGATCTGGGTCTTCAACCAAGAATTAGCTATCCAGCAAAATGGACTATATACTTCCAAGGGAAAGTATGTGCATTCAACAAAATAGAACATTTCCAAGTTTTTGCAAAAAAGACCAGAGCTCTGTGGAAAGTTCGATATCAAAAAACAAAGAGCATAGAACACCTGGAAAGGTAAATATGATGGAAAGGGAAAAGGAGAAAATTGTTATCTTTTCATCTATTCAAACCCTCTTCTATAAGGACTACATTTATATCAATCTCTCTCTCTCTCTCTCTCTATATATATATATATATATTAATATATGGAAAATGTAATGTGTAAATAGGGGGAAAAGAAAAATCAAATAGAATAATCTTTCTCATACAAAGATTCACACGGGAAGGGGAGAGGAAGAAAACTCCTATAAGAAGGAGGGGAAGAGAGTTTTACTTAAACCTTACTCTCTGGGAAATCAACTCTGAGAGGGAAAACATCCAGATCCATTGGGATCTTGAATTCTATCTTACCCAAGAAGGGTAGGGAGAAGGGAAAACCAAGGGGTGGAGGGGGGAAGGAAAACAAAAGGGGAGGGAAGGAGAGAAGGGAGGGGGAGGAAAAAAAGGGAGGGGCTAGAAAGGGAAACATATCAAGGGAGGGGACAAGGGGGACTGATTTAAAGTAAATCACTGGATTAAAAGGTTAGAGCTAAAGAAGAAAGGTTAGAATTAGGGAAGGATATCAAAATGCCAGAGAATTCACAAGTCACAATCATAACTTTGAATGTGAATGGGATGAACTCACCCATAAAATGTAGACGAATCGCAGAATGGGTTAGAATCCAAAACCCTACCATATGTTGTCTTCAAGAAACACACATGAGGCGGGTAGACACCCACAAGGTCAGAATTAAAGGATGGAGTAAGACCTTCTGGGCCTCAACTGATAGAAAGAAGGCAGGAGTGGAAATCATGATATCTGATAAAGCCAAAGCAAAAATAGACCTGATTAAAAGGGATAGGGAATGTAATTATATTTTGTTAAAAGGGACTTTAGATAATGAGGAAATATCACTAATCAACATGTATGCACCAACTAATATAGCACCCAAATTTCTAATGGAGAAACTAGGAGAATCTAAGGAAGAAATAGACAGTAAAACAATATTAGTGGGAGATTTGAACCAACCATTATCGAATTTAAATAAATCAAATGAAAAAATAAATAAGAAAAAGGTAAAAGAAGTGAATGAAATCTTAGAAAAATTAGAGTTAATAGACATATGGAGAAAAATCAATAGGGACAAAAAGGAATACACCTTCTCAGCACCACATGGCACATTCACAAAGATTGACCATACACTAGGTCACAGAAACATGGCATACAAATGCAGAAAAGCAGAAATAATAAATGCAGCCTTTTCAGATCACAAGGCAATAAAAATAATGATCAGTAACTGTACGTGGAAAACCAAATCAAAAATTAATTGGAAATTAAACAATATGATACTCCAAAACCGTTTAGTTAAAGAAGAAATCATAGAAACAATTAATAATTTCATCAAGGAAAATGACAATGGCGAGACATAAAGGATGCCCATTATCACCCATACTATTTGACATTGTACTAGAAACACTAGCAGTAGCAATTAGAGAAGAAAAAGAAATTGAAGTCATCAAAATAGGCAAGGAGGAGACTAAGTTATCGCTCTTTGCAGATGACATGATGGTCTACTTACAGAATCGTAGAGATTCAACCAAAAAGCTAATTGAAATAATCAACAACTTTAGCAAAGTTGCAGGATACAAAATAAACCCACATAAGTCATCAGCATTTCTATACATCTCCAACATAGTTTAGCCGCAAAAACTAGAAAGCTAAATCCCATTCAAAATCGCCTTAGACAAAATAAAATACCTAGGAATCTATCTCCCGAGACAAACACAGGAACTATATGAATACAACTACAAAACACTCTCCACACAACTAAAACTAGACTTGAGCAATTGGAAAAACATTAACTGCTCATGGGTAGGACGAGCCAATATAGTAAAAATGACCATCCTACCCAAAATTATCTATCTATTTAGTGCCATACACATAGAACTTCCAAAATATTTCTTTACTGATTTAGAAAAAACCATAACAAAGTTCATTTGGAATAACAAAGGATCAAGGCAGAACCAGGAAAACATTGTAAACAGATACTGATACACTGTGGTACAATCGAAGGTAATGGACTTCTCCATTAGGGACAATGCAATGTCCCTGAACAATCTGCAGGGATCTAAAAAACACTATGCACAAGCAGAAGATAAACTGTGGGAGTGAAAACACCAATGAAAAGCAACTGCCTGACTACAGGGGTAGAAGGGATATGACTGAGGAGAGACTCTAAATGAACACTCTAGGGCAAATACCAACAACATGGAAATGGGTTCGAACCAAGTACACATGTGAAACCCAGTGGAATTGTGCGTCGGCTATGGGAGAAGTGGTGGGAGGGGGTGGGGGGGTGGAAAAGATAATGATCATTGTTTCCAATGAATAATGTTTGTAAATAACCAAATAAAATAATGTTTAAAAAAATAAAATAAAATAATTCAAAAGAATGAAGCAATAGATGAAAATATGAAATATCTCTTTGGAAAAAACAAACAACTGAACTGAAAATAGATTCAAAAGAGGTCATTTAAGAACTATTAGACTAGATGAAAGCAATAACAAAAGAAAAGGCAAAGCTTCATATTACAAGAAATTATCAACAAAAAATGCTAGGGAATTCTTGAACCAGAGAGAACAGTAGAAATGACAAGAATGTACTGATCACCACCTAAAACAGATCCCCAAAGTAAAACTCTTATGATTATTATAGCCAAGTTCCTTAACTCCCTGGTCAAGAACAAAATACTGTAAGCATTCAGAAAGAACCAATTCCAATACAAGGAATTACAAACAAGATTAAAAAGTACTTAGCTGTTTCTACATTAAAGAAATGGAGGGCTTGGAATATGATGTTCTCGAAGGAAGAAGAATTAGATTTTTAAGAAGAATGACCTAATCAGCAATTTATCAAGGGGGAAATGATAATTTAATAAAATAGAGGATTTCCAAGTATACGTGATGAAAAGACCATGCCTGAACATAAAATCAGATTTTCAAATACAAGACATAATACAAAACATAAAAATGTCAACAGGAAAGAGAAAACAATAGAATCAATGAGATCAAATTATTCATATTCCTTGCTATATGGGAAGATGATATTTGTAACTTTTTATGATTTTATAATAATTAGGGCAGTTAGAACAAGTATACATACAAGGAATGGGAATAAGTTAACCATGATGACATGATATATGAAAAAAATGTAAAAAAAGAGTATATGGCTGAGAGAATAGGAAAGAGAGAAAGAGTAGAGTAAATTATCTCACATGAAGAGGCATGAAAGATATTAAAGTGTAGAGAACAAAGAAGATGATGACAGGTGATACTTAAAACTTACTCTCATCAGCATTGGTTCTAAGAGAAAATAACATCCATACTCATATGGGTATAGAAATTTAACTAATCTTATAAGGTAGTAGGAGGGGAACTAAAAAAATAGAGCAGGCTAATGGAAGGGAGGATGATTTGAGGGAGGCAAGCCTTAGAACTAAACACCCAGGATCAGGGATGGAGTAATAGAAAAGAGAAAGAGCACAAACGAAAGGGAAAAATATGATGGAGGGAAATACACAGTAAATATAAGAAGACAACAAATAAATTCAATTATATTAAAATGTTCTGTAGAAAAAAATAATGCAACCAAGATTTAAACCTGGGGAAACAATATCACACCAAATTTCTTCATAAAGGCCTTATCTCTCAAATATACAAAGAATTGAGTCAAATTAATGAGAATTCTTGCCATTCCCCCATTGATAAAAGGTCAAAGGATATGAATATTCACTTTTCATATGAAGAAATCAAAGCTATCTATAGTCATATAAAATGTTCTAACTCACTATTGATTACAGAAAGACAAATTAAAACAACTCTCAGATACTTCTTCATACCTGTTACAATGGATAATAAGACAGTAAAGGAAAATTATAAAAGTTGGAAAAGATGGGGCAGAATTGGGACATTAATGCCCTGTTGGTGGAGTTGTGAAATGATCTGACAATTCTGAAGGGCAATCTGGACTCTGTTCAAAGAGATATAAAACTGTATATCCTTTAATCCAGTAATAACACTGATCAGTCTGTACATCAAGGACATTAAAAAATGGAAAAGAACCTATTCCCACAAAGGTTTATCTCAGCTCTATTAATTGCGAAAAAGAATGAAAAATTGGAGGGATGTTCATCAATTGGAGAATGGCTGAACAAAATGTGGTAGGTGTGATGGAATACTTTTTTATCATAAGTAATGATTGGCATGATAATCTCAGAAAAACTGGGAGACCAAGTGACCTGATGCAGTCTGAAGTAATAAGAACCAGGAGAACATTTTACACAGAAACAGCATTAAGCAATGATCAACTATGAAAGATTTAGTTATTCTGAGCTTTACAACGATCCAAGAACTATCCAATAGATTTATAACAAAGAATGCTACTCACCTCCAAAGAAAGAACTGCTACAATATGAATGAAAATTGAGACAGTCTATTTTTTTACTTTGTATTTTTTTAATTTTCAGATTTTAGTTCTATAAGAATATTCTCTAACAACATAATGAATATGAGAATATGTTATCCAAGATCATACACGTATAACCAAGATCAAATTGCTTATAATCTCTGTGAGGGAGAAGAAGACAATTTTGATTTTATAATTTCAGAAAATGTCTAAAAATTGTTATTACATGTAATTATAGAAAATGAATATTAAAATTAAAATATCTGTTATTGGCTAGTTATTGACTAGGTATATTCCATAATTCAACAGAACAAGTTTATAAGCTTATATTTATAGGCATAGGTGTCACTTCTTCATAGAGGAATACAAGTTTGATAGAATTTTATTTTAGCGAATGAGGAAAAACTTCCCCTAGCTTCCAGAAGAATCTCAGAGATTTATGCACAGATGTATCACACATTATATTTGCTGATTTTTTTATTTTAAGATTTAATTTTTTTGTTATATTCACATATTAAGTTAATCTAATATATTCTGTTATAATACATCACTTACAGTGTTTTGGCATTTAGCTATATGTTCTGTTACATTGTCTTTATTTGTACCTTCCCCTATTCCTGGACTGGAGATAATACCATTGTAACAGCCCATACTCAAGTTGGGCAAACCTTTTCCATGACTTCACCATAAATCCTTATGGATACTGAGTTTATCACCAGATCCACTGAGATCATATGTTTCTTATACAACGTTTTGTGCCTTTTTGCCTTTGCTAACTGTCGCATAGATGATGAATATACTCCATTAAACTTGTTAGTCTGTATCAGTAACCTTTATAGAATTTATGAATTCTTATGGTTTTGAGAATTTGGGTACTTCTTTGAATATTTATTACCTGTTATACTACTATTTTATAAAACTGTTTTTTATTGAAAATCATTTGTACTCACACTGTGGATCATGGCCAAGTTAAAAAAGAAATGAATCTCATTTTGTGGTGAGAAATTTCTGTATTGTGCCTCTCCTTGGTCAAACACAGTGTGTCACTGATTGTGAACTATATACTCTTGATTTATTTTAATTTTTTTTGGTACTTGAAGAATATTACAAGTATTAATGTTCTGATTTTGCACTAATTACAACATCCATTAGCCCTAATATTAATGTATACTCAAAAGCTTTAGACTATGGAAAACTATCATTTATTGTTAAATGTTATGGGACTTTGATTTATGATTGTGTCTGGTTCCAGGAGAAGGGATTACAGAAGAGCCATTATACAGTGCTAAGAAGCACAAGGTCAAGGAGACCAACCAATCCTGGTGGGATTGATGAGAATCTGTGCTAAGACAGAAGATTTGTTTTGGAGTTCGAGGAAGCAAATGTTTGACAGTGTCAGATGCAGGATTTCCCCATGCCAGGTTCAGAAAAAGTACCTCAGCTTATCTATAATTCTAGCTCCCTTATCCCTAAGAGGGAAGGTAAAATCAGACCAGGGAATGATATTTTCCATTTACTGCAAAAATAAAATCCCTTTTCTGTCTTTCATAGTGTGGCAACTTTCTCTAGTCCTGGCTGCTGATTGGGTAAGTGCACATTGCTGCAATGATCCGAAAGGTTTGTGGGACATAAATCAGTTTATCAGGCCCTGATTCCAGGACCTTATGGCCTTATGGCCTTACTCTCTCTTGTCTATTCAGAATTTTTATATATTATTTCATTTTGATTTTTTTCTTTTCTTCTATTTTTTTAATGTTTTTTACTTCCCTTTTATAATTGATTCACATATCTCATAACTGAGCCATGTATCCCTGAGTGATCCATGTGTTGGGCCACACCCACCTCAGGGGAGAGTGTATAATTGTCATAAAATTCTAGTTTTATAATTTTTTTTCTTGTTTGAGAGTAATTTTAGAATAAGAAACTTGTTACCTCCCTGAATTAAGAAAGTGAACTGTTTAGAAAAGGCACCATGGAGATGCCTCCAGGAACCTCACACTGAACCAAAAGATCCAGAATGAGCTTTGGGATGTAGTGAATTTGAATTATGGGGGTTTGAACACATTTATTTTGAAGGCACACTCTTATACCAAAAGGGACTGCCCCTAATTGGTTTTTTTGTTAATCCACCTAATCCTTGGTCCCAAAATCTGGGATCTTTGGGTTTATCATAGACTGTCTTGCTTGGGTAACTTACCCCAAGTCTATTCCACTGATCCTCCCTTCTGTCTCTTAGTACCATATTGTTTTGATGACCACTGCTTTATAGTATATTTTTAGATCTGGTACAGCTAGGCCAACTTCCTTCACATTTTTTTTTCATTTTTTCCCTTGATATACTTGATCTTTTGTTTTTCCAAATAAACAATAACAAAGACCTGATCTGCAAAATCAAGGAGAAGGTTCCAAAGGGAATTCCAAGGAGGAGAAGGCAGTTGAAGCTGGAGGGGGAGGAACTGATTCTCTGACTCTGGGAGTTGAAGCTGACAAGGGGAGAAACTGAGACTTCTGACTGTGTCTCTCTCTCTGGGGGTAGACTGACCAAGAAAGGAGACTTTGGCTCTCAATTTTTTTCTGATCAAAGGAGACAAGGCTGGCTGTAGGGAGAAGAAGCTGAGAATTAATATAATTAACTTCTGTCCCTGGAAGAAGGACCCTTGAGGGGGGCTTCTGAAATTAGGCTGAGAGAACTTGGTGGCTTTGTGAAGAAGAAAGAAGATTTTAACTGTTATCTTCCATCTCTCTAACTGTCCCTCTGTCACAGTTTTGACTGGACTGCTTTCCCAAACCCTCAAATACTCCCTCATCCCTCTTCCCTCAGTTTCCCATCCTATTCCCAATAAACAATAAATAAAATCATGTAAACATTGAAAAATATTTAAAAAATTAAATAATAGAATGAATAAAAACTAAGGATATTGTAGCTCATAGAGGTGAGGAACTTACTTTAAATCACCCAAGTAATAAATGACATAGCTGGGATTTGAACACAAGTCTGATACTAAATCATGCAGTTTTAAAACTACCTCATGCAAGCTTTTTTAACATAGAATTTTCCACTTCTAAGTGTTGTGTTAATAAATTGTGGGCATGCCCTTCAATTGGGGAATGGCTGAACAAATTGTGGTATCTGTTGGTGATGGAATACTATTGTGCTAAAAGGAATAATAAAGTGGAGGAATTCCATGGAGACTGGAACAACCTCCAGGAAGTGATGCAGAGTGAGAGGAGCAGAACCAGGAGAACAATGTACACAGAGACTGATACACTGTGGTAGAATCGAAGGTGATGGACTTCTCCATTAGTGTCAATGCAATGTCTCTGAACAATCTGCAGGGATCTAAAAAACACTATCCACAAGCAGAGGATAAACTGTGGGAGTAAAAACACCGAGGAAAAGCAACTGCTTGACTACAGCGGTGCAGGGGACATGACTGAGGAGAGACTCTGAATGAACACTCTAATGCAAATTCCAACAGGGAAATGGGTTCGAATCAAGAACACATGTGATACCCAGTGGAATCACGTGTCGGCTATGGGAGGGGTGGCGGGAGGGGAGCAAAAGAAAATGATTTTTGTTTCCAATGAATAATGTTTGGAAATGACCAAATAAAATAATGTTTAAAAAAAAGCAACAACAAAAAGTTCTACAGTGACAGTGCACACAAAGTATCTACAAACAGCTGCTGGTGTTTTAAACATGAGCTTATCATATATGGATCACACTAACTTGCTAAATGGACAACCAAACCCATATTAATCTTCAGTGTTACTGTCAAGGACACTACTGAACATAAGGAAGTTGCAGCTAAGAACACCACGTAAATGAGTTGGGTTCATTGTTCATTGAACAGCATTAAGAAAAATTTTATGGGTTACTCAGTCAAATTCAATAACTTGTCAAGTCCCTCCAAATGAGTTAAATCAACATATACTTTAAGCACAGTGGGATCTTTTATTCTGTGAGCCTTTTAGTCAACTGCATGAGAATAAAGATGGAGTCTGCTATAGGATTAAGAGAAAAAACAGTTCTAAAATTCAGACTTTGACCGTATTCTGATGAGTCTTCTCTCCCTGAATTCATCAGTAAATGTCAATGCAACTAGGTATTTATATATTATGCCTATCCCTCCAGTCACTAATCCTGATAAATAGCTTCAAATATGTACACTAAGTGGGTGCTTTAGTTAAAAACACAAAACACTGCTGCTCATATTGATTCCTGAATTGTGGTATAATTCTCTTTCCCAGGCATCAGTGAAACTGAAAATTAAATTTCTGGGAACAATAAAAAAATAAATAAATTTTGGGGACCCAACAGACCCCCACTGGTTGACAGTCACAGTTTGGGGGCTGGGAACTGCAAGGCAACCCCCCCCCCAGAGAACAAAGCCCCTTGCTAACTCCCTTCTGTGACTTCTCTCTCTCCAACTTTCCCTACTAATGGACTTGTTATGATTATTATTCCCTCCCTAATACAGGAGAAATAATATGAGAGCAAATACTTCTATTTCTAAGCATGTACCATATTGTTTTGATGATCACTGCTTTATATATATAGTTTCAGATCTGGTAAGTCTAGGCCTCCAACCTTTACTTTTTTTTTATCAGTTTCCCTGATATTTTCAATATTTTGTTCTTCCATATGAACTTTGTAATATTTTTTTTCTAATTCTATAAAATTCTTTTTTGGTAGTTTCATAAGTATAGCATGGGACTGGGATTCCTGCATGTTGGTGGTCATTTCTTTATTAGCTTCTGAAATGCAGGGCTTTGCCTTGGTACTATCTTCCCTTCACTGTCAGAGGCCTGAGTGAGGGCAGGTAGATCTATGATGTTTTTTATGGTTCATAGTGTTTTGTTGTGAGGTCTTCTCCTCCTCCTCCTCCTTTTTGTCCTTTTCTTACTCTTTCTCCTACTACTACTGCTTCTTCTGCTTCCCATAATACTGCTGCTGTAGTATGGCTTGTATTTTCAAGGCAGGGTAGGTGTAGCATGCTGCACTGTATGTTTTGCCCTGAAGCTATCTTCCCAACCCCTCTTGTCTCCACTGTGGCCACCCTGCTGCTGCCTTTACTGCAAGGACCAAGCTCCATGCTGGAGCTGAGCTCGAGTCTCACTGCCAAGCACAAGTCAGCTTGTGCTTTTTCTTGTGGAGTTTCATTCCCTTATAGGGCAGGAATCACTTCTCACCACCTACTTTTCACACTGTGTCCAGTAGGAGAGCCCCTTGACTGGTATGGTTATGATTTCTGTTCTTTTGAGATGCTTTGTAAGAAGAAGATTCAGAGGGCCCATGCTACTACGCCGCCATCTTGGCTATCTATAATGTCCTTATATGTAAAATGATGAGGTTGGACTAGACCACCTCCAAGGATCATTCTAGCTTTAAATCTATGATTTTATAGGTAAATACATATGTGTGTATATAGATATTATCATTTATATGCACATACATAGGTGTAAATACATTTCTATTTATATGTATTAACACTAAAATGCTAAAGTCTGAATTTGCAAATCCATTTGACAAAAGGTTTATTTTTTAAAATCTTCCTTACTCTTTCATTATAAAAATTCCTTTGGAATGAATAGGATTAGTTGATTCTTTTGGCAAATTGTAGATAAAATCATTTTTTCCCTCATCACTCTTTGTTAAGTTTTGGTTTTTTAATGAATTCCTTGAAAGATTTTAACATGCATTTTGATTCCTTTCTAAAATCCAGTTCTCTTAGCTCCAGTGTCTTCAACTCCTTTTACTTCTGGACCCTCCATGTTGGCAATTATCATCTGAAATGACTGTTTTCAAAATGTTTCATTGTGACATTCCCTTCTCTAATCACAATTTTCTATCCTTCCATTACTTTTAAAACCTTTGTTTTGGGTGAGCCACAATTCCAGAGGAAACCTATTATTGGATAGGAATTGAATATTGCCTTTCTCAAAAACAAACAATACAAAAAAAAAAAACAACCTTAGTTTCTTTAGTTGGTGATCATCATCATCTTGAACTGTGGATTTCAATCAATCTTTGTCTTCTGGTCTGCCATTGATGTTTTACATTTCTCACTCACCATGTTGATACTAGAGTTAATCATGTAATAAGAGCTTGTTTTCTAACAACACAGCAATGCACATCCATTTCTCCTTCCACTATTTCTTTCTAGCTAATCCCTAATATTGAGTGAGGTAGACAATTTGCTTTCTCTTCTCCTAATATCTTCTGAACTTCTCAAGAAGAAATTATATAATTATTATGATTCTACTCAAAATCATCAAAGATCAAACAGGTCTTCCCTTCTATGTGAGAATCTTTATTTATCTCTAATTGCTATTCTATCACATTCCCCACAGAAATTATCCTTAAACATCATCTGTCCCCTGAAATCCTTGAATCTATCTTCATCTCTCATTTTGGCAGAGGATTTTTTTCTGATCCCCCAAACTCTAATGTCATTATCTCTCAGTTTGCCTTCCATAATAAAAACACACATACAGACATGCATACATATAATGTAACTCGTTATTTTCATGTTATTTCTCCCATTAAAATTTAAGTTCCCTGAGGGAAGGGGGTATTTCTTCCTTTTTGCATACTTGAAATGTAACAAATCTGACATAGTAAACCTTTAATTAATAGCTTGTTGCTTGATTGACATGTTGATATACTGGAAAAAAATTTAGGATTGAATGATATAACAATCCTTTTACAGTAAAAAAAAATGTCAGTATCAACTATATCTGAACTTAGTAATATTCCTGAGATATTTTCATAGTACTATAAATGTAACACTAATAAACATATTGTAACTGTATTCCATGAGGGCAACCACTATGCTTTTTAAAAATATTTTTTATCATCACAGTAATTTGGACCAACATGCAATGTTGGATACTCTAAGCCAGGATGAATATACATTCTTCTGTTCTCTCATTTCCCATTTGGTTACTACTCAGAGTACAGATCTATGCAATTTAGATATGCCATCTGACACAGTCATTTTGCCATTGCCTCTATTTCTTGAATCATTTTGTTTGGAGGACTCTTATGTTGTCAATCTCAATCTCTCAATATTTTTACAGGAGATAGGTTCCCTACCATAACATTTTCTTGGTTTAGATTAAGGATTTCATTGGTCTAGAGAACTAAAAAAAATCTATCTACCAAATGAAAATCATAAACTTCTCTGCAATTAATTAATTATCTTTTACTCCCCTGGGGCACTGAGAAGTTTGTATCTCACAGCCAATATTGGTGAGAGGTATGACTTGAACTTAACTATGAGGCCAACTCTTGATTAACTTTGTCATATTACCTTGATGTAATAATCCTCAACTCCACTTACACTACAAAAGTCAAGATTTTCCTCAACATTCGAGGGCATTATGAATACTTCAGAGATCTTCCTGGGGACAATTAATTATATGTTTGCCAAAGGTCAGTCCTTAACAAACCTTAATGAACCACAATATACTGGATTCTCACTAACTCTCTGGCTCACTAACCTTTTGGGTTACTTGTAATCTATTACCAAAAAAAAAAAGTGATCACAGTTAGATGGATCAGCAGATAAAGAGGCAGGGTAAAGATCAGAAGTCCTGGGTTCAAAAAAACCATGAACTTTCCAATCTACACTATTACCCAAATACTCAAATTCTGTTCCCACTGCATTCCACATGCATATTTTAATCCTGTGTAGTATGTTTGAAAATGGTTTGGGTTTAAAATTAAATCAAATCCCAGCTTTTCCATTTAATACCTTTGTAATGTCAGGCAACCTATTTATACTTTCTAATCCACAGACTCCTCATCTATAAAATAAGGAATTGCAAAAAGATGATCTTTGAAGTCCTTTCAACTTCAACTTTATTGTGAGCTCCAGAGGGGCAGGGACTATCTTTTACCTCATTTTGTATCCTGAGCACTTAGCACAGTGCCTGACATTAATGATTTTTAAATTATATCTCAACTATTTCTGAGTCATTTTCTTTCATTAGTAGACATTCCATCTCCTTAATGAGCATTCTCATGGATTGCACATTGTACATGAAATGTTCTTCATCTTTACCTTCTGGTTCCCCTAGATTTCTTCTAGTCCCAGATAAAAACCCATCTTCTCCAGGAAGCCTTTTACAATTCCCTTTAATCTAGTAACTATTCTCTGCTAATTACCAACTTAAGCTATATATATATATATATATATATATATATATATATATATATATATATATATATATATATATATATATATAGTCAACTTATATATAGCTGTTTGTATGTTGCCTCTGCCTTTAGAAAATTATCTTGAGAACAGGAACTACTTTTTTCCTTACTTTGTTTCCCCAGTATTTAGCATAATGCCTCATCCTCAGGAAATAAATATTTAATGACTGATTGACTGAGAGTAGGGGTCCTATATTCCCATCCATATTCCTATTTTAATCAAAGTGAACAAAAATTTTGTAAATATCCCTAAGAATGTGAAAGAAGATTGTGGACTTGCTTCAGGGATTCTTCCTTGCTTCTCTCTTGTTCAATATTTTTATCAATCACTTAGATGAAGACAAAAATGACATACTTATTTAACCTGAGAATGACAGAGGGCAGAAAGAGATAGTTAATTGATGGGAGGACGGAATCAGATATCCACAGGTGAGAAATGCAGTTAATTGACCCAATTACAAATTCTATTACTTAGGTTTACAAAAATGGAAGTGCAGGATAGAAAAGACATAGCTAACTAATCATTTCTTTGGACAAAAGACCTAGGGATTTGATGTACTGCAAATGAAATTTAAGTGACCAGTATGTTCTAGATGTCATGAAAATAATGCTATTTGAGACATCATTAATGGAATATCATGTTATAATATTTAGAATAAGAGATGTGATCATTTCACTTTAGTATCTTCTTGTCTGGAGTATTAGATTCCATTATGTTCAATACACTTTATAGAAATCATTTAGGACTTGGAATATGTGCAGATCACTAGAACAGTAAGGACTTCTAGGTATGGTAAAGAAGAAACAGTTGAAAGTCTACATAATAGAAGATTTAGGGAGAGGACATGGTTATCATAGATGTAAGATTTTCATTTCAAAGATTGATTATAGTTATTATATAGCTTCTATTATTGTATAATTATATTATCTAATATATAAAGTATATTATCTATCATATATGGATAAATAATAAGAGGTTAGACTCATTTTTATTCATAAAAGAAAAAAATTAAATAAGTAAAGCTGTCTAAAACTGTCACCCTTATTGAGTAGTGAATTCCTCATCATTGGATGTATTCAAGGAAGGGTCAGATGACTATTTGCTGTTGTAGAAATGATTTCTGTCTCAGTTAAGGATTTATATTTAAATGATCTCTGTGATTCTTATTAACTTTAAGATTCTCTACTTCTATATGTTAGGTGTTCATTTCCCTCTATGGAATAACAGAAACATGTAGTTTATTCATTCATACAGTCATTCAGCAAGCATTCATTAAGCTTTGGCTATAGTTCATGCATTCTACTGATTCATGGGGATATAATGACAAAGACAAAATTTTTCAACTATACCATTCTGCCTCCAATCTAATCCCTAATGGTTTAATGGTGTCTGATGAAAATGTAGTTTTCTGGTTTTAGATTGTTTCCTGGCCCTTGCTGGGTATGGAGATTCAGGTGGAAGTTGTTCCCTATTATCAGTTTCTGGTATCCATCTCTTCAGAGGTAACTGCAAAGCATCTTGGTTCTTTGCTAGGGTACAATGGGGCTAGAAAACCTTCTTCTAAGGGTTTTCTGACAGGGAAGTTTGACAGTTGTTTAGTCACAGCTTCCAAAAATCCAAACAGGACAAGCCAGAGTAAAAGTAATTTTTTTTTCTTTTGAGTCTTGTTTCTGGGTCAGAGATTGTTTTCCTAAACAATTGCCTAATTTGGGATTAGTTATTGCCAAGATCCTTTCTTGTTTCATGTGGAAATGAATTTGAGCCAAAACAAAATATAGGGGATCCCAAGAGTCTTAGCTGAGATTTAAATATTTAAACAAAAAATCACTAAGATTTTGAGGACAATCTACATAGACAAAAGAGGCTCGTATGTGTCAGCAGAAAAACACTGTATTTTGTCCAGTCAAAAAATATTCTCTCCCCTTACATTTTTAGCACAGCAAATAATTACAAGGTCCAGCAAAGTCTATGGGATATTCCTAAATATCTATAAATATTCATTAGAAACAACATGAAGTAACAAATGACATCCATCTACATAATACAACATTCCCACAAATGCATAATACATGACATTCGCAGTAAAAGTGCATACAGGTAGCTTTGTGCAGTAAATGAAAAAAAAAAACATCATATAATAAAAGCATATGACAACATTTTTAAGGATATAAATCTCAACACAATACAAGCACATAGAGGATCACATAAGTGAGTTTCATTCAGTAGCAGGTCACATGAAGAAAAAGAGAGCATGCAAATATAACGTTAGCATATGATTAACATTGTATACTAGCACATATAATGATTATTTTTTAACATTACAGTAAATTCAAATTATATACTAAGTACATAAGACATGTGCAACCTGTAACATGTAGTGTGAGTACACATAAAGTACAGATTACATTCTCAATAACAATTGCAATTTGGCTACATGAGACTTTATTTCTTCCATTTCTCCTAAAGTATCAGACATGAACTTGGTGGAATGGCCCAAGAAAAGGAAGTATCCTTATCCTGACTAGTTTTGGGTCCTAAGGATTTCAGTTTGTGATGACTGAAATTACCATTATTTCCCAGGCTACATTGTTATTTATTTCTTTTTCTTATTTTTCTTTTTTTTGTTTCTTAAATGTCTCCACAACTATAAAAACAGGTGGCGGCAATTTGGGGGTTCAATTTTCCTTCTCTGCTTAAATATATGATCCTTTTTAGGTTAGGATAGAGTCAATTGCAAAGATCAATAACCATTTTCTTCTTCATCTGAGTCTTCATGTTCTAATCTATGATCTACCTTTGATAGCCTCTCTTTATCACTAGTGAGTCGACTCTTTTTCTCCAACACATTCTTGGTTAACTCCCATCAATACTTTTGTCTTACTTATCAGTTAGGAGAGTATTAAGAGGAAAAAGTTCCCCAAGATACAGCTACATTGTGGTGATGATGGTGCTTTCAGGGCCACATTTATTGTGTAGGTGTATCTTGTAATCTAAAAAGTTGCTCAACAAGTTGATATGGATCATTTTGTGTTGCTCTACTCTATTATTTAATCCTTATATTATATATTGATATTTTTTAGCAAAATTCTATTACCTTATTTTTTTACAATGAACTTGATTATAAAATTGTACTCTTTATCACGAGCTTTTTTGTGAACTAAGCTAATAACTACATGATGGGTCTCTTTTATCTTACCTCAGTCACTGATTGTTGAACATCTTTTTCTTCAAGGGATTTAAACTTTAAGATATAGGTAGAGAAGTAGTAGAGGAGAAGTTTGTGTCTTACATGTTAGAAGGGTCATAAGAGATTGCTTATTTCTGTTCCTTATTTGAAACATGAAAAACTTCTACAGATCTCTAACATCCAACCAAACTCCAAAAATGAGAATCATGATATAACTAAAGCTTTAGGAAATTTAAGTTCATAGCTCAAGTTTGGAAGAGGGGAATATGCTAAAAAGGAGATTCTATGGCTGTTACACTATAATTGCTTTTAGTTGTCTTTGTTTTCTTATTCTTTAGAGACACATAAATTATGAACTAGAATCCCATTTTGTTTTGTTTTTTCCCCCTCCGATTCTTTTCCCCCCTTCTCAGGTAACCATATCAAGGGGTGGGGAATTGCAAATAAGAGTACAGAATCATATTTAAACCAAATTTTACTATGATAAATAACTGGTGAATTCTGTCATATTTTTCCACATTTTTTTGCCATATGGTCATAACATTGTCTAAGATGCAAGCTTTCCTTTAAATATTGAAAATTTATAAAATAGAACCAAAAATTTCAATTAAAACTTTGAGTTAGTTCCTTAAAGGTAGGCAATATCCTTTCATCTAAAAAAAAATCTCAGCCAATTTTCAGAAGAAGAAATCAAACCTCTTTTAGTCATATAAAAATGCTCTAAATAACGATTGAATACAGAAATGCAAATTAAAACCACTTTGAAGTATTGCCTTGTACTATTGTAATGGTAAAGGAAAATAACAAATTTTGGAGGTGATGTGGAAAAATAGGGACACTAATGTACTTTTGGTGGAGTTATGAACTATCCCAATCATTCTGAGGGATAAATTAGAAATGTAGCCAATGGTCTATAAAACTGTGCATATCCTTGATCCAATAATACCAATACTAGATTGCTACCTGTAATGAGGAAAAGGAAAGAAAAGCTTTGCAAACAGAAAGCAGATGCAAGAGTTTGCAAAGAGGACTTGCCTCACACCATGGAACTATAAGGACCTTATTCTAGAGTCGGGGGGGGGGGGAGATATAAGAGAGACACTGAGAGAGTTGGGGGCTATTGGTTCCTGTCCTTGGGGGACCTTGGAGTGGTAAATCCCTATGGCTTGGTCCTGTCTGAGCAGAGTGGGAGCTTCCCCTTCCTGGTCCTGTGGAGCCAAAAGTTCCTATCCTGGTATCTTAGTGTGAGATCCTATCAATTCTGAATCCAAATTTATCATCGACCTGAGCTCCTGTGTCCTGAGTGTGTTTCCTGATGATGTCTGTGAAGAGAACTGCCAGCCACCCAGTAAAACCTGTCTGTGGGAGAGGCCTGAAGCCACCTTGGATCTAGGCTTAGGAGGTCTGAACTCACGAAGAGTTCAAAGCTATCATTTTAATGAACTATAAACTTGTCCAAACAATATTTTGGAGGACTAGTTAGGTCATATAGTTATATAGTAGGTTTTATAGACAAAGAGTACAGAAATAGACAGTCGGAAGACTTTGAACTTAGAAAAGGTGGGAGGAGTATCCAGATTTCATAGCATAGGGATGACTTTGTTCCTAGTCCTCCCATCCTCCTTCATTTTAATAATAATAATCCCTATTTTTGATGTTTTAAGCCTATTGTCTAAGAGTCAGCATTGGCCTACCCTCTACTTTGATACATCACTTATACAACCCTTATCATCAATATTACCCACCTATTTCATATCCTAAAAGAATCAAAGAAAAAGACTTACGCATACAAAAATATTAGAAACAGAAGGGATTTCCACCTATTGGCAAATGCCTTAACAAATTGTAATATACAATTGTCATGGAAAGCTACTGTGCAGTAAGAAATGGTAAGGGGAATGGTTTCAGAAAAACCTGGGAAACCCTATGTATATTGATGTAGAAAGATGTAAGTGGAGCTAGGTCACTGTACAGAGTAACAGCAATATTATCATTTACTATGAAACATTTATCTACTCTGACCAATATGACAATCCAAGACAAACCTAAAGGTCTCATGATAAGAATGTTATCTACCTCCAAACAAATAAGCCATAAACTCTGAATATGAATTGAAGCATATTTCTTATTTATTTTTCTTGGTTTTTTTTGCAATATGCCTAGTATAGAAATATGTTTTGTGTAATTTCATATGAGCAATTGATATCATATTGCTTGACTTCTCAATGGGTGGGAAAGGGGCTGGAGGAAAGAAAAGTTGGAATTTATTATTGTAAAAGAATCTTAAAAATAAATAATAACTTGACAAATTATATATGATAGGAAAAGTAGATAAAATGTTAATAGACCAGATCAAACTTAACAATTTTAAAAATCTGTCAGCATGAAATATAAAGATTATGGTTATTTTACCTGTCCTTGCAGTTGAAATGATTGTGTTTTTTTGGGGGGGGATACTGTAAAAAGTCATCTGAAAATACTTCTGAGAGACACAATGTTCACTTGTTGAAAATATAAGACAGTTAGGAGGGAAACAGTCACATGCTTCCATGAAGCTTTTTATTAGTAATTAAAACATAGGCTGAAGTCAGGTATAGCAGGCCAAAATATTTAATCAATATACACTGATAAATAGAAGAATCTCTTCATCCAGTATTAGCATTTGACCATATGTTTATGTGGAATTTCTCATGGAAAGTATAAGATTTTCCTTTATGGAAGTTAATCATTCTATAGAAGTAAACCCATTAAACAAAAATTGATTGAAGGTCAGCTACAATATGAGCAAGATACTTAACTAGATGTTGATGGACAGAAGCAAAATCAAAACATATCTCTTGCTTTCATTGTGAAAAAAGACATATGCACAAATATCTACTATAAGATAGAAAATTAGAGGGCAGAAATATTAAAGTGTGACAGGGAAGTCTTTTTTCTCTTTGTCTATTTTGAGTTAACACTTTGTTCGTCATCAAGAGGATTCACAAGTCACTTGAAGAAGTAAGAGGATTCACAAGTCACTTAAAGAGTTCAGACTCAGAAACTGAATCAATCAGGAAATTGTGAATCCTTTTGATAAGAGTTTATACCTTCAGAGGATGAAAGGTATGAATCCCACAGACATTGCCCTCCTGGGCAATGCTAGGCAATTTGGAAGCTGTGATTGTCCCATGTGAAGAGTGGAAAAGACAAGAAGTTCCTATAAAAGCCCTGAACTTTTTCAGCTGGAGAGAGTCTTCTACAGTCTTCTGAAGATATTCTTTGGTAGGTCATCTTCAGTAGTAGTCTTTGACTTGTGACCTGCCTCTTGAAGGTAACTTGGAACTTGAACTGCCTCTTGGATGAGTGAGTAGCTAGTCTTCCTTTCCTGGTGTCTGGAGAGAGATTAGTTTTGGAGAAGCCTTCCCTTCTTGGAGGAGTCCAGATGGGTAGAACTCCAGGTCCTTTGGTCAAGGGTTAACAAACTCTGCAGGGCTGAGTGGAGCATTGGAGCAATGTTTAGTGTGATAGGGTAAACATTTTCTCTACCCTCTTTTTGTATTTCTCTACTTTCACTCTTTCCACCCTTTCGTAAATAAAAACTATTAAAAGTCATTTTGACTTGAACTATAATATTTTTGAGTTGGCAACCACCATATTATTTTAGAATTCTCACATATTTAGTCAAACCCCTAAATTTAATTCCTTACAAAGACTTAATGATTCCAGAAGAGTATGGGCTTGGGATTGTGTAAGAAAGAAAGTATCTGGGATGGCTTCATATGATTTAGATAGTAAGATCAAGTTATAGCCCCCTTTTTAAGCTAAAAACTTGAGATGAAAGCCTAAGCTTCTCTCAGTTTGAGAACGTCAATGTATTTATTTAATTTTGTAATGATTTTATAGGATTTAACCTAACCTCTACATTGTGCTCTCTTGGATACTCATTGATGGTGTGACGTTAGTCAGGTGCCTTCCGTTTCCTGAATTTTGGACCTTTCAAATGGGATTTGTAATGTTATTGTAATATTGATCTTGTTTGGGGTTTTGGATATTGATGGCCAGTTGATACTGATCAGGTACAATAGATAGGCTATAGTTGTCAAGGTAACTTATTTGAAGGTGATGGATGAAATGCTGGACACAGCTAAATCCAACTCTAATTATTATGAGGAGAGGAAGGGACAGGATAAAGGAGGAAGGAGTAAACAGGAAATCTCTTATCATAATTCTAATATTTCTAAATATACCTCCCCCCCAATCTAAATCCTCATGGATTTGCTTCTTGTTCACCAAGGTGAACCTCTTTAAACTATTCTCAACTACCTAAAACTCAATTTCTATCTAACTAAACTTATTCTAATAGATGAACTTCAATTCATAGTAACCTCCTTAAAATGATCAATGAAAATTAACAAGTTGTTTGAATCTACCTGCCAGATATCTCTATACTGTCTGACTCTCATCAGAGTCAGAAACTAACTCTGTTCCAGTGAGAGGGAACAGAGCCCTCTACTGGCAGCTGTTTCTCACTTTGGGAGAAAAACTCTCACTCCAACCAACTCTTCTCAGCTTCTCTGATGTCAGTCCCACTTCTCAAAGTAATCTTTCTCAAATCACTCACAGATATTCTCAGAGAACATCTCCAGCAACCTGCTCAAGAGAGTAAGTTCAAGAGACATGTCCAGAATTCTCAACTGCCTTTTCTTCCTGGCTTTATTGTCTCTCCTTAAAGAGCCCTCAGTCCTATTTAGAAGGCTACCACCTTAAAGAGCTCACAGCACAATCTATCTCATAGAAAACAGTATTCAAATTACAACTCTGTCCCTGTCCTAACACTTCTGCTCAGAATAAACTAATTTAAAATCCTTATAATCAACAGTATACATACCTACACATATGCATACATAGTTATAGATGTACGTATGTTTGAAAGGGTATATACATATGTATACTTGTGTTTGTGTGTGGATTTATGTCTATATGCCTTAGCAGTGTGTGGGAAATGAAATGTTTTGTGAATTGAGCAGTATTATGAATTTAGCATCCATAAGATGCTAATTTATTGGATGTTTTGATCTTTCAAGTTCTTATTACATCTTGCAGATACTGTCTGTGTCCTACAATTTATAAGAAGTATCAAGATTAAGAAATACATAGGGTATTGGACCTCAGAGAGGAAAATCTGTGCACATTTTTTTCTCAGATATTTATTGGCTATGTGGCTCAAGGAGACTTACTTTACTACTTATTTGAAAATGGGAATAATAGGAGTATCTACATCATGAGATTATTATGAGGATTAAATAATACATATTCATATAGAATTTTCTAACCTTAAAACTTTATCTTTTAAAACCTTTACCTTCTATCTTAGAATCAATACCATGCATTATTTTGAATGCAGAAAAGTAGTAATGGCTAGGCAATGGGGGTTAAGTGTCTTACCCAGGGTCACACAGCTAGGAAGTGCCTGAAGTCAGATGTGAGCCTAGGACCTACCTTCTCTAGGCCTGGCTTTCAATCCACTGAAATACCCAACTGCCCCTTAAAACCTTAAACATATGTTTAGCTATTATTAGTGCAAACAAATATCCTTCTCTAGCATTTTCTCAGTATCTGGTTAACTTTCAAAGAACCATATATAATATTCTTCTGAACAGAAAATGTTTTTAATTGATTATTCATGAGAAAACAAGGATGAACACTTCTGGGTAGGAGAGAAATGTGAAAGGTTCTACTCAAGCCAAGAACCCTTAAGAATCACCCTAATAAATGGGGGAAGTGGCAAATGAAGTTGAGATTTCATAAAACCAAAGATTAAACACTACTAAACTTTAACATTAATCTAAGATTGTTCAAAAAGATTGAAATTCTGGTCAGGAGCACTTCAAATTGATTGAAGTGAGATCTTAGTCCAAAAATAATTAAAGAACAATAGGAGTCAAAGCCAATGTCCAATATGTGATATCCCTAGGAAACAAAGAAGGGAGTGCTTTTAGGAGGGCTGAAGACAGTAAGATTTCAAATAGTCAATCATAACCTCACACAGATTCACCAAAGGGCAAAGCCAGTAGCTCATAGGTACAAGAAAAGCAGGAGTCAAGCAAACGTCTCAATGGAATATTAGGTACATCAGGGAGTAGACAAAGACAGAAGGTATGGAAGTAAGCTGATATGGATAAATTGATATGAGAAAAAAACAAGGACTGAATAAAACAATTACCTTGAGAGAAAAGGGAAGGGAGAGGTGGAATGAGGTGAAGCATATATATCACCTAAAGCAGCATGAAAAACTATTACAGTAGAGGCAAAGATGAGGGTAGTAATGGGGAATGCTTAAACATTACTCTCATCATAACTGACTCAGAGGGAATAACAACCATATTTATTATGATATAGAATCCTATCTCACCCTATAGAGAAGAAGGAGGTGAATAAGATAATGATGGTTAATAAGAGGGAAGGGGAAGTGGGGAGGTGATAAAAAACAGAGTGAAAGAGAAAAGGGCAGAATCAAAACAGGAAAATAAGATGGAAAGGAAAACACATTTGATAATGGTAACTGTGAATGGGAATGATAATAACTCACCCATAAAATAGAAGGAGACATCAGTTTGGATTAAAAACCAGAATTCTATTATATGTTATATATAAGAAACACATTTGAAGCAGGATGAAACACATAGTGTATAGGTAAGGTGCTAAAAGAGAATGTATTGTGCATCATCTGAAGTAAATAAAATAGGAGTAGCAATTATAATCTCAGTCAAAGCTAAAAAAATAGATATGATTACAAGAGATAAGGAAGGATATTACATTTTACTAAGAAGCACAATAACAATGAAGTAATATCAATCTTAAAAACATTCACCAAAGTGTATAGCCACTAAATTTTTTTAAAATTAATTTACTTAGTAAATTTAGAACATTATTCCTTGGTTACAATAATCACATTATTTCCCTCCCTCCCCTTCTCCCACCCTTTCTGCAGTCAATGTGAAATTTCATTGGGTATTACTTATGTCCTTGATTAGAACCTATTTCTATATTGTTGGTGTTTGAATTAGGATGTTCATTTAGAGACTTCATCCCCAGCCATATCCCCTTGACCATTTTTCAAGCAGTTGTTGTTCTTCTGTATTTCTACTCCCACAGTTTTTCCTCTGAATGTGGATAATGTTTTTTCACCTGGATACTTCAAAGTTGTTCAGAATCATTGCATTGCCACTGAGAAGTCCATTACATTTGATTGTACCACAGTGTATCAGTCTCTGTGTACAATGTTCTCCTGGTTCTGCTCTTTTCGCTTTACATCAATTCCTGGAGGTCATTCCAGTTCCCATGAAATTCCTCCACTTTATTATTTCTTTGAGAACAATAGTATTACATCACCAACATACACCAAAATTTATTCAGCCATTCCCCAATTGGAATGCATCCACTCATTTTCCAACTTTTTG
Organism: Monodelphis domestica; assembly: GCF_027887165.1. NCBI lineage: Eukaryota > Metazoa > Chordata > Mammalia > Didelphimorphia > Didelphidae > Monodelphis > Monodelphis domestica. The sequence goes on along the minus strand of NC_077229.1, from coordinate 516,995,437 downwards.
CCACCACAAAGAGTGCAGCTATGAATATTCTTGTGCAAGTCTTTTTCCTTCTTATCATTTTGGGGTACAAACCAAGCAGTGCTATGGATGGAACAAAGGTCAGACAGTCTTTTAGCACCCTTTGGGCATACTTCCAAATTGCCTTCCAGAATGGTTGGATTAATTCATAACTCTACCAGCAATGCATTAATGTCCCAACTTTGCCACATTCTCTCCAGTATTCATTACTTTCCATTGCTGTCAAGTTGGCCAATCTGCTAGGTGTGAGGTGATACCTCAGAGTTGTTTTGATTTGCATCTCTCTGACTATAAGAGATTTAGAACACTTTTTCATGTGCTTATTAAGTTTTGATTTCTTTAACTGAAAATTGCCTATTCATGTCCCTTGCCCATTTATCAAGTGGAGAATGCCTTGATTTTTTGTACAAGTGATTTAGCTCTTTATAAATTTGAGTAATAAGACCTTTGTCAGAGGTTTTTGTTATGAAAATTGTTTTCCAATTTGTTGCTTTCCTTCTAGTTTTGGATGCATTGGTTTTGTTTGTACAAAAACTTTAATTTGATGCAATCAAAATTATTTATTTTGCATCTTGTGATTTTTCTAAGTCTTATTTGGTTTTAAAGTGTTTTCCTTTCCCAAAGTTCTGATATATATATATATATATATATATATATATTTATATTATTCTGTGTTCACCCAATTTGCTTATAGTTTCCTTCATTATATTCAAGACATTCACCCGTTCTGAGTTTATTTTTGTGTAGGGTGAACGATGTTGATCCAAATCTAATCTATCCCATACTGTCTTCCAATTTTCCCAGCAGTTCTTATCAAATAGTGGGTTTTGGTCCCAAAAGCTGAGATCTTTTTGCTTGTCAGAGATTGTTTTGTTGAGGTCTCTTACCCCAAGTCTATTCCACTGAACATCCTTTCTGTCTCTTAGCCAGTACCAAAATGATTTGATGACCACTGCTTTATAGTATAGTTTGAGATCTGAGACTACAAGGCCTCCTTCCTTTGCATTTTTTTCCATGATTTCCCTGGTTATCCTTGATCTTTTGTTCTTCCAAATGAAATTTGTTATGTTTTTTTTCTAATTCAGTAAAAAAGTTATTTGGTAGTTCAATGGGTATGGCACTAAATAAGTAAATTAATTTGGGTAGGATTATCATTTTTATTATGTTAGGTGGTCATCCTACCGATGAGCAGTCAATGTTTTACCAATTGTTTACATCTAGTTTTGTTTGGAGAGGGTTTTATAGTTGTGTTCATATAGTTCCTGTGTTTCTCTCAGCAGATAGATTCCCATGTATTTTTTATATTGTCTAAGGTGATTTTAAATGGAATTTTTCTTTCTAATTCTTCCTGCTGAGATGTGTTAAAGATATATAGAAATGTTGATGACTTATGTGGGTTTATTTTGTATCCTGCAACTTTTCTAAAATTGTTGATTATTTTGACAAGCTTTTTGGTTGATTCTCTGGGGTTCTTTAAGTAGACCATCATATCATCTGCAAAGAGTGATAGCTTGGTCTCCTCATTGCCTATTTTAATACCTTCAATTAATTTTTCTTCTATAATTGCTACTGCTACTGTTTTTGGTACAATGTTAAATAATAGAGGTGATAATGGACAACTTTGTTTTACTCCTGATCTTATTGGGAAGGCTTCTAGTTTGTCCCCATTGCAGATGATGTTTCTTATTTTTAGGAAAGGCTCTTCTATTCCTATGCTCTCTAGTGTTTTCAGATGGAATGAGTGTTGTACTTAGTCAAAGGCTTTTTCTGCATCTATTGAGATAATCATATGATTTTTGTCGATTTGCTTGTTAATATGGTCAAATGTGTAGATGTTTTTTCCTTATATTGAACCATCCTTGCATTCCTGATATAAATCCTATCTGGTCATAGTGAATGACCCTTCTGATAACTTGCTGGAATCTTTTTGCTAGTATCCTATTTAAGATTTTTGCATCTATATCCATTAAGGAGATTGGTCTATAGTTTTCTCTCTGTTTTTTGACCTGCCTGGCTTTGGGATCTGTACCATGTTTGTGTCGTAAAATGAATTTAGTAGAACTCCTTCTTTGCTTATTCTGTCAAATAGTTTGTATAATATGGGGATTAGTTGTTCTTTGAATGTTTGATAGAATTCATTTGCGAATCCATCTGGAGCTAGGGATTTTTTCTTAGGTAGTTTTTTGAAGGCTTGTTCAATTTCTTTTTCTGATATGGGTTTGTTTAGGTAATCTATTTCTTCCTTGGTTTGTCTAGGCAATTTATATTTTTGTAAGTATTCATCCATATCACCTAGATTGCCATATTTGTTGCCATATAATTGGGCATAATAGTTTTTAATTATTGCCTTAATTTCCTCTTAATTAGAGGTGAGGTCTCCCTTTTCATCTTGGATACTGTCAATTTTGTTTTCTTCTTTCACTTTTTTAATTAGACTGACCAATACTTTGTCTATTTTATTTCTTTTTTCAAAGTACCACCTTCTAGTCTTATTTATTAAATCAATAGTTCTTTGACTTTCAATTTTATTAATTTCTCCTTTGATTTTTAGGATATCTAATTTAGTCTTCATCTGAGGATTTTTAATTTATTCACTTTCTAGATTTTTAAATTGCATGCCCAGTTCATTGACCTCTGCCCTCTATAATTTGTTACTATATGAACTCAAGGGAATGAATTTCCCATAGATTTTGAAATGATTTCTCATCAATGTCATTTTCTTCAATGACGTTATTAGTTGTTTCTATGATTTCTTCTTTAACTAACCAATTTTGGAGAATCATATTGTTTAATTTCCAATTTATTTTTCATTTGCCTCTCCATGTATCCTTACTAATTATTATTTTCATTGCATTGTGGTCTGAAAGGTTGCATTTATTATTGATGTTCTTTTGCACTTGTTTGGAATGTTTTTATGCCATAATACATGGTCAATCTTTGTGAATGTACCGTGTGTTGCTGAAAAGAAGGTGTATTCCTTTTTGTCTCTATTTATTTTTCTCCACATATATACCTACTTTAATTTGTCTAAGATTTCATTCACCTCTCTTACCTCTTTGTTATTTAATTTTTCATTTGATTTATCTATTTCTGATAGAGGAAGGTTCAGTTCTCCCACTAGTATAGTTTTTCTTTCTATTTCATCCTTGAGCTCTACTAATTTCTCCTTTAGAAATTTGGATGCTATGCCATTTGGTGCATAGATGTTGAATACCCATATTTCCTCATTGTCTATACTGCCTTTTATCAGGATGTAATTACCATCCCTATCTCTTTTAACTAGATCTATTTTTACTTTGGCTTTTATCAGATATCATGATTGTGACTACTGTCTTCTTTTTATCAGTAGATGGCCAATAGATTAGGCTACATCCTTTTACTTTTACCCTATATGTGTCTACCTTCTACATGTGTATTTCTTGTAGATAGCATATGGTAATGTTTTGGATTCTATTCCACTCTGCTATTCACTTGCATTTTATGGGTGAGTTCATTCTATTCATATTCAGAGTTATGATTACCAACTGTGTATTTCCTAGTATTTTGATTTCTACTACTAGTCTTAACTTTTTTCTTTCAATATTTCCTTCTACACAAATGTTTTGTTTTTATTCATTCCCCCTAATTCCCATACTTATTTTACTTCCCTTCCTACCCCCTCTCTTCTTTTCCCCCCTTATATTCTTTACAGTCTTTTTAAACTACCCCCTACCCTCTCCCTCCCTTGTACTGCTTCCCTCCCCACCATTCCATTTGTTACCCTTCTAATTCCCTATAGGGAGCAAATCAATTCTCTGTCCCAATGGTTTGGATTGTTCTTCCCTCTTTGAGTCAATTTCAATGCATATCAGACTTGAGTATTTCCTATTTAAAACCTCTTTACACTTCCAGTGTATTGATGTGCTCCCCCCCGCCCTCCATGAGCTTCTTTGTGACATATAAATATACCCCCTCTTGTTTCTTTTCCCATTTCTTTTAGTATTAACTTCTTTTTTTAGCTCTAGTTGTACACACACACACACACACACACACACACACACACACACATATTTATGCACACATATATCTATATATATATTTATGTCTTGGCATTTCATCCTATACAATTTTTTACTATTCCCTCTAAGTGTAATCCTTCTAACAGCCTAGGTAATAATAACAATTTTTTAGAGTTATAAATGTCCTCTTTGGGTCTCAAAAAAAAAAAAGGTATTTTTGTTTGGTTTTTCATTTTCCCTCTTTTTAAATTATTTTTTGATGATTCTCTTGAGTTCTTTGCTTGGACATCAAATTTTCTGTTCAGGTTTGGTCTTTTCTTTACAAATGCTTGGAATTCTTCTATTTTGTTCATTGACCATACTTTCCCTTGTAAGAATATAGTCAGTTTTGCTGGGTAGTTGATTCTTGGTTGTAGACCTAGTTCCCTTTCTTTCTGGAATATCATATTCCATGCCTTTCAGTCCTTCAGTGTAAATGCAGCCAGATCCTGTGTTATCCTCACTGTGTTTCCATGGTACCTGAATGACTTCTTCTTAGCAGCTTGTAATATTTTTTCCTTGCTCTGATAGTTCTTGAATTTGGCTATTACTTTCCTGGGTGTTGTCAGTTGGGGATTAAGTACAGGAGGTGGTCTGTGGATTCTTTCAATCTCCACTTTTCCCTCTTGTCTAGAATATAGGGGTAGTTTTCTTTGATAATTTCCTGTAGGATAATGTCAACGATTTTTCTTTTGTCATGGTCTTCTGGTATAACTATGAATCTTAAGTTGTCTCTCCTGGAACGATTTTCTAAATCTTATGTTTTGTGAATGAGGTGCTTTATATTATCCTCAATTTTTTCATTCTTTTGATTTTGTTTTATAGTGTCCAGCTGCCTTATGAAGTTGCTTGTTTCTAGTTGTTGTATTCTGGTTCTTAAAGACTGGGTTTCATTCCTGGCTTTTTGGTCATCTTTCTCATTCTGGTCTGATTTTCTTTGGAGGTCATTTTTCATCTTCTTTGCCTCATTTTGAAGCTGGTTGATTTTGGCTTTCAAAACACTATTTTCTTATTTTTGTTCAAGTGCCTCTGTTTCCAGATTACTTATTTTAATTTTTAAGTCGTATTCCCAGTTTTCTTCAGCCTCTCGTAATTGTGTTTTGAATTGTAATTTGAGTTATTCCTGAGCCTGTATCCAATTTGCTGGGGTTTCTGGTTTGTTTTTTGTTTTGTTGTTGTTGTTGTTGTTGTTGTTGTTGTTGTTGTTTGCTTAGTGTTGCCTCATCCTTCTCTATTCTGTCTGCTCTTTGTTCATTGCCTGTATAGAAGCTTTTGATTGTAATTTCTTTTTTCTTTTTTTGTTGTTTGCTCATATTTACCCCTTTTTTACTCTCTGCAGTTGGCTGAGATATTGCTCCTCTCATTTTTTTTTGTTTTTGTGGTTTTGGGCTTTTCTTTCCACCTTCACCCTGGGAACTTTTTAAGTAAATCTCTCCATACAGTCTGTGGGGGAGGGGTGTTGGAGCTTGATCTTCCCTGCCCTCTGAAAGCTTTGATGAGATTACATCCAGCTGGGTTGCTGTATGTGCCCTAAGACCAAAACCTCAGGAGGGGGGGCTATATTGAGTATCTCCACTGCTGCAACTGCTGCCCACTCTGAGCTCTGCCTTTTTTCTCTAACTGCTCCCCCATTGCCTGTGTTTGATGCTCTGAGCCTGGCACAGCTTTGCCTGCAAGGTACTCCCTTCAGACCAGCACCTTTCCCTGCCCAGAGGTTCCAGCTGCCATTGGAGGCTTAGAGCTCTAGGTGCGGGAGGGTTCTTGGGACATTCCTTCTTCCTTCCCCTTAAACCAGAGTGTTCTCAATTTATGGCTTTTGGGAGGCATAACTTGTAAGTTGAGTCCAGCAGGAGGGTTCCTTGGCTCTGGCTTATTGTTAGGTTTGATTTTCAGTTCCCTAGGAACATTTGGGGGAGGAGGACTCAATTTCCCTCCTTCAGACCTAGATTAATCATTCCCAAAAATAAACAAGAAAGAAGTTAAGAAAGTGAATGAAATCTTAGAAAAGTTATAACTAATAGAACTCTGGAGAAATTTGTCCTTAATTAAAGATTTTTAGTGCCTTATTTTTGTTGCAAACTGTAAAAATAATAATCAATGATTTATTTATTATAAACTGATTAGAGACTCTCTGCTTGCTGTGCTTACAAAGTATACAGTTTATATCAGTGAATTGAAGCTTATAAATTAACTTTTCTTCAGTGCCAGGTGCAAGGACACTAAGGAGATTTGTTATAAAAAAATAAACTATTTATTAAGAATATAAGGATAAAAAAGGATTTCTAACTGCAAGGGATGTTTGCTCCACCCAAATAAAACTCCCTGGTTCCACAAGGAACCTCTTCTTTTTCCACAGGCTACAGTGATCCTTCCTGATCTGACTCACCCAGATTTTTCATTATACTACAATAAACTAAACACTATTATCCTTACATGAAGCATGTAATTCTTAACTTTGTCTACAAGTTAGAAAATAGCAAAGGCCAGCTGGCTGAACCTCAGCAAGAATCAAGTCTTCAGAGACTCAGAGTCCAAACCAAAGACCAGGTCTTTCTTTGTTCTTCTCTGTTTCTTCTCAGACATAAAAACAATTTATGAAACAGCAATAGACAGTCACAATGTTTCCCAAGTTGGAAAAGGAAAATCACTTAGCTCCCTCAGGTTTTTTCCCTCCTTCCTTCTACCTCAGACTGTGGGGAGAGAGAGAAAATATGTGACCTGCTCCCAGCACTCTGAGAGAATGTAGCTGCCAACTCTCCCAGAGTAACAGCCACTTAAAAAATGTTAGACTGTCAAAATTTGAAACTGAAACTGTTTCAGATCTGTTTCAAACTCTAATCCTTTCTCAAGCCAGCTTCTTCACTTCTTATCTCTAAATTAATATAACAAAACTTAATTCTAATATCATTCTTATAATTCCCAATTCATTTATCTGCACATTCTATTTTAATCATATAAGTATTTAGAGACATAAATTTCCCCTTAAGTACTGCTTTGTCTGTATGCCATAAGTTTTAATATGTTGTCTTCTCATTGTCATTCTCATTAATAAAATTATTGACTTTTCCCTATAATTTATTCTATGACCCACCCAATTTTTATTTAAATTATTTAGTTCTCAATTGATTTTTATTTCACTTTTTTATTATAATTTTATTGCATTGTGATCTAAAGAGGATGTGTTTACTATTCCTCCTTTTCTGCATTTGACTCTGTAGATTTTATGCCCTAATACATGGTCAATTTTTTTGTAGGATCCATATGCTGGTGAAAAGGTATAACTCTATTCTCATTCAAATCCGTCTATCTATCTATCTATCTATCTAACAGTTCTTTCTCTGGAAGAGGACATACAAAAATCATTCTTCAAATAATATTTCTGCAACTGTATATAATATTCACTTGGTTCTGCTCATTTTACTCTTCACAATTCATAATTTCATATAGGTCTTTTAATTTTTTTTACCCAAATTGACCTGTTTGTCATTTCTTATGGTGAAGTATTATTCCATCACAATCACTTGTATAGTATGTAGACAGAATCTGCTCCTCTTCCCCTCAACTCATCCCCACCTTGCTGCATGGCTGGATGTCACATGAATGCTCCAAAGAGAGGTCACAGATTAAAAGCCCTAAGAACAAGACCTAGAACTGAAGATTACAGGTCCCGGTTCAAGAGAAAGGATAATGGTGTGGGGTGAGACACATGCCCACTCTCTCAGTGAGACCATGGCTGAGAGCCAGATGGTGATCTGTTAGGTTAGATTAGGTTTTAATCTGCTTTCTATATCTTCAGTGATTATTAATAAAACTATATGGAAAAATAAGAAGTTATTGATATTAATTTAATTCTTACATTTTTGGCAACCACAATGGAAAAAGAATCCTTAATTTTCTTTTAAGAAAGACTTTGAGTAAAAAATAGGGAGTAGATACATTTTGCAAAGCCACGTTTCTCTCCTGCTGATTCTGGTACCCTATTGCTTGTTCCTTCTATGTGTTTGTTTGTTTTTTGTTTTTTTTTGTTTTTTTGCTGCCCCACCTGAGTGACCACCCACTTTTGTTTGTGTGACTTATCGTAGGGCTCCTTGCCAAAACAGATAATCTGTGGCCTCCCAAGCACTGTTGATCCCCCGAGGATCCTATGTGGAGGGTGAGATCTAAATACCCCTTTCCCTTGCTTGCTATGGCTTCCCAAGCCCAGTTTTGTTTGTTTTTTTTTTTATTGTTGTTCTTAAGAATAGTCATTCCCCAATTAATGGTCAGTCCTACAATTTCCAATTCTTTGCCACCACAGGGACAGCTCCTATAAATATTTTGAAATGCACAGGTTCTTTCTCTTTATTTCTGATCTCTGTGAGGAATAGACTAAATAATGGTAATAATATCATTATTATTTTTTTAATTAATTTCAGAGTGGAGTAAAGTTGTCAGAGTAACAGCATAGAAAGCTAAAGCCACTCTAAGAATCCTCACAAACCAACTTTTTTAAATAGCACTTTAAAACCAATACAAGAGTCACAGAACCAACAAAGAGGTGGATTGAACTAACTCCCACAGAAAACAACTTAATTTAGGCAGAAAGAAACTATTTCATTGGAGTGAGAGGGGAATTGGGAGTAAAATCATACACAGAATAGTGAATGCCACCTATCTCCCACATACTCCTCCAGATTCCAAACCTGAACCTCAGCCAAATTCAAGACCCCAGAACCCTGCCTAAATCAATAGCAAAGGATCCCATGCCAATCTCTAGAAGTTCCAAGCACTGGCATAAGCCTGCAGTGAGATCTCAAACTCTATGACAGAGCAGTCCATCATGTACCAGACTGGTAAAGCCCAGGGTGATTCTTGGAGCTTTTTCCCAAGCCAGCAGTAAAGATTCAAACTCCAGAACACCTGGAGCAAGCCAGTGTCTACCTGACTGATGTTAGCCTAAGGGGAGGCCCAGAGTCCTGCTCAAGCTTGCATTAAGGCCCCAAGGGCCAAAGTAAGTTAGCTCACAGTGCTGTAAGACCAATATGGCAGCAACAATCACTAGAGGAAATTGAATCAACAATGGGAGGTGGCTTCCAAAATTCCCAGGCCACAGACCATCAGACCACCTTGGAAAAACTGAAATTTGTAGAAAACCAGAACTAGAGCTGAGGGTAGCAGGAAAGGAAAAACAGAAAGTCAAGAGTACCCTTTCTGCCATAAGAACAGAGCCCACCTTTAAGATAAAAATAAGATGTTGGGGATAATGATTAAATGACAAAAAGTCATCTAAGCCTAGAAAAATTTTGTAGAGACAAAGAAAAACAAGGCAGAAACCCAGTAGGGAACAATGAGAGCAAAGCAATGACATGCAAAAGTTCAAAATAGTGGAAATTTGTCTCAGGCCTAGAAAAGCTCAAAAAAGGAACTTAAATAATAATAATAATAATAAAAAGAGGCAGAAGAAAAATGTAGAAACTAAATTAAAGTAATGCAAAAAAAAAACTTAAAAAGCAGAATTAGCCAAAAATGGAAAAGGAAGTTCAAAAGGTTATGGAATAAAACCATTCTTTAAAAATTAAAACTGCATTAATAGAAGCTAATGATAATGAGATAATTTTTTTAAAAATCAAATGAATGAAAAAATAGAAGAAACTATGAACTGCCTCATTGAAAAAAACCACTGACCTAGAAAATAGATCCAGGAGAGTCCATGTAATTAAAAAAATTGGACTACTAGAAAATTATGATTTAAAAAATGCTTTAAAAAACTGCCCTGATATTCTTGAACAAGAGAGTAAAATAGAAATTGAAAGTGTCAAATGATCACCTCCTCCAATGAATCCCCAACTATTATAGTCAAATGTAAGAGCTACAAGTTCAAGGAGAAAATAAAAGAAACAATTCAAATATCATGGGACCACAGTCTGGACTACACAGGATTTAGTAGCAACTACTTTAAATGATAATAAGGCTTTGAATATGATATTCTGAAAGACAATGCAATTTACAAACAAGAATTATTTACCCATCAAAATTACCTATTTTTTTATGAAGAATATTAGTCATTTAGTAACATAGAATATTTCCAAACATTTCTTATATAAAGACTGGACCTAAATAGAAAATTTGGTATCCAAATAAAATATTCTAGAAAAGCAAAAAAGGTAAATAAGAGAGAGAAAATTTAAGGGATTCAAATATGTTGAGCTGTTTATATTCCAAAGATATTTGTAAGTCAAGTTTTTTATCATTAGCAAAGCAATTAGGAGTATACATAGGCAGAGTGTAAAGGAATAAGCAGTTTAAGATGACATGACATGCAAAAAAGGGGGAAGTGGTAAAAAAAAGAAGATTGCATTCAGAGAAAAGGAAGAGGAAAGGTAAAATGGGAAAATCTATTAAAATGGAGAGGAGGATAAGGGTGTTGAAAGGCTTTGCTTAAAACTTACTTTCATCAGAATTGGCTCAGAGAGAATAAAAGCTACAATCACTGGAGTATAGAATCCTATCTTACCCTATAGAGAAGTAGGACAGAAATAACATGGGAGGATGCAGGAAGGTGAGCAATATAAAAAAGGGTTAATGGAGGGGCAAATAAAAGCAAAGTACTTGTGTGGAGGGAAAGAGTGAAAAGAAAAGTTCATAATCAAAAAGGGAAAATAAGAATGTAGGGAAATAAACAGATGGTAATCATAATTGTGAACATAAATGGGAGGAAATCACCCAGAAAGTGGATAGCAGGATTGGATTAAAAATCAGTACCTTACCATTATAAAAAAACATTGTTTATAAGAAACACAGAGCAAAGGTAAGTGGAGGGAGCAGAATATATTTGGTTTCAATTGAGGTAAAAAAAAATCAGAAGTGATCATGATATCAGACTAAGCTAAGGTAAAAATAGGTCTAATTAAAAGACGGAAGGAAGGGAAGTTACGTCTTGATAAAAGGTAGTACAATGAAGTAGTATCAATACTTAATATATGTGCACCAAAAGACATAGCCTCCAGTTTTTCATAGGAGAAGCTAGATAAGCTAAAGGAGGAAACTAACAGTATAACTATGCTCGTGGGGAACCTCAATTTTCTCCTCTCAGAACCAGATAAATATAACCAAAAATTAAACAGGAAAGAAGTAAAGGTAGTGCATGAAATTTTAGAAAAATTAGATTTAATAGATCTCTGGAGAAAATTGAATGTGAATAAAAAATAATATACCTTCTTTTCAGCAGCATTTGGTACATACACAAAGATTGACTATTTACTAGGGTATGAAAAATTCACAACCAAAGGACGAAAACAAAAACAATAAATGCAACCTTTTCAGATCATAATGCAATAAAATTATTATGAATAAGAATTCATATAAAGAAAATTAAAAATTAATTGTAAACTAATTAATGCTAAAAAGTGGTGGGTCCAATACAAATTATAGAAATAATCAATGATTTCATTAAAGATCATGAAAATGAGTAGATAACATATCAAAATGTATGTGATACAGCCAAAAGAGTGTAACTAAAAAAATTTTTGAAAAAATTAAAAATCCTCAATTAAAGACTAAAATGGAAATGCTAAAATTATAGGAAAAATTAATAAAATTCAATGAGACTGGAAGTTGATTTTAGGGGAAGTGGTAAATAAAATAAATAGAGCATTGGTTAATTTGATTTTAAAAAGGAAAGAAGAAAATAAAAATGCCAGTATCAAAAATGAAAGTGTGAATTTACCACCAATAAATAGGACATTACAGAAACCATTAAGAACTATTTGATGTAGAATGAAAAAAAAAAAGCAGAACTGGGAGTACATTATAAATAGTAAGAGTAATATTATGAAATGATCAGCTATGATAGACTTACCTACTCTTTAGTGATCCAGACAATTCTGAGGGACTTATGACAAAAAATGTTATCCATCTCCAGAGAAAGAACTTTTGGAGTCAGAAGGCAAATCAAAGCATATGGTTTTTCAATTTAGTTTACTTGCATTTTTATTTCAGATTTTGGGTTTTATATGATTATACTATAACAAAAATAAACAATAAATAAATGTTTTCCTTCATAATGCATGTATAATCCAGATCAAATTGCTCCCCATCTCTAGGATTGGGAAAAGAGGGGAGGGATCATAAAATTTAAGGGAACTTATATAGCAATTTGTTTTTACATGTAATTATTATAATAAAATATCTTTATAAAAATGAATGAAATAAAATTTTAAAAAGAGACATATTTGTAAAAAATTAATATTAATATTTTTATTTAACAAAAATCTACTTTTATTCCCTCCAATTAACCCTCTTATTTGAAAAGGAAGAAAAAATAAAATACTTGAAAAATTTGCATATTCAAACAAAAGAAATTGGCCCCACTGGTCACCTCCAAAAAACCATATTTCTCAATCTAAACAGTGAAACTGTCAAATTTCTGTCAGAGGGTATCAGATGTTTCATCATGAATCTTTGGGAAGAGACCTAGATATATTTACAATAGAATGTTATAAAAAATTATACACAAATAACACAAATATAATTTAAAAATTGTAAAATAAAAAAGAATGAACAAATAAAAATAAAATGTATTCTTTAAGACTAATATGATGTTGATAAATAAACCAAGGATTATTAAAGCAAAGAAGGAAAGTTTAAAATAAGTAAAAAGAGTAAAATATTTAATTAAATGTTAGTAGATATTACATATTTTAAATGTATATTATGTAAACATATGTGTATAAATATACATATCATCATGTTTTTTATATACACACACACATGCACACACAATGTCAAGGTTGAATTTTTGACAGAAGAAAATGTATAAATATAAAAATGTGAAAAAGTAAAAATCATAATTATATCAATAAACAGAAAATTTTTTGTCAAATTACAACTTTCATTTACATAAAAACAAAATCAAAACAAATATACTAAAAAGCTCCATAAGTAGTAGATCATTTATTGATTCATGAAATAGTCCTTAAACCACAAATAATTATCTTTTTGACATTTTATTCTAGATTTGCCTGAAAAAAAAATCTCCGTATATCCATGATCCTCTTCTAAAAGTTCCAGCTTTCCCCCAAGGGTTTCCAATTCACTCACTCCCAGGACAAGTAGCCTTTTCAAACATCAAATTCTCCCTTGCCTCATCCATGATAAAGCCCACATTTCCCATCATCCAACAGTAAAACTCCTTCCACTTATAAAATAAGACTTTCTTCCTCTCCATCTTGTTTTATTTTCAGTATTCCCCCCTCTACCTTGCCCACTCCTTTATACACTCTTCTCTAATATCTCTACAAGATTTCCTACTTCACCTCTATCTGTGTGTATATCTAGAAAGAGTTCTCTTTATTGGCTTTCTTGTTGCCACTCCTTTGCAGTTGTTCTTGTCCACTACGTTTATTTACTTTTCCTGCATTTCTGTTGTTTGAGGTACTCAAGAAGCAAATGTTCTCTTTGGTTCTTCATTTATTTCTAAAATGTTTTAAACTTTTCTTTATTATTGAACATCCATCTTCTGTCCTCCATTTGAAGGACAGATCACCTAGGTTGCAAAGAGAGCCCCATTGTTCTTGAAAATACATTACTCCATTCTGCTTTCCTTGTTCTAGTGGATGAGGAATAAGTTGTTCAGTACTATAATGTCCTTTCCTTCATACTTAGAGATCATTCTGCTGATGGATTTCCATACCTGTTCTTTTTGAATTGAATCATAAAATTCAACCACTATGAGCCTTAGGTTTTTCAGCCTTTCTTTTTTCTCATCAAGAACATTTATGAATTCTTTTATCTAGAATATTTTTTGTTCTTGTTCAGAATTTCTGGGCAATTTTTCCTATGATTTCCTTTATCATCATGTTTTATGTGTGTCATATTCTAGGAGACATATGATCCTTATGTTGATGCATCAGTATGATTTGACTGCATTACCATTTTTTCAACATTTTTCTTCTCTTAATATTTTGCTCCAATTAAATTTCTGATATCGTTCTCTTCTTCTAGATTATTATTCAACTCTTTATAAACTCAAGACACTATTCTTTCTTTGATGAAGTTTGCCAATTCATGGTCAAGTTGTTGTTTCACTGTCCTGCTTGCTATTTTTTGCTCTGAAGAACAGAAATTTCTCTCATTCTCATTTTTCTTCTGTATTACTCAGGAAGAGTGTGTTGTGATTTCATGTTCCCCTCAAATTTTGCTGAGGTCTCGATTATATTAAATTTTAAGTAATTTCTCTTCATTTTAAAGTATTTTTCAGAGATGCCTAAATTCATTTCCTATATCTGGAGGGCAAACTTTTTTATTACTTTTTTTCCCATTGATTTATCTGCTTATGTTCAAAGTCTTTGAGATTTATTCTTCCTGAAATCTTTGAAACTTTCAGACTCTGCCCTTTCCTATTTTACATTATACTAATTTCATTAATTTCTCCCCTTTGATTTTTGTTTCCCTCAGACTTGAAGCAAAGCATCACAGTCTTCTCCACTGGGCAATTAAGTTAGCCAATGTAAATTTCCATCCCCATGTCTTTTTCTTTGATGTACAATTTATATTTTGGAGTGGTTTAAGAAGTTATGGAGATGATTGAAATGTCTATTGTATTTTTTGCCCATATAACCCAGAAATTTATAGTATCTTGGGAAAATACTGGAAACCTTAATAAAATTAGAGATGAAGCAAATAAAATGCATCATCACAATTTTGATTTGATATAGTCCAAGAAATGGCTACAATAATAAGAGAATACATGATTATTAAAGGGGGGAGCAAAAACAAAACAAAATTTTCACTTTTGCATATATTATAATTTGCTTATGCTAGCTTAAAATTTACCAAAAATGAAATGATTTATAAATTTAGCAAAGTGACAGAACTGAAAATAAACCCAGGAAAATGCTCAGCATTTATGCATGTTACCAAAATATCCAGCACTGAGTTTATGCAAAATGTATAAAGTACCTATGTGACTATTTCATTAGAAACTCACAAGAATTGTATGAATATAAAATAAATTTGGGAGAAATAAAGGATAAACAGTTGGAGAGATATTGATTACTCATTTTATTGGGTGTTGCTAATATAATAAAGTTGTCAATACTATGTAAATTCATTTATATATATAGTACCATAGCAATCTAACTAAAAAAATTACTTTTTATGACTAAACAAAATAAAAATAAGGACAATAATAATAATAAAATTATCTGGAATAAAAGAGAACTAATGATAACAAGGAAAATACAGAAAAAATAGAATCAGATCCTCCTACTACTAGATCATAAATATCAGCACAAAGTAATAATTATTAATTATTTGGTATAATAATATTTGGTATTGGTTAAAAAATTGAAAATTTGGTTACTAATAGACATTAGTTAAATATGATCTAGAAAAAATGTGCCTAGTAGCATAATGCCCAATAAACACAAAGATGCTAGGGGAAAAGGCTTTATTATTTAACAAAATATTCTGGTAAAACTGGAAAATAGTATGACAGAAATTAACTCTAAAATAATCTCTCCCATTTGAGGAGATAGGAATGAGTTAGCTTATGTGTAGAAGAGCTGATGAAAAAAACAAAGAAGAAAAAAGATATATAAATATAACTGACTACAAATTTAAAAAAAACTTTGTAGAAGCAATGCATGTCATAATTAATTAGAAGCTACACAGTTAAGTGGGGGAAGGGCAGGTAGAGGAGAAGGAGGCAAGGGAAGGGAACCAGTGCAGTAATTTTTTTCTTATAATGGTCTAATAGTTCTGGACTTCTGATTGAAGGGCCTTAGTGATATGTAGCCTAGATCCATCAAATTCTTCTCCAACCATCTTCATATTTTCATAATTAACATTAACGCATGTTAATATGTCCCAGTTTTTACTTTCCACCAAATCTCCAAGCTCTTGACTCAGGTGCTAAAATTTGATAAACATTCATTATATATAACATGTCTATATAACTCATCATCTTTATGCCTTATTGCAACACATATACTTACTCCCTTTGCTTCCTAGCCTGTATTTAAGAACAATAATCAAATCAAATACCTGCCTAGTCCATATTCTATGTGGTATATTCCCCTAGTAGCATGTCAGATCCTTTAGTTCAGGATCTATCTTGCTCATTCATTTTTACATCTTTATGGTTTAACATCTTGCCTAGGACATAAAAAGAACTTATTTGTCAATACAAAAATGGTTCAGATACAATCAAATAGTTTTCTAAAGGAAAATATAAAATATTCACAATTATTTTTAATATCAATCATTAAGAAAAAAGACATAAATTAAAGAAACTCTCAGCTTCTACCTCATAACTATTATTTTGACAGATATAACAAAAGAAGAAATAACAAAAGATTTCAGTGGCTCTGGGAGAAAAGAAAAAATAATGTAATATTAAAGAAGTTGTATTTCTTACCATTCTGGAAATCAGTTGAGAACTAAACTCCAAGAGTCTCTAAACAGTGAGTGCTTATTGATCCAGGAATACCACAATTAGGCATATCTCTAAAGAAATCAAAGACTGAGCAAAAGCACTCACATGTTCACAGATATGTATAAAAGTACTTTTTGTTACAATTAGAAATAACAAGTGTCCATTGATTAAGGAATTCTTTATACAATTATTGGATATGCTTAGATAGATAGATAATAAAGTATCTTAACATATCCACATAATATATATATTTACTGGAATATAATTGAGTGAGAAAATAAGGAATATGTGAGATTCAAAATAGCAAAAATCCATTGCAGAATAGAAGTACTAAAAGGAAAATTTACACAAAGATTTCTCTAGTATAAATGAAAAGCCCTTTGCAAGGTCTAAGAAGTCAGATCAATGTAGTAAGCAATCATGACTTGAAGGAAGAAAGGAAAGAATAGATATTTATATGTGCCAGGCACTGAGCTGAGCATTTAAAAAAATATTATCCCATTTCATCCTCACCAAGAACCCTATGAGTACTTTCTCAGATTGCAATTTCATATGTAAAACATGTAGAAAATTTTGTCAAATTTATAATAATAGAAATAACTCCCCAAATGATAAATGGTCAAAAGATACATACAGGCAGTTTTTGGATGCCATTTAAAGACATGTGAAAAAAATGCCCTAAACCATTTCTATTTAGAGAAATCCATCACATCTATCAGCTAAAATGATAAAACAGCAAATGTTGTTGGGGATGTAAGAAAATGGGAACACTAATGAACAGTCAGTGAAACTGTCAACTGATCCAACCACTTTGGAAAGCAATCTAGAATTATATCCAGAAAGTTATTAAACTGTATACACTCTTATGCCCAGAAATAGAACTATTAGGTCTGTTTCCCAGGGAGATCATGGAAAAAAGAAAACAACCTATATTTCTAAAATATTTATAGCAGCTCTCTTTGGGGTGGCAAATATTTAAAATTAACACCTAAAAATTAAAAATATAAGTTGGGGAATGGTTGAACAAGTTGTAGCATTCTATATGATTATGATATAATTCTACTGTATCCTAAAATTGTTGAGCATTTGTATGTACATAAAAGACTCATACATTCTGGGAAGGGCTTTTACAAAGTAGAAGGAAGGGAGCTTTGTAGACAAAGCTTGAACTTCATTTTTTTTTTTGGAATTGGTTCAAAGAGGGAAGAATACATATATGTATATATGTGTATGTATACACATATGCGTCTGAAAATGTGAGTATATGTAGATATACACTTATACATATATAAAGTGCATATGTTTATATAGAGAGATAAATAAATCTATAAATATCTATAAATATGGACAGATACACACACTCATTCACATACACATATGTAACACAAACATGATTGTGTATAAAAATATGACTTGCCCAAAAGGGAAAATGTTAGAAGCAAAATGAACTTTTGAGGAGAAATAAAGAGAGAGCAAGATTAGGGTGGGGTAATGAGAGAGACAGAGAGAGAGACAGAGACACAAAGACAGAGATGGAGAGACAGAGAGAACAGAAGAAAGTAGGATGGTTGGAAATAGAAGCATAATAATATAGAAATGATAACTGTAACTTTGAAGAGGATGAACTCACCCATATAACAAAATCAGAGAGCAGAATGAATTAGTAACCAGAATCCAGAATATTTTGCCTAGAAAAGACACATTTGAAACTAAAAGACACCTACAGTTTAAATAAAAGGCAGGAGCAGAATCTAATATGCTTCAGCTGATGTTTAAAAAAAAGCAGAGATAGCAATCATAATCTCATACAAAGTAAAAGCAAAAGGAGACCTATTTAAAGGAGATAATAGTGAAAACTACATTTTGCTAAAAGGTACCAGAGACAATTATATAATATGAATTTTTCCCAGAAAATTTCTTTGAAAAGGACCTTATATCTCAAAAATATACTGATGATAGAATTGAGTAAAATTCATAAAAATAAGAGCCATTCCTCAATTGATAGTCAAAGGATATGAGCAGGCAGTATTCAGAAAAAGAAATCAAAGTTCTCTCTATTGATATGAAAAATGCTTTAAATTTATTTTGATTAGAGAAATGGAAATTAAAACATCTCTGAGGTACCACATCTTATCTATCAGAAGTGACATATGGTGGAGAGAATGAGGGAAAAATAGTTACCCTGATGAACTCATATTGTAATAATGAATTGGTCCAGTCATTCTGTAAAACAATTTTGAACTGACCAAACAAAAACCCCTGCATATCCTCTGACACAGCAATACTACTATGAGTCCGATATACCAAAGAGATCAAGGAAAAGAGAAAATAATGTTTTTGTACAGAAATATTTATAGTAACTCTGTTTCGGCAGGCAAAGAATCAGAAATCTAAGGGATGCTCATCAATTGAGTATTGGCTGCTCAAACTGTGGCATATGATCATAATGGAATATTATTGTGGTATAAAAATGACAAGACTGATGGTTTCAGAAAAAAATAGCAAGAACTATTGGAACTGATGCAACATGATTTGAGAGGAACCAGTTGATCATTGAGCATATTAACACCAAAGTTGTAATGATGGACTTGACTAGTTTGATCAAAACAAGGATTCAAGCCAATTCCAAAGGACTCATGATGAAAAAATACTGTCCACTTTCAGAGAAAGAATTGATGAACACTGAGTGTGAATTAAAATACATTTTCACCTCATTTTATTCATCTTGGTTTATTGAAGTATGGAATATTTGAAATTTTGAAATTTTGAAATAATGTATATAAATATTTTCCCTGATTTCAATTGATATCGTATTGCTAACCTTCTCAGTAGGTTTGAAAGAGTATAGGAAAGAGGCAGAGAATTTAGAATTCAAAATTTAAAAAGAAAAAAATAAATATTTTTAAAGAACAAAAATGTGGATGTTATGCCATTTGTTTTATATGTGTTTAGTATTGATATTAATTTGTTTTCTATGGTACATTTTAGCAAATATTTCTCTGATTATCTTTTAATTAGATCAATTTTTATATTTTCTTTGTCTGAGATCATTATTTCTATCTTTGCCTTTTTCTTTTACTTCAAGTGAAACATAATTGATTCTGTTTCAACCTCGTACCTTTACTTCATGTGCCTCTCTCTGCTCCAAGTGTGTTTCATATAAACAGCATATTGTCAAATTCTGATTTTTTATCCAATCTACTATCTATTTCCTTTTTATGGGTGAGTTCATCTCATTTACATTCAGAGATATGCTTACTAACTGTACATTTCTCTCCATCCTGTTTTCCCTTTCTTCTCTCCTTTCCCCCTTTTCCTCCCTCTAAAATGTTTTGCTTCTAACCACCATCTATCCCAATTCACCCGTCATTCTATCAATTCCAACTTCTATTTCCCCCTCTCTTCCTATTTCACTGTAGGGTAAGATAAATTTTTATATACAACTGAGTGTGTATGTTATTCCCTCTGAGCCAATTCCTATGAGATTAAGTTCAAATGTGTCCTGCCACCTACCCAAAGTCTGCTCTACTATAAAAACTCTGCTTTTGTGCTTAATTCATGTAAAAAAAATATGCCCCCATTCTAATTTTCCCTTCTTTATGCAACAAATGCATCTTTCTTTATCATTTCCTATATATTTTAGACCATCTCATCTTATCCAACTATGACCTGTTTCCTTTATGCTTCTTCTAATTGCCCAAATAATGATAAAGTTCTAGAGAGTTACATTTTTTTAGTCTTTGTTAAGTTTTAGATTAATTCTTTTCACTTTCTTATCTTCTTTTGAGTTTGAATCTTGATTTTCACAGTCACCATCATTTCCTTTTTAAAAATATTCTTAAGGCAGAACAGGAGTATGAGCTAGGCAATTGGAGTTAAGTGACTTGCCCAGGGTCACATAGATAGGAAATGTCTGAAGCAAGATTTAAACAAAAAACCTCTCATCTCTAGGACTGGTTCTCTATCCACTGAGCCATCTGGTGGCCCCAGTAATTTTTATGATTAGATTATTTGTTGTTTTCTCATTCCCTAGCCTACTTCTTGACTTTTGATTTTATGATATAATTTGAAGAACAGAATGATCATTGCTCTCCTCTCCTGTATTCTGGTCTGTGAATGATCACCTTCACTCTTCTCTTTACTGGAAGTGGGACCAGGGTGCTTGCTCCACTGTGGCCACAGCTACTTGTGTGTTAGTGTTCCTCTTCTTACTGAGACTGCTACCTGTAACTATTTGTGAATTTAAGAGGGACCTACATCCAGTGGCAATAAAAGGTCCTTATAATCATTCAATAGTTATATGACCCTGTAGCTACTGGAGCTTCCAATGAAGCCGTCTCCAACACCTACTCCTTTATTGCTCAAGGAGGTCTTTGAACATCACTTCAAGTCTTATTGAGACAAACTTTTCCTGCTACCCTCCTAAATTGTCTCAGATTGGAAATTGTTTTGATCTAACTATTTGTGGGCTCTGCTACTCTATAATTTAATTTGATTCATTATCTTAAATATATTTGGAAACAAATTTGAGAGAGCTGAGGTGAGTTTTTGCATTTACTTTGACTTCTTGGCTCTCCCTCCCCTCCCACCTTTTAAAGACTTTTTAAAAGTTTGCTTTGGGGGCCAATAAAATATTAGTCTTCTATGACCTTGACATTGAGCTTACCTTACTTCCTAATTTGATGTTTTCTAATCTAACTGAGAAAAAAGAGCCAAAGTCCAATAAAGAAAATGAAAATTCTCAAAAGAGAAAAATCTGGAGGCATAATGAATGCTTTCTGCTGTTACACGTCCTCAGAAAAATGATTCCAAAAGAGATGTCAAGGTCAAGGTATGTGAAGACTTTTGCACTGATCTCCTTTAGGCTTATTCTACCCTTAACTTGCAATTCCAATCTCTCTACAAAATTCTTTAACACCTGTAAGGAACATCTGTAGGGCGATTGGGGCACCTTTCAGAGTTCCAGCAGAAGGTGCAGGTGAAGTTTCAAGGAAGTCATTTCCTAAGCAGTAAAAAGTAATATAATTCTTATTTAATTAAAAAACATAGGATCAGCATCAAAGCTGTGTGATCTAGACTAAGGTTTACTTTGATTGCCATTTCCTCTGTTTTCAAACTGGTCATTCCAAATATCTACTTTTTGAAAAATTAAATGTCCACTCCTTTAGCTATTCCTTTTGATAGAAATTATAATCATTCCTATCCATATGTGACAGGCTGCCATAGCACTCAAATGGCATTTAGCTGCACAATGCAACATGCCTATAACTAGCTATGCAGAATGCTTCCCAGAGGTGATTATAATAATTAATAATAATTTGAACTCATATACAAAAATGACTATAATGTTCAAATGCCATGAGCCTTATTTCCATTCTTATTATAGCTCTCCACAGCTCTATTTTAATCTCTGTTCTTTAAAGGAGCTACAAGCATTGAGTCCCATTGGGCTCTGGCATCTAGGACCTCCATTTGCTTGCTATTTATCTGGTGTGCCTATTTCAGGGACCTCACACCAGAACAAGATGAATAAAATGGCCCAAGGTACTGTGCTGTGAGCCAATGGTTTTATGGGAGCTATAAACAATTCTTGCAAATAAATATGGCAGATAAATTCACATCAGGAAAATGCATTTGAGATAATTGATTTGAGAACTTGTGTACCCCAAGCCTGACGTTTCCATTCCCATCTTCATTTTGTTTTTAAGGAGACTTTCATTTCTTGACATGTTTATTATTTTGACACTGAGCCAGTTATCTAGATGCATTTTCACTCTCAGGCACCTAATCGGATGTAATAAATATTACAGTATTTTAAAAAATCACTTCTGCTTTTGCTTATAAAGCTACAATTTGAAAGGGAAGTGAATTTGCACATTGGATACTTCTCAGATGAGCACACATAAGCTGAAGATATGTCTAATCAGATTGTTACTTTAAAAGGTTTTAAATTATTCTTTTCATCATTGTGGGTAGTAGATACCTGCTTTGTTTTGACTCATTGAAATCTCCCCCAGAGACAACGAATAAGGTCTGTTGTTGTATATTTATTTAAATTTTCCTTGCTATGGCCAAAAGTACCTTAGTATTCCTTTTTCTTAACCAAGTGGCATGAGGGTCATCCTCATTTTTAAAATAAAATAAGCACTCAATGAGAGCTTAGCAGAGTGACAGATATAGAGTAAGCACTTAATAATAGCCTGTTGATTGACTGACTGTCTATTTTCTTCAGATCAGTTGTACTTAAATCACTGTGGTTATTCTGAAACCCTGTTTGCAGTCATCAGTCAAAATAGGCATGTGCCTATATATATTCAACCAATGGAGTATACTATGATCAAATCTGTGAACACAAAAGTATAAAGTCTTGATGTACTTCAGAATGTTGATGACAGAACTACTAGAACTTGAGGTTATAAGTTTCATACATATTAATATATAATTGTTATTATCTGTTCCTATACATCAGGAGGAATGATAATAATTATACGTAAATATAATTATTTATAATAACCATATAATATGATTATATATGTATATATGTACTGGTTTTCTCTTTCTACCTCTTCATTCTTAACATAATTATTTTCTATCCTTTCAACCTATCTCAAAATAGTTGACTGGGAATATTCCTTACATAATTTCAGAAGTATTCAGGATTTCTACTATTTAATGACATAAGGAGAAAGGAAAAAACTGGTCAGGGAAACTACATATGTGTTAAACTTTACAACAAAAAACCTTCAGAAATTTTGGCATTACTAATGGCATTTTTCAGTATTTCAAGTTTTTCATCATGATACTATGGAATCACAACATTTTCCCCCTTTGGCTTGAATATCCTTCATATCCACCATTTCTTTATCTGGAATTTGATAGCATGTATCATCAAATTCCTTGGAATTGTCTTATATCATTGTATTATTGACAATAGCTACTTCATTGAGAGCTGATCATCAAATAGAATAGGTATTATAATGTACCATGTTCTCTTGATTCTCTTCACTTCATTTTTATTCAGTTCATGTAAGCCTTTCCATTTTTTTTTTGCTAATAGCTTCCTATAAATATTTCTCATAGTACAATAATATTCCATTACCAGTATATACCACTTTTCAGGCATGCCCCAATTGATAGGGTATCTTTTCAATTTCCATTTTTTTTGCCACCACAGAAAAAGGTTACAAATAAATAAATTAGTTGAACATAAAATAGTATATGTATCATATCTGTGGGAAAGGAAGGAATTTAAGACCAAGCAAGAGATAGAGAATGTTGCAAAATATAAAATGAGTGACTTTCATTATATCAAACTAAAAAGGTTTTGTACAAACAAAACCAATGCAACCAAAATTAGTAAGAAAGCAACAAATTGGGATAACATTTTTAATATAAAACTCTCTGACCAAGGTTTAATTTCCCAAATATATAAGGAACTAAATCAGATTTATTTTAAAAAATCAATCCATTCCCCAATCAACAAATGGTCAAAGGCTATGAATAGGCAATTTTCACATGATGAAATCCAAACTATCAATAAGCACATGAAGTGTTCTAAATCCTTCCTGATTAGAGAAAGGCAAATTAAAATAATTCTGAGGTACCACCTTATACATAGCAGACTGGCAGCATAGGAAATTAATAAATATTGGAGAGGTTGTGGCAAAATTGGGACACTAATACATTGCTAATGGAGTTGTGAATTGATCCAACCATTCTGGAGGGCAATTTGAAACTATGTGCAAAGGGCTTTAAAAGAGTGCCTACCCTTTGACCCAGCCATACCACTACTGGGTTTGTACCCCAAAGAGATAATAAGGAAAATGATTTGTACAAAAATATTCATAGCCCTGCTCTTTGTAATAGCAAAGAAATGGAAAATTAGGGGGTGTCCATCAATTGGGGAATGACTGAGCAAATTGTGGTATCTGATGATGATGGAATATTATTGTGCTGAAAGAAATAAAGAAATGGAGGGATTCCATGTGAACTGCAAAGACTTCCAGGAATTGATGCCGAGTGAAAGGAGCAGAACCAGGAGAACATTGTACACAGAGACTGATACGTTATAGAATCAAATGTAATAGAATTTTCTACTAGCAGCAATGCAATGACCCAGGACAATCCAGAGGACCTAATGAGAAAGAACACTATCCATCTTCAGAGAAAGAATTGTGGGAATAGAAACACAGAAGAGAAACATATGATCAATCATATTTTGATAGGGATATGATTAGGAATTTGAAGTTAAAAAATCACTCTACTGCAAACATGAATAACAGAAATAGGTTTTGAACAATGATATGGGAATAACCCAGTGGAATTGCCTGTTATCTCTGGGAGGGGAAAGGGAAGAATAGGGGAAAATAATGAATCATGTAACCATGGAAAAATATTCTATATAAAAATTTAATTAAATCAAAAAGATAAAATTAAAAAAATAAAAGACTGCTATGAATATTTTTGTACATCTACACATTTTTCTTTTTAAAAAATCTATTTAGGCTACAGAACTAGTAGTGGCATTTCTAGATCAAAGGGAATGAGCAGTTTTGTAACCTTCTGGGCATAGTTCTAAATTGCTCTCCTGAATTAATAGACCAATTCACAACTCTCCCAAAAGTGCATTAATGTCTCAATTTTTTCACATCTCCACCATTTGTCACTTTCCTTTTCTGTCACTTTAGAAAATCTGATAATGTTTTAATTTACATTTTTCTAATCAATAGAAATTTAGAGCAGTGTTCATTTGAGTATAGTTTTATTTATCATAAATTTTACTTTTAATTAGATCTATTTTTTTCTCTTTGATTAAGATCATGATTGCTACTACTGCTTTTTTTTAAGCTTCACATGATGCATAATAGATTCTGCTCCATATGCTTACCATTATTCTGTGTATGTGTCTCTCAGCTTTAGGTCTGTTTCATGTAAATAGTAAGTTGTTGGATTTTAGTTTGTAATAGACTTTGCAATCAGCTTCCATTTTATTTATTTATTATAGTTTTATTTTATCTTTTTGTTGTTCATGCCATTCACATTCCTTCTTTCTCTCTCTTTTCACTCCATTCCACCTTTATGGTGTTTTGCTTCTGACCACTACTTTTCCTAGTCTACCTTCATTAATATCAGCTCACTTCTTCTCTTTCTCCTTCCCCTACTTCCCTGTAGGATAGGAGAGATTTCCCTCTTTGAGTCAATTCCAAGGAGAGAAAGGTTCAAGTTTGGCCCTCCATCCCCTATCTAATCCACTGTTAAGGATTTTCCAGTCACTCCTTTTCTTGGGTAAGATAATTTATCTGATTCTACCTCTCCCTTCTCCCTCTTACAGAGCATCTCTTTTCACTCACATTGATTTTATGTTTTAATAACCAAGTCATGGTCAACTCCCACCCATATATTCTATGTGTGTATATCTCTTCTAACTGCTCTAAAATGATTATATTCCTAGGAGTTTCATGTATCATCTACCCCTGAAGAAATATCAACAGTTTAGTTTTCTTGAATTCCTTCTGATTTCTCTTTTCTGTATATCTTTATATGCATTTATTGAATGTTGTATGTGAAAGTCAAGTTCTCTATTCAGTTCTAGTCTTTTTTATTTTGAATTCTTGAAAGTCCTTTGTTTCATTGAATATCCATTTTCCCCCTAAAGAATTATATTCAGTTTCACTGGGTGGATGATTCTTTGTTGTAATCATAGTTCCTTTGTCTTCCAGAAAATCACATTCTAAGCCCTTCAATTTTTTTTAAATATGAAAGCTACTAAATGATTATTTTTGTGGCTCCATTATCTTTGGATTGTTTTTGTCTACTTACAATTCAGTCATATATTTGGCTGGGGCACTGAGAATTGAAATGTCTCTCAGGGTTATATAGCCAAGACTTCAAAATGTGAGACTTGAACAAAGGTTTTGTTTTTTTTTTTAAAAGGTCAGTTATCTTGCT
Organism: Monodelphis domestica; assembly: GCF_027887165.1. Classification (NCBI taxonomy): domain Eukaryota; kingdom Metazoa; phylum Chordata; class Mammalia; order Didelphimorphia; family Didelphidae; genus Monodelphis; species Monodelphis domestica. Next base: position 516,969,019 of record NC_077229.1, on the reverse strand, counting down.
CTCCTTCTACAACAATTTCATATACTTTTTTAATCGTAACACTTGTAAATCATAAATGTAAAAATTTATCTAGTCTCTGTAAAAATGATTAAATTTTATTTTTTGCTCAAGCAAACTAAACATGGATTAAGATTATGTGCAGGCCATGGGCTTGAGTGTTACCTCCTATGCCCCATCCTCAATATCTTCAAATCCATCATCAAGCTAAATCTTTGAGTCTTCTTGAAAATCCAAAATTTTAATGGATGTTTATCCAAAGATATTCACTATTTAGATGTCTTTTTTTAAAGAAAGTTAATGAAACTTTAAGCAAAGGGCCTAAATTTTCATGTTGAGATCCCTTTCAAGAAATTATTAGAGAATTTTTTTTACCCTCTGATTCTAGAATATTCAGGCAGATTTTCTTGATAATCTCTTGAAATATGATATCTAGACTTTCTTTTTGATCATGTCTTTCAAATAGTCAAATAATTCTTAAATTCTATCTCTTCATTCCCATTCCCATTCCTTCCTTCCAGGTGATTAGAGTCTATTTAATGCTGAAGGGAAAAAACCAAAAACTTTTTATTGTGATAAACAAATTCATTGAAACTGAGTGAACATTTTGAGGTTTAAATGTTCATCCTATTGATACCATTTCTTGAAAAACTAGCATCTTGTTTCCAGCAGCATACATACCTGACTCCATATTATATATAGGTTTTGGTCAAAAAGATTTGAAATATGAGTATTGATTCCAGTAAAAACCTCTTAAAATAGTATTTATCATCTACACTATTGTGGTCATGTGCATGAGAAGCAAAAAAGTAATCTGGTACAACTAAAGTAAATTCATGTTTTCTACTGCCAGTTATGTTTCATCAATCTATATCTATCTAATTATCTAATATATATATATGTATATATAATTAGATATATTATTAAATTATTGAATTACAAAATTAGATAAGATTTATTATTAAATTAAAATAGACTATCTAATTAGATATGTTATATATCTAATGTATAGAGCCCCAATGGGACTAAGGGCTTTATAAAGGCCTTGGAACAGTGCTTAGAATATAAGAAGTGCTTAATAAATGCTTACTCCCTTCACGCTCTTATTTCCCAACACATATTTACTTAGAATTCAAATAAAAGACTGCATAGGGACATTATTTAAAAATTTTTCACCATCCAGGGTTATGTCTTTGAATAAAACTTCTACCCTGTTAGAGCTATCCAGGAGCACAACTTTTCAAAAGAGAGTAGGAAATAAAGAGGGCAATGGGGACTTCCAGTCAAGATGACAGCTTAGAGAAAACTAAAGTTCAGAGCTCCAGAAACCCTTCCTTAATGATCTCAAACTGAATGCTCCTAGGGCACCGAAATTCAAAACAAACAACAGAATAGACCCCGGGAACATTTCTCCTGGACCTGGATCGAAAGGTACGGCCCCCCAAGAGTTGGAGCCCGAGATCACTCGAATCTAAGGGATAGGCAAAAGGAAGGTCCCAGGACCCATCCCCCCCAACCCAGAGCTCTGAATCCGAGGCAGCAGCACAAACCTCAGAGCAGGCAAAAGGGCCTCTGGAGCCAGCTATTCTGAAGGCCACACCCTGAAAACAACCTGAGCCAGTTGAGGGGGCACCCAGACAGCAGGGAAAAAGAGAGAGATGGGGGGAGCCTATAGCCCCCTGACCAGATCCTTCCATCTGAGTCTCACCAAAGGTCCCTGCCTCAGGGCATACTCAGTCTGAGGTTAATCTTTTCACCAGCCCTCAGAGCTCCAGGAAGCCACAGCCTCTCCCCCTCAGAGTTCAGGCTCCTCTGGCCAGCAAAGGCATTGAAATACACCTGAGAGTGTCAAGCCAGGCGCAGAGCATAGAAGTAAGGCAACAGAGAAGAATCGGGAGGGAACTGAGGAGGGTAGTAACACCAAAATACCAAAACACCAGCAATTCCGGGCTTCCTGGGGAAGACAGACAATTTTCCTGGGGCTAAAGCCACTGAACACCAGATAGATAACAAAAGAGCAAGCCCCCCTCACTCAGATAGAGATGGCAAAAAGCACAGAAGCAAAAAAGCCTCAAAACAACAAGGAAAACAAGAAGGGAGCAACTTTGGACACATTTTATGGAGCAAAAATACAAAATACAGAGGAGATAGAAGAGGAAACACAAGCAAATGTGTTGAAACCTTCCAAAGGAAATGGAAACTCTCCACAAACTTTTGAAGAATTTGAATCAAAAATGAACAAAAAGATGGAAGCCTTCTGGCAGGAAAAGTGGGAATTAATGCAAAAGAATTTCACGCAACTACAAAACCGGTTTGACCAAACTGAAAAAGGAAAACCAGGCTTTAAAGGTCAGAATTAGGCAACTGGAAGACAACAAGCAGGTAAAAGAGCAAGAATCAATAAAGCAAAGCCAAAAGATCAAGAAATTAGAAGAGAACATAAAATATCTCACTGACAAGGTGAAGACTTGGAAAATAGAGGAAGAAGAGATAATTTAAGAATAATTGGACTACCAGAAAGTCCAGAAATAAACAGCAAACTCGACATCGTAATACAAGATATAATCAAATAAAATTGCCCAGAGGTTGTAGAACAAGGGAGCAATACAGCCACTGAAGGAGCTCACAGAATACCCTCTACACTAAATCCCCAAAACACAACTCCCAGGAATGTAATTGCCAAATTCCAAAGCTTTCAATCAAAAGAAAAAATCCTACAAGAAGCCAGAAAAAGACAATTTAGATATAAAGGAATGCCAATCAGGGTCACATAAGACCTTGCAAGTTCCACTCTGAATGATCGTAAGGCATGGAACATGATTTTCAGAAAGTCAAGAGAGCTGGGTCTTCAACCAAGAATCAACTATGCAGCAAAACTGACTATATACTTCCAAGGGAAAGTATGGGCATTCAACAAAATAGAAGATTTCCAACTGTTTTCAAAGAAAAGACCAGAGCTCTGTGGAAAGTTCAATATCAAAAAACAAAGAGCATGGAATACCTGAAAAGGTAAATATGATAGAAAGGGAAAAGGAAAAAAAATTGTTATCTTTTCATTTATTCAAACACTCTTCTATAAGGACTACATTTATATCAATCTCTATATATTAATATATGGAAAATGTAATGTGTAAATAGGGGGAAAAGAAAAACCAAATAGAATAATCTTTCTCACACAAAGATTCACACGGGAAGGGGAGGGGAAGAAAACTCCTATAAGAAGGAGAGGAAGAAAGTTTTTACTTAAACCTTACTCTCAGGGAAATCAACTCTGAGAGGGAAAAACAGCCAGATCCATTGGGATCTTGAATTCTATCTTACCCAACAAGGGTAGGAAGAAGGGAAAATCAAGGGGAGGAGGGTGGAGGGAAAACAAAAGGGGAGGGAAGGAAAGGGGGAGAGGGAGGGAACAAAAAGTGAGGGGCTAGAAAGGGAAACATATCAAGGGAGAGGACAAAAGGGATTGATTTAAAGTAAATCTCTGGATTAAAAGGTTAGAGCTAAAGAAGAAAGATTAGAATTAGGGAAGGATATCAAAATGCCAGAGAATTCACAAGTCACAATCATAACTTTGAACGTGAATGGGATGAACTCACCCATAAAATGTAGACGAATCACAGAATGGGTTAGAATCCAAAACCCTACCATATATTGTCTTCAAGAAACACACATGAGTTGGGTAGACACCCACAAGGTCAGAATTAAAGGATGGAATAAGACCTTCTCGGCCTCAACTGACAGAAAGAAGGCAGGAGTGGTAATCATGATATCTGATAAAGCCAAAGCAAAAATAGACCTGATTAAAAGGGATAGGGAAGGTAATTATATTTTGTTAAAAGGGACTTTAGAGGGGGCAGCTGGGTGGCTCAGTGGATTGAGAGCCAGGCCTAGAGATGGAAGGTCCTATGTTCAAATCTGGCCTCAGACACTTCCCAGCTGTGTGACCCTGGGCAAGTCACTTGACCCCCATTGCCTAGCCCTTACCACTCTTCTGCCTTGGAGCCAATACACAGTATTGACTCCAAGACAGAAGGTAAGGGTTTAAAAAAAGAAGGGACTTTAGATAATGAGGAAATATCACTAATCAACATGTATGCACCAAATAATATAGCACCCAAATTTCTAATGGAGAAACTAGGAGAATTGAAGGAAGAAATAGACAGTAAAACAATATTAGTGGGAGACTTGAACCAACCATTACCAAATTTAAATAAATCAAGTCAAAAAATAAATAAGAAACAGGTAAAAGAAGTGAATGAAATCTTAGAAAAATTAGAGTTAATAGACAAATGGAGAAAAATCAATAGGGACAAAAAGGAATACACCTTCCTCTCAGCACCACATGGCACATTCACAAAGATTGACCATACACTAGGTCACAGAAACATGGCATACAAATGCAGAAAAGCAGAAATAATAAATTCAGCCTTTTCAGACCAGAAGGCAATGAAAATAATGATCAGTAACGGTACGTGGAAAACCAAATCAAAAATTAATTGGAAATTAAACAATATGATACTCCAAAATCGTTTAGTTTGAGAAGAAATCACAGAAACAATTAATAATTTCATCAAGGAAAATGACAATGGTGAAACATCCTTTCAAACTTTTTGGGATGCAGCCAAAGCGGAAATCAGAGGTAAATTCATATCCATGAGTGCATATATTAACAAACTAGAGAGAGCAGAAATCAATCAATTGGAAATGCAAATAAAAAAACTCAAAAGCGATCAAATTAAAAACCCACAGCAAAAAACCAAACTGGAAATCCTAAAAATTAAGGGAGAAATTGATAAAATAGAAAGTGATAGAACTATTTATATAATAAATAAGACAAGAATCTGGTACTTTGAAAAAACAAACAAAATAGACAAAGTACTGGTCAATCTAATTAAAAAAAGGAAAGAAGAAAAGCAAATTAACAGCATCAAAGATGAAAAGGGGGACATCACCTCCAATGAAGAGGAAATTAAGGCAATCATTAAAAATTACTTTGCCCAATTATATGGCAATAAATACAGCAATCTAGGCAATATGGATGAATATATACAAAAATACAAACTGCCTAGACTAACAGGAGAAGAAATAGAATTCTTAAATAATCCCATATCAGAAAATGAAATCCAACGGGCCATCAAAGAACTCCTTAAGAAAAAATCCCCAGGGCCTGATGTATTCACCAGTGAATTCTATCAAACATTCAGAGAACAGTTAATCCCAATACTATACAAACTATTTGACATAATAAGCAAAGAGGGGGTTCTACCAAACTCTTTTTATGACACAAACATGGTACTGATTTCCAATCCAGGCAGATCAAAAACAGAGAAAGAAAATTATAGACCAATCTCCCTAATGAATATAGATGCAAAAATCTTAAATAGGATACTAGCAAAAAGACTCTAGCAAGTGATCAGAAGGGTCATCCACCATGATCAAGTAGGATTTATACCAGGGATGCAGGGCTGGTTCAATATTAGGAAAAACATCCACATAATCGAACATATCAACAAGCAAACCAACAAAAATCACATGATTATTTCAATAGATGCAGAAAAAGCCTTTCATAAAATACAACATCCATTCCTATTGAAAACACTAGAAAGCATAGGAATAGGAGGGTCGTTTCTAAAAATAATAAACAGTATATATCTAAAACCATCAGCCAATATCATCTGCAATGGGGATAAACTAAATGCATTCCCAATAAGATCAGGAGTGAAACAAGGATGCCCATTATCACCTCTACTATTTGATATTGTACTAGAAACACTAGCAGTAGTAATTAGAGAAGAAAAAGAAATTGAAGGCATCAAAATAGGCAAGGAGGAGACTAAGCTATTGCTCTTTGCAGATGACATGATGGTCTACTTAAAGAATCCTAGAGATTCAACCAAAAAGCTAATTGAAATAATCAACAATGTTAGCAAAGTTGCAGTATACAATATAAACCCACATAAGTCATCAGCATTTCTATACATCTCCAACATAGTTCAGCAGCAAAAACTAGAAAGAGAAATCCCATTCAAAATCACCTTAGACAAAATAAAATACCTAGGAATCTATCTCCCGAGACAAACACAGGAACTATATGAACACAACTTCAAAACACTTTCCACACAACTAAAACTAGACTTGAGCAATTGGAAAAACATTAACTGCTCATGGGTAGGAAGAGCCAATATAGTAAAAATGACCATCCTACCCAAAATTATCTATCTATTTAGTGCCATTCCCATAGAACTTCCAAAAAATTTCTTTACTGATTTAGAAATAACCATAACAAAGTTCATTTGGAATAACAAAGGATCAAGGATATCCAGGGAAATAATGAAAAAAAATACAAAGGAAGGAGGTCTTGCAGTCCCAGATCTCAGACTATATTATAAAGCAGCGGTCATCAAAACAATTTGGTACTGGCTAAGAGACAGAAAGGAGGATCAGTGGGATAGACTTGGGGCAAGTGACCTCAGCAAGACAATATATGATAAACCCAAAGATCCCATCTTTTGGGTCAAAAATCCACTATTCGATAAAAACTGCTGGGAAAACTGGAAGACAGTGTGGGAGAGATTAGGATTAGATCAACACCTCATACCCTATACCAAGATAAATTCAAAATGGGTGACTGACATGAACATAAAGAAGGAAACTATAAGTAAATTAGGTAAACACAGAATAGTATACATGTCAGACCTTTGGGAAGGGAAAGACTTTAAAACCAAGCAAGACATAGAAAGAGTCACAAAATGTAAAATAAATAATTTCGACTATATCAAATTAAAAAGCTTTTGTACAAACAAAACCAATATAACTAAAATCAGAAGGAAAGCAACAAATTGGGAAGGAATCTTCATAAAAACCTCTGACAAAGGTTTAATTACTCAAATTTACAAAGAGCTAAATCAATTGTACAAAAAATCAAGCCATTCTCCAATTGATAAGTGGGCAGGGGACATGAACAGGCAGTTCTCAGCCAAAGAAATCAAAACTTAATAAGCACATTGTAAAAAATAGACTTGAATACAGGACTACAATCCCCATGAGCCTTTGCTCCACTTCCCCAGAATGCCTTGTAATCTCACCTGGGCCGAGATTGAGAAGGTATTTAAGTTGATTCAAAGGCTTTTGAAGGGCTCTTGGCTCTTTTTGGACTTCCGTTTTGGAGCAGACACGGCTCTTTCCATAATGTAGGTGAGGTCTAGGCCTCTGGCCTAGACACGTGTTTTTTCTTATCCTGTATTTTCTTTTAATCCTTAACTTTAATAAACCTCTAAAAAATATAATACTCCTTGCAGAGAGAAACTAATTTCTACCTGCCTCAGATGCCTCAGTCTCCCCATCTCCCCTAAATTTTAATCTTTACAACATGAAAAAGTGTTCTTCATCTCTTATAATCAGAGAGATGCAAATCAAAACAACTCTGAGGTATCACCTCACACCTAGCAGATTGGCTAACATAACAGCTATGGGAAGTAATGAATGCTGGAGGGGATGTGGCAAAGTAGGGACACTAATTCATTGCTGGTGGAGTTGTGAACTGATCCAGCCATTTTGGAGGGCAATTTGGAACTGTGCCCAAAGGGCGATAAAAGACTGTCTGCCCTTTGATCCAGCCATAGCACTGCTGGGTTTGTACCCCAAAGAGATAATAAGGAAAAAGACTTATACAAGAATATTCATAGCTGCGCTCTTTGTGGTGGCCAAAAATTGGAAAATGAGGGTCTGCTCTTCAATTGGGGAATGGCTGAACAAATTGTGGTATATGTTGGTGATGGAATACTATTGTGCTCAAAGGAATAATAAAGTGGAGGAATTCCATGGAGACTGGAACAACCTCCAGGAAGTAATGCAGAGCGAAAGGAGCAGAACCAGGAGAACATTGTACACAGAGACTGATACACTGTGGTACAATCGAAGGTGATGGACTTCTCCATTAGTGGCAATGCAATGTCCCTGAACAATCTGCAGGGATCTAAAAAATACTATCCACAAGCAGAGGATAAACTGTGGGAGTAAAAACACCGATGAAAAGCAACTGCTTGACTACAGGGGGGGAGGGGATATGACTGAGGAGAGACTCTAATTGAACACTCAAGTGCAAATACCAACAACATGGAAATGGGTTCGAACCAAGAACACATGTGAAACCCAGTGGAATTGTGCACCGGCTATGGGAGAAGTGGTGGGAGTGGGGTGGGGGGAGGAAAAGATAATGATCATTATTTCCAATGAATAATGTTTGTAAATAACCAAATAAAATAATGTTTAAAAAGTCAAAAAAAAAGAGGGCAATGCACTAATAATCAGCCTTTTCATTTTTCTACCCTGAGGGAACACAAATAAATCAATAGCCTAATAGTCAACAGATAATGGACCAAATATCCCATAGGTAATGGGCACACATAGAAGGAAACATTTTTACCAGACAGTGAACTTCAGTTTATTTTTTCCCTGCCAGATTCTTTTTTTCCTTTTGGCTGGCTACAGCCCCATTTAAGAATTTTTCTCCTTCATTGTGATTTATTTTGTGTAAACTAAGTGAAATACCATCCCCTACTGTCCAGAAATGATACATTTATTATAACAAAATGTTTTCTGTGACCTATCAAATTTTGCTACTAACTGTAAGCTGTACTATATATTAGAGAGAATGGTATTGACTGTTGTTCTAATCACATATTCATTAAACTTTTTATTTTCAATTAATTCAGTTTAATCATTAATTATTTTAATTCATTACTATGATTCCTAGATAGCTTCAACTATCAAAATAGCTAATCCAAAAGCCTGTTATTCCTGGACTTAAAGAATATAGTCTTAATTAGCAAATAAGTGAATTGCCATTTTTTAAATGTAAGTAGTAATTTTTCATTCTCCTCTTTTCACAGTCCTTCAAGTTATATATTCTTTAAGAATCCTGTCTCTTAAGCATCATTTGGATGAACAATAAAGAAGTTGCAATGTTTACTGTAATTTGACTTTTAATTAATATTTTTATATTTTTCTAATTTAATAAACTTTGTTATAGTTGCCAAATTTCATGGTAGGAAGTAACCTTTTCTTTTAAAAAGCGAGAAAGTGGGGGAATAGTCTGAAAGATCATGAAACAATTGTTCCACTAAAAATATCATCCGTCATCCTGGTGGCTCTTTTTTTGGTGGGTGGGTTTAGTTTTGAATTCCTATATTTTCCTTTGGGTTTTTCTTTTCACACCTATCCTGTAAAGATTGAAAGGAAAGGCTTTAAATGTGTGTGGGATCACATCTAACAAGAACCCTTGCCTGAATTCAGATTAAGTATTCTGAAATAACAGCAAGAGAAGTAAATATGTCTCCCTGGAATTCCTCTCTTCCTGCTTTGCAGATAATTCAGTCATGGTTACCTGAAAGAAGAGGGGGGTGGGAGAAAAGGTACTTTAGACTGATTTTATTTAAGAACAAAATACATTCACTTTTCAAATGAAAGTAACTTTTTTCAATTTATTTTTGCTTTTCAGGAAACTACAGGGAGTCAGTACAATGACTTCTCACTCATTAATAGAGAATATGAGATGGGAATAAATGTGAATACAAACCAAACACATAAATACAGACCATGTGTTTTTCTCTCTCAATCCTTCTGTCAAAAAAGTTTCAGGGAAAAGATTGTAGACAGTAATGTTAGATGAACCTTTCGCAAGCACATGTCAAGAAAATATACTGACAGGGAGAAATTCAATGTGGGTCACCTCTTCTATTCTTAACAATTGATATGGATCTCAACAAGATCAATATGGCTGCAATGATGGAGTGGAGTGTAGAGGAGAAAATCACTGGATGTTGATTCAGGAGATGGCTTTCATTCTGGAAAGTAATTCAGAATTATGGGGGGAGGAGAGAACTAAAATATGCAGACCTTTTGTCCCAGAGATGACACCTCTAGGAGTAAACTTCAAGGAGGTTATTGGCAGAAAATAAAGATTCTGTGTATAGCAAAATATTTTAGCAATTCTTTTTGTTGTAGCAAAGAATTGGAAACATGATCAATTTGGGGAATGGCTAAACGAATTGTGGTGCGTGAATATAATGGAATATCACTTTGCAAAAGAAATTATGATCATGATGGATACAGAGAGGTATAGGAAGATTTATAGGAATGGGTGCAAAGTAAAACAAACAATATATATTATGAATATAATAATGTAAATGGAAAGAACAACCATAAAAATGGATGAATTATTTTCTATAATTCTATAAAAATTCTTATAGTTATAAAGTTATGAGGAACACACTAAGCACAAAGAAAATATATGAGAAGGAAGAAAATAAATGTTTATTAAGCACCTAGCATGTGCCAGGGACTGTGCTAAATGTTTTAATGGTGTAATTTTGATTCTCACAACAACCCTGAGAGGTAGGTATTTTTATTATCCTGAATTTGCTAGTGCAAAAACAAAAGCAGACAGTGATTTGCCTAGGGCTACGCGACTAGCAAGTTCCTTATGTCAGATATGAACTCAAATCTTCCTGATTCCAGGCTCAGGGCTTCATTGACTTCTACTGGTTACCTTAAATCACTTCCTCCTACTTGTTTGTTGAGATTAGGGAACCATGAGTACAGAACATTGCATATAATAAAATTTTGGTTATTTGTTTTCTTTTTAAAAAATTTATGTCATGATTCTTTAGGAAGAGAAATAAGAGGGATACATGGGAATATCTAAGCAATGTAAAAGTAAACTTATCAATAAAAATAAACTAGAAAACCAGACATTTTTTAATCTCAATTTGTTACTGACTAGCCCAGTGGTAGAGAGTAGAGTGATGAACTTAAATTTGGAAAGACCTCAACTGAAATCTCATGCCTAACACTATCTTAACTGTGTGACCATGAGCCAGTCATTAAATTTTTCTGTACTCCAGTTTTCTCACCTGTACAAAGAAGGGGTTGAACTTGAAGGGTCCTGAGGGCCTTCTGGCTCTAAAATTATGATGCTAAGTCACTTTGCCTTCCAAGTCTTCAGATTCCTCATTTGTAAAATGAAAGTAGATAATGAGGGCAGTTTAGATTGATGACATGATCACTAAGATCTTTCTGCTTTAATTACTATAATCTACATTCAGATTAAAAGAATAACATCAGTAAATTCTGTCATGATTTCTATAATTTTTTTTCCTACATTGGTATTTTTTCCCTTTCCCAATGAGGGGGAAGAGAAGAAAATCGAGGAAAAGTTTGGCTTTGTAGCATCACTTAAGCTTAGTTTTACTGCCCTGCTCTGATAAAAAAAAAAAGAAGCATCACTCTGTATCTGAAGATATAGGTTTTAAAGCTTAATGTAAATGCTTAGTCATGCAAAAGCATAAATGTCAGAACACTAGAACCAGAAGGGACTTTGGGGCTACATAACTTCATTAAATTCTTTCATTTTACCAAAAATAGACATTTTGACAAATTACCTGAATATTTCCATCATTTCTCCATAATACTCTTTGCTTGTCTGCCCAAAATTTTTAGTGGTTCCCCATTGATGGCCAAGTCCCTTATTTCCTTGCCTGTCATTCAAGACCATCCATCATCTGATAGTGTCCACTTATCCAAATTTAGCTTGTGCTGTACTCCAAGTTCATCAAACTCGTTATTTTTCATTCTCATTCATTAAGTACATATTCTGATCAGGGCACTATGCTAGATGCAAAGGATGTGAGTAGTAAGAATTAGACCATTCCTTCTCCTCCTAATGAGCTTGTATTCTGATTGGAGAGACAGAAACTACATATTTAATTATATGTAGTACTAATATAAAGTTTGTGATTAAAAATATACTGAAAGAGATGTCCAATGAGTCCAGCCTAATGAGGCTAGAAAGATGGATTGGGGTAAGGTAATAATAGGTTTTAAAAGTGAAACAGAGGAATTTATATTTGATACTAGAGGAGTTGATTGAATAGGGGAGGAACACAGTAAGATCTGAAGAAAATTTACTTTAACAGCAGTGTGTAGGGTGAACTGGAAGAAGGAGAAGCTTGATTAAGAGAGACAGATGATGGCAAGGATGGACAAGGATCTAAATTAAGGTAGAAGCTTTGTATATATACATACACATAGATCTGTGTGTGTATGTATGGATAGAGTAAGAATGGCAATATTTGCAACTTACTTTGTATATGTGGTAAAGGAGTTAGAAGTTCAGATTATTGAAAAGGATGTATACCTGCTAGGCTAAGAGAGAAGGAGGACTAGATTGTTCAAAAATATAAAAGCTCCAAAGAGAAAAGTATTTTTAGGAAAAGATAATTAATTCAGTTTTGGAAATTTTGAATTAAAGATATTTGTAGAAAATTCAGTTTGAAATGTTCCAAATGCAATTGATGATTAGAGAAGAGTTCGGGAAGGAGAGACTGAGGCTAGATTGTATATCTGAAGTCATAATCTGGATAGATATAAGTAAAGCTATAGAAGCTAAAAATGGGGAGCAAGAAAGACAGAGAGGCAGAGAAAGAGTCAGGGAGAGAGAGAGACAGAGAGAGACAGAGAGAGAGAGAGAGACAGACAGAGACAGAGACAGAGACAGAGACAGAGAGAGAGAGACAGAGACAGAGACAGAGACAGAGAGCCAGAGAAAGAGAGAGACAGAGACAGAGACAGAGAGACAGAGAAAGAGAGAGCCAGAGACAGAGACAGAGAGACAGAGAAGAGAGAGAGAGAGAGAGAGAGAGAGAGAGAGAGAGAGAGAGAGAGAGAGAGAGAGAGAGAGAGAGAGAGAGAAAGAAAGAAGGAGAGAGACAGAGACAGAGAGACAAAGAACCTGGGGAAAACTCAGTTATAGGCAATAATTCAGTTCTGAAGACTCTATTAATTATGGTAAAATCTGAGCAAAATCCATGAGATCTGGTAATTAAGGGATCACTCAATCTCTTGAAGAGAATAATTTCAGTTGTACTTTCCCTATTCCTGCACAAAGATGATTAACAATGATTTGCTAGACTAAATGAATGGATAGATAGAATATAGGATGATATTAGCCTAAGTTAGAGTAGCAAAAATATCAGGAAATTTTTATTCTAGTAGCCTTGACTAAATCTTTATATTCCTGTTCATTCTAAAGTAAAATTCCTGAAAAATAGTTCGTATTTACTAAGCACAGTGCTCTAAAATTTATAATAATTTGTTACATTCAAAGATTTAGAGCAAAAAACAGAAAAAGTAATCGTAGACAGGGTTATAAATCTAAAATTCTTATTTTATATCGAAGAAAATTATTCCCCAAAAAATTTGGATTGGCCAGGGGGAGGAAAATGTGTCCAACGTAAAATAAGCAGTAAGTAGTAAGTGATAAATTCAAGATTTGAACTCAAGCCTTTTTATCTAAATCCATTTCTATTTCCATTGTCCTCAAGCTACCTTTATATCAACATGGTGAGAAGAATAGAGTAAGTATTAGTATTTTCACTTTGAAAATGAAGGAACTGAGGTTCTAAGATTTCAGAAATTTGCCCACCATCACACATAGAATCACACACAATATTGTTTGTTCCCATGTTCAATACTCTTTCCACTTTGCCATCCTGAAGAAAAATATTATTCCTTGGAGAGGTCCCCTGGAGGGATCGTCCCTTTCATATGAGAATGTTTTGTTGCCTTTAGTTTGACAAATAAGCTATTAGGCAACTTAAAGTCTAGGTAGTCAGAGGTATACTAGTAGATATTTAGCAATAGAGTCTCTCAAAAAATAAAAATGACAATAGCAAAAAAAAGACACTTTTAAATTTAATATCATTAGGAACCATTTTCTCTATAAAGATTAAAAATGTGGAAGCCAAGTGGCACAGTGAATTGAGTATCCATCCTAGAGAAAGGGAGACCTGAATGCGTCCTCAGAAACTTTCTAGGTATGTGACCCCAAGCAAGTCACTTAATATATATTTGCCTCAGTTCTCTCATCTGTAAAATTGGAATAGGAAGAGCAACTAGCTCTCAAGATTGTTGTGAGGATCAAATGAAAAAATAAATATAATGCCCTTAGCTCAATCCCTGGCATAGTAAGCATTTTATAAATGTTACTTAGTATTAGTATTATTAAACTTGAACTTGTGTCTCTAAGACTTCCATTACAATAGTTCCTTTTTATTCAATGTTCTGTGGCTGTGCTCTACAAACTAATTGTTTGGAGGTGGGTCAAGTACGTAGCACAGTAGATAGAAAGCCATGCCTAGTGTCAAGAGGACCTGGTTTCAAATCTGGCCTCATACACTTCCCAGGTGTGTGACTTATGCAAGTCACTTAACAACAAATGCCTAGCCCTTGCATCTCTTTTAAAAATCATACTAAGGGGTTTAAAAATATACTTGTCTCAGGACTTTTTTTCAATGTAAAATTTATTGAGGACCTTCTGAAAAAGGTTTTCTTTATGTAGGTTAGATCTACTGATATTTACTGCTTAGAAATAAAATATTTATATTAAATGAGTAGCATTATTTGCTTTGACCTTAAGAATTTATTGAACCTAGGTTCTCACAGATCCATTAGGGTCTTTGAGAACTCCCTCTTTTAAGGCTAAATTAGAATTAGTTTCAAAAAATTATACATATATAATATTTAAATTACTTTTAAATTACTAAAAATAATTAAAAATTATAACATTAAAAATAATAGCAAAATTCATTTGAAATAATAAAATATCAAGAATATAAAAAGGATCAAAAATATATGAAGGGAGGAAGCCTAGAAGTTTAAGATTTCAAATTGTATTAAAAAGCAATAATCAAAACAATGTAATGCTGCCTAAGAATAGAATGATGGATCAGTGGAACAAATTAGGTACAAAATAAGCTTTGATAAATGACCATAGTAAACTAGTGTTTGATAGAATCAAAATAGGCAGGTTTTGGGAGTAAAAATTTAATATTTGACAAAATTACTGGGAAAACTGGAACAAAGTTCAGCAGAAACTACTCATAGACCATCATCTCACACTGTATACCAAGATAAGGTCAAAGTGAATAAATTACTTTGCTATATCATTAAGTAAATTCAGGGAGCTTGGAAAAACATACCTATCAGATCTATGCATAAGGGAAGAGTTTAGAGGAATAGAGGAAGTAAAGTAGATCATTTTTGATTAAATGAAATTAAAAAGCTCTTCCATAAGCAAAACAAATGCTACCAAAATTAGAAGGCAACATAGAAAAATAATTTTAGCAAATTTCTCTCATGAAGGCCTCATTTTTCAAATATATTAGAAACTGAGGCAATTTTATTTTCCCTAATATATTTCTTATTTATTTTCGTAAGCATTTCTCAATTACATATGAAAATATTCATTTAATTTTTTTTCGAATTTTGAGTTCCAAAATTTCTCTCCCTATCTCCTGGGCTCCTACCCTTTTAAGAAGGATAACTATTCGATATTGATTATATATGTAAATTCAAGCAAAACATACTTCCATATTGGCCATGTCACAAAAGAAAACATAGACCAAAAAACAAATACAAGAAAAATAAAGATGGTTAAAAAAATATCCTTTAGTCTATATCCATAGTTCTACAGTTCTCAACATATGTCCTTTATAATAAAGAGTAATACTTTTGATTCCTTGTTGTTTATTCTAATTTCATCAATTATCTCCTTCATATTTCAATAGCTAACATTTTTAGAATAATATGAAATAATTATTTTGAAAATAGGCTTTGTTGCTTTACCCCTGAGCTTATTAGAATGTGGTTTACCTTATTCCTATATAAATAATTCTTAGTGATGATTTTGGATAGATACTACTTATCATTTTATTTATTTTTATTTAGAATATTTTTTCATGGTTACATTAATCATGAACCCACCCCCCCCCCCCCCGCCACTCTCTCCTGTCCCCTCCCAAAACCTATTACCACGTTATTCATATTTGCAGTAGAGTGATTCTTTAACATCAAAACCCTAATCACATCCCTATCACACTATGTGGTCAATAATATATTTTTCTAATGTAGTTCTGGTTCCACAGTTCTTTCTCCAGATGTGGATAGCATTCTTTCTCCCAGGTTCTTCTGGATTGTCCCAGGTCATTGCATTGCTACTGGTAGAAAAGTCCATTATATTCGATTGTGCTATAATGTATCAGTCTCTGTGTACAATGTTCTCCTGGTTCTCCTTTTGCCAGTTCACATGGAATTCCTCCATTTCTTTATTCCTTTCAGCACAATAATATTCCATAATTCCAAAATATACAATTTATTCAACCATTCCCCAATCAATGGAAGGACCCTCCTCATTTTCCAATTTTTTGCTACCACAAAGAACATGTCTATGAATATTTTTGTGCATGTCTTTTTCCTTATTATCTCTTTGGGAGTACAAACTCAGCAGTGGAATGGCTGGGTAAAAGGGGAGACATTCATTTAAAGCCTTTTGTGCATAGCTCCAAATTGCCCTCCAGAATGGTTGGTCCAATTCACAACACCACTAGCAGTGTATTAGTGTCCCAATCTTGCCACATCCCCTCCAACATTTATTGATTTCCTTTGCTGTCATACTGACCAATCTGCTATGTGTGAGGAAGTACCTCAGAGTTCTTTTAATTTGCATTTCTCTAATCAGGAAGAATTAGAACACTTTTTCATGTGCTTAATGATAGTTTTGATTTCATCATGTGAAAACTGCCTATTCATGTCCCTTGACCATTTGTTAATTGGGGAATGGATTGATTTTTTTGTAGATTTGACTTAGTTTCTTACATTTTTGAGAAATTAAACCTTTGTCAGAGAGTTTTGTTATAAAAAAGTTCTCCCAGTTTGTTTCTTTCCCTCTAATTTTGGTTGCATTGTTTTTTTTTGTACAAAACTTTTTAAATTTGATATTATCAAAGTTATTCATTTTACATTTTGCAATGTTCTCTGTCTTTGGCTTGGTCTTAAATTCCTTACTTTCACACAGATCTGACAGGTATATTAATCTATATTCACCTAATTTATGTAAGATTTCACTCTTTATATTTAAGTTATTTACCCATTTTGAAATTATCTTGGTATAGGGTGTAAGATATTCATCTAAACCTAATTTTCCTCAAACTGTTTTCAAATTTTCACAGCATTTTTTTTGTCAAATAGTGAGTTCTTGTTCCAAAATCTGGGGTCTTACTGAGGTCATTTACCCTTAGCCTATTCCATTGATCTGCCCTTCTTTCTCTTAGCCAGTGCTATATTGTTTTGATAATCACTGCTTTATAGTACAGTTTAAAATCTAGTACTGCTAGGTCCCCATCCATCACCTTTTTTTCATTACTTTCATTGATATCATTGATCCTTTATTCTTCCAGATAAACTTTGTTATATTTTTTTCTAATTCTATAAAAAAGTTTTTTTTTGGTAGTTTGATAGGTATGGCATTGAATCAGTAGATTAATTTGGGTAGGATTGTCATTTTTATTATGTTAGCTCCTCCTAACCAGGAGAAATTAATGCTTTTCCAGTTTTTTAGATCTAGTTTAATTGTGTGAAAAGTGTTTTGTAGTTGTGTTCCTATAATTCCTGTGTTTGTTTTGGCAGATAGATTCCTAAATATTTTATATTGTCTAGCGTAATTTTAAATGGAGTTTCTCTTTCTAACTCTTGCTACTGAGTTTTGTTGGAAATATATAGAAATGCTGATTGCTTATGGGGGTTTATTTCGTGTCTTGCAACTTTATTAAAATTGTTAATTATTTCCACTAGCCATTTAATTTATTTTTCTGAGGTTCTTTAAGTATACCATCATATCATCTGAAAAGAGTGATGGTTTAGTTTCCTCACTACCTACTTTAAT
The DNA here is from genome assembly GCF_027887165.1 of Monodelphis domestica. Taxonomy (NCBI): domain Eukaryota; kingdom Metazoa; phylum Chordata; class Mammalia; order Didelphimorphia; family Didelphidae; genus Monodelphis; species Monodelphis domestica. The sequence goes on along the minus strand of NC_077229.1, from coordinate 516,951,243 downwards.
CCCTTCAATTTCTTTTTCTTCTCTAATTGCTACTGTTAGCATTTCTAGTACAATATTGAATAAAAAGAGGTGATAATGGGCATCCTTGCTTCACTCCTGATCTTATTGAGAATGCTTCTAACTTGTCCCCTTTGCAGATTATTCTTGCCTATGGTTTTAAATATATATTGTTTATTATTTTGAAGAATGGCTCTTCTATTCCTATACTTTCTAGTGTTTTCAGTAGGAATGGGTGTTGTATTTTGTCAAAGGCTTTTCCTGCATCTGTTGAGATAATCATGAGTTTTTTGTTGGTTTGATTATTGATATGGTCAATTATGTGGATGGTTTTCTTAATATTGAACCATCCTTGCATTCCTGGTATAAATCCCACCTGATCATAGCGAGTAATCCTCGTGATCACTTACTGGAATCTTTGCTATTCTGTTTAAGATTTTTACATTTATATTCATTAAAGAGATTGGTCTGTAGTTTTATTTCTCTCTTTTTGGTCTGCCTAGCTTTGGAATCAGTACAATATTTGTGGCATAAAAGGAATTTCGTATAACCCCTTTTTTGCTTATTTTGTCAAATAATGTGCATACTATTAGGATTAGTTGTTCTTTAGTTATCATTTTAAGAAAGTTACATCTATTTCTATACTTTCTAGTCCTTTTAATAAGAATGAGTACCACAGTTTGTCAAAAGTTTTTATGCATCTATTGAGGTAATAATGGATTTTGTTGCATTTAATTATATAGTCAATTATGCTGATACTTTTAATAATATTGAATCGCCCCTTCACTCCTGGGATGAATCCCACTTAGACACACTTTATGAATCTTACTGTATATTGCTGTAATCTTCTTGCTAGCAATTTCTTTAAAATTCTTGCATCACTATTCATTAGGAAAATTGTCTATAACTTTTTTTTGTTGTTGTTGTTTTTGCTCTTCTCATTTGGATATCTCACAATATTTATATCATAAAAAGAATTTGTTAGGACTCTTTCTTTGCCTTTTTTCCCCAAAATAGCTTATATATTATTGGAATTGATTTTTCTTTATATGTTTGGGTAAATTCATTTGTGAATCTATCTGATCCAGGAAACTTTTTTCTTAGATACTCATCTATTTTACTTAGATTTTCAAATTTATTGGCACATAACTGGGTAAAATAATTCCCAATAATTATTTTCCTTTTTTCATTAGAGATGAATTCATTATTCTCACTTTTTACTGACAATTTCATGTTTTTTTCTTTTTAAATAAGAATAACCAGTGATTCATCTATTTTATTATGTTTTTTATGAAACCAGAGTCTAATTTTATTCATTAGTTCAATGGTTTCCTTTTTTTCCAACTTTCTTAGTCTCTCCTTTGACTTTAAGGTTTTCCAATTTGCTGTAATTGTTTAAGTTGGAATGCGGAATTTTTTCTGTGTTATTTTTTTAGTTGTAGGTTCTTTCTCTATCTATTATTTCATTATTCCATCTATAGTAACAGTTAGAGATATAGAGTCCCCTATAAGTATTATTTTTGTTGAATCTCAAAATGTGGTTTGTTGTTTCATTTTCATTCACTTTAACAAAATTATTTATTATTTCTATGATCCTATTACCTACTCTTTTTTAGAATTATATTATCTTCCATTTAATTTTAATATATATTCCAATGACCTTTCATTTAATATGATTTTATTGCATTATGTTCTTAAAATAATTCATTAATTACTTCTATCTTCCTCAAAATTATGTTTTTTTTGAAAAAGTATGTTTTTCTTCTGATAATTACCTCTTTTAAAACCTGCCCTTCCTTCTATTAGCCACCCCTAACCATGCCTTTTCTTATCTCCTTCCCCTTCTACTTTCCTGTACAGTAACATACCCAACTGGATGTTTCTTTGAGTCAATTCTGATGAGAATAAGGCTAAAGTGTAATAAAGCACAACTCCCATGTACCCAATATACACATACACTGTAAAAGGTCTTTCCTTCATGTCTGTTTTATATTAGATAATTTTTCACCATTCTTCCTCTCCCTTCCTTCTTCCAGGGCATCTCTCTTTCTTTCCCTTTAATTCAATTTTCTTAAATACTCCTATTATAGTCATCTCATAAATCTGTCCTTTTGCCTATATGAACTGCTCCAATAATAACAATAATTTTAGAAGCCATAAATGCCATCTTCCCATATTTTATTTATAATTATTAAAATTATTGATTCTCTTATGATTTCTATTTTCTTTCTACCTTTTTCTGTTTCTTTTGAGGTTTGTATTTGAAAGTCACATTTTCCATTCAGCTCTGGTCTTTTCAATATGAGTGCTTGAAAACCTTCTATTTAATTAAATATTTTTCCTTAAATTTGCACCCAGTTTTAATGAATAGATTATTCTTGGTTATAATCCTATTTCCTTTGTCTTCTGGAATATTGCATTCTAAGCCCTCCAAACCTTTAATGTGGAAGCTACTACTTCTCCTATGATCCTGATTGTGGCTCAATGATATCTGAATTATTTCTTTCTGGATGTTTGCAATATATTCCCTTTGACCTGGGAACTCTAGAATTAGTCTGAGGCAAGATATGAACCTGGGACCTCTCAACTCCAGGCCTGGCTCTACCTAATGTGTCACTGAGCACCACTAGAGTGAGTAAGGGGCACCTCTAGGTCCTTGGGAGCTAAGACCACCAAAGACCTACCCCTGAGATCAGCTACACCTGAAACCACAGCAGGCTGAAGAGCACAGACTCTGGGCGCTTGTGGGAAGATATCACAGAGATGTTCTATTCCAATTTTTCAACTTACAAATGAGGAAACTAACTCAAGTTTGCTTAGAGACTAAACTAAAGTTGTGTCGGTAGAAAGTAGAAGAGACAGGATTTGAGCATAGATAATGGGATCACAGCTTTCAAGTTAGAAGGAACCTTTGAGAACATTCATTATACCTCAATTGTCCATTTTATAGATGACTAATCTGAGGCACAGAAAGAGGTCCTGTGTTCCAAAACCAAGGTCCTCCCCACTACAAGATAATGCCTTCTAAGGAAAAGGAACAGAAAACAATAATCGTACCCTATTAAGTATGGTTTTGTTATGACAGACAACAGAGAAAATGATAAAGGGCCAATTTTTTTTAAAAATAGCATTGTGGGGCTAGAAAGACATAATAGTCCTCTAAAGGAATTCATGAGGATGCCCCTAAAAAAGTAATGTGTTTAGTTCCTGATGTCTTAGAACCAGAAGAAAACAAAACCTGGAGAAAACTCAACAAATATGGAAGGCTATAGGACTATTGATTTATTTGCTAAAGGAGCTAAATATTTAATGATTCTCTAAGTGATCATGGAAAGGAAGCATGATAACAATTCCTGGATATTTGAAATAGATGATGGAATCCTTTTGATTCCTGTCATTCAAATAATGCCAAAGTACTAGGAGTTATTTTGAGGGTAAGGTTTGCAAAAGGAAAAGAGGAAAAAGTGTTCTATTTCTCATGTCTAATATCCATGACCAGTATAAAAATATGTATATATTAGTGGTCAAGAAAGGCCTCATTTTTAGAAAACTGATTTTCCTACAAAGAATGCTGCAAATATTGATCCATGATAATCTTTTTTTCAGTAGCCTTAATTGATTTCTTAAATCTTATTCTTAAATTAAACATGTCCAAAACTAAACACATTATATTTTCCATTAAATCCTCCCCTTCCATATTCCCTATTATTGTTAGAAGAACCACCATCCTTACAATCATCCAGACTCAAAATCTATGTGCCATTTGCAATTCCATATTATCTCTCATCCCTGATATTTAACTTGTTGCCAAGGTCTGTCCATTTCACTTTGCAAGTTCTTTCTTCTGATACTGCTATCACTCTGGTGAAGATGCTTATCTTCTAACCCCTGGTAAATTACCCTAGTTAGCTGGTTGGCCTACTTGCCACAATTCTTTTCCTACCCTAATTCATCTCCATTTCATCACCAAAGTGGTTTTTCTAACGTTTGGGTCTAACAATATCACTCTTGTACTCAATAACGTTTCTATCAACTCCAGAATAAAATACAAAATCAGGGGCAGCTGGGTAGCTCAGTGGATTGAGAGCCAGGCCTAGAGACTGGAGGTCCTGGGTTCAAATATGGCCTCAGACACTTCCCAGATGTGTGACCCTGGGCAAGTCACTTGACCCCCATTGCCTAGCCCTTACCACTCTTCTGCCTTGGGGCCAATACACAGGATCCAAGACAGTAGGTAAGGGTTTAAAAAAAAATAAAATAAAATACAAAATCTTCCATTTGGCATTCAAAGTTCTTCAGAACCTACCTTTATTCCAGCTTTCTAGACTTCTTACACCTACTAATCCCTTTCCTGAACTCTCTTCAAAACATATACTCTTCCATCCAATGACATTAACCTCTATCCTGTTCCTCAAACTAGATACACCTTCTCTCAAATTTGGGCATTTTCTCTACTTGTTCCCCATGCCTGGAATGTTCTCTCCCCTCATCTTCTCTTCCTGTATTTACTGGCATCCTTAAAATCTCAGTTAAAATCCTGCCTTCTACAGGAAGCCTTTCCCAATCTCTTCTAGTGACTTCCCTCTATTGATTATTTCCTATTTATACTGCACAGATCCTATTTGAATCTATTTATTTGCAAGTTTTCTTTATTAAATTGTGAACTCCTCAAGGCAGGGGTTGGTGTTTGCTTTTCTGTCCCTGGAGATAGTTAAAGTACCTGGCATGTTGTAGGCATTTAATAAATGGTTATTGACTGACTTCAGCTATAGCAAAAGGCTTTGGAAAGGTCTTCAAAGGCATGGAGGAAATCAGACAGATATATTTTAATCCTTGAATTAATTTCTACCTGCCTTGATGTAATTAATTAGTAATTCAATAATATTGAATGTTTAAACATTGTGGAGTTCTGTGGTAAATCATACACCTTTTTTCTTGATTTACTTCCAATGTATTGTGTTCACTTATAACAGTAAAGAGTCATACCACTATCAGAGGGACACATTTCTAGTAGGGAGTCATTTACATGACACGATACAAGTTATATCAAAAGGCCTATTCACCCCCAGACCCTATCAATTCTATTTCTCAGCTTGGCATTCCATTTAAAATGACTAAAATTTGACTCATTCCTAAGGTACTGTGTCTACTTAATGACCCTATTAAAACATCATCTTTTACCTGAGTATGAGTAGGATTTAGGAAAGACTTAAGAGATGGTGGCATTTGATTTGTCTCTAAAGGATAGGCAGGAAATCAACAAGTCTAATGAGAGGAAACAACAAGAACAAAAGCACAATGACCCAGTGATACCACTACTATGTCTGTATCCCCAAAATATCAAAGACGGGGAAAGGACCAACTTGTACAAATATGTTTATAGCAGTTCTTTTTGTGATGTCAAAGAATTGGAAACTGAAGGGATATGTATTAATTGAGGAATGACCAAATTAGGGTATATAATTGTAATGAAATACTATTGTGCCCTAGATGGTGAACATGATAATCAAAAACAACCAGACCTGGACTTATATGAAATGATGCAAAGTGAAGTGAGTGGAAGCAGGAGAACATTGTTCACAGTAACAGTCATAATGTATAATGATCAACTGTGAATGGATTAGCTATTATCAGCCATTCAAAGATCCAGGACAATTTCAAGGGACTCATGAAAAAAATGGCTATTCATTTCCATAGAAGGAACTGATGGAGTCTCAATGCAGACTGAAGCATATCATTCTTCATTTTATTTTATCTGTGATTTTCTTCTCTAGTGTAAGCAATATGTATCTTCTTTTAAAATATGATGATCATGGGAATATGCACAATGATGGAAGGGGACAGAGAGAAGTAAATTAGTTGACTTAAGAGTAGGTAGAAGGGAATAATCATTTGGCACCAAATGGTATAAAACCTTGAATAATAGGAAACAAAATTTTAACTTGATACTAATAAGAAAACCATTGAAAATATTTGATCTAAGGAATGACATGGGGAAAAGTATTCATAAAAGAGATTATTGTAACAGCAATATAAAGGAAAAATTGAATACATGGAAAGAATATATAAGAAGATCTAATATAAATATAATTGTTCAGCTCAGTTATTAGTGAATATTTGTTCTAGGAATATGGACTTTGTCTTCATAAGCAGAATATTAACAACAGGAGTGTGGGGGAGGTGGAATCAATAGGCTTTGCTAATTAATTGAATACAAATGGTGAGGAAAACTAAAAAATTAGAGATAATTCAAACTATTTGGGAATTCATCCACTAGGTCAAAAGCTCTTAACCTGAATGCCTGTGAATAGATTTCACAGCTGAGAGGGAAAGACTATAAACTGGTTGGGGGAAAATGTGTGTGTGTGTGTGCACATGTGTGTGATCAACATCATCATCAATCTCTAAGTGAAATTTACTATTTTAGTTAATAGGAATTTAGAAGAAAATTTTAATTTTTTTTCAAAAGGTCTACATAGTTTTCAACAGTTAGAGATCAAGATACTAAAAAAATTAAAAAGGCAGTAAATCCAGAGTTCAGAACTTGAGTCCCTTGCCCTTTTCCCTCTTTGCCATTTTCTATCATATGAATCTATTCATTTTCTTTCTTCCTCTTCATATATCTCTCTTTCCTTATTCTCTATCTCTCCATTGCTCTATCTTTCTCTCTGATGTTATGTACCTATTGCCAATCTCTATTTTTTATCTCTATTTCTTTCTCAGTCTCTATCTTTCTATCTCTGTTTTTGTATCTTCTTTCTGACTCTCTGTTATAGTCTCTCCTTTTTCCATCTCTTTGTTTCTTTCTTGTTAGCTCTTTCTGTCTCTGTGTCTATTTATTTCTCTCTATTATCTTTCTCATTTTTTCCATTTATTGTGTATCTACATTTTCTTTTTTTTATTCTCCTTTGATATGCTATAGTGTGTCAATCACATCCCCCAGGTATTGCTCTAGTTCCTATTCAAAGCCATAGCTGAAGCTTTTTCTTTGAAAGACCTTTGGGTAGACCTACTGAAAAATACTTTCCAGAAATGTTAACATTGAATTCTCTATAGGCTTTTCTGAAGTGTTTTTGACTCTCAACACTTAAAATCGTAAAGAGTAATAGAACTTCATGGAGAAAAAAGTTGAATCTCATTTCATATGGTTTTGTTTTTATTTTAATTTGAAATATACTTGACTTGGCCTGAATATCTATCAAATGGCATAAATGAGAAAAATTGGTAGCTTCAGAAGCAATCCTTTATATTAAGTAAGAAATGCATTTTTACAGATGATATAAACCCCTTGTCAAGGGTTGTGCAGATGTCTAGATTGTATGACAGATTTCTATCCCTTTACTCTGTTTACTTCTTTATATTCTTAATCAAAGATGTTCATCCTTCATTAGACCAAATTATTGCTTAACATAAACATCAAGGAAGGCAACTGGAGTTAAGAACTCTCATAAAATTAATGTTTTATTTTTAAGATCTTCACATTCATAAATAAAAGGTCTACTATTGGCATTAGGCAGAAAATTCAATGGAGACATGGGGCAAGGACAATTTTCTATAAATTTAATGATTATTAGAATGAAATGAAAAAGCAATTTATGGGAAATCCATTTGATAGACACAACTTATTTTGCTGCCTTACCAATAATATGATAGTTAATAACATGCAACACTTACTAGCTTTATATATGGTAATGATCTCAGCAGTCATATTTTATCTTTTTTTAATTTAATTTTATTGATTAATTAAAGAAGTGGATTCTATCACTTCTAATGATGATAAGTTATTAACAAATGTCTCCTGTCTGTAGCTGATAGGCCCAAAATGGACCTGGATCTCTCCAATAATGCAATCTGACTGCTATATTTAGGAAACACAAGGTTTAATATGATAGAATAACCAAGGATTGGGAATGGGAAGGAGGGCCAAGGTAATTTCCCTAGCTCTAATAGCTATATTTCTCCACCCTCCAAGCTAAGAGCCTCACAGGAGCCTGTCTGAGGTAACTTGCTGCTTTCTGCCAATCTACTTTCTCTGTACCCCCAAATCCCTAATTCTAGCTATCCTAACTATGGCTATTCCCAAAACAGTCTTTGGTAACAGCAGTACAGTTCAGGTTTGCAGGAGAAAGGGTGGACTGAATGATGAGTCACCCAAGGCCCACAGCCTTCAGGCTATAGGGTTTCCTGGAACAGATAGATACAAGTCTCTCTTTATGGTTGGCTCTTCACACAGGTCACAAATAGTATCTTCAATTGTAGAACAGGAATGAAATAAGTAGTAATTGATGGAAATCTAAGTCTGGAAGCTAGGAAGCTAATCCCAGGGTCCCAACTGTTAGGTCCAAACCACTACTCTCAGAGATGACAGTTAACTCCAACAGGAACTGGTCCCTCCAAGTTCCAAAGTGAAAGGAACTCAGCTACCAGCTTCAGGCTTCAAGTACCCTTTTTATTTTTGTCCTACTATTTTTGGAACCCTTTTTCATGAGTTCCATCCATGAGCTACTTGAATTTTAATCCCTGTCTTTTACAATCTTACCCTCTTACTCCTCTATTCTTATAGTTACATGATTCATGTACTTTCCCTACCCTCCTTCCATCCCCTTCCCATAGCCAACATGCAATTCCACTGGGTTTTACAAGTGTCATTGATCAAGACCTATTTCCATAGTATTGAAATTTGCCCTAGGGTGATTGTTTAGAGTCTACATTCCCAATCACATCCCCATTGACCCATCTGATCAAGCATGAATCTTGATCTACAGGGAAGTGGAAGGGGAAGAGAAAAGAAGAGGTGGCAGAATGAAAGGCAGGTTAAAACAAGTAATGGTCAGTGGACAAACAGGCTTTTGAGGAAGAACAGGATATATAGAAAGAGAAAATAAACACAGAAAATTAGGATAGAAGGAAATACACAGTAATAACAAATATGAATGAATAAGATGAATTCATCCATAAAACATAAATGAATAAAAGAATGGATTTAAAAACAAAATCCAATAATAGGCTTTTAGGTTTACAAGAAATACATTTGAAACAGAGAAAAGCACACAAATAAAAATAATAGTGGAGCTAAATTTATTATCCATAACATGAGATAAAAAAAAAGTAGGAATCATGATCTCAAAGCAAACAACAAAAAAATAAAATAAGTAAAATGCATAAAAAGAGAAACTACATCTTGCTAAAGGTAGAGACAATAAAGTAATATCAATACTAATCATATATATGTATGTATACATATATATATATATATATAAAATAAATGGCACAGAATCCAAATTTTTAACAGAAATGTTAAATGAGTTATAGGAGAAATTGGAAAGTAAAACTGAAATAATAGGGAGCTTCAACTTTCTTCTCTTAGAGCTAGAGAAATCTAAACCTAAAATAAATGAGAATTAAGTTAAAGAACTGGGAAGAAATTTAGAAAAAAAATGGATAATCAACCTCCATAGAAAACTGAATGGGAATATAAAAGAGTATACATTTTTCTCAGCTGTATATGTCTCCTTCACAAAAACTGAACTTATTTTAGGACATAAAATACATCACAATCAAATGAAGAAACCTCAAACTCTTATTTGAATACTTTTTTTAGACCATAATAAAAGAAAAATTATATTTTAAATGGTCATTGAAAACTAGATTAAAAATTACATTGAAGTCAAATAATCTAATACTAAAAAATGAGTCAGTCAAAGAACAAATCACAGAAATAATAAATAATTTCATTAAAGAGAATAACAAGCAACATATTGAAGATTTATGAAATTCATGCAATGCAGTACTTAGAGGAAAATTAATATCTAAATGCTTACATTAATAACAAAGAGAAAGAATAGATTAATAGCATTCATTATTTTAAAGCTAGAAAAAGAATAATAAAAAATCCTCAAACATCAAATTGAAAAATCAGGACATCAAAAGAGCAATTAATCAGTTTAAAAGTAGGGAAGCCATAGAAATAATAAATAAAGGTAGGAGGTGGTTTTATGGGAAAAAAATAAAACAAACAAATGATTGGTCAGAAGTGGTACATGATTTAGATATAAAGGTTGAAAACATAAGAAACCTAAAGGAATATAGAATATTTTACCTATTGGGTATATGGAAAAAGAAATAATTTATGACCAAATGAGATATAGAGAGTATTGTAGGATTTAAAGCATATAATTTTGATTACTTTAACTTGAATAGTTTTCACACACAATAAAAACAATACAGCCAAGATAAGAAGAGAAACAAGAAATGTTGGGGTCAGGGAATTACTGACAGCTTCTCTGTTAAAGGCCTCACTGTTCAAATATACAGAAAACTGAGTCAAATTAATAAGAATACAAGGCACTCCTCAGTTGATTAAGTCAAAGGATGTGAACAGTCAATTTTCAGAAGAAACCAAAATAATCCAAAGTCATATAAGACAATGATGAAAAAAGTCTATCTAGCACTAGAAAAAAAAGTACTAATGGGGTCTGAACACAGATGGAAACATATTAATTTTTTTCTTTATTCTATTTTTGTGTGTGTTTTCTTTGCAACATACAAAATTTGAAAATGTTTTGCAAGGCTGCACATTTATAATCTATATCAAATTATTTGCCTTCTCAAAAAGAGTGAAAAAAAAAAGGGTGGAAAAAATTTGGAACTTAAGAAATGAATGTTGAGAAATTTAAAATGTTAATTTTATAATAGTAATGTTATAAATTTTGGTTGATATGCAATTGAGAAAAATAAATTTAAAATTAAATGGAAAAATAAGAGATAAATCAATATAGTTTATGGATTTATTGCTCTCCAAACTTTCAAAATTCTTTCCTTACTATTGAAGGTCTGAAACATTCCAACTGCATTAATAGGCAAGTATTCTCTCTGCCAGAAGTTTATGAATTTATAAGAAAACAACTTGCCCTCTGTCTTAGCATCAATACCACATATTGGTTCCAAAGCAGAAGAGTGGTAAGGGCTAAGCAATGGGGATTGAGGGACTTGCCTAGGGTCATACAGCTAAGAAGTTTCTGAGGCCAGATTTGGATATAGGACCTCCCATCTCTGGGCCTGACTCTAAATACATTGAACCACCCAAGTGCTCCTTAGTTCATAAATTCTTTTGATATATAATTTCCCCTCTGTTGTCAACACAATCTATATGAATATTTTCTTGCATGAAAACTTTAAAAAATCCCTTACCTTCCATTTTAATATAAATATTTTAGGGACTTCTGGGCTAATATGGGCACAGGGCAGAAGGATTTTCACAACTCTTCCTACTACCAATTACAACAAAGCATCTCAAAATGATAAAAAAACAAAATCAGACAAGGGAAGGGGTTCTGCCAAGGGGTACAGCCTTGAAGGTAGGCAGGGTTTGGACATTTCCACACTATAAGGGGGTAAAATTACAGCTACCAAAGTGTGAGCTTATCACCCCTCACTCATACCACCTACAGTGCCAGAGTCAGAGCAAAGATGGGAGCAGTCTCTAAATTCTTGGGAGCTGGATGAAAGAATCATAGTTGTATTTCTGAGGACAGTGAAAAGCCTTGTTAGTGAGACTTGGGACCCATGGAGCACAGGAGGAAGATAGTGAAGAGATGGAGTGCCCACAGCAGACACTGTGGAGACTCAAAAAATAGCCTCAGGAAAAACTTCTTTGTACCTTGCTAAACCAAGAGATGCCTGCAAAATAGAAGGAAATGTGAAATATCTCATTGAAAAAAACAACTGACCTGGAAAACAGGTCCAAGAGAGACAATATGAGGATCATTGGTATTCCTGAAAACCTAGAAAAAAATAGAAACCTTGACATCATATTACAAGAAATTATCAAAAAAAAAAAGGGGGGGGCTGATATTTTTGAACAAGAAGTCTGTTACAGACAAAAGAGTGGTTGCCATAAACTGTGACCACAAAAATAAATATGGTTTCAAAGCTGTGAGTTGCCCAAACTGTAAAGATAATTTTTAGTTAGTGTCTTGATTTAAATAAAAAATAAGTGGTCACCATGGGAAAAATTCCCAAATATGAAATACCCAAGTCAGCTGGGTTTTATGGAGATTTTAATTAACACAAATGAAGGAATTGAAGAAAAGGGAGAGAGAGACAGAATAAGAGGGAATAATAGAAAGGCTATGGCCTAGGCCATTCTTTAAGAGAGAAAAGAGAAAACTAAGTCAGTTTTTAATCACTCACCACAAGATTGTCCCAAGCAAAACTCTAGTGTTCAGAGAGACCCTTCAGTTCAGCTCCTGAGCTCAACTGATCTGAACTCCCCTGAACTGGTTCAGACAGTTCCTTTTAAAGAGAATTTTCTCCTATGTCACCTCCCCTAAGTGTTCACATCTACCAATCACAGTAGATGTTTTCCAAAGGACTGAACATGCTTAATTCACACCTTGTTATCACCTTAATTTACATCTTATCACCTTCTCTGGGTAGACTAAAACTTCTCTGGGTAGACTAAAAGTAATTCACATCTCTTTGCTAAGCTTGCCCTTTTAGTGATTAATTTAACCTTCATAGGTACTTAGCACCCTTTTGTATTAGATCTAAAAATAGACCTAGCTTAAGGGCTTTTGCTCACTATAAGTATGGGTTTAAGTACTCTTTCATTGTTCAGTAAGGAGTTTTACAACTTTATCTTCCCCTTAAGGTATGCCTAAATATGGGTGGAGTAATTTTAAAGTTCCCAATATATTCCTGATCAAGTACCTCCATTGTTTAAATGGGAATAGCCTTAACAAAATGTTTTAAGGTAGAGTTTGAGCAGTTTTAAGATTCAAAGATCAAAATAGACATTGAAAGAGTTCATAGATCACCCTCTACATTAAATACTCAAAATACAACCCCCAGAAATATAACTGCCAAATTCAAGAGTTTCCAAGCAAAGGAGAAAATATTGCAAGAAACCAGAAAGAGATAATTCAGATATCAAGGAGACCCACTAAGGATTACAAAGGACCCAGCATCTTCCACAGTAAGGGATGGCAAGGCTTGGAATATGATATTAAGAAAGGCAAGAGAATTAGATGTATAAACAAGGATCACCTAACCAACAAAACTGATGATAAACAAGATTTACAAGTATTTTTAAAGAATAGATAAAAACTAAACAGAAAACTTGATGTCCAAATACAAAATTCAAGAGAAACATGAAAAGGAAAACAAGAAAGAGGGAAAAAAAATTCAAGTGCTTCAGTGAGGTCAAATTGTTTATATTCCTATATGGAAAAGTTATATCTGTAACTCTCAAAAACTATTTTTACTATCATAGTAAATAGAATAATTATTCACTATTCACAGGTAGACATTGAGGTACTAAGTGTTTTAAGATGATATGTAAAAAAATATGGGTGGGGAAAAGAAGATAGCATCAAGAGAAACATGAAGGAATAAGAAAAATAGGATGAATTAAACCACATAAAGTGGAACATGTGAGGGAAAGAGAAGAATACTATCATAAGAAGGAGATGAAGAGAGTGTTAATACATAATACTTAAACTTACTCTCAATGGAATCAATAGTGAGAGGGAAGAACATCTAAATACACTGGAGTATAGAATTCTATTTTAACCTATGGGAAAGTTGAGAGGGAAAAACCAAGGTGGGGAGTGGGGTGGGAAGTAACAAAGGGGAGAGAAAGAGAGGAAGAGAGAATTAAATAGACCCTAAAGAAAAATAAGAGGGGAATAAGAAGGGAGGGGTGGGAAGGGAAATAAAATAAGGATAGGGATTACAGAACTGATTAAAAGCAAAATGCTGGTGTAGAAGGAAATAGTGAAGGAAGAAAAGGCAGGACTAAGAGAGGAAATCAAATGATGGGGAATACACAGGTGATAATCATAACTCTGAATGTGAATGGGATGAACTCACCCATAAAATGGGATCAAATAGCAGAGTGGATTAGAAACCAAAATGCTACCATATGTTGTCTACAAAAAACACACATGAAGTAGGTAGACACACACAGGTTCAGGTAAGAGACTGGATCAAATGCTATTGGGCATCAACTAAGAAGAAGAAGGCAGGAGTCACAGTCATAATATCTGACAAAACCAAAGTAAAAATAGGTCTCATTAAACAAGATAGGGAAGTTAATTACAGCCTGATGAAAGGCACTATAGACAATGAGGAAACAGTAGTACTCAACATGCATGCACCAAATGGTATAGCATCCAAATTTCTAAAGGAGAAACTATTGGAACTAAAGGAGGAAATAAATAGTAAAACTATTCTAGTGGGAGATCTGAACCTTCCTCTATCAGATCTAAATAAATCAAATGAGAAAGAGGTAATAAATGTGAATGAAATCTTAGAAAAATTATAGTTAATAGATATATGGAGAAAAATTAATAAAAGAAAAACATCTTCTTTTCATTAGCACATTAGCACACGGTACATTCACAAAGATTAACCATGTACTAGGACATAAAAACATAGCAAACAAATACAAAAAAGTAAAAATAGTAAATGCAACCTTTTCAAATCATAATGCAATGAAAATAATAATTAGTAAGCATACATGGAGAGGCAAATCAAAACTTAATTGGAAATTAAATAATATGATTCTCCTAAATTGGTTGATTAAAGAACAAATCATAGAAAAATTTAATATTTTGATTGATGAGAAAGAGAATGAGCAGACATCATATCAAAATTTACAGACCAATCTCTTTAATGAACATAGATGCACAAATATTAAATAGGATACTAGCAGAGAGACTCCAGGAAGTGATCATAAGGATTATTCACTATGATTAGGTAGGATTTATACCAGGAATGCAAGAATGGTTTAATATTAGGAAAACCATCTGACCATATCATTAACAACAAAACCAGAAGAAATCACATGATTATCTCAATAGATGCAGAAAATGCCTTTGACAAAATATAATACTCAATCCTATTGAAAACACTAGAAAGTATAGGAATAGAAGGGCTTTTCTTAAAAATAATAAACAGTATATATCTAAAACCATCAGCAAACATCATCTGCAATGGGGATAAGTTAGAAGCCTTCTCAATAAGATCAAGAGTGAAGCAAGATTGCCAATTATCACCTCTATTATTTAACATTGTAGTAGAAACACTAGCAGTAGGAATTAGAGAAGAAAAAAAGAAACTGAAGTTATTAAAATAGGTAATGAGGAGACCAAGCTATCACTCTCTGCAGATGATATGATGTTCTACTTAAAGAGTTCTAGAAAATCAACTAAAAAGCAAGTAGTATTTCCACTTATTTATCAACAACTTTAGCAATTTCTTAGGATATAAATAAACTAACATAGATCATTAGCATTTCTATATACTTTCAACACCTCGCACTATCAAGAGTTAAAAAGAGAAATTCCATTTAAAATCACCCTAGATAATATAAAATATTTAGGATTCTATTTGCCAAGACAAACACAGGAATTATATAAACACATCTACAAAGCACTTTTCACCCAACTAAAACTACATTACATCTAAATAATTGGAAAAACATTAATTGCTCATGGGTAGGATGAGCTAATATATTAAAAATAACAATCCTACCCAAATTAATTTACTTATTCAGTGCCATACCTATCAAACTACCAAGAAACTATTTTTATTGAATTAGAAAACTATATAAAACAGTTCATTTGGAAGAAAAAAGTTCAAGAATATCTAGGAAAATAATGAAAAAATGTGAAGGATGAAGGCCTAGTAGTACTAGATCTTAAACTAAAGCAGTGGTCATCAAAACAATATGGTACTGGCTAAGAGGAAGAAGGGAGGATCAATGGAATAGACTCAAGATAAATGTCCTCAATAAAATAGTATACAATAAACCCAAAAATTCCAGCTTTGGGGACAAGAACTCACTGTTTGACAAATGTAAACCTTAAAATTTCTTAGACTTATAAATGTTGGAAATTTCACCATTGGGAAATTTCATACTTGAAAAATTTCCTATTGATAGTGGGAACTCTATTGGAATGTGAACCCCATTGGCATGGGAGGTTCCTCCTCCTCCCTTCTTAAGATTACTTTAGGACAGAAACCTTTTGCTGAACAATGGAAAGGGCTTTGACCTATGCTTAAGCATAGAACAGGAATTTCTTTGAGTCATGATTGATTTTAGAATTGATACAATGGAGATACTTGGAATGACAGAACCAGGTCTTGGAAAATACAATTTCCACCCCATTCAGTCCTAACAGGATTTAGGAAGGGCTGCAGCAAAGGATCAAGATTTAATTATTTGAGAATATGACCTTCAACAGACATGTGCAAAGCCACAGACCTCTGGGCGGTCCTGGGTTAAGCTAGAGCCACCATTGGCACAGGGAAGACATGGACAGTGATTGGTAGATGTGAGAACTGAGGGGAGGGAACTTGGATGTTTTCCTTAAAGATAGCAGGGTCTGAGGACTAGGGGGGTTGGTTGGAGAGGTTTGGCTTTGAGAGGTGGTGCTTTGAGAGTTGGCTCTGAAGGAAGCTGGAGGTGGAGGCCCCTGAGACTGTTTCTCCATTTTGGTCACGTGAGTGATAGGGACTGATCTCTTTTCTTTGCCCCAGCTATCTAAGGGCTTGGGCCTTTTGACCCAGCCTAAACAGAGGGGGTATTTAAGCCCTATTCCCTTCTCTTCCCTTTCTCTCTCTCTTTCTCTCTCTCTCTCTCTCTCTCATTCCTTTCTTCCTCCTGTTTGTAATTAAACTCTATAAAAGGTTGACTGCTGACTTGAGTTTTCATTTAGGAATTACATAGCTGAATTCCTTGGTGACCTTAAATTAATATATATCGTCTTTTAAAGTGATTTCCTTGTCACACAAAAACTAGTAGGAAAATTAGAAAACAGTGTGGGAGACTTTAGTTCTAGATCAACATCTCACACCTAATACCAAGATACATACAGAATGATTAAATGATGTAAATATAAAGAAGAAACTATAATTAAATTAGGTGAACATAGAATAGTTTACCTGTCAGATCTATGGGAAAGAAGAGAATTTAAGACCAAGCTAGAAATAGATATAAAAAATGCAAAATGAATAATTTTGATTGCATTGAATTAAAAAGATTTTGTATGAACAAAAGCAATGTATCCAAAATTCGAAGGTAAGAAACAAATTGGGGGGAAATCTTTATAACAAAAACCTCTGACAGGTCTAACTTCTCAAATATATAAGGAATTGATAAGAATCAATTATACAAAAAATCAAGCCATTACCCAATTGATAAATGGGCAACCCACATGAATAGGCAGTTTTCAGATAAAGAAATCAAAACTATCAATAAGCAAATGAAAAAATGTTCTAAATGTCTCATAATTAGAAAAATGCAAGTAAAAACTACTCTGAGATACCACCTCACACCTAGCAAATTGGCTAACAGGACAGCAAAAGAAAGTAATAAATGCTGGAAAAGGTGTGACAAAATTTGCACATTAATGCATTGCTGGTGGAATTGTGAATTGATCCAACCATTGTAGAAGGCAATTTGGAACTCTGCCAGCCCTTTGATCCAGCCATACCACAGCTGTATCTGTACCCCAAAAAGATAAGGAAAAAATACTTGTACAAAAATATTTATAGCTACATTCTTTGTGGTGGCAAAAAAAATGTAAAATAAGGGGATGCCCTTCAATTGGGGAATGGCAGAACACACTGTTGTATCTGAGGGTGATGTAATACTATTGTGCTGAAAGGAATAATGATCTGGAGGAATTCCATGTGAACTGGAATTGATGTAGAGCAAAAGGAGGAGAACCCTGAGAATATTGTACACAGAGACTGATACACTGTGGCACAATTGAATGTAATGGATTTCTCTACTAGCAGCAATGCAATGATCCAGGACAGTTCTTAGGGATTTATGAGAAAAATGCTATCCACATCCAGAGAAAGAAAAGTGGGAGTAGAAACACAGAAGAAAAATATATGATTTATTACATGCTTCAATGGGGAAATAAGTGGGGATATAGAGTCTAAGTGATCACTAATACAAATATTAATAATATGAAAATCGGTCTTGATCAATGATACATGTAAAACCTAGTGAAATTGCTCATTAGCTAAGGAATGGGGCAGAAAGGAGGTGAGGGAAAGAATATGAATCATGTAACCATGGAAAAGTATTCTTAATTACTTAATTAAATAAATTTTAAAAGAATATATTTTATATTGATTCCAATACAGAAGAGTATGCCTAGATAATGTGAGTTGAATGACTTGCCATGAAATACACGGTTAGGTAATTAGGAAGTTTCTGAGGCCAGAGATTTAAACCTAAAATTTCCTGTGTCTAAGCCTCGCTCTCAATCCACTGAGCCACCTACCTGCCCCCAACATGATTAAATTAATATGTAATTTGAAGGTATGTTTTGGTTTGTTTCATATTTTTCCCCAGTGAGTCTAATAATTCTGATTGTTCCTCCAATTTCCACCTGCCAATTCAACTTCTTATAGTTACTGATACTCTTGAGACTTATCTAAGGATTTTTTTTCTATTTTATCCATCATTTTCTTTCCATAGCTTGCAGTACTCAATTAAACACTTCCATGTCTTGTTCTAAATCATCAGGTCTTTTTTACAGACCTTTAAGACACCCAATTTTGGGGGCAGCTGGGTGGTTCAGTGGAATGAGAGTCAGACCCAGAGATGGGAGGTCCTAGGTTCAAATCTGGCCTCAGACACTTCCCAGCTGTGTGACCCTGGACAAGTCACTTAACCCCCTTTGCCTAGCCCTTACCACTCTTCTGCCTTGGAACCAATACCCAGTATTGATTCTAAGATGGAAGGTTAGGGTTTAAAAAAAAAGATCACTAATTTTAATCCTTTGCTCTTCTTTTTTATGTTATTGATGCCATCTACTTTATAACTTACAGAAATTTAAGGATCTTATTCCCATTATGCATAATGGATTTTCCCTTGAAATAAATTAATGCAAATCAACTAATATGGTACATTCATTTTGTCTGAAATGTATATAACTTCCTGATCTCTTTGCACAAGTTTATCTCCATTCTTAAAGTATTTTCCTTCCTCATTTCTGTCTCCTGAGATCTTTAGATCTATTCATTAGTTCAACTATAACTTACTACATAAGTGATTTCCTAATTGTATATATGTAATCTGTGTATATATATGTATAATTTATCTTTATGTGTGACACATGTGAACTACTCTAATGTGACAAGTGGACAGGAAAGAGGAAGAATGTCTTCATTGGTACCTTTCATATGCTGTCTTGGGTCTAGCTCAACAGCTAACTAAAAGACTTTCCTTCAACATAGGGTAATCAGAGAGGAAATACTCAGAGATTACCTACACACACTCTGAAGGAGAGAGGCCAGGACCTCCCATTCTATATCAGCACAAATGTTAAAATTGAGACACTTAACATCCACATGATTACCCTAAGCATGTTTCCTAGAATGGACCTTCATTGTACACTTCTGTGTTTTCTTATTTGCTCATTTGTGTAGATATGGGTGTATGGGGTGCTCAGGGAGGGGTAATATCTCTGGTATGGAGGGCTTGTTGTGCCCTCCTAGGGCAGCTCTCCAGCCTCTGACCCCCACCTGACCCCCAGCTCTCCCTTGTGGCTCCCAGTAGCTGCTAGCATGCGGCAGTGGCCACACCCCGGGCAATGGCTTCCACAGGCCGGCTAAACCTTGTGAGGGGAGCCATCGGGTCGTCGCTGACCCCTGGTGAACCAGGGCTTTGCTCACCCAGCATGTGAAGACTGCTTTGGTGGAACAGATAGAAGAAACCAACAAGAAGGTTCAACGGCTGAGATGGCGACGCAGCAAAGCACTGTGGAGTGCTCAGGGCGTGTTGGAGCACAAAGGACAACACGGCCATCCAATGCAGCTGAGGAAGTCTCCAGGTGTAACGACTTTTCGTGCCACTGGACCCAGGCTTCCAATGCTGAGAGAGTGGGACTGTCTCTGTGCATCGGCTTTTCCACTTAAATCTCCTTCATGCACAAAGACAATCGTCATCCTCGGTTACCGAGAGACTGCTACTACTAGTTCCTTCAATATAATAAAAACTATTCAAGAGCATGGACATTTTCATTCTTAACCACTCACTACCTAACACTTGTAGAAGGCACTTAGTTGAATATATATCACTAGTATAACCATGAAAGTTTATTAATTTTTTGATGAAAAAGGTTCCTACTGTTAGAAAATATTGGGTTTAGACATTTCCTTCAAGGAGAGCTGAGCTTTAAACAATAGTTTCTTCTCTTCCCTAGACTGACTTAAAAAAACAGCAACACCTTTTTTCTGTGATTTGATATGTCTTTAATATCCAAACCAAAGGAAGGAGAAGCTTTATTAACTGGTTACTTTAGGATATATCTCCCCCAAACTTGTGATATTTTAACCATCAAACTGGATCAGATACCTAGGATCAAATTATACCCTGACTTCATTTTATTCTTTTCTCTCCTTTGTTACCTTTGGCACACTCCACCTTTTTAATGAATAGAAGATCTATCCTTCCCAAATCCTTTAATTACTCCACAGTTTGCAATTTGGCTTTCTGTCAGAACCAGCAGCATCTCAAAAGGGCCTTGTCCTGTTTTTCTTTCCTTTTTGCTGAAGATTTTAAAGACATATTCTAAACATAATAGAACTATTTTTAAACATTTAAAGTAATTTCCTCACGGGAGAGAAAAATGTTTCCTGGATTATAGCAATTTCCATAGAGGGCCTATTTCAGAAGACCAGGAAAGCATGGGGCATGCTCACTAACAGTGCTATTTGGCCAGTAAAGTACAAAAAAGGCCATGGACACAACAATCAAATATAGGTCTTCCCCCATCCAACTGGAAGTGGAGAAATCAATTTTCTAATTCCCAACCTCCTAAAAATAGTGTTTTATGACAGTTATTATAAAAATCTTAAAGAGCCCTAGTATCTTTAAGTTGGAAGTATTTGGAGATACTATATGCAGTGGCCACAGCCTGGAAAAACTATCTTAGCAAATGGCCTGAATCAAGTAATAGAAAAACCTCCAATCAGTCAGTGAGCTGGAGATTGGTGGAGGGTTTAACCCAAGCATGTGAAGACTTCTTTTGAGAACAGGAGGATATGAATGATTTGTGTCAATGAGACTTGAGGACTGTGAAAATGGAAGCTGTGTTGTGCTGAAAGAAATAATGAGCTGGAGGGATTCCTTGTGAACTGAAACGTCCTCCAGGAATTGATGCAGAGTGAGAGGAGCAAAACCAGGAGAACATTGTACACAGAGACTGATACATTGTAGCACGATCAAATATAATAGACTTCTCTACTAGCAGCAATACAATGACCCAGGACAATTCTCAGAGACTTATGAGAAGGAAGCTATCCACATCCAGAGAAAGAACTGTGGGAGCAGAAATATGAAAGAAAAACATATGATCGATTACATAGTTGGATAGGGATATCATTAGGATTTTGATGTTAAAAGATCACTCTACTGCAAATATAAATAACATGGAAATAGGTTTTGAACAATGATACATGTAAAACCCCCAGAATTTCTTGTCAACTCCAGAAGGGGGAAGGAAAGAGGTGAGAGGGAATCATGAATCATGTAACCATGGAAAAATGTTCTAAAAAAAAAGAAAAAGAAAATGGAAGCTGGGGAACACTTGGAGCTTAGTTCAACACTCAAGGTGCCAATATCATCCACTGTTTCCCAAAGCCATGTCTCATTGTCTTGACTTGTCTTGCCACTGATCTTTGATGATTCTTGTACAGACAGTAAAAATGACAAAGTTGTGCATCTCTGCCTCACTTAAATACAGTTTATGTGTGTCAAAAGGTATCATCAATAATGCCATTTTGACTCTCTTCAAGTACAAAGAACAACAACCAACCACCTATCTTATTTAGCCCTCTCATTTTGCAGGTGAAACAATGAGTTACAGAGAGGTCATATGTTTGTTAAGGTCACAAAGAGAGCTAATCACAAAACATTGATCCCAAATCTCTTGATTTCTTGAGTTCAGTGTTTCTTCCTATATAGTTTCCAAGAGAGAAGAGTGACTAGAGCCATTAGATATGTTAAATTTAGGGAACAGTAAGAGAGAGATAGAATGATCATGATTTAAAGAGAAAGGAAAAAACAATTGCAAAATAAATTTTGAGTGAAGATGTCAGAGACTTTATTAACTAACTGAATTGAAGGACTCATAGAGAAGAAAAATTAATGATGGCTGCTAAGTTTGAGTCTGAGAAGTCTCCTGGTTTCTGCTCTCTTTTCTCCAATCTGAATTCCATATAACGAACATAATTTTCCTAAAGGAAAAATCTGGTCACAATACTCCTATAATCAAGAAATTTTGGTGACTGTTGCTTACAAACTTCTAATCATTGCACTTAATACTATTGACGGCAAGTACTTAGATATATATTGGCAAAGACATGGCGCATGTGCCCTGGTGGCATGGAGGGGGCTGATCTGTTCCCCTCTCCACCATGGCTGAGGACTTTTTTTTGCATGTCCTTTCCCTCTGTCCAGTAGACCAATGTAAGCACTTCCTACCTTCACTATCTGTGGAAATTCTGGGGGCTCACAGGAGACTTGAAGGTCGAGTTTGGGCATGTGATTACTAAAAGGTTCACCAACACTAACCTTGATTCTGTTCCTCAGCACAGTAAAAATCATAACTGGCAAGAAGTCCTGCTCCTTAGAACTATATACTCTCTAGAATAATTATCTCTCTATATTTGTATCTATAGTAAGTATTTCTCTGTTTCCATTGTGTATGTTTCCTACTTGATACAATATCTTCTACAGGTCCTTCAGCAGTAGAATATAGCTTATATAGTGGAGAGAGGAGGAAAATACCCTTTTCTTCAGGTAGTTATTGGTTTATAACACTGTCAAACTCTGGAAGGGGGTGTTTCTCAATATCAAATCTGATGGTTGATGGATATCATAACATATTCTAGCTTCACTTCAAGGTATCTCTCAACAAATATGACTTCTCCAGCTCCTCAGGGCTTGGTTATTTGATGACATTAAGTCATGGATAATTTGTTTTTCTCAGTCAAGTTCATCATTCCCTTCTTAACTCAAGCAGGGAGGTACTGGCAATTATAAAAAAGAGTACCATGTAGACACATTTTTCCTGTAATTTTAAATCTCATTAATATTTTCTCATGATATTTAAGGTTAAAGGACAAGTTTTTCTTTTAAAAGAAGTTGCTCAGGTTTTCTGTCATAAACTGTTTCTTTTTATATCTCGTAGCTTAAAGTATGCAATATAATCCTAATCTTTAATGCTAACACACTGTTACTTTCTGGTGTTTTTCTCTATGGTATAAGATAATTATTTATTTGTGAATTTCCCAGAAAGAGACAGAAGTAAACAAATAAACAAAAAAATATAAGTAGACATTATGGAAGGAAATGTTCAACTGCTCAACATAACAATGAATGAAAATAGAATGCATTAACCCATGAAATGAAATGCATTAGGAAAATTGATTAGAGAGCAGAATCAAACAGTATTTTGCTTTCAAGAAGCATACTTTAAATAAATAAGTTGAAAAGTTTCAAAATGAGGGGCTGGACCAGAATTTGTCATTCTTGGGGTGGAGAGTAGGGCCAAAGGTGACAGTAATTATGTCATTCAAGGCAATAAGAAAATAGACAAGTTTTCCAACAAGATAAGCTAGAAAACTGTATTTTAATTAAAGGTACTATACATAATGAATTAATATCAGTGTTTAATATAGAGCATAATATTTATATTTTTAAAGTAAAAGTTAATCAAATTATAAAGAAAAATACATAGCAAATGTGGGATATCAATATATCTGCTTTACAGCTAGATTTATCTAACAGAAATGTCAGAAGGAACCTAAAATTATGAAGAGAATTTTATAATAGATATCTCATGTTGATGAAAAAGAAATATAAGAGAATTTACAAATTATTCAGCTATGCATGTTCCTTTTACATAATAATGTCTGTTAGGTAAAAATCATGTAAACACAAATAAAAGAGCAGAAATATCAAACATTTTAGTTGTCTAAAATATAATAAAAATTTCAAATCATAAATTGTGCTTGAAGACAAGATTAAACATAGAGGAAAAAAATACTCCCAAAAATTAATTATTCAAAAAACAACTCATTAGAAACTGTTAATTTTATTTAAAAATTAAAGCCACTAGGAAACATATCAATATTTATGTGAAGAAATCAAAACAATCTTTAGCAGAAAGTTTATCATTTCAAATAATTATTATAAAAATCAAGAAATAGAATAATAAATGATGTATAGCTAAAATTATTCAGAAAATAACAAAAGCCACAAAAATAGAAATTTTAAAATCTTAAATAAAAATAGAAAAAAGAATATACCATAGGATTGACAAGTAAAAAGGTCATTTAAAAAAAGATATTATTAATTAATCTGAGGAAAAGAAAATCAAAAGGAATATAAATATTAAAAAGAATAACCAATAAAAATAAAGAAGTAATTTATTAGAAACTAGTTTACCCTATCATATGTTAATAAAATCAATAATGTATTAAAAGCTCAATATTTACAAGTATATAAAATATTTTGCTAATCCAAATAAGAAAGAGAAAGTTCAAATATAAAACAAAATATAAGGGAATCAATATAAACAAAGAAGAATAATTATCATTTTACAAATGCCATAATAGTTTATTTAGAGAATCCTGTAGTATCAAATAAAATGATGAAATAAAATAACTTCAATAAGCTGGTAACATAAAAATAAACCAACAACAATCATTAATCTCTCAATGAATTACTATACAAATATAGATATTCTTGTAGAAATGGAAAAAAAAAGTCATTCAAAATTTCCCTAAAATAATTGGAATTCTACTTATGACACATACTGAAGTTGCATAACTATATCTACTAAGCACCATTAACAAAAATATACTGTATAATTTAAGTAATTAAAAAGGAATTAACTGTTCATTGTTTGATTGCTAAAATAAATGTAATAAGAACACTCCCTGTATTAATTTATAAATTCATATGCTTTTCAATAAGGCACTGAAGCAATATGAATTAAAGTGCTTACTATGGGTCTGGCATTTTGCTAAGTTCCAGGGAAACAAAGAAGGGTGCTATTAAGTATTTCAATGTTTGAAAGTCATGTGATTTCATTGACAAAAATGACCTGATAAAAGAGGCATATTCCCACTGTACACAGTTGAAATCTTCCTTCAGTGTTTGTGTTTTCCATCAGAATACAAGCTCCTTGAAAGTATGAACTATCTTGTAATTAGGTTTGTATCTTCTGCTCAACCCAGAGTATTGCTTCTAGCCAGTGTCTAATAAATATTTCTTGATTGGTTGATATATATGTGTTTATGTGTATGCTATAGTAAGCACTTAATATATGCTTCATTCATTCAGTATAGCACAGTGATTATGTGTATAGTACTAACCTGACTTGTGATATGGCAATGGGCAAGCCTTTTAATGATCCTGAGCTTCAAAAAGCTTTTCTTGACAGTAGAGATGTATTTGGGTTTCTGCTGATAAGAAAAAAATGTGTCCAGTGATATTTTTTTTAATTATAAAGGACACAGAACCAGGTGATGTATCAATTAATCTTTTGAAGAAGAACTAATATGATCATAACATTTTGCTTATGATGAAGTAGTTTGTGCAATGAAGGGTTTGTTTTTGAGGGGCATAGAAAACCTATGCGTAAATCAAATATATTTGATATCTATGATCTTATATTGAAAGTAAGAGGAGATAGTCATTATTATTGAAAATGTGAAATAATCCTGTTTCCATATTGACAAAAACATTTCAGATATCACTGATTTTGAACTATAAATCATATTAAATGCCATCTACTCCAGAACCCTTACTTTACAGATGAGAAACCAAAGCCCAAATTCGAATGACTTGCCTAAGATCATGTAGTGAGTTATTAGAGAAAGGATTTCAAACAGTCCCATGATTCTGAACTCAATCCTCTTCTGCCATTAACATCTAGACTTGACTTATGTAGCCAGATTCTTATGGAATCAGACTTCATATTTGGCTTTAAGAGAGCTCATAATTAATTATGTTATAGTGGTCAGAGAAAGTATCGGACTTCAAACTGAGCAAGTCCTGAGTTAAAATCCTACCTATTACATTTACAAGTTCTATAAGCATGAATAAGTTTCTTCCCTGAGGTTCACTATACTTATATGTAAAATTAGAATAAAAAATATCTATGGAACCTACCTTATAGAGTTGTTGTGAGGGTAATGTGAGATCATATACCTAATCATTTTTACATACTATAAAATTTTGTTAATACTAGTCATTTTAGGCTAATTGTGTCATTTCTGGAAAGGGCACACCTAAAATTCCAAATATTCACTAGCAAAGATGGATCTCAGTGGTAGCCATAAAGCTATGTACTTAGTTTCATTCATCAGGTAAATTCAAAACCATATTTGAGTATAAGCAAATAAGACATCTTCATCCTTCCTTACTTGGACTCGTTTGCCTAATATCATCACCATAGATTGTGTATCATTGATTGGGTATCAAAGTCACAAAATTGTATTCCACTGGATGAAAAGATTCTAAGAATTCACCTGTAGTTCTAACCCAGACCACTTTCAGTTACTTGATCTTGCAAATAACTTGACATTAGAAATATAGTAATGATAATCTGGAAATATTGTTCCCTCATTGCCTCTTATGCCATATCTGATCGAAGGAATTGTACTGCCCCTGACTTGAGTTGAAATTATAATAATATATGATAATAATAATAAGTAGCTCTCTTATGTTTATGAGAACTCTATGGTAAGAAAAATACTAAAGTGGATTTTTTTTTTCGCAAAGAAGCCTAGGTTTGTATTATTAATCTTTGTTGTAAAGCACTACCATCTATGTAAATGACTACATTGTGAGACAAAGAAATACAGCCTTTGTTAAAAATGTAATTGATTCATTTCAAGCTTTTTTGTCGTTCTATCAAATCACATCTACTAAATATTGCATGTTAAAGCTGTAGATCCAGGCATTATTAAAATGGTAATTATTTTATTTCTTCCTACACCCACATATATTTGCTTCTATTGTAATGTGGAGCTTATTTCTGATAGTGGTCTTCTGTTCACAGTATAATTTAAAGTTTATGCAAATAGAGAAATATGATTTGGCATGAATATATGTGAATCTTAATCATCCAAGTATAGAAAGCCTTCATTCCTGTGACATCTGCCCCCATTGTATTTCTGTTGTTGCTCTAAGACACCAAAACCATGGTAAATACGACTGAATAGTTGTCTTCCTGTAATAATGCAATGATCTGGGATACAGAAAAATAATTTCATCTTGCCAATTTGATTGAGAGAAAATAGAACCGTAGCCATTGCTTTGATCTTGAAGCTCAGGATCATAATTGTTTCAGTGAACTTCAAGAAATAAAATGTTAGCTTTCTGGCATACTAGATTAAATGATAAACATTTCTCATATATAAACATAAAAATAGCCTCTGGAGAATCTGAAGACGAAGATCACCTATAAAGTCCAGGAATTATGAAGTTAAAATGGTATAAAAATATAAAATGATGGGTAGCTTTCATAGCAGGAGCAAAGAACAAACAGCTGATAGCTGGTGTAGTTTACTGGTATAACATAATAAGGGGACTCAAGAAAGCCTCCCAGCACCTTGAGTAAATTTATTGGAGGACACAGATGAAAGCTGCACAGTATTTAATTTCTGTGCATTATGGGCTAAATTAAAATTAAATTCATCATATGTTTATTAATCTATACAGGTTTGTATACTGTTCCTTTAATTTTCTAATTCACTTGCTGATTACGTGTAGAGGAAGGGGGTAAAACCTTTCCGAAAAAGGTGCCTTTTGACCCCTGACTTACAAGTAACTCAAGTTGCAGAAACCCGGATAAGGGGAAATTGTAAATTGTGCACATCCTAAACGCTATCTATAAGTGACTTGGGATATAACTTCCTATTTTTTAGAGATTTAGACATGAAAAGAAAACTTCATGTTCATTCATTTATTGCCTTATTTATGCTGGGTTTTTTTTTTTTTTTCAGAAATACATCTCTGCTCTCATTCCCAAATCCTGACACTTTCACAGAAATACACCTGAAGTCTATTAAAGTCACCACAAACTTCCAAGTCAAGTTTTACAGAAAGTCTTTACTTGCAAATTGAAATGCAAAATACTTGGACTTAGATGGCAGTAAAAGAAAAATTCCTATTACAGCATCTGTAAATTACAAGTGAAAGTCACTTATAACTTATCCTGCAGTGCTTTTGAGAAACTTAGCTTGTTTTCTTCAAAAAAGAAAAATGCCTCATGAAAGGCCTAATAACACATCTAAATTACTGAGGATAATTTGAAAATTTAAGTTTTATGGAATTTAGATGATTACTAGAATCCCAGCAAGTAGCATAATGGACATAATTTTTGTAACAATTGAGAATTACTCTGTGCATGATATACTTACATTGGTTTGAACTTAGCATTTTAAAACTATACTTACTATGAGTCACCTATCAGGCAGTATCTCAGGGGTAAAATAGAATTAGCTTGATAAATTTAATTTCTGTCTATTATGTAATATTTATTGGGAAAGGAAATAGGATTGGGAAAAATGGGGATAAATGGGAGGTTTCTATGGGGTATGGAGGAGAGAAGGGAGAGAGGGAACACTGCCTGGTGAGTCAAGGGAGGGAGATGCCCCCTGCTGAGAGGAAACAGCAGGGGTCCAATGAGGTCTGTTTGTCTTTGAATGACTGAACTGAAGTTCAGCTCCCTCTATGACCAGAAAAGATAGTCCACGTAGCTGACTGCGAATTCAAATAACATAAAGTTTAATAACTAGTTGGGATTGGAGTTTTTCTCAGCTTCAGACCTGAGGCCAGGCCCCAGAGGCTGGCGGAGGGTTTGTCCCACTCCCGTCTACTCTCGTTGTTCTAATTCAGAGTCTTAGCAGTACACAGAAAGCAAACAAGAACAATTCTAACCTTTAGAAGCCTATGTTTTCGGGCTGAACCAAGAAGAGCATGCCACTCCAGACTGGGCTGAACAAGCTCCTCTCTCCTCCAACACCAGGAAGCAAGACCTCTCCCGGCAGGAAGGAAGTGCTAGTCACAAGACCCAACTGCTACTCCCAGTTGGCCCCTCCCACACACAAACTGTTAGTCTAGTTTCCTTTCCACAATTATGAGCTAAATTTAAATGAAATAATTCAATATGCTTATACATCTGTGCATTTGTATATTTTAAATTTAATTAAATATGCTGCTTCTTTTGTAAATAATTAATTAAAGCAGAGATATATACTAGAAAATACTTATTAAGGAATCTCAGGTTTAAGGGGAAGGCAGAAAAAAGGTCCCAGGACCCCTCCCCCCCACCTAGAACCAGGAGAACATTGTGCACAAAGACTGATACATTGTGGTACAATTGAAAGTAATGGACTTCCCCATTAGTGGCAATGCAGTGATCCTGAACAACTTGGAGGAATCTATGAGAAAAACCACTCTCCACATTCAGAGGAAAAACTGTGGGAGTAGAAACACTGAAGAAAAACACCTGCTTGAATACATGGGTTGAGGGGATATGGCTGGGGATGTAGACTCTAAAGGAACATTGTAGTGCAAACATCAACAACATGGAAATAGGTTCTGATCAAGGATACAAGTAATACCCAATGAAATTGGAAGAGTGGGTGGAGGGGAGGGAGGGAAATAATGTGATTATTATAACCAAGGAATAAAGTTCTAAATTTACTAAATAAACTAATTCAAATGGAAAAAAAGAAACATAAAAAAATGCTAAAAGACATGGTTCTTGTTTATTAGAACTCATCCTATGGAATATATAACTTAGAGTAAATAAAAGAGGTTGACAGTTATAATGGTAATTATTATAGTAGCTAGAATAGGAGAAGTAGGAAGGGGAGTAATCCTGGCAGAAGTATAGGTAGTTGGAAAAGCAACAGAAACTAGTGGGAAAAGGAATAGTAACTAGTATTTCTGGAACTCTTTACAACTAAAAATAACTTAACATGAATTGCTAGGAAAATAAAATAGAACTGTAACTGTGTAGGCAATAATGACATGAATTCAGAAAATGCTAAGAGATATAAGAGCATGGGCCCAGTCTTTAGTTTGTCCCAATCAGAACATTTGAGGCGCATTTTTCTCTGTAGGGAGAAAGACTTCTGCCCTAAATGACCGTAATCCTGATGTGATGGAGCAGCAATAGATTGAGGGTGCCAAAACCACAACGGAAGATGTTCTCTAGCTACTGGTAATGCCTTGTTACTAGCATGTAAATACACCATGTGGAATTTGGTTAGGACGCCTGGCTTGAGACCTTAGTTTGTAGCAGAAAGACCCTCTTACCCTCCTCTTTTTCTTTAGCCACTGTTCCAGGTACCAAAGTTCACACTTGAATTTGTAATGGGAAAATTTCTGAACCTTAGCTGACCCTTCACAGGCTGTTTTTTGCACTCTGGTGATATAATCATTATCTTTTCATTCTAATCTCTCTTGTCAGTGTAACATCTGAAGAGCAAGAGGAAGGATTAACAGTGTGCCCTGATTTTAATCAGTTTATAAAATCTCAAGAGAAAGCCCCACATGCTTTGTTTCCACTTGATTACATAATTGATTTGGCCCTTCAGTACCTGAAAAAAAAAGGAAATTGTGTTTTTGGAAGTCCATTTTATGCCAAAAGATGGCAAGGGAGAGAAAAGAAACTGACCGTATTTTATGTTTGGGTATAAGAAAAAGCATTTTAGGGAGCAGTGAATTGTCTATTGACTTTACCAGCTGGAAAGAGGTCAGGAACTAGTTATCTATAAATATTTTCTTTTTATCCCAGGACCCACCAAACCTCAACCAAGTGCTCTGGGACTTACAACCCAAGAAGACCTCTGCTTAATTTAAATTTTACATGTAACAGCTGTATGTTGGGCAAATGACTAAGAAATTATTGGAGAAAAATGGAGCTCAAGTTGCTGGCAGGGGTAAGTAGCAATACAGCCCAGCTCTGAGTTGTCCTGCTACCCTGCCCATTTTAATATGGCACCAAGTGAACCTATTTGCAGATTCTTTCTGAAGGGCGATTTATCACATTGGCGATAAATCTGGAGATTCAATCCAATGCTCTTGCTTTCTGCTGTCTTGTCTACAAATTCTGTATTTTGCAAATAGAATTGTTTTACTATGACTGCTAAGTTATTAAGATAAAATTGTGTAAGTTTGCTTGTTGTACTGAACCAATTAATCACTATACATTCCCTTCTAAGGATAAATTTACTACTCACAACAAAAATGTCCTATGTTTAATTTTTAATAAACCACTTTCTAAAATTACTGCTCCCAGATGACCAGTCATTAAAAGTAGAAAACTGATACCAGTTAGTAAATTTACTGTAAATGTTCCTAAAGGCCTTTAACTCACTGGAATTATTTGCTATTAGGAGGCTTCTAAAATATATTTTCTTGAACTATATCAAGAGGGCTTTAATTAAAAATATCAACACAGCCCAATAAGTGATTACCAAAAAAGGACATTGTTTTTCTGCAAACAATCTATTAAGTCAATTGCCTACTATTTTTATTATTGAGTAATGAAACTTTTAAGTTGCTTCAAATTTCATCTTTTTCCAGTTCTTTTTAACTTGTTTTTACAAAAAGCAAAAGATACTTTTCATGTACATGAGATTTTTTTTCTTGTCCATGTCTTGCTCTTCCTCAAATAAATGCTTGTTTGGTTTTCTCATAGACTATCAGAATAGGGAGACAACTTATTCAAACTTGTTCAGATTCTTATTTGAGCTCCTATTCAAACTCTCCACTTTACAAGGTGGAGATACTGAGGTCCCAAGGAATGAAGGAGTTTTTTTCCAAAATTACAATGCTATTTAATGAAGGAGTCTGGACACACATCCAGAATTATAGACCATGTTATATCGCAAAGTGGCTCAGAGTGTTTTTGTGTTGTCATATGTGTATGTATATGTTATAAAACACAATCTAATTGGGCAACTTCAGTTTAGAGTCACCGTTTTATGCCCCTCATAGCTGTATATTCTCTATATGCAAGCCTATTAGATAATCTATTTTAGTGAAAAGTTATAAGGGATAATCCCAATTATTAATTGATTTAATAATCATACATGAGAATCAATAATCATATTGTGACAGAGGAAATCCCTTAAAGTGCCCTACAAAAACATCCTTTCCAAGGATAGTGTTGTGCATGTCTCCAGTGTCCTAGAATGTGTCCAGACATTGTGATATTTCAGTTAGCTTTGAGGCTATTGTGATGTTAGCCTTCTTTATTTTCACTATATAGAGAATGGACGATTCCTTCATTGTATAGAGATTTTACAAAAACCGACCTTCTTAAAGAAGGAGACACTCTAAAAGATGAAAACTCTGGTTGCCTCTTCTGAGAAGAAATATTCAGAAGACCATTCCCCATTTAAGGAGGGCTTGTATAGTCTGACTTTATATATGCCAGTTACCAATTGAGCTGAGTCTTTGGTCAAG
This sequence comes from Monodelphis domestica, assembly GCF_027887165.1. NCBI lineage: Eukaryota > Metazoa > Chordata > Mammalia > Didelphimorphia > Didelphidae > Monodelphis > Monodelphis domestica. The sequence goes on along the minus strand of NC_077229.1, from coordinate 516,918,716 downwards.
CTGGGCTCGTCCGGATCCTAATGTTGTAAAATGTATAACTTTCTACAGCACAACTCAGTTAATTGCTTCCCTGTATTTATTTTCAATAGTACGTGTATGTATACACACAGACACACACACACAGATACTTCAAAAGCCATATATTCTATCATAGTATTATCTTTTTATCTACATCCTTCAACAGTCATCAATTTCTACCTGTCCACAGAAAATACACACATGTATGTACAAATGTAAAATGGAATTTTAAATATACACATATATACCTACATATGAATGCTAGCCTTCTCTGTATATATATATATTTATACTTGTTTTGTCTATGTATATCTGTATTTATGCAAATATGTATATATACTAGTGCATTATTATTATCCTATAATACTCTTTTGTTCCAGAATCTCCAAAATATGAATTTAGCTAATTTAACAAAAAAAAATGTAAGGTTATTCTTGTTCTAGAAAGAATCCTAGACACAAATCAGGACACCTGGGTATGAAGCATATCTAATCATTAGGGTTCAGTTGCCACTTCAATACAAATAACTCACAAATATCTAAACTAACTTCCATTCTCTTTCCTCTACTCTTGTCTGAAATTTTCTTTCTACTTACTGGACATCTCCGCCTACTATCTCACTGGCATCTCAAAACTTAAAGCATCTAACACTGAATCTATCGTCTTCTCTTCAAAACTTCAACCTCTCCTATTTCTATTGATGGTCCTTCCAGGAAACCAGCCATGAAACCTGAGAATAATTCTTCGCTGTTCCTTCTCTTTGTTTGACCTCTAAAATTTAATCAGCAGCCAATTTTGGAAATACAGCCTCTTCAGTGTTTCCTTTTTCCATACCACAGGGTATGAATCAAAAGGTATCTAGGGTGCCATCTAGTCTAAGCCTTACCTGAACAAAGTACCCTTTTACAACATCCTAACGAGTGATCATTCATTTCCTATTTGAAGGTATCCTGTGAATTGGCACCTATTACCTTCCCTTTCCACCTTTGTATTGCTATAATTGTTAGAAAGTTTTTCCTTATATCAAGGTGAAGTCTTCTCTCTGCAACCTATTGTTAAGAGGTCTTCCCTTTTGTGTCAGGCTGAATAAGCTAAATCCCTCCTCCATAATACAACCTTTCAAATACTTGAAGACAACTACTAGGTCTCTTATGAGACTTCTCTCTGAATTCCTTCAATATATCCTTGTAGAGTATTTTCTCCAGTCTTTCCACTATCCTGCTCATCCATTTCTGAATGCACACCTCTCCACTCTCATTGCTACTACCCTAGATCAGAGGGCCATCACTTCTTTCCTAAATAATGATATCAGCCTTCTAATTGGTCTCCATGCTTCAAGTTTTTCCCCCTAATCCATCTTCACATAACTGTGAAAATATTTTTTCTCATTTACATATCTGTCTACCTCATTGCCTTGCTAAAAACGCTCTGGTGCCACCCCACCTCAATTATTTAGATTAGAGATGCTTAATCTGAGACCCAAGATCTTTCTATTTCACTTTCAATATTTTGATAACTATATTTGAATAGAATTGCTTTCCTTTGTAATCTTATATATTATATGTGTATATGTATACATATACACACACATTTAAAAACATTATTCTGGAAAGAGATCTATAATCTTCACCAGACTGCCAGATGCTTCTGTGTCACCTGTACTCGATAAGTTTTCCTCATATCTGCTTTCAGTGAATCTTGCTTATAGCTATATATTTACAGGCATCTTCTCTAAATAGAATATATGCTCTTTCAGAACGGGACCTATTTTATTTTTTCCACAATGTCTAACATGTAGTTGGTGCTTTATAAATTATTTTTATGGATTATTTGATTGGCTTGTCCACTTGATAAGCATTTGAATGGCTAGCTAGGTTTGTCCTTAGAAAGCAGATATAGTTTGCTTCTGAGACTATTCATGAAATCTTTCCAAAAAGAGAGAACTTGTCCAAGCTTATATTACTCTAGCCTAGCTTTAGATAACCCAAAAGTATCTCCTTCAGAAGGATACCCTCCACCAAAGGAAGGAGGACTCTTATTAATTAGACCAAAACTATATTTAATTACTATAATCATGTATTGTTTGACCTCATCCCCTTCCAGACTGAAGTTTTCTCCAAGTAGTTATTGGTACGTTTTTATTATAATTATATTTGTAGACACTCACATAGTTCTGCATCCTTAAAATAGAGTTGAGGACTGAACCTTTGCTTTTCTTTTCTAGGGAAATCCCAGGTGAGTAAACTCCCTCAACTAATGTAACTGACATCATCTCTGACGCTTAGGCTTTCAGTGAGTTTTCTAGACTCTAGAGTCCTGAAAGGTTGAATGGCTTCCCATAGGTTCACAAGACAGTCTGTATTAAAGAGTATGCTTGAATCTATGTCGTCCCAATTCCAAGACTGACTTTATCCAATAAGCAATGCTGCTTCTTTTTTTCAGAAATCCACTTAATGATGAATTAATTTTTGGCCAATTGAGTCAATTAAATTATTTAACTAGAATAATAGTACACTCTACAACCTCCTTTTTATTAAATGTTTAACATGTAAATTGTAGCAAAACACTTTAAATATTAGGAGAAAAAACAAACTGGAAACACCTAGTAGTAATTTAGAAAGAGTATTCAGCTGAGGTAATACATGAAAATTTTTAAAAAGATACACTAATAAGAATTATATTAGGTACAAGGAAATTAAGTTACCTTATTTATACCATATAAAATGCCAGAATTTCCATTTTGGCCTATACCAGAAAAGTATAGATTTTCTAATAGATTCCTCTTCTGCTCAGACAAAAAGCTAAAATGTATTAAACACATGATAACTGAATTACCCTGATATTGTCCCTGAATTGGTGACTAATGTTTTGGTTGACCATTGCTTGACGATTTGCTATGGTGACAAAGTATATATTTTAAGGTTCTTGTTCTTAACAGAGAAATGCTATCATTACACTGAAATTTTTATGTGTATGATCTATATGCACCACAAAAGGAAGCTACAAAGTGAATAATATCCTTGTTTACAGCAAGCATAATCTCAAACTGTGCTTCAGCCCTCATTAGCCTCATGAGGTTATGAATAAACCCTGCATAGGCTTCATCCTCAGTCCCACCTCAAGGATACTGTAACAGGTACGAAATGTCCTCTAGGCCATATGGTGACAGAGGGCAGCAGCCTTTCCCAGGGGCTTTGTCAGGCTTAGCCACAATCTATTGTCGGGCGCTGCTGGTGAAAGCTGATAGTTGCTGAGTTTAGCTCAACAGCACTCCCCTTGAAGATAGTACCAAGAGTACAAAAATAACACCCTCTGCCTTGCATTTATGTCTGCTGCATGTTTTTGCTCATATTTGGTGCTTATCGTGCCATAAATCCATGCTCTATCACTTTCCATTTGAAAGCTATATCAACTGAGTAATTAACTAGGAATACTTCCTCTCTGTCCAATGGCCAATTTAAGGCCCTTTGCTTCAGGACCCAGGATTACCTGAAACAATGACAATATGGCTCCTGTTCTATCGATTTTTAATTCTCATCTTTAGAACAATATAAAATAATTTTGCAATAATTGAAGACACCCCCCCACAGTAACCTAGATGAGTCCAGGAGCCCAATACATAGACATTCAGTTTGTACATGTTTCTTCCACAAATGCATTTTGTTAGGAACAATATTCACTTCCTATTTAACTGTTATTTTTTTCTTTAAGAATGTGTTGGTATATTTTGCTTTTATATCAATTTCATTTTCACAGACATCCACCCAGCCCCTTCCTGGGAGTAATCCTTTATAATGGATGTAAATAAAGAGGAAAACAATATATTTTACCACTCTATAGATCTAATATATTTTGTAGGATCCTTGAGAACAAAGGTTGTTTCATTATTGAAGGGTTTGTTATACTCAGCATCTATCCTGCTGCCTGGTGTAATACAGGGTCTAAAAGGGAGCAAGGAGGATGGAAGGAGAGAGGGAAATGCAGAGAGAGGATAAAGAGATTGTTCCTCCCCTCACTTCCTTTTGGGAGAAGAAAGCCAAGTCCTGCCTCCTTGAGAGAGGGAGTATGTCTCCTCAGAGACTGTTTGTGGGAGAGGCAGGACAAGAAGCTAGAGGGGGAAGACTTGGTTGTTTTTTTTTTCATTAGAATTAGTTTATTTAGTCAATTTAGAACATTATTCCTTGGTAACAGTAATCACATTATTTCCCTCCCTCCCCTCCACCCACCCTTTCCTGGGCCAATACACAATTTCATTGGGTATTACTTGTGTCCTTAATTGGAACCTATTTCAATGATGTTACTTGCACTAGGGTATTCATTTAGAGTCTACATCCCCAACCATATCCCTTCGACCCATGTATTCAAGCAGTTGTTTTTCTTCGGTGTTTCTACTCCCACAGTGTTTCCTCTGATTGTCATTGGTAGCTTTTCTCATAGATTCCTCCAAGTTGTTCAGGATCACTACATTATCACTAATGGAGAAGTCTATTACATTCGATTGTACCACAATGTCTCATTCTCTGTGTACAATGTTCTCCTGGTTCTGCTCCTCTCGCTCTGCATCACTTCCTGAAGGTTTTTCAAGTCCGCATGGAATTCCTCCACTTTATTATTCCTTTGAGCACAATAGTATTCCATCACCAACATATACCACAATTTATTCAGCCATTCCCCAATGGAAGGGCATCCCCCCATTTTCCAATTTTTGGCCACCACAAAGAGCACAGCTATGAATATTCCTGTACAAGTCTTTTTTCCTTATTATCTCTTTGGGGTACAAACCCATAAGTGCTATGGCTGGATCTAAGGGCAGATAGTCTTTTAGTGCCCTTTGGGCATAGTTCCAAATTGCCCTCCAGAGTGGTTGGATCAAGTCACAAAGCCACCAGCAATGCATTAATGTCGTGACTTTGCCACATCCCCTCCAACAATCATTAATATGCTTTGCTGTCACTTTAGCCAATCTGCTAGGTGTGAGGTGATATGTCAGAGTTGCTTTGATTCGCATTTCTCTGATTATCAGAAATTTAGAGCACTTTTTCATGTGCTTATTAATAGTTTTGGTTTCTTTATCTGAAAATTGCCTATTCACATCCCTTGCCCATTTATTAATTGGAGAATGGCTTGATTTTTGTACAATTGGTTTAGCTTTTTATAAATTTGAGTAATTAGACCTTTGTCAGAGGTTTTTGTAATGAAGATTGTTTCCCAATTTGTTGCTTCCCTTCTAATTTTTGATACATTAGTTTTGTTTGTACAAAACCTTTTTAATTTGATGTAATAAAAATTATTGATTTTACATTTTGTGATTTTTTTCTAACTCTTGCTTGGTTTTAAAGTCTTTCCTTTCCCAAAGATCTGACATGTATACTATTCTGTGTTCACACAATTTGCTTATAGTTTCCTTCTTTATAGTCAAGTCATTCACCCATTCTGAGTTTATCTTGGTGTAGGGTGTGAGATGTTGATCCAAACCTAATCTCCCCCATACTGTCTTCCAATTTTCCCAGCAGTTTTTATCAAATAGTGGGTTTTGGTCCCCAAAACTGGGATCTTTGTGCTTGTCATACACTGTCTTGCTGAGGTCATTAACACCAGGCCTAATCCACTGATCATCTTTCTGTCTCTTAGCCAGTACCAAATTGTTTTGATGACCACTGCTTTATAGTATCGTGTGAGATCTGGGAGTGCAAGTCCTCCTTCCTTTGCATTTTTTTCCATGATTTCCCTGGATATCCTTGATCTTTTGTTCTTCCAAATGAACTTTGTTATGTTTTTTCTAATTCAGTAAAAAATCTTTTGGTATTAGTGGCAGTCTCTCGGTGATCCAGAATGACTACAGTCTTTGTGCATTATCATCTATTGATGTACCCTCATGTGGCTTTGGAGTCCAAAGGCTGAGGCACACAGTTTGTGGCACACGGGGCCTGGGACGCCAGTTGTTCCGGGAGGTGCGGTTGTGGCCTGGTGTCAGCATTCATGTGCAGTGGCAAGACGTCGACATCGCTCATCTTCAAAGATGGCGGCGGCATGGTGAATGGGGGCTCACCAGCTGCTTCTGTCAGAGGCAGCGAGTTCTAGTTGCTTTGGTGTCATGCCAGCCCACTTCAAGTTGGACTTTAGCTGATCCTTGAATCTTCTCTTTGGTCGGCCTTGTTTTCTGAGTCCAGCTGACAGTTCACCCTAGAATACCTGTCTTGGTACTCGCTGTGGGTCCATGCGGATGATGTGTCCAGACCATCTGAGGACCAGGACTTCGATGCTGGTGGAGTTGGCTCTGTCAAGGACTCCCGATTGGTGATTTGGTCCTGCCATCGGATCCTCATGATTGACCGGAGGGAGCGTGGGTGGAATTGCTCCAGCTGTTTCATGTGCTTCCGGTACAGTGTCCATGTCTCACAACGGTACAGGAGCGAGCTGAGGACCACTGCGTTATGGCACTAAATATGTAAATTAATTTGGGTAGGATGGTCATTTTTATTATATTAGCTCATCCTACCCATGAGCAATCAAAGTTTTTCCAATTGTTTAGATCTAATTTTAATCAGGTGGAGAGTGTTTTGTAGTTGTGTTCATATAGTTCCTATGTTTGTCTCGGCAGATAGATTCCTAAGTATTTGATATTGTCTAGGGTGATTTTAAAAGGAATTTCTCTTTCTAATTCTTGCTGCTGAAATGGGTTGGAGATATATAGAAAAGCTGATGACTTATGCGGGTTTATTTTGTATCCTGCAATTTTGCTAAAGTTGTTGATTATTTCAACTAGCTTTTTGGTTGATACTCTAGGATTCTTTAAGTAGACCATCATATCATCCTCAAAGAGTGATAGTTTAGTCTCCTCATTGCCAATTTTAATACCTTCAATTTCTTTTTCTTCTGTAATAGCTAATACTAGTGTTTTTAGTACAATGTAAAATAATAGAGGTGATAATGGGCATCCTTGTTTCACTCCTGATCTTATTGGGAAGGCTTCTAGTTTATCCCCATTGCATATGATGTTTGCTGATGGTTTTAGATATATACTGTTTATTATTTTTAGGAAAGACCCTTCTATTCCTATACTTTCTAGTGTTTTCAATAGAAATGGGTGTTGTATTTTATCAAAGGCCTTTTCTGCATCTATTGAGATAATCATGTGATTTTTGTCGGTTCGTTTGTTAATATGGTCAATTATGTGGATGGTTTTCTTAACACTGAACCATCCTTGCATTCCTGCTATGAATCCTACCTGATCATAGTGAATAGCCCTTGTGATGACTTGCTGGAGTCTTTTTGATAGTATCCTATTTAAGATTTTAGCATCTGTATTCATTAAGGTGATTGGTCCATAGTTTTCTTTCTCTGTTTTTGACCTACCTGGCTTTGGGATCAGTACCATATTTGTGTCATAAAAGGAATTTGGTAGAACTCCTTCTTGGCTAATTCTTTCAAATAGTTTGTATAATATTGGAACTAGTTCTTTGAATTTTGATAGAATTCATTTGTGAATCCATCTGGACCTGGGGATTTTTTCTTACGTAGTTCTTTGATGGCTTGTTCAATTTCTTTTTCTCATATGGGATTGTTTAGGTAATCTTTTTCTTCCTTGGTTAGTCTAGGCAATTTTTATTTTTATAAGTATTCATCCATCACCTAGATTGCCATATTTGTTGCCATATAATTGGGCATAATAGTTTTTAATGGTTGCCTTAATTTCCTCTTCATTAGAGGTGAAGTCTTCCTTTTCATCTTGGATACTGTCAATTTGGTTTTCTTCTTTCCTTTTTTCAATTAGACTGACCAGTACTTTGTCTATTTTATTTGCTTTTTCAAAGTACCAGCTTCTAGTCTTATTTATTAAATCAATAGTTCTTTGACTTTCAATTTTATTAATTTCTCCTCTCTCTAATCTCTATCTCCTCTCATTTTCCTTCTAAGCCCTGATCTATAACTGTTCACAGTACAGAAGTCTCTGCTGTGTTCTCTTCTCTTCTCCCTTTATACTACTTCACTTGGTGATTTCATCAGATCCCATATCCATGACTCAATTCAGTTCAATAATTCAATAAATATTTATTAAGTACCTACTAGGTGCCACTGTGAAGAAATGCTGGGGATACAAAAAGAGGCAAAAGAAAATTCCTGACATGAAGTAGCTTACAGATGATTCTCAGATCTATTAATACAGTCCTAACTTCTCTCACATACTTCATTAGCTCATTTCCAACTATCTGAAACTGGATATCCCATATACATCTTAAACTCATGCCCACAAGTAAACTTATCTTCTCTGGTCTTACCCCCGTCCTTTCCCACTTCTTAATTTTTCTTTTTCTCTCAAGAGTATCACCCTCTCACAATAACCTAGGTCCTAAAATTCACTGTCATTTACAACTCCTTATTCTCACTACCCATATTCATTATGTTGCTAAGTAAATTTGACTCTTTCTTCATAAGATTATTCATATATGTCCTCTTCCCTGCCACTCTGATACAAGTTTACATCCCTTTGTACCTAGATCATTATAATAGTCTACTTTTCTCAAGCACATTCCTAACCATGTCATCGATTAGTCTTACCCTATTCAGTAAATTCCAATTGCTCATTAAGATCAAGTTTAAAATGTTGTTTGATTTTTGAAGTAATTTATTATCTGGTTGCTTTATACCCTTCCAATTCTTCCTATTTCTCACTTCCCTCCAAATATGCTGTGATCCAATCATATTGGTTCTATCTCCACATGTGATTCTCTGCTAAAATCCCCCATTATGTGATGAGAAGTCTTTTCTGATTTTCCTTAATGCTTGAGAGTTCTTACCAGTTTGTCATATATATATATATATATATATATATATATATATATATATATATACATATATATATATACATTTCTTGTATACATATATGTATATGTATACATATCTTATATGGAATAGTTGATTAAATGCTGACTTCCCCATTAAAACTGAACTTCTTGAAAACTTCTTGAAAAAGCTTCTCTCTCTCTGCCCCTCCTCTGATGCTCTTCAGCTGATCTCTCCTTCAGCTTGGCTTCTCATTGCACCCCCCCCTCCCCGATCTCTTTCATAAGTTACACTTGCAATGATTATATCTAGAAAATTCTGTTTAGTTTTGAGCAACACATATTGGGATAAACATGAATAATTTGGAGAATGTCCTATAAGAAGGTGATCAGGATAATTACAAAAGCTTCTGAAAAATGTAACATATGACAGGAGAAGTTGAGCTTGGAGAATAATTGGTAAATATGGCAGTTGTTTTCAAAAATTTTAAGGACTACTAAGTGGAAAGTGGATTAGACATATTATTCTTGATTTCAGAAGACAGATATGGGTGTTTAAGCTTCATTGAGAAAAAAAATTTTGACTCCCAAAAGAAAAAAAAAACCTTACTAAAAATAAAACTTTTTTTCACTTAGAGCCAGGAAGCTGAATAAAATTGAAATTCATATAATATTATATTAAATTTGGAATGTAATACCATATTATTTTGTATACCAGTTGAACCCAATATAGCAAATCACACACAAAAAATTTCCAATTTGAAAGAACCCTGTGCCTAGCATAAAGTAGGCGCCAAATAAATGTTTGTTGCTTAACTAATGAGTTTAAAAGAATGAAATTCTTACAAGAGAATGTATTTCCCTTAAGACCTTAAATGATAGAATGAGTGATCATTTCAGATAGATGGCATAAAGGTTATTCTTTGTCAATTTTTGGCACTAAGTGATTGATTCCTTCCAGCTTTCAGATTCTATGACTCTGGGTCTGATTATTGTAAAATGTTCATCACTTCCACAATTATAAAACTGTCTATGGTACATAAGTAATTATATTTCTACATTACTTTGGAAACCTGGAAGACCATGACTATTAGGAAGGACATTATGGGCTCATCTATTTAACTTAAAAATAATAACATGGTGATTAACAAGACTTATTGATACTCATGAAGGTGCCATGTACAAAAGAATCATATACCATACATTGGTAAAATATGGGTCATTAATATGAACATAGCTTTCCTCTCATTTATTTTACCCTAGTTTTGATGACAACATCATCACTAACTATAGGATGGTATGTGGAATTTTAAGCATTTGTTGGGCATTTTCCCATCAGCCAGGAGAGATTGGTTCAGTTTTTTAAAAAAAATAATAAATGTCTTTGTTAATTAGTCAGTGTGTCAAGGATAATCATGAAAAGCACATTAAATGATTTGAAGATGGTACATTTAAAAATGCCCCCTGTGGAGATGTTCTTAAACAGATTCTAGTTCACTAATCACAAATAAAACTTTTTTACTTAGATCCAGGGAGCTGAATAAAGAGTATATTCTTACCTAATATTACAAAAAAGTTTAGAAAGTGATAGATAACATTTTGTTCACAGAGTAGTTGAATCCAATGTGGCTAATCATCTTAAAAGCAAAACACTGGGTTGTTTTTAGTCTTGAACAGCTTTCATCCTCCTAAATGTTTAGTTACTGATCATTCATCAAGTTTTCAAGTTAGTCCTTCGAAGAATGTGGTACCCCAGGAAGGCTTTTGTAACTATTAATTTTAGAAGTGAAAAATGTAGAAATGAATGTATTGGCAGCCTTACAAAACCCAAGGTTTCCAAGAATAAGAGTAAAAAAACAAAAAAGCTAACATCACGCCAAGCAAATGTCCTGTGCAGGGAAAATTGGTACACATAAGTGAGGAAAGTATACATTAGCAAGTCTCATTCAATCATGACCAACTCTTCATGACTCTGTGGACTATAACATCTTAGTACTGTCCATGTGGTTTTCTTTGCAAAGATCCTGGAGTGGTTTGCTATTTCTTTTCTCCCTCTCAGTCCAGATGAGGAAACTGAAGCAAACAGTGTCAAGTGACTTGCCCAGGAATACACGGCTAGTAAGTGACTACGGACATATTTGGTTTCAGGAAGATGAGTCTCCCTGACTCCAGATCCAGAAGTCTATCCACTGTGCCACCTAGCCGACTCTCCAATAATACCCATAATTATTTAATGTAGCATGAGATGAATGCATAATATCTGTGATTGTGAATTGTAGGAATACTGTGAATACAAGTTCAGTGTTTTTTCTACTATACCAAACTATTATTTTCATTATTAAAACTTTTCTTATTTCTTGTCTTTTTGTTCACTATAGAGAGTTATTGCAGAAATAATCAGTGATCAAAAAAATATTCGAATTGTGTAGGACTTACCCTTCTCACTCTAATCATTGTTTTAGTGAGGACATATGATATGAAAAGGAGATATTGAGTTTCAAAAAGGTTAAATAACCAGAAATTGGATAGAACATAGAAGGGATTAAGTTTTACAAAGAACCTTGAAAGGTAAGTTGTAGATAAGTTGAGAAGCATATTAAATATCATGTTGAGGATTTTATCTTTTCTCCTAAAGGTAATAGTGAGCCATTGAGTTTCCTTCTATACTTCATTGGAACCAGAGAGTTTAGAGTTTGATTTTTGCTCAGACCTTTAATAGCTCCATATACAGATAAATAAATTTCCTTTTCAGTTCTTAGTCACCTCATTTATAAAATGATATTTTGTATATAGTATCTGAGCTTCCATCTTTAACTTCCTTTATCAAAAAAAAGAAAGAGAAAAATTCCAAATTTTTGTGTCTTAACCTTTGCTTCCTCCTCCCACTATTATCAACTGAGAAGGTTTTGCCAGAAAGACCTAAAGGGAAGAAATATTTTCCCACTAACATTGTAATTATAATCCCTGGGGTTATTTAGTATGCATGCAAACTATACCTGCTTCCCTATGACAAGTGGATTCCTGCTCTATCCTTCCCTAATTCCTGTAATTAGAAAATCTCATCTGCTAAAGAAAAGTCCTTGTCTTTCTTCCCTTTCCTTATACCTCTATCGCTATCAAACTGATCTCACACTGTACCTAACTTCAGAGGTAGAGGAAAAGGAAAGGTCACCATATTGTCACTAGATAACAGAAGATCTAGCACTCCTATTAAGTCTTATCCCTGGCCTGGATAGGGGAACACACCTTCAACCCACCTTCACACATGCCTTCCTTATCGCTATTCCTATAGTAAGAACAATGGGTTATGGCCCCAAATAGTTCAGGGCAAAGCTTCTAAACCATCATCAGAAACACTGCTATTGCCCATATGAAACACACCACCACCATTAGATGCATATTCCTTCAAGCCAAAGTTCCAAAGTCATTCCCTGTCAGGCCATTGAATTTTACCACAAAACAGTTCATGGACACAAGTGATTTGGGAAAAGGGCCAGTGGATCCAAAGGACCCATCCACTACCACCCATGGCTAGAGCAACTTAATTACATCATGCTCCTCTTCTATAATCCTACCTTCCCAATATTGATTTTGATTATAATAGTTTTCATTGAAAAAATGGGCATTCTTATATAGAAGTTGTGACAGAAAAGGAGTCAATAACTTTATTGATTACTTCATAAATTCTTTAAGAAAAGTCACCATCGCTGGGGACAACATCTCAGAATTTAGAAAGAATGTTCCTACCCACTTCTTATTCACTCATAAACATATACTGCTAGAAGGAATTTCAAAAGCATAGCTAATTAATTTAAAATCTTGAGCAAGAAACTAAACACAAAGTTTGTACTTTGATTACTGCTACCTATAAAAATAAGGGATTCAGAAAGGTAAGGAGGATTTTGGAAGTGAACAAAGAGGCATGTTTGAGACTAGAATTTGGGTTTCTATAAAATAGCAGTAAATATAAGGATGAAAAGCTCTTAGTAAGGAATGGAGTGTTAGAAATAAAGATAAGACTTCCTATATAGTTCCAACAAAAGAAATAACAATAAAGTGATTGTGAATTTACAAAGAGTAGCATACCTTGGAAACAAGAAATAAAACCTAAGGGAAGAGTACTTAAAAATAAACATATCCTCAGGTGTCTATATACAAATGCATTTTATATGGGTAATAAGTAAGGGAAACTAGAGTTTTAATGGAAGAAGACTAATTAAGTCTCACTGAGACTTGGAGGGTTGAGAATTATGACTAATATATGGCTCTGGAAGAATATATCTTTTTTTTTAATGGCTACATAAAGTGAATAAAGAGTTAAGCAATATAGTATATTAAGAAATAAAATTTTAAGAGAAAATTCATTAATCAGAGGTAGAGAAAGCATGATTAAGAGAATTTGGATGAAGACTGAGAGGGAGAGAAACAAAAGTAATTTTTAAAATAGTTTATACTACAAAATACTGGTATAGAAAAGAAGAGGGGGGATATTGGGAGGAAAAATCACAAGCCCAATTAAGAAAAATGATATAGAAATGGCTTGAGACATTGAAGATTTAGAAATCTGGAGTTTTTCACTCTCTCATCAGATTCATGAATTTCATTATCATTTGTTCAGATGTCATCAAGAACTCTATATCTAGCCCCATTTCCACTAATTGCCTATTATTTGAAACTAAATATTCCATAGCCAATATCATCTTTTTGCTCCAAACTCACATTTCTATGGAAAGTTCTTATTTTACCCAGGAAACTAAAATTCTTATAGTCTTCCAGTTTATAATCTCAGCATTATCTTCAACTCTTCACCTCCTCCCATAATTTCACACATATGTATCTATTTAGGTGACACAACAATCCAGTGCCAGGCTTGGAATTAGGAAAACCTGAGTTCAAATCTGACCTCAAACAACTTCCTAGCTGTGTGACTCTGGACAAGTAGCTTAAGCATGTTTGCCTCAGTTTATTCATCTGTAAAATGAGTTGGAGAAGGAAATGGCAGACCACTCTAGTACCTTTGCCTAGAAAATCCCAAATGATGTCACAAAGAGTCAGACATAATTGAAACAACTGAATAAAAATGAATATCTATTCAGTTTCTAAATCTATTTACTTCTGCCTCTGCCATCTCTCACGATAGTCCCATTATTCCTATTCACACAATGAACACCCTAGTTCAGGCTATCATAATCATGTTTGGGCTACTGTAATGACTTCATAATTGCTCAACCAGCCTATGACTTGGTTTAAATTCAAGTCTGACCACACATGCTAACTGATCCACTGATTGAGAGATTACATATATATATATATATATATATATATATATATATATGAGAGATGCCATTATACTTGAAAAGAGGAGCAAATCTCAACTTGATTTTCAATAAAAGCAAGGTCTTGCAATCTTTGATTTAAGTTCTCTTCCTCATTGTCCTGCCTCTATCATTGTGTGACCTTGGGGAAGTCATTTAATACCTCTAAACCTCTACTTCCTCTTACATAAAAAACAGCCCTATGTATACTACTTACTGCAGAGAGTTGTAATAAGGTTCAATAAGACAATGAATTTAAAGCAATAATTGAGTCGTCATTACTGTAGTAGGAATCATATTTTAACTTCTTTTGGTATAAATTAAGCTAGTTTTTTTTTTCCTAGAGAAGTATTAAATCTCAAGAATTGGTTAACTTAGGGGGCTAAATTGCTGACATTGATTTCTGGTTACTTGGGTACCCAAGAGTTCCATTAAACTCAAGGCTTGCTCTTATGGTTTGTGGAAAGCAATGGGCAAGTCAAGCAAAGACGTTTCCCTCAACTCCATCAGCATGAGTCGTATCCAATGCCTGTCTTTGGAGGATAGATTTCTTTTCATGTGAGTAAGCAAATATCATCTCGTTAACTGGTGAATGATTTGTCTGTTGTTGGGGGTTTTTGTTCGCCATCAAACATAAGGTACCAGAGGTCTGGTCTGAGTCTGCCTAGACAATGACTAACGTGATAGATGAAGAGAACTCAAAGCTAAAGTTTATCTAATATTTCATGCCCTTTTTATTTAAAAAAGGGGAGAGAGATGTGAGCTAGAAAAGAAAATGACTATATGGATTTAGAATTGGTTCAGTAGTCAGTAGTTATTAATGTTTCAGTGTTAATTGGAACATTCTCTTCGGGTATACCCTATATACAAGTGCTTAGATTGGTGTGGTTTGATATATGTGTGTACATATATACATACACATATATACATATGTATGTTTATGCATCCTTTTATGTGTGTATAAAAACATTGACTTTTTTAAAAAACCTTGCACCTTAGAATCAATACTATGTATTGGTTCTAAGGAAGAAGAGTGGTAAGGGCTAGGTAATGAGGTAAAGTGACTTGACCAGGGTCACACATCCAGGAAGTGTCTGAGGTCAGATTTGTACCCAAGACCTCCCAACTCTAGGCATGGCTCTCAATCCACTCAGCTACCCAGTTGCCCCCAAGAATTTACTTTCTTAGAGAAAAAAAAAAGAGAAATTCTCATTAAATTCACAGAGGGCATAAAGCTGAGTATAGTTAGATAATAATCAAATCACAAACAGGTCTTGATAAGCTACAATAGTGCTATAAATAAATAAACTGAATGTTCAATAAGGATAAATGCAAAGTCTTTCACTTGTGCTCAGAAATAAACTTCAAGATAGTGAATGATGAGATCATAATTTGTCTCTGAAGGATCTGGGATACTTCTTGGATTACATGTTCAAAAAAATCCTAGTGGGACGTTAAGTACATAAAAGTTAATGGAATTATAGACTGCATTAAGTGAAGCACAGGGTCCAGAAGCAAGGAGATAATCAAATCAGAAGTAGAGATGATAATCCAGCTCTGGCCAGAGCATATCTATAGAACTGCATTTTAGTTTAGGTTCCATCTTCTAGAAAGGACATATATATGGTATAAAGGATGCACAAGTGTTCAGTGTTTGGTCAAGGGATTTAATATTTTGCTATTTGAGGTTGGATGATGTTTAAATTGGAGAAAGAAAGACTCAATAGATGAATGGATGGATGGACTTTGGATGTGTGTTGGTCTTTTTTCTTCCCATTCAAGGGAATCAAACATAAAAACCAAACTATGGCTAGAAATTACATTAAAAAGAGACAAATTTAGAGTGGCTATAAAGAAAACTGCCTAAAAATTAAAGTTACATAAAAATGGAATGGACTGCCTGGGAGTACAAAGTTCCCAGTCATTAGATGTCTTTAAGGAAAAATTGAATTATTATTTTGTTTGATATTCTATGAAGGAAATTTGTGTTCCTTTATGAATAATGATATGCTCTGCTTTTCCCTTCAGTTCTTTAGACACTAGATATTTAAGCAATACCCATGAACTCACCAGTACAAGGAAAGATGTTGAGCAAGACAAAGCTCTCATTTAATTTCTTTTTCCTTGTCTTGTAGAGAGAGGAGTTTCCAGACATAGCTCTATTTAATGCTGGCTTGATAGCAAAGTCAACAACTCTTACTTTAGAGACATTTTTCTTCTAGTTTTTCCTTCTTTCCTACTTTTCCATTCTTGTTTCTCTCTTCTCTTTCTTGTCTCCTCACCTCTCCTCTCCACCTCCACCCCATATTTATTTTATTGAGGTGGTTATGGTCTATCCAGTAATTTATTAGATTCTTGCACACTGAAATGGAGAGGAAATTGAGCCCCCAATCTCCAAGTTCTTTCTTAGAGTTGTACTGGTAGGTCTGAAAGGGAAATATGGGAATAGATTTTTAAAACATTAGAGTATGGATAACAACTAAGAATTTACTTTTCCATTTTTATACTTTGGGTCATATGCATCGTATATTAGAAAATGCTTTTCTTTTTTTTTTTCCTTTTGGCAATTCAGTGAACTTTTCACAACAGATTCTTAAACCATCACTTACACAATGTTTGATTGTTGAGCGTTTGTGTATGCAGGAATGTATAGATGACCAATTTATACTTACTACTTTCCCTTGGAGAAAAGACAAAGGATATTACTAAATTTCTGAACTCTCAAGTGTTCTCTAAAATCCATTTTATTTGAATAATGACATAAGAGGACAAGAAAGACTCTACTACTATTTCACATGATTCATTACATTTGGACACATTACTCTCCCAATTCTCCCTTTGCTATTTTATAGCATGCATTTTCTGAATGTTGACCTTGATTCCTAATTTTTATGGCATAAAATTATAATAGTAATAGTACAGTAATGATCCTCATATCTTTTTTAACTTAAGTTTTATCCCCAAGCAAACCCCCAAAAAATATCCCCAAGAAATTTATTTTTTAGGATTTTTTCTCTTGGTCCTACATTTCAAAGCATCCTTTTCCCCACTTTTAAATTTTATTTATATTTTGGGGGATTATGATACTTTGATTTCTAAATTTATGCTTTATTCTTTTTTTTAATTTTGAAAGTAGTTTAATATATTCTGTTACATTTCATCTTCACAAACAACTTTGAGGCAGCAGCAATCATTAAGAGAAATTAGGAGACATAAAGAATTTCAGTGGACTTTTTTATTCATGTGACTACTAAATACCAAACCCAGCCCTAGAATCTTTTTTACTCCAAACCATTATTAACTCATTTTGCCATTCCCTTCTAAATGTAAGGTACTGGGATTCTATATTTACTTTATAAAAAGGAATTTGTCTTCTTCCTTATCTAAGTTGTATCACTGAGGAGAAATATGATCAGTGGCTTGTTCATATGGAAAACTGAAGTATAATTGATGGCCAGCTTGTATATTTGTCTAATGTCCACAGAACTAATATGACCTAGGGCACATTCTCTAATACTCTAGGTGCATCCTCTTTGGAAAAACATGGATTACCATTGAAGAACTCCATGAATTTTTCCATAAGTTTGTGACTGAATTGTGTTTTGCACTCTATGGTGTGAATAGTAAATTTAATAAGACTATACAATATAAAAGTCTTCAAAATATTAAAGTAAAAATATTTATGTTCATTAGTAAAATAGTCATATGTATTGATTTCTCTTAATAGGGATCAGTTACGATCAATACTTGCTTATTTTAAGAATTTTGAATCTTAAAGTTGGAAATTCAATTTATCTTGAAATTGTTTCTTTTCCTTGTTTTTAATTATGGTAATCCTTTATATCCTGGTCTAGAACTGAGGTCAGATTTGAACCCAGTACCTCCTATCTGTAGGCCTGGTTTTCAATCCACTGAGCCACTTAGTTGCCCCCTACAATTCATTTTAAAGAGGACTACTTTTCACAACACCAACCCTGTTGGAAACATATGGTATAGACAGACAGAACATATCTGGGAAGAGATAAGCAAAAACCAGAACAAAAACATTAGGTAATTGGCATTCAGAACATAAATCTAAATTCAACAAGTCAATTCCAAGGATTGTGCATGCAACCGTGACATTTTCTTTGCTCAAAGACTGAAAGAGACATCTTTTTCAAGTCCACCTTATAAAGTAAGAAACAGTCATATCTCAGAATTATTTAGAATATTGCTTAATAGACTATTGTAATCATGCTGAATTTTAATAGTTTTTATATATTTTAGGGTAATTTTTGTGCCAATCTTGCATTTTTTCAACATAAGCATATCTTGTTCTTCCAAATTAAATACTTTTATTTTTTTGCTTTCCTTGATAGATGCAAAAATTCATTTCATATATCATTTCATAAACTCTCTGATTATTGATTTGAAATAATACATAAGGCAGGAAGATATGCATTCACAAAACTTTACCACCATCACAGGGCATTTTCCCAAAGCAGATTCTTAATACAAAAGGTAAATAATAACTGATATATGATTCTCTAGTGTGAACCTTAAAATTTCTAAAACCCTACTTCATAAGGTTAGGATTGTAAACCTTAAAAATTTCCCCATTGGGACCATTCCCCATTTGGGCAGTGAAAGTAACTTAGATCAGGAATGTGAGAACTCTACCTAGATCAGGAATGTGAAAACTCTACTCCACCCCTACTTAAGCCTGCTTTAGGGGAAGAAACTCCTTGCTGAACAATGAAAGATACTTAAACCCATACTTATAGTAGGACAAAAGTTCTTTAAGCCATGCCTATTTTAGGACTAATACAAAAGGGTGCTAAGTACCTATAAAGGTCAAGCAACTTGTGAATTTACAAGGAGCAAAGAGGTGAAAACTTACTCAGAGATTCTAGTCTACTCAGGTGTGAATTACTCAAAAAGATTAGTCTACTCAGGTGTGAACTAATAATGGTCTGTC
Source organism: Monodelphis domestica (assembly GCF_027887165.1). Taxonomy (NCBI): domain Eukaryota; kingdom Metazoa; phylum Chordata; class Mammalia; order Didelphimorphia; family Didelphidae; genus Monodelphis; species Monodelphis domestica. The sequence continues at coordinate 516,899,643 of NC_077229.1, read as the reverse complement.
CTTTGAAAAACATCTACTGTGATTGGTAGATGGGAGAACTTAGGGGAGGTGACATAGGAGAAAATTCCCTATATAAGGAGATGACAGTCTCCTAATGAGAGACAGTCTCTTGAAAAACAGTCTATAAGGAGGCTGTTGGGAGAGAGCTCTGGAAACAGGCTCTTGGGTCAGTCTCTGGCTGGAACTCCCTTTGAGGAGGAATCTGGCTGGAACTCCCTCTAAGGAGATTCTGTCTCTCCTGGGTCTCTCTCGGGACAGTCAGCTGGGAAGTCTGAATTGCAGCTGGTGCCTCTCTGATCACTAGAATACTTGCTTGGACAGATCTTGTAGTGAGTGATTAAAGACTGACTGATCTCTCTCTTAAGACTCAGTTCTAGACCTTTGGCTAAGGCCCTTCATACTTATTCCTTTCTTATTCTCTCTCTCTTTAATTCCTCATTGTATTATCAATTAAAATCTCTATAAAACCCAGCTGACTTGGGTATATTTGAATAATTGGGAATATTTCCCTGGCGACCACCTTATATTTGATTTAAAAACAAAACACTGTAGTGAAAACATATTTCCTGCGGTCACAACTTACTCATCCACTCATACCTACTACAATTTATCTTCCACTATTTTAATCACTACAGTTTATGGCTTTGACCAATTTTAACTATTACACTAGTGCTTCATATCCCTCAATTGAGTAATAGATAACTTTGTACCCTTTATACCGGTTCACTCCTTCCTACGTGCCCTCACACTGGCAGGACTGGATACCTAAAAAAGGATCATCACCATAGTACATTAATAAATGTTTAATGACTGATTGATCATGTGATTATATTTAAATTTTACTTTATTAAAATACATTTTAATAAATTTAATTACATGAAAATGTTTTTAGGGTCCAAGAGATCACCCTGTTGTGGTGGAATATAATATCTTGACTCATAACTTTAGCTCCTGAGTTCACATTTCATTTCCATGCAGAGAAACTAGCCACTCATAAAAGTGACACTTTTAAATCTTAAGCAGAGTCATTTACTTAGAAATTAGGCAAAAGGAATAATTATATTGAAAATATATAATAAAACAAATATAGTCACAAAAACATCATAATCAGTTCTGAATACTCAGTCATACATTTCCTCAATGTAGAGAAGAATGGGTACACACTTAAAGAAACTTGTACTAGAGATAGCTTTAACACAGAATGTCTAAAACTAAACTCATGAAAACACTTTCCTTTCTTTCTAACTTCCCTTTTGCTTTCAAGGGAACCATCATTATCCCAGTTATCCAGGTTCACGAGCTAGGTGTCATCCTTGAATCCTCTTTTTTTCTCACCCCTCCCGTATCCAATGAGTTGTCAAATTCTATTATCTTCACATTTGATTACATCTCTTGGATATGTGCCTTTCTTTCCTCTGATACCTCAATTATCATAGTGCAATCTAAGAATGGCCTCATTGTAAAGATTAAAATTAATATATAATAACTAAATATTATATTTTATAAAGTTTTATTAATAATAACTAAAGCAAAAGAACTGTCTGAATTCAGCCTGGTTGCAGGTCAAAAAAAGAGCATGGGGGGAGCATACATCCATTTAAATACCAATAACATGATCTCATCAACATGGAGACACAGGAGAGATTATAGGGAATTTTTGGAAATACTAAGGACTTCTGGTGAATGAAGTCAAAGGTTCAAAATCTCCATTTATACATCATGCAGACTATATGCCTGAGTATCAAAATACCCACCTGGTTGGTCTCCCTATATCAAGTCTCCCATCCATTCTGCCAAAGTGACTTTCCTAAATGCACACACACACACACACACACACTCATTTCATATTTCCAAGGTCTCCCTATTGCCACTTAGATACATTCTTTTCCATTCTAGTCACTATGGATACAATGAGGAAAATCTTTTTCCTTAAGGAAATTATTTCTTCCTGTAGGATTCATAATGCACTTAGCTAAGTAGATACAAAATATATTCAAAGCAAATATAAAGAAATCATGATGCTACTGCATTAACAACTGGGAAAAGGATTTCTATCACTGGGCAGACAAATATAAAAGCAAAGAGTACCAACTCCTAAGAATCTTACATTCCATACATCCATTTACAAGTGGTAGGCAAGAAAGAAATCAGAAAATTTGGAATCAAAAAGGGAGAGAGATGGTTTGGGGAGCCAGAATAAGGAGTAGATTGATGCAACGTCCCCCAAACCAGGGCAACATTGACTTTACGCTTGTTCATTGTTCCAGAACTGGGTACTGACTATGAGGAGGAAAGGGAACCTTTCTGATATAATGTTCCCTAGAAGCAATCTCCAATCAGGGGAATGGGACTACCAGTCAGAAATACCTCATGGGAAGGACTGGTGTGGGCAGTGAGGCAGGTAGAGACAAGGCTATTGAAAAGAACCTCATGGAAAAGAGCTTGAAGCAAAGTATATCTTCAAAAAAGACACCTGTGCTGAAGTCTGGAGGTAAGAAGACATTTCAAAAAGTGAAGGAAAATGACATAAAACCTATAGAGTATTATATGAGAATTTGTGAGGTTTTTGATAAAAGCACTCTGTTTCATTAAAAAAATCAACTCAGAGAAGCTTTGCAGATAAAAAAGTCAACTTCAAGAATGTCTAGTAAATATATAATGTCCATATTCCAGCCAGTTCAATTCTTCAAGCCTTCCAGAATATCATTGAATACCTATGCCAGAACCTGCGTGAGGCACTGGAAAGTAAAACATAAAAACTATATTCTGTTTTCTAAAGAAGTCTGCATTCTGCTACAGAAAAAAAAAATGATATGTAGCATACACGAGTACATTTCTGTAATAATTTGATAGTTGAGAGGTTTGGTTTCTAAATTGCTAAAAAAAGACCTGACAATAAGTCCCATAATGAGGGGGCCCAAGGAATGGAGCCTGTATACAGTAGAATTAGAAAGCCAAAGTCAATATTCTCAGGCAGTTTAGGTCTTCTGTTTTTTCCTAGAGAAAATAAGCCTTTCTCTCTGAATATGCTTTCATGAGCTAAGCAACACGTCTCATTCAAATCTTTGAATACCATCTGGGTCTCATGAAACATCATTAAGATAAATTAGCTGAAGTGGGGGCATAGATAAGGCGGAAGCACTGATAAAAACATATAGATGATGAGTGATGAGCGGATAAATAGAACAGTCCTCTTCAGACTATACATCCTTGCCTCTCTCCTGGAACCTGGGAGTTCAGACTTCATGGCTGCTTCATGGCTCAGAAACTGATTATAAGAATATGATAATTCAGAAAATTAGGGAACACATGCAGGCTACTCTCCCAGCAGGCCTTTCTTCCAACACAACAACTTGCACAGCTGGCTTCCTAAGTCCAAGTAATGGCACAGCACTAGGTCCCACTTCAAAATCACTCCTCAGCATATCAGGAGTTTCAGGTTTCAGGCGTGGCAAAATACAACCTCTGTAGAAAGTCTCCTCATTTGGGGGAGGGGAAGGGGTATTGTTTCTGTTCTGTTGAAAACTACTGCAAGATCTGAAACACATCACCACACATGGAACGGCTACATTACAGCACGTGGCTTATACATGATAGTTCAAGCCGAATAAAATAGTCCAGGAGCTCAGAGTAGGTTCCACATTGACACCATCTCAAAGTGTTCAGAATGAGATGCTAGTGACCAATGGGAGTGCAGTGGACTTGGAGCTAGATGACCTTTGAGCAAGTTGTTTATCCTCTTGTAACACACAGAGTGCATAAATCTGATTTACTGTTATATCTGCTTGTTAAGGCAGAAGGTAAACTTACAAGACTTACATTCATCAAAGCATACATTAAACTTTATTAACGGCTCGATAATACAACATTAAGCCCTCTATGAACAAACTACCAACCTGATTCCAAAAGGTCTCAGCAATCACAGCTCAGTCTGGTGGTCATGATGTGATTCTCTCTCTGCCCCGCCATGTAGCTTTCTTCAAAGTAGCCTTCTGGCAAATGTCTGGGAATCAGTCGTGCTCTGAAATAAACAGGAAGCTCATATTTCCAAATATGGGACAAAGAGGCATCTGCCTTACTTTCAGCCCAGGAGTAGGCTAATAAGTGGTATCTCCAGTGTGGTGGTTCATTATGTTCTGATGAGTAACCAATTATCGATGTTTCTGATGAAAGGAAACTATCCATCAAAGCTTTCATTTGTCTATGTCACTGGCAAGTGTTTAACAATATTTTCCTAGATTTGGGGAGGGAGATATAGCATTAGTGGTCAACTCTTTGAGTTCTTCATAGGATGAAGAGCTCCTCAAAGGCAGGGATTATCTTTGGAGTATTGTGTGTGTGTGTCTCCAGCACCTAACACAGTGTCTGCTACAGAGTGAGTGAAAAGGTATGTGTTTAACAAAAGATTTTTAAAACATTGTATATTCACTACCCACTTTTATGTTTGGTCTGCAAGATTAACATTTTCTTTGTCACTTTTTTGAAGTCTAGACAATTAGTGAAACAATAGATGAATTCTAGATTTGGAGCATTTGCCAATTTCTGAGCTACAGGGACTCATAATGAAATTTGAACTAACTCTTGCTAGCAGGTACAGGCTGGTTCCAGCATAATCATGAAGGGCCTGAGTAAGTCCTGAATATAGAGTCAGAGGACGCGGGGTTAAATCTTTCTATTGTTTGATGTCCATTTGATCTTGGGCAAGCCACTCAACCTTCTGAAGACTGAGTTTCCTAACTTGTAAAATAAGAGAATTGAACTTGATGGAGGTTTTAATGATTTGTTTCTCTGGTGACTACAAAAGAAAATTTAACAAATCCTTGCCTCTTGTCTGGTTAATATTAGAAATATTACATAATAACATGAAATAATGGAAAGAATATTGAATTTGGGAGTGGACAATCAGGCTTCAAATTGAACCTCTGAAAGTTATTAATTGTCATACCATGGGAGGGTCACTATATCTCTCTGAAGTTGTTTCCTCATTAATAAATGGAAATTATACTATCATTATTGACTCACAGGGTTGTTGTTGTTTTTTAAAATTTTTTTAATATATTCATGTTTTCTATAAATATGTTTTTAAATCTATACAATAACCTAGAATCTAAAATGTCTAAACCACACCAGGAAATATATGAGCAGGGCAGAGCAAGGAAGGGTCCCTGATCAAAATGAAGCAAATAACCTAAATTGAAAAACTTTCCTTGTCTTTTTGCTCCCTTTTCTTTTAATGAGGTTCCATAGGTTTCCTAAATATCAGAATAAGCTCTTGGAATATTTCTGACATTTGGATATTGGCTGCATTTTTTTAACCTTATATAGATATGTATTTGTGTACATACACCTATTTTGTATAATATAATCATATGTGTGTATATAAAATATATGTGTGTTTGCATACATTTACTAGACACATTTGGAGTTAGGAAAATATGACTGCAAACCTTACCTCAGAATCTTAATAGTCATGTGAGCCTGGGAAGACATTTTAACCTCTTTATGCCTTAATTTTTTCACACGAATAATCAAATAATGAAATTCCTACTTACAAGACTGTTGCAGTCTTGTGAGTCAAGTGAGATTTCCAGATTTTCCTGACTCCAAATTCATGTGTTTGTATATATCGTTTTGCTTATGCACCTTCATGGATGTATGTACACAACCAAACACACACATCCATAAATAGGTAGAAATACAGATAGATAGATAGATAGATAGATAGATAGATAGATAGATAGATAGATAGATAGATAGACAGACAGACAGACAGACAGACAGACAGACAGATAGATAGATAGATAGATAGATAGAAGGAGAGATAGATAGATAGATAGATAGATAGATAGATAGAAGGAGAGATAGATAGATAGATAGATAGATAGATAGATAGATAGATAGATAGATGGATGGATAGATAGGTAGGTAGGTAGGAGGGAGATAGATAGATAGATAGATAGACAGACAGACAGACAGACAGATAGATAGATAGATAGATAGATAGATAGATAGATATAGTTTAGGAGCATAAAATAGTATTCAACTACTTTTATATGCATATTAAATCTTCACAGGTAGATATTTGTAATTATTATTTATTCGTTGTACCAGAGCTAGGATTTAATGTATGTGGAAAATTTTCTAAGTGGAAACTCCTTTCCCTGTTGAAAATTGAAAACCCCTGCAAACTTTATATTCTTAAGAATATACTGAGGTACTAAGAGGTTAAGAGACTTGCCTCAGGTCATAAAAGCAATATTTGTAAGAACTTGAACCTGTCTTTTTGACCCTAAGATCTCTATGCAAAACCTATGTCACACTTTTTTTTTTTGCTACAGTACTTAAAAAGTAGCATAAAACACATGATCAAGACATTGGGGGGGGGGGAATCACCCCTCATGTAAAATTGCTTTTTGGTGTTATAATCACCATCAGTATCAGTATAATCAGTATCAGTACTGGCAAAGTAATAAAATAGTAGTAGTGACAATAACTCACATTTCTCTCTTGGTTCCCACAATAATCTTTTAATTTGGTGTTTCATTGCTTTGATATTACATATGAGGAAACTGAGACTTTGGGGATTGAAGTGACTTATCAATCTCACATGACTATTAAGCATCTGAGGCAAGATTTGAAGTTAGATTTTCCAGACTCCAAATTTATCTAATAAATGATCTAATGAGATGTGTGTGTGTGTATACATAGATTATATATTGGTTGAAGTGACTTACCATTCTCACAAAAATATTAAATATCTGAGGCTAGATTTGCAGCCAGATTTTTCTGACCCAAAATTTATCTCATTATCTACTAGATAATTAACATAGTATACCAACAAGGTTATTAAATTTTGCCTTTTTAATGATTTCCAAAAAAACTTTGTCAAGGTTAGAAGTATTAAGATTAAAAGTGGGGAGTCTGGCCATAGATTTTTAATATTTTATTAATAGAAAGGAAAGGTGAAAGATAATAGTGAGAAGCTGGAGGTAGATTTCTCTTAAAGAAAGTTTACCCTAAATATGTCTTCTCCATTTAGCTGGCAGCAGAATGGCCCCCCAATCAGTCCAAAGGCAGAATTTGAGAGCCTGATTTCCTTCCCAAATTCCCCTTTTTAAGTTCAACTCTCTCCTCCCTACATCATCAATGCTGATGTTCAAGCTGACACCAGGGGACTTCAAGGATGCTAGGGTTGATCCCAGATATTTAGGCTGTTGTCTGCTACATCAAACAGGGTGGAGGTAATTTTCCTCACACACAAGCAAAAACAGGAGCTATAAGATGGCATATATTCTTCAATTAAGCTGTCTGGGGGTATTTTTATTCTCCTGATCATCAGTGGAAAGTACTCCTTGGGTTCAAATTTCACCTCTGATATTTATTACCTATATGATATTGAAGATGCCATTCAACTTCCTTGGGCCTCAGTGTCCTCATTGTAAAATGAGTGGATTGGATTAGAGGACCTCTAAGGTCCCTTCCAACTCTAGATCAATGATTCTATGATCTGCCAACAATTCACTTTTAAAAGATCATGGAGAAATTGAAAAAGGCACAACAGGGACCAGCACATAAAATGCCTCATTAATTTGATCTACAGTAATTTGTGTGATTTGAAAATTCACGTTATTGTTAGATGCTTCCGCACTTAGTAGAAATTTTCATGGAGTGGGGAAAATGGTTATCTGGCTTCCTCTTAAAACATGAAGGACAAAATTCAGATGCTTGGGGAAAGAATAGATCTGCGTGAGGCCAATGAGGTAATTTTTTATTCTGAAGACCTTTCCCATCTCGTGGAATGCAGCAAACAATTCCATGCCAGGCCAATTGGACTCATGGACTCCGGTGGTGCTACATCCAGGTGTGTGTCCTTAACCACTACCTAATCTCTGCCTTTTCTCTAGGGGATGCCGGTAGTCCCTGGGAACCTATTTCCAGTTGTTCCTAATCTTTACTCACTGGAACTTTATACAGTTACAACTGTGGCATATGTGTATGTTCTAATTATGCTAATCACCATGCCCTGACATTCACTCAAAGAAGTCATTCTATATTCATCGGCAGCAAGAAAAGTGTCAGAACAGCATGCCCCTACTTGGCTACTTCCTTAATAGCATACTTGCTTCTGTCACAAACTGAGTGTCCTGTTCCCATGCAGTTTGACTAATCTTGCGGGTCCTACAATTATTTTGTCATTGTGATGGTTGAAGGGTGGTCTGCAAAGAGCCTATTTTTTTATATCAGTGGTGCTGTCTGGCAGCATCTATAATACCAGGGGTAGATATTCTAATTTTATGTATATCGTGCCAAATTTCAAGAGTAAAATGATGGATGAAATGCAAGCACAATAGAAATCACTATAGGGAACATTATATGATAGCAGCCAAGCATTGCTCTTTATACCTGGTTAGCAATATGAAAGAGGAAAAAAATAAAGATGGACAAATGCAATTAATTTTCCAGTGTCATAGGAAAGCCATAAATCTATTCATTTAAAGTGCTTAACTTCATTAATGTGTAACTCGGGCTTTTGGAGAAAATAACACTTAGTCTAATGCTCAGGCTCATGTTGGAGCCAAAGATGTTTTGGGGGAGGACTGATTTGAAATATAAACCATGTTACAATAATGAGGAAAGTAATCATTTCCCATTTATTCTGTCGTAAGGCTACCCGATATTTCGAGAAAATGGCCTTTGTGAGTACAAAAATGTCTCATTTCCCCATTTTATGATAAAAATAATTTTTCTGTGAACTAATTTAGTAAGTTTTTGTTTTCAATGCAGGAAACCAGCCATCAAGATAAATAATAGAAATGAATTTGGAAATATGTTAATCCCCTACTTATTCATCTGTACTGGAGACTTAAGTAGAAATTTAATATTGATATTGCTAGGAGCTGAACCAGAGCCAAACTAATTCTCTAGAAGTGCTCTATCTGCATATTAACTACTGCGACTGTGAAGGGATACAATCCTATTTACTTTATCCTCCAACACTGGAAGATGGGATTTGGTTTCTCAATCTCTTCCTAGTTTTTTAAATGTGTCGCCATGGGGCTTTCTCCCCACTAACCTGGAGACTGAAAAGCCTTTCAGGCAAATTTCAAGACATCTTGCATTAAACATTATGCAGATGCAGATGTTTGCAGAAATAAGAATTCATTGTATTCAATGGGCTCAGACATTACCTTTATTCAGATACTTCATATGGTGTCCAGTGAATGATGGATTTTCTGGAAAGAAAAGAAATAATCTGCCCTATCTTTATGCTTGTTACTAGATCAGCCTCCTGGCATGAATTTCAGGCAGAAGTGATCTAAAAAGGAGAAATCTAATTTTTAAATGACACCCTGAAATTTTATCTTTTTGAAATCTATTATTTGTCATGGTCAAATACTATTACTTAGCATCCAAGATCTTTAGACATCAAAGAACCAATCGGATCATTGCTAAGTCCAACCTCAAAGCTGCTCCAATCTGTTAGGACACGGGAGTTCTCTCAGATGATCTTCCCTCTATTATACTGGGCAACTCCTTGGAAAATTGTGCAAAAGCCTAAATTATATACACATTCAGCATGAAGCAAAGAAGAAGAATTATAATATGTATCAGTGGAGGTAGGATCTGCAGTGATAAAGCCATTGAAGCTTCAAAGTATCAGTGTATTTTGCAGTTAGAGGAAACGAGTTCCGTCAAATATCTGTAACAATGACACATTTTCAAAAGACTTTCCTCTTGACAATATTACGAAGCAAGAAATTCTGATATGAGCATCCAGATTTTATTTAAAAGCTTCAGAGGGAAGTGATTTGGCAACAGACAGATAGTCAGTGTCAACACATGGACTTGAACCCCTATCTTCTGACTGAGATTAATGTCAAAATACTTTTTCTCACTAAAATTTAACCAATAGATAGTAATATATCTGTATATAGTCAAGTAAATAATTTTTATAATTTCTTGGCTTGTGAAATAATTTTCTAGAGTTGGTATTTTCCATTTTGCTTAGCCTCCCTAGATGGGAAGACCTAGGTTCAAATTTGACCTTAGATATTTCTTAGATATATGACACTGAGCAAGTCACTTAACCTCAATTGCCTATCCCTCCACACTCACTCTTCTGCCTTGGAAACAATATGTAGTATTGATTCTGATGTGTGAGAGCTTGGAAGCAAAACCATGGGTCTAGACAGGTACTCATCAGGAATGACAGACTCCAATAATTAGCTTAAAAGTAAAAGAGAGACTTCTTAATTTGAATGCAAGTTGAATGGCCAGGAGACAGATGTCAGTAAACATTGCCTCCCAAAGGAGATAGCTTCTGGATTTCTTATACCCTCTAGACAACAGGGGTTATATGTCCAGAGATGAGAAGATGGAGTGATGCTTCTATGTAATCAGAAGTAGGATGATGTTTTCCACCTGAACAAGAATGTAATAATGTTTTGTGTCTTAAAAGACACAAGAAGTGGCTCGAATAGTTCAGGGGATGGTTAGCTACAACTGAATGCTTAACAGAATAGAACTGGGAGATATCTTTGTTTATCACAAAATCTAAGGGAGAATCCAAGGGGAATGTTTCTCTCAGGGGTCTTTCCTTATATTGGGTCTCTCGTGCTCAGGGTCACCTTTTTCTCAGCACTACAATAATGCAAGGAAGAAAAGGAATTTCCTGTGTCCTTTTTGACCTGAGATACTTTGGAAGTTTGGGATATCCTGAAGAAACCCTGGATCCCATGACAATTCTAAAATGGAAGTTAATGGCTAAAAAAATTAAACACCAAAATGAAAACCCTTAAAATTAAAGAAGATAGTTAAATTAAAATTTAAACATTGGAATTTAAATTTAAACAAATTGAAGAGCTAGCATTATAAAAATATGCTAGCAATATAAAAATAAAAATAAAATAGAACAAAATATGATTAAGGTAATTTTTACAAGGAAGAAGTAATGAAAGTAAAAAGATTAACTTATTACCAATGAATATGAAATTAAAACATTTATTAGGAGTTACTTTGTCCAATTATATGCCAGTAAAACTGACAATCTAATTGAAATTAATGAATGTTTATAAGATGTAAACAGCCTAGGTAAATAGAAAAAAAAATAGAATACTTTTTATTAGGAAAAGAAATTGAACAATATATCAATGAGAAAAGATCCCCAGGACCAGATGGATTTAAAAATGAATCCTACCAAACATTTAAGAAATAATTAATTACTGTACTATATAAATGATTTGAGAAAAGTAGGTAAATAAAGGAACATTACCAATTCATTTTATGAAAATAAATATATTTTGATACCTAAAAGAGGGAAGAAGAAAGTAGAAAAAAGAAAACTTAATCACCCTAATTAATTCAGATACAAAAAATTAAATAAATTCATTCAAATAAAATCCTAGTAAGGATATTTCTGCAATGGATCATAAAGCAAAAGAGCATAAATTACCAACAGGTGATAGGTTTGGGTTTTTTTAACCCTTACCTTCTGTCTTGGAGTCAATATTATGCATTGGCTCCAAGGCAAAAGAGTGTAAGGGCTAGGCAATGGGGGTCAAGTGACTTGCCCAGGGTCACACAAATGGGAAGTGTCTGAGGTCAAATTTGAACCTCTCATCTCTAGTGTAATATTTATTGGGAAAGGAAATAGGGAATTGGAAAACAGGGGATGATGGGAGGTCTATAGCAGGGGTATGGAGGAGTTAAGGGGAGAGATGGAATATTGCTTGGTGAGTCAAAGGAGGGAGATTCCACCTGCTGAGAGGAAGCAGCAGGGGTCCTATAAGGACTATTTGTCCTGGAATGATTGAACTGAAGTTCAGCTCCCTCTATGACCAGAAAAGATAGTCCACTTATCTGACTGTGAATTCAAATAATATAAAGTTTAATAACCAGTTGGGATTGGAGTTTTTTCTCAGCTTCAGACCTGAGGCCAGGCCCCAGAGGCTGGTGGAGGGTTTTCCCACTCCCATCTACTCTATATCAGTCCAGTTTTGTCTTTTTAGAATCTTAGCAGTACACAGAAAGCAAACAAGAACAGTTCTAACTTTCAGAAGAGATTGGACCTGAATTTTTGGGCTGACCAGGAAGAGGCACACCACACCAGACTGGGCTGACAAGCTCCTTCCTCCACCAATACCAGGAAGCAAGTCCCACCCAGCAGGAAGGAAGTGCTAGTCACAAAGACCCAACTGCCACTCCTGGCAGGAAGGAAGTGCTAGTCACAAGACCCAACTGCCACTCCTGGCAGGAAGGAAGTGCTAGTCACAAGACCCAACTGCCATTCCCAGTTGGCCCCTTCCCCCACAAACTGTCAGTCTTGTTTCCTTTCCACACTAAGTCTGGCTCTCAGTCTATTGAGCTAACCAGCTGCCCCTGATAATTAGATTTTATACCAAGGTCAGGTGGAATTTAAGCCCAAAATTCAAGAATTATTCAATATTTTTAAAATATCAGCATAATTTACCTTATCAATATCAAAAACAGTAAAAATCATTTGATTGTCTCAGTAAGTCCAGAAAAGCCCTTTGGTAAAATAAATCTATTCTTATTAAAAATACCATAAAGCATAGGAATCAATGGAATCTTTATTAAAATCAAAAGTGGTATCTGTCTAAAGCCAAGAGCAATCATTATTTCTAATGGGAATAAACTTGAAACTTTCCCATAAGATTTTGGGGAAGTCAGGAGGTCTATTATCAGTTCATTTCTAAATATTATACTAGAAACATAGCTAAAGTAATACTAAGACTAAAAAAATGAAAGAATAAAAATAGACAATGAGGGGGGAAAACTATAACTTGTTACATATCATATAATGGTATATTAAGAGAACCTTAGGAAATCACTTTAAAAAACTAGCTGAAATAATTAAAAACTTTAACAAGGATGCTGTAAACCTCAAAAACTTAGAACCACTAAAGTAGTTAGAAAGAACAAGTCTTTAATAAGGACAATAGATAATGTTCAAGATTCTTCTACTATACAGAGTCAGGTGCTAAATGCTACACCGAGCCAAAGCTCTAGGACTCTGGGTACAATGTCTCTGGGAAAAAACACCACTGAAGGAAATCATTAAGGGAGCAAAAGGACTTGGGGTCTTATATACCTTTAGGGGAATTAAGGACAGGAAAAATGCATTGAATGGTTATAAGAAGGCTTGGGAAAGAGAATGTAGCCAGAGGCTAGAGTACCTGGGAGTGACCTAAGATACTATGGGAGAAACTTCTAAGACAAAAAGTGTGATTGAGGTTTGAGGATTTCTATCACAATTCCAGATAGCCTCCAGAAATCCTCCTCCTCATCTCCAGCTCAGATCCCAAATTGGCCTCCAACATGACCCAACCTGACCATGATCCCTGTTGCTGCTGGGCTGATTACTGAGAAGAGAAGAGCCCATGGAGTCACTCCTCAGGGCAGATAGTAGGAGTAGTAGTAGTCTCTCGGTGATCCAGAATGACAATTGTCTTTGTGCATTATCATCTATTGATGTACCCTCATGTGGCTTTGCAGTCCAAAGGCTGAGGCGCACAGTTTGTGGCACACGGGGCATGGGACTCCAGTTGTTACAGGAGGTGCGGTTGTGGCCTGGTGTTGGCGTTCACGCGAAGCAGCAAGACGTCGATGTCCTTCATCTTCAAAGGTGGCAGCGGCATGGTGAATGTGGGATCGCCAGCTGCTTCTGACAGAGGCAGCGAGTTCTAGTTGCTTTGGTGTCATGCCAGCCCACTTCACGTTGAACTTTAGCTGATCCTTGAATCTTTTCTTTGGTCGGCCTTGTTTCCTGAGTCCAGCTGACAGTTCACCATAGAATACCTGTCTTGGTACTCGCTGTGGGTCCATGCGGAGGACGTGTCCAGACCATCGTAGCTGGGCTTTGAGGACCAGGACTTCAAGGCTGGTGGAGTTGGCTCTGTCGAGGACTTCCTGGTTGGTGATTCGGTCCTGCCATCGGATCCTCATGATTGGCCGGAGGGAGCATTGGTGGAATTGCTTCAGCTGTTTCATGTGCTTCCAGTACAGTGTCCATGTCTCACAACCGTACAGGAGCGAGCTGAGGACCACTGCGTTGTACACTTTGAGCTTCGTCGCAGTGCTTACACCTCTGTGTTGGAGGACTTTGGAGCTCAGCCGCCCGAGTGCCTGGCTGGCCTTTTGGATCCTGGCATTAATCTCGTGGTCTAGGGGCCCGTCGTTGGCGATGGTGCTGCCCAGGTACTTGAAAGTGTTGAGGTTAGAAAGCTGAGTGCCTTTGATTGTAAGGCACGGCTGGTTCATTGGCCTCCCTGGTGCAGGTTGGAGCAGCACCTCTGTTTTGCTGAGGCTCATAGTCAGGCCAAACAGTTTTGGTGCGGTGGAGAACCTGTCCACAATGGTTTGGAGATGATTTTCTTGGTGGGCCATGAGAGCACAGTCATCTGCAAAGAGAGCTTCCAGGATGAGTCTCTCTGTTGTCTTTGTTTTTGCAGTAAGGCGGCGAAGGTCAAATAGTGAGCCATCCAGCCAGTATTTGATGTAGACGCCCAGGTCTAGATTCATCACAGCATGTCGTAATACTTGGGTGAAAAATAGGTTGAAGAGTACCGGAGCGAGGACACAGCCTTGTTTCATGCCATTGGAGATGTTGAAGCAAGCGGAAGTCTCTCCACCAGATAGGACTTCCCCTGTCATGTCGACATGAAAGAGCTGGATCAGTTTGACGAATTTTGCTGGGCAACCGAGCTTGCTGAGGATCACCCACAATGCGTCCCTGTTCACTGGGTCGAACGCCTTTGTCAGGTCTATGAAGACAATGTAGAGACTCAGGTTCTGCTCAAGGCATTTTTCCTGCATTTGCCTTACTGTGAAGACCATGTTGATGGTGCTGCAATCTGGTCGGAAGCCACATTGTGATTCAGGCAGGTTCTGCTCTGAAACAGATAACAGGAGTCTGTTGAGTATAACACGGGCGAGGATCTTTCCAGCAGTGGAGAGTAGTGAGATGCCTCTGTAGTTGTCACAGGCTGCTCGTGAGCCTTTGTTCTTGTATAGGGCTACGATGAGGGCATCTCTGAGTTCTGAGGGCACGTCTTCCTCTTCCCATATGCTGGTCAGCACTATGTGGAATGCCTGGAGCGCCTTTCCATTTAAGACCTTGTACACCTCGGTTGGGATCCCGTCTTTACCGGGTGCCTTGCCTGCACTCATTTGTTTAATGGCTTTTTGGACTTCCTCTATTGAAGGAAGGACATCAAGTTGTTCAATGGTGAGGTTTTGGGAGATCTGGTCAAGGGCGCTTTGGTCAACTGAAGAGGGTAGGTTGAAGAGCTGGCTGAAGTGTTCTTTCCACCTGTTGCTGATGCCCTTTTTATCTTTTATGAGTGTGTCACCTTCAGAGGATAGCAAGGGAGTGGTGGTGGGTTTTAATGGCCCATAGACAGTCTTGAGGGCACTGAAAAAATGTTTGTAGTTTTTTGTATCAGCAAAACGCTGGATTTCTTTGGTTGAGCTTCCAGTGAAGCTTGTTGACCAGGCAGGACTGGAATGTTTGCAAATAAGATGGATCTCTAAGACGACTCACATTGTAAAATGCGCAAACTGTCTGGGCACGTTTTGGATGACGAGGCGCAATGCGTATTTGAAGAGTCGCTCTAACCAATCGGTGATCTGTCCAGCATTCAGCTCCTCTCATGGCTCTGGTGATCTGTACATCCTAGATGTCTTGCCGGCATACAATGATGTAGTCAATGAGATGCCACTGTTTTGATCATGGGTGCATCCACATTGTTTTATATTTATTCGCCATTCTGAACACAGTGTTCGTGATGGTGAGTTCGAACTCTAGCATTTCCTGAGTAGCAGCAGGCCATTGTTGTTCATTTTGCCCACGCCGTGTTTGCCGAGCACTCCTTTCCATCTTTCATGGTCCTGGCCAATGCGGGCGTTGAAGTCTCCCAGTAGTATCAGCTTGTCATTGGTGGGCACTGAGTGCAGGACGGCACTCAGGTCAGAGTAGACCTGCTCAATGGTCTCCTCTGTGCTGGTCAGTGTAGGGGCATATGCGCTGATGATTGTGGCATACCGGTCTTTGCTGAGAGGCAAACGGATCTTCGTGAGCCTCTCACTGATGCCCACAGGCAAGTCTGGCAGCTGTTTGAGCAAACTGGTCTTGATGGCCAGGCCAACCCCATGGATTCTGTCTTCATTTGAGGCTCTACCTTTCCAGAAGAAGGTGTATCCAGTGGTGGGTTCACTGAGTGATCCCTCTTCTGGTAAGCGTGTTTCGCTTAAGGCTGCGATGTCGATGTTATATTGCGCCAGTTCTTTACCCATTAGAGCTGTTCTTCTCTCAGGTCTTGGGGTATTCTCTCTGTCAAGTAATGTCCTGATGTTCCATGCTCCTAGTAGGAGTTTCTTTGTATTATGTTTTCTTTGGTTTTGACCGCTTAAACGGATGACCTGCCAGCCGCGGTGTGCTGACCGGGTGTTTGTAGGGCAGGCAATGTTTGGGACACCTTTTCTAGTCCCCTCCCTTGATCAGGGTGAGCAGTGCTGTCCTAGAGAGGGCTGCTCAGTCGCCCAGGATGCTGCCGAACGTCCCTGCTGCCCACAGGGCCGAGCGAACATTGGTCCGTGGGCCGCCTACGTGCAGGATCATGACTACAACTGCCAGAGGTCACCTCCACCTGTTGCGTCATCACTCCCCCATCGCCGCAGGTCTTGAAGAGGGTGGACGGGGCTGGATAGATGAGTGTGCACAAAGATACTTGTGCGTGAAGGAGATTTAAGTGGAAAAGTCGATGCACAGAGACAATCCCACTCTCTCGACGTTGGAAGCCTGGGTCCATTGGCATGAAAAGTTGTTACACCTGGAGACTTCCTCGGCTGCATTGGGTGGCCGTGTTGTCTTTTGTGCTCCAACACGCCCTAAGCACTACACAGTGCCTTGATGTGTCGTCATTTCAGCCGTTGAACCTTCTTGTTGGTTTCTTCCGTCTGTTCAGCCGAAGCAGTCTTCACATGCTGGGTGAGCAAAGCCCTGGTTCACCAGGGGTCCACGACGACCCGATGGCTACCCTCACAAGGTTTAGCCGGCCTGTCAAAGCCATTGCCCGGGCTGTGGCCGCTGCCACATGCTAACAGCTACTGGGAGCCACAAGTGAGAGCTGGGTGTCAGGTGAGGGTCAGAGGCTGGAGAACTGCCCTACGTGGGCACGACAAGCCCTCCATACCAGAGATACTACCCCTCCCTGAGCACCCCATACACCAAAAAAAGGGTGTCTTTTTCTTTAGGCAACAATTAGCCTCCTAACTCCCTCTGGAAAAATTAGCATTTTACCTCAGAGGGGACATGGGGAGAAGGAAGAGACTTTTCCAAACAGGAAGTTGATTACAAGCAGGGCAAATTCTATGAAAGAGCAGTGCATTACCTATTTCAAACAGCTTCTAGCTTTAGGATGTTTTTTTTTTCTTTCTACCACTGATCATTTCAATTATCTTGCCAGAGATTCAGGGGAAAAATTCATCTCCCTAGAACCTTTTGCCATTTGGGCCTGCCCAGTATGAGATTCCTATAACCCACATTTTCCCTCACTATGGGAGATCCCCCAGTGCTGACAATAGGGATCTGAATTTTAGAAAAAGGAACTTTAAAGGGTCTGGAGGTGAAATTTTAAGCCTTTTCAGACTCCATTGTTTTTAATGAAAGCCTCTGTATCTTATTATATTTTGGTGATTTTTTTGTTTAAGATTTAATTTTGTTGTTTTAAGTTTATATATTAATGCATTTGATACTGTTCTGTTACACTGAATAATTTTAATCTGCTGTGTTTTAACTATTAGATATATTCCCTTATGACTACTGAACAAAATATTGTAAAATATTGTAAAAGCCCATAAACAGCCTTTTCCCCCCCATTTTGCATTTGTTAATTTTCACATAGATGATGGATGGACTCAACCTGGCTAACAGCCTTTATATAATTTAATAAGCTAAGAATTCAATTGTAATGTTAAGGGGTCTTCAGAAATAATGTTAATTATCTAGTGGTTTCTGAATGGCTGAGATTTTTTTATATTTATATTTCAAAGAATGTTTTATTAAAGATAAAGAAACAAAGAATTGTTCCCACCAAGGTATTTCTATGAAGCAGGAAGCCAAAAAGAGCTCCTGCAAAATTTTTCAGTTTAATTTACTTCCATAAAACAATCTAGATTTCTTGGTGATGTTCTAGACCAAATAAGTTTTACTTCATTTAAAAATATACTTGCCAACATTGAAAGTTTTCCTACATCTATAAAAATTGTGACAAATATCTATCAGTACATAGGTTTTGGGTTATTTTTTTGTCATACAGCAACTTATATGAAATATGATAGTGGCTTTCTTTGCTATTGTCATTAAATGGGCTATTATAATCTTGGGGATTTTCATACTCTTTGAATGTGCATTACATGTTGTATTATTGTTCTTTATAAAAAAAACTGTTACTTTGTGAAAATCATTTGTACTCACAGTGGATCATGGTCAGGTTTGAAGAGGAAATGGATCTTATTTTTGGTGAGAAACCTTTGTATTCTACAATTTCCCTAGCTGACAGAGTGTCAATGATTGTAAGCTATATATTTTTGGTTTTTAAAACTTTTATTACTGTTTTTACTTACATGTACAATATACTATTTCATTTTTATTTTTTCTCTCCATTTTTTGAATTGTGTATTTGTGTATTTGAAGCACATTACCAGCATTGAGAAGATTTTCTTTAACTTTTTTGATTTTGCAGTAATATAAGTTTAAAATATATTTGCTATAATGTCAATGCATGCCCCCGAAGCTTGAGACTATAAAAAGGATGGCACTGATTTTTTACAAAAGAATTATGTGACTTTGCTTAATGATTCTGTCTTATTCCAGGACAAGAGAATGCAAAAAGCCATTGCACAGTGCCAAAGAAACACAAAGCTAAACTGCATAGTGCCTATCGAGCACAAGGTCAAAGAGACCAAGCAATCCCAAGGGGATTCATAAAAATTTTGAGCCAAAACAAAAGGACTTGAACTTGTTTAGGGTTTGAGGTTGTGGCTGTTTAACATGTGTTAAAGGCAGGTCTTCCTTGTCCCACATTATACCAAGTATGTCAAATTTGGCTCCAACCTGGCTCCTATAATATAGTCCCTTTTCTGTCTTTCATGGTGTGGCAAACTTTCGATAGTCCTGGCTACTGATTGGCTAAATGCATAATTGCTTAAATCATTTTAATTGCATCTTGATTCAATCCTGTTATGGACTTATTTTTCCTTTACTTAGAATTTTTACACATAAGACTTTGATAGACTATATTTCATCCAGAACTTATTTTTTTTTAATTTGGATTTTTTATATTTTTTTCATTTCTCTTGCCAATTGATTCATATACCCCATAACTCAGCCATGCCTCCCTATGTGATCCCTGTGTTTTTCAACACCCCTTCAGAGGGGAATGTATTATTATTAAGTTGCAAATTTTAAATTCTTTTTGAGAGTAATTTTAGGTTAAAAAACATGCTACCTCTCCAAATCCAGAAAATGAACTCTTCTTAGAAGCCACTATGAAGATGCCTCCACAGACCACAAGCTATATCAAGAATATCCACAATGAACTTTGGGTGTGGTTGATTGAACTGAAGGTTGATTGAACATTTAATTTTAATATATACTCTTATGCAAAAAGGGGACTGCCCCCTTATTGGCTTTTTGTCAATGCTCCTAGCAATTATTGGTTTTGTTCTCTTTTCTTCTTATCCTCAAATTATTGCAACTTCAAAGTCGGTATGTTTACAAGACCCACTGGAGAGACTAGTCTTCCGTGGGTCTCGGGCTAAATTTATGATTGAAAATCTCTTACCCTAAAAAAAAGAACTACATATCCCAAGAGCCCACTGACTTCCTGTCATTACGTACTTCCTGTGGACAGAGGATAAAGGGCATGGGCTTTGGAGGCTCCTGCTCTCGGATGTAGAATCAGCATTGATGGTGGTGAGTGGGGTTGGCTAAAAATGGCTAACCATCCATGGGCACCTGGTCTTTTATTTTGTATCTTCTTTATTCCTTGATTTCTAATGATCATTAATAAATCTTTTAAAATATAATATTATTATTGAGATTTAATTTTAACTTTTACAACAGGAAGACAAATATAAGCAATTGGAAAAATTCTTTATGGGTTAATTGAGTTAATATAATAAAAATTGACAATTCTAAGTTCATTTATTTATTCATTGCTATACTATTCAAATTAGAAAAAAAAAATCACCATATAGTGCTAGTAAAAGAATAACAAAATTAGTCTAAAGGAACAAAAGATCAAGAATATCTAGGGAATCAATGCAACAAAATGTGAAGGAAGGTGGCCTAGTGATACCAGATCTCAAATTATAGTACAAAGTGGAAATGATCAAAACAATCTTGTAAGGCAGATCAAAAGAATAGATCAGATACAAATACAGAGTAGTAAATGACCAAAGTAATCTATTGCTAGATAAATCTCTGATGAAGTTGTTTCATGAAACCTCCAAATTTACTATTGTCCCATGGAGTTCTTGCCTTCAAGAAATGTGAAAAGGAAAACTGAAGCAAGTTTTGGGCTTTCTGCCACTGAGGTGGAACAAACAGCAGTTGGAATGTTAGAGAGAAGATATTGACAAGAATGATAGTTGGTGAGGGGGAGGGAACTGGAGAGTGACAATTGGTCTCATGACACTCTCTCTTTCCTGGCCCTCAGTCTAGAAGGAGCCTCTCTCCCTGTCTCAGGATAGAAGTTCCTCTGTTCCTGGACATTTCCCAACTGTGTGATCTATCTGGATTTCTGTGATCATATCATCAAACAAAAGGATTGAAGGGGAGCAGTTTGAACTATAAGGTCGGTCTATTGGGGTGTCAGTCCAAAGCGACAGGCCCAACCAGCTCTGAAGGTCAGAAACTTTTTTTCCTCTTGCTATCTACTGCTAAGACTTTGAACTTAAGAAAGCTAGCACAGATTAGCATAGAAATGAATAAAAGAAACCCTCCACCTGCCTGTAAGGCCTGGCCCCAGCACAAAAGCTGAGAGAGTCTCAAACCCAATCTAGGGAAATCCTGATTCCCTCTTCCCTGATACCTTCCACAATCCAAATTTGTTATTAAAATTTATCTTCATTTAACAAAACTGCAGTCAGATAAGAGGAGTATAATTTCAGGGGGACATAGAGGGAGCTGAACCTAAGGACAGCCATTTAACCATAAATGATCCTTATCAGACCCCTGCTGGGTAACCTTGGTCTGGGTGAGGCTTGCCCCTCAGAGGGTCTGTGCTTACCTGCTCTGGGGAATCTTTAACATCATTCTATAGAGAAGACATTCCTCAGGCTATCATAGGTGGCCCATTTCTTGGAAACCCCATTTTTCAAAATCTATCTCCTTTTACCTCACTGGTAGCCATATTCTCTCTCTCCCTTAAACTCCTTCATTCCCCATTACAAAACCTTCCTTACCCCCTTTCCCTCCTCAATTCTCAATCAACCCTTTAAATATTACCAAAACTGCTAAACTGACCCTTGTCCCAGACTGAACAATAAGCCATCAAGCACCCATTAAGTACCCTGAATAGGAATGATAGAGATGCTTAAATCTTAAGTACCCTTTTTGATTTTTTGGTTTCTCTTATTGTATTTGGGTCTCTTCCAGATACCCAAGCCTCAGACTACAGCTTCTTTCCCTATTCTATAACTTGTCAGTTGTTTCTCTGGTTATATTCTTTAAGGTGTATGTATAAGATTCCAGGTTCTTTAGTTTGATGAAAATTCCCATGAGGAAATTTCCAAGATGGACATTCCCATTCAGGGTACATTTTCCTGGAGACATTTTTTTCCAGAGTCTCAGAATCCAGCTCGGTGTGGTGGTATTGGTTTGTGTGAACATACCTCCCTGTACTGCCCATGAGAACTCTTGTCTCTCTTGTCCCAATCAAAGATTTGTTCTTTTTAACTACCTTTTGTGGTTTTGTGTTTTTCCAGGTTGACATATTTAAAGGTCCCCCTGAGATCTGAATTTGTTGCTGCCTGGACAACCTGCTAGAGTGATTCCAGACATGAGATATATCTATAGGAATCCATTGAGTTCCAGTCCAGAATCAACTTGGCAGGTTGACTGAGTGAGTGAAATTCTCAACAATGAACTTGTGTATTTATTTAGGAAACAGAATTACTCTTTAAACAGAAGTTTGTTGAACGCTGAGCAATCACAGCCATGTGCCTACCCCAGAAAGTCCCCGGACAGGACTGCTGCTGTATACGTGTCCTCAAATTGTGGACCAGGTACTTGTGGGTATTTATGTAGTCTGTAGGTGTTCAGAATGTAGGAGTTCAAATAATTGGCAAAAATTACCTATCTGGCCCTAAGCAGTTTTTTGACCAAAATGCAGTTCAGTTTAGCCTGGAGTTGCAACCTCTAGATTCATGTATATGTTTGGTTTTGTGTACATATGTTTGTACGTACCTGTTTGGATGTTTGCCCGAAACTTTGAATGGAAGTTAAACCATAGAGTTGGAGTCAAGGTTATTACATCCCAAAGTGTTTAATCTAAATTGGGGAAATTGCTTGGACCAATAAAAATGGAGTAAAGTTCCTCGTGGCATGAAATGCTATAACTGAAAGTTTTTTGTTGTTTTTTTATAATAGTATTTTTTTTAAAAAACTCCTCAGAGAAGCTTGAGAACGTAAGCTCTGAATTTGTTCTTGTTTTTGTCTATATTGTGTTTCTAATTTATTTCTTAGATGGTTCTTTCTCTATAGCACTAAAAGCTTGCAATTCAAATATTAGCCAGTAATGTTTGAAATAGTACAAACTGTTGATTCTCCAAAAAGTTGAAAATATTGAACTTGCTATCTCTGTATCAGAATCTCCAGAAAGAGCCAACAGAAAGGCCTAGGATTCATAACTCCATATTTTCGTGTTTCTTTTTTCCGTTACAATGTTTGGCATGATGAATGTAGAAAATATTGTATATGAACAGCAGTTGATTTTAATGATGCCAGTAATGAGACACATTTTTATTGTACATATTAATTCTTTTGCTTTGAATGCTTTCATTTCAACATTTTTAAATGATTATTCTTTCTGGAGATTATAAGGCTTTTCTGATTAAAATTCACGAGTTCTGGAGTGTAAGAAACTTAATTTGAGTTTGGTAAACTGCAGACCTGAGCGGTTATTGCAAATAGGCAAGAAATAGTTAGAAAATACTTTGTAATTAATGGTTAAAAAAAATAAACCCTACATCTTTTAATTGAACAGCCTAATTTCTCTTTGAGAAAGAGTTTCTGCTTTAGACCAGAAGAGATGTGTTTTGGATTAGCTGTTGCAAATGCACTCTTTTCTTGTTTGCATGTTAGTTGCATGATAGTAAAGCTAAAAAAAAAAATAAGAGTAGAAAGTCAGAACCCCTGAAGCCCTGACTATTATCCCAGTCATTTCCTAGAGAGCCAAAACTACACGAGGTTACCCTACAGGATGAATCTGAAGGAGAAGACCTCCTGAGCCATCAGAACAAGGAACCTTACACCCAAAAGGGAAGGACTTCACGAAGTCTCCAACACTACTGAATTAGCCTGTGTTCTTTTTTGCTCTCCTTTTCATTGTCCTTCTAGATTTTTCCCTGAACCATATATAGAAGCTGATATTTTTAAAACTTCCCCTGGGAATTCCAGTAGCACATACCCTGAGCTATAAGGTTTAATATAATATATGTTAATTTGGAAATTTACAACAAAATTTCCAGTTTTTTTAAAGTTTTATACGTGTTCAGTAGCCTTGAAGAATTGCAGAATGTAATTATTCCTCAATGTTATGTCAGAAGAATTTCAGAAAGAATAATGAAGCTTGAAAAAAAAATTTTTTTTAAACCCTTACCTTCTGTCTTGGAGTCAATACTGTGTATTGGCTCCAAGGCAGAAGAGTGGTAAGGGCTAGGCAATGGAGGTCAAGTGACTTGCCCAGGGTCACACAGCTGGGAAGTGCCTGAGGCCATATTTGAACCTAGGACCTCCCATCTCTAGGCCTAGCTCGCAATCCACTGAGCTACCCAGCTGCCCCCTGAAGCTTGAAAATTTTTATGTATGTAATTGTTAAAAACAGGAGATAGTTATATTTAACCCTAAACTTTATTAAAGAGAACTGCCATTTGTGGTTTAATTGTATGGGTAGGCAATTGGAAAGAATGCTGTGGAAAAAATTGGGTGGTGATACAAGCAGTCCTATGTGATGTCTTCTGGTGACTGCAGGTATAGTTTTGCATTATGGGAAAGTTGAGAAGCTGAATTTCCCAGAAAGAAACTTTAGTTTTATATCTAGCAGGTTCTACACATGGCTGGGAAACACTGCCAACTTAAGCCTGACATTAATTAATACTCCAAATTAGGGGAGTACTTTTCCCTTATTTTAGTTATGTTTCTCTTTTCTCCTTTTATTGTTGTGGGAGAGCTGGAAAGGAAATCTGGACCAGTAAGAGATGCTCTCATTAAGAATGACAGTCTCTAATAATTAACTTAAAAATAAAGAAATTTAAGTTGAGTGCAAGTTGATTTATTGAGTTGAATGGCCAGGGTGGGGGTGGGAGGCAGGTGTAGGGGAGACACTGCCTCCTAGAGGAGTTAGGGGTTGGGATTCTTTTATCCTTCTGACCACGGGGGCTACATGACCAGAATTGGGCCATGGGTGATTTATTGTTCCTGAAGAAAGAAGGGGATAGATGAACTGTGCAGTTCAGAAGATGATTCGATATCTTAGATGTACATGTCAGATCAATGAATAAGGGAAGAGATTATAACCAAATAAAATGAATCACATGAGGAAAAATGGACTATTTTGATTGGATGGAATTAAAAACCTTTTGAACAAACAAAAGTAATGAAGTAATCTATTTCTCAAACATATAAGGAACTAACTCTAGTTTATGAAAATAAGCGTGATCCTCCACTAATATATGGTCAAAGGATATGAATGGACAGTTTTCAGCAAAAGAAACAAAAAGTTATCAATAGTTCTCATAAAAGCTCTTAATCACTATTATTTAGGGAAATATGAAATAAAATGACTCTGAGGTATCACTTCACATGTATCCAATTGATTAATTTTTTTTTTGAAAAATGACAAACCATGGAGGTGATGTGGCAAAATTTGGCAGAACTGTGAACTAATTTGACCATTCAGGAAGACAATTTGGAACTATGTCCAAAAGTATATGAACTATGCATACCTTTCAACCTAACAATAAACTACTAAGTCTGTTTCTCAAAGAGATCAAAGAAAAGGGAGGAAAAACCAATTCATCCAACTTAGCTCTTTAATTTTGGTGTGCATCAGTTAGAGAGTGGCTGAACAAGTTCTGGCATATGATTGTGATTTTTTAAAAATATGAGTAGGATGACTTCAGAAAAACCTAGGAAAACATATAAATTCATGTAAAACGAGAACAGAACCAGGATGACATTGCACACAGTGACAAAAATATCAAAAGAATGATCAGTTGTAAATGTCTTAGATACTTTGATCAAGAAATGGTTCAATACAATTTTAAAGGACTCATTATGAAAAAAAATCTATTTATCTCCAGGTAGAAGTAATAATCTCTGGGTTCAAAAAGAAGTATATGTCATTTACTCTCATCATTTTTCATTTTTCACATCTTTTCTTTCACAACATGGCTAATATGGCAATGCATTTTGCATGAACCTACATGTATAATTGATATAAAATTTCTTGTCTTCAATAGAACAGGGAGGGGCAAGATGGAGGGAGAAGCTTTGGGATTTAAAATATTACTAAATGAATGTTACGATAATTTTACATGTAATTGGGAAATATTTTATGAAATATGTGTGTATAAAGATTCTTCACTTTTAATTTACAGAAAATCCTTAATTAACCATCCCTTATTCTTTGGACTTCATCACTATGCTCCCACAGGGGTACCTTCTCTCCTTTCCCCTCTTTTCAGTTTCCCTTTTATGTGTCATTCCCTCAATTAGAATAGAAATCTTTTGAGGACATGAACTCTTTTATTTTTTTTCCCTTATACTTGTTTCTTCAGCATTTTTCATAATGTCTACACAAAAGAAGTACTTAATAAATGTTTGTTGTTTATTTAGCTTGGCCTTAAGGAAAGATTCACCATAGAATTTTTTAATAGCAAGCTTTACTGGTGATATGGAATGTGAGTAAATGCCCAGTAGTTTCAAGTTTGGTGGAGAAACACATTTAATACATAATATGAAATACAATGACAAAATTGATTTTTCCATTTGATGAGAAGTAAAAATGGATGTCTTAGAGTGACAGAAAGATGGAAGTCCTCCATCAACTCCTATTTCTATCTTGTACCTCTCTTGTGTCAGGTCTAGTTATCATCAGCCAACCTTTGAGAATTTCTTCAGTTATAGTCAATGAACTCCTGGTTTTTCCATGGACAAAGAAGTGGTTTTTTGTTAATGACAAAAATCACACAAAGAAAATGTAGCCCCAGTTATGCATAGAGAGAGCAGAAAGGAAGGAAGAAGAAATTCATTAGAGTGGGTATACTCCAGCACCACCTGTCCTCTTTCCTCTCCCCTTTGCTCCCACGGACAAATGTTTCATGATCCATGGAATGTCTTCCTTAGGTCATCGTAATTTCACATTGTACTTAAAGAAGCTTTTGAGGGAGAGAAACACATTCAATAAGACTGGTTCTGCCTTCAATATAATATACATTAGATTTCAGTAAATATAATCTATCCTTTCTCGTCACAAATTTCTTTAACATTGCCCCATGATTATCCTATACTATGAATCTTTTTGAAAACTTCCTCTAGATTTTCTAAGACATAGACCTGCCAAACATTGGAATTTTGTCAGTGCAAGTGTTTCATATATGAAATTGTTCATTGTTTATCCTACCTCTACCTCTAAAGTTTAATAAAATGTTTTGAGAAGTACAATAAAAAATAGGTGAAATGGCCATCTGTGAATTTAAAGGCTGTGTTAAACTATACTACATAGAATATCCCAGATCATTAGATCCATTACTAATATCTGTTATAAAAGGGGTTATCCTGAGGAACTCAATCAGCCTTTCCAATAATGAATTGACAGCTCCTTCTCTGTAAGGCTGAGTTGTTTTTTGTTCTTAAATTCTCTCATTCATTTATTCATCCTCCTATGCATACAGATCAACAGTGAGTAGGTTATAGCTTTTTCAGGAATATGCATCAGTTTTCTATAATTACATTGTAATGTAAATGCATGAAGGGACTTTGCATGAGTCAAGCAATGACCTTGATTTATTTTTCCAGGTCACAGGGATCCATCTTTAAAACTCATCAAAATTTCCAGCTTAATAATAGGTGTCAGCATTAAATATTCCATTGGGTTGTCACAATCACATTTGCTGGATAAGTTAATAAAAAGAAAGAAAGAAAATAGCAGATATGGCAAAATGAGTTTTCTTTTCAAATTTTAAAAATGCAAATCTTATATAAATACCTATAAAAGTGATCCCCAGGCCCAAATTTATGTGGAATCCAAATCAAAAAGCATAAAAATATGAGAAAATATTTAATACAACATGCCATATTAGAAAGAACACTGGCCTAAGAAATCCCTATCAGTAACTGATCATATGACCTTGACTTGACTTTGAGAATTAATTTCATCACCATATGTAGGCCTCACTTTTCTTATATGAAAAAATTAGATGAACTATGAAGTCTATTCCAATTCCAAAATTATGTAATACACCACAATATTTCCATTTTTGCTCTTTTGTAGTGCTTCCCATATAAGAAAGACAGTCAAGTCTAGGAGAAAGGATAGCAAGCTTAGGAAAGGAGAAATTACAGTCCATTTTCCTAATTCTCTTCTCGAGATGGATATAGTGTTCCAAACAGATCTATATAAGAACACTATTGGTAGCTAAAACTATAGGTAGTTTGGAGTCAGAAAAAAAATTGTGCTCAAATCTTCCCTTAGACATTTATTTTCTGTGACATGAAGCAACTCACTTATATCTTCAGGATTCAATTTCATTATTTATAAAAGGAGGGTAAAAACAACGTCCTCATTAAGTTATTGTAAGACTCATAAGATAACATATTTAATGTGCTTCACAAGTGCTATACGCATCTTAGTAGCTATTACTGACATAATTTCATTCTTTTTACCGCTATGCCAAATGGAGTTCCAATATAAAAAGTCCTGGGATAAGTTGCTACTGTTGCTTTTTATGTCGTCATAAAGTTTAAAGTCGGAAATGATCTTTGGACTCATTTGTTTCAACTCACTCATATTATAGAAGTAACTGGATAAGCACAAAGTGAAATAACTTGGAGAGAAATCTTAAGCTACCTCTTATAGGATGAGTAATAAATATTCCCAAAAAGGATGAAACCCATCTTAGCTGGATGAATATTCAAGTTTCGAAGTGAATTGGAATATGCGCAATATTAGACTCTAATCATCTGCAGGCAGAGAGATACAAGGGACACTTTGGCATAGAAGTTCTAACTAATCTACATCAATCAGGTCACCCTCACCAAAGCCAACTTCATTCAAGGATGATGCAACATGAAGTCAAGAGAGAGAACAACCACTGACAACCTACTGCTGCAGTCAGCACACCCAACTCATTATTTCTGTAGACACTGAATATATAGTTAAAGCTTAGCAGATATCTTTTCATAGATGCACAGGATCATAGAGTTTTAGGTGAGATCCATGAGACAAAGCCCATGGAAAGAGGAAAGCCATTCAAACTAGAATATATTCAATGAAGCTTATAGTGGGACAATGCGAAAGAGGAAAGAAAACTGAAGAAGCAACTAATTGTGTGCCTTTAGATGCTTTACATCTTCCCATGCTTCTAGCTATAGTCTATTTCTTTTTTTTTTTTTAATTTTTAAACATTATTTTATTTGGTCGTTTCCATACATTATTCACTGGAAACAAAGATCATTTTCTTTTCCTCCCCTTCCCCCCCCCAACTTTCCCTCTCCCATAGCCGACACAGGATTCCACTGGTTATCACATGTGTTCTTGACTCGAACCCATTTCCCTGTTGTTGGTATTTGCATTAGAGTGTTCATTTAGAGTCTCTCCTCAGTCATATCCCCTCAACCCCTGTAGTCAAGCAGTTGCTTTTCCTCGGTGTTTTTACTCCCACAGTTTGTCCTCTGCTTATAGTCTATTTCTTAAAATTATGTTCCCACTTCAAGAAACTCAGAGGGAATTTCTTATAATGCAGCAAACATTAATCCTACTCCTTAACAAACGTTTCACCCCATTCCTTAAATCAAGCTGTAGTAGAAAATGCTTTTGTTCTATAGTGAAGAACTAGGTTCAAAGCCTAACTCTCATACTTACTCTATATATGACCTTAAGAATATTACTTTTCCTCTCCTCAAATTCTTATCTAAAAATGAGTGAGTATGATTAGACGACCTTTCAATTAAGTTCCAATTCTGAATTCATGATAAGTGGAAGAAAGTAAGAGACTTTCCTAAGTCCATGTCTTTCCCACCCATAGCTTTTAACTCATGGGATCCTAATATAAATGGTTAGTTCATTGTACTTTCACCTAAATTCAATTCTAGATTATTTTTGTAAGAAGAATTTTTCTGTAAATCTTATGCCAGTAATCAGGCCGAGCTTCAGTGTTTTCAATTGGATTCCTCAGTTTGGAAAAACTGCAAAAGAGTTTGTCTGCTAAATTATCTGCAAAACAGTGCTCAATATTGAGAAGGTGGATCTGTCCAGATGGGTATCTAAACCCTAAGATTCCATGATTCCATTAGAAAATAGTAGTTAGTTGAAAGTTTCAAAGAAAATGTTATTAAATAAATTTATTAGATGGAGTAAAGATGAAGAGAACATAACAGATAAGTCTTTCTAAATGAATCTAATTTTATACATTTTCTTCTCATTGTGCACTTTAATAAGTACCGGGGGAACAAGGAAAGAAAAAACATACTCCTTGTCCTTAAGAAGTTCACATTCTATTAGTATAGACAAAATACAAAATAGTACATATATAAAAGATAGATAGGGGGCAGCTGGGGAGCTCAGTGGATTGAGAGCCAGGCCTAGAGATGGGAGGTCTTAGGTTCAAATCCGGCCTCAGACACTTCCCAGCTGTGTGATCCTGGGCAAGTCACTTGACCCCCATTGCCTAGCCCTTACCACTCTTCTGCCTTGGAACCAATACACAGTATTGACTCCAAGACAGAAGGTAAGGATTTAAAAAAAGTAAAATAAAAGATAGATATACAAATTGGAAGGAATCTCAGAAAAAAGGTCCTAGATTCTATTGGGGTAGATGTTTCTAACCAAAAGATTTCAACAAAGTTAAGCTTTGAAGGAAGTGAAAGGTTTAATAAAAGTCTGGAACACAAGATACTGTATAAGAGGTTCAGTTGAGAAAGGACCCCAGAGCGGAGGACCATTCTCAGAATCTGATTTATGTCCCATGACATAGAAATTTGAGGACCTAACTTTTGTCTACAAGAAAAGCTTATAGATATTACAAGCAGACATTTGGGATAACTATCTCATATAATCAAAAAAAGTAATAATGATTCTGTATTGGCAGACTTTCTTTGGCCAGTGGCAGGGAGGTTAATAACTTTTTGTCTTCTTATATTAGAATAATTTACTAGTTGTAAAAATATTTTTAATTTGTAAATTGTATTTACCTTAATGTGATTTTCACAGAATAAAAATGAAATGTAGTTGTGACTTTTATTCTAAATCAAGTCTAAGGATTCACAGAAACTCATGGTATCCACTATTATACTGCAGGAAATTAATCACATAAATGTTTGTTTTTTACTTGAAAATGTATTTTGTAACACTATAAAGAAAGTGGATTATTTGTGACTCTAATTAAATGCAACACTGATATTTTATAGTCCTAGTAATATTTTAAGAAATGATTAATCAGGACAAATGCTTTCTGTAACAGAAATTTTGTCTGTATGTTTAATCTTATAAAATAAAATGGCACATAATAAGATTTTATCATATTTGCACACACAAAAATTATCATTTGAAAATATTTGTGCAAATCCTACTCTCTCTTTTTCTTGCATCCAAACCAGGAGATTAAATGGAATGAATAATTTAGTACTTATTTTCAGAACAAATAGCCTGGAAAAATTTCATGCACAATTGATGATAATTTGAGTGTGCAATTCATGGTTGAAGCTCATTAATATATTCATTCTGTCTAAACTCTGTGTGCAAATTTAAATTGTGCCTCGCCAAAAATTGCTCAAGTACAGGATACCAAAACATCAACATCAATCATTTTAGCACCAATGGTGGATTGCTGGGTTTCTACCTTCATCTGAAGATGTTCACACATCCAACAAGGTTTCTGAAAGTAAATTTCCAATTCTAGGAGCCGATGAGAACAACTATTGAATACATGATTTGGAGGCAAAACAAAACTAATGGAGGATATAGAAGGAAAAAGAACACTGAATTTGTAGAGAGAGGATGTGGTGCAAAACTTCTCTCCAAACCTTACTAGCTGAGTGACCTGGAGAAATACCTCGACCTCTCCGAATCTCGTTTTCTTTTCAGTAAAATGAGGAGGCTAGACTAGGTCACCTTCCTAATCTAAAACTAAGATTTCATAAAGTGTTTACTTAAAGCACAACATTAAGAGTGTACTTTAGAGAACAATTGTGATAGCCTTTTCTAGTCAAGAAACGTCTTCAAATATTATGTCCTTTGAGCCTCACATCAGCCTTGGGAGATGTACTACTATGATCTTCCTAGTACAGATGAGAAAACTGAGATAGCTAGAGCTTAAGTGGTTTGCCCATGGTCCCAAAGCAAGTGAGAGTCTGAGCTTGCATTTAATCTGATGTGTCTTCCTACCTGTTTATTGCCATTCTCTAAATGAATATATTTTGCTTATTGAACAGTTGCAATTCAATCTAATCCAATTATTTCCTGTAAATATGGATTGAACACAAACTATTTATTCTAAATGCCAAGTACTGCATCAGATACAGTTATTAGAATGAAGCAGTCAGTCATTCCATTAACATTTATTAAATACCTACTATGTACCAGGCACTACGCTCAACTCCAGAGATACCAAAAAAAGACCATTTCTGCCTTTGAGGATCTCATTATCCAATGGGGGAAGAAACAAACAAGTACTGATTTATAAACAATCTGTATACTGGATATAATTTCAAAAAGGAAGGCACTAAAATTCAGAGGGTTTCGGAAAGCCTCCCTTTAGAAGATAAGATATTAGCTAGGACTTAAGTGAAGCCAGGTAGGGCACTAGTCAGAACAGAAGAATAAGGATGTAACAAGCATGGAGAATAGCCAGAGAAAATGGCTAGAACTGGAATACCCAATCAAAGACCTCTTGTTTTCCATTTGTGCAAAATGGTATAGTTTATAAACTCTACTTTTTGAAATTGATGTTTATTATAAATAATATTTGAACGAAGAAACTTTGACTCTGAAAAACAAGCACATTTCTTATATTGCATGAGACACCAGTATAATGATTATAGTTTTATGTCTATGTGCTTAGTTATGATCATGGACTACCAAGAGTTAATTTATTTTTATTAAAATATGCCAATCCTAAATAAGAAATAAATTAATATGCTAGAAAACACAAATTAAAAATTAAAATATTTTTAAAACTTTCCTTCCTAATTGATATACCCAATCGGTTATAGTGTTAACAATTTGTGTATATTAATAAATGTCTGCATGTACCTCATATACAAAAGTGACTTTAAAAAATTAGCAATTGGTCAAGTTCTTACAAAAGTTGGAGAATTCTTTTGTTGGAATTTAAAATACTAGATTTAGTTTGTCCATGAAAAGAAAAAATGAATATCTTAAAATGAAAAAAGGTAAAGTGCATTTTGTATAATATGTATGCATATATGTATGTATGTAAGCTATACGTATATAGATTTATAATCCATATATCCATATATATGTGTATATGTATATATATATATGTTTTCTATGCACTGGCCATGAAAGTAAACTTTGAAAATGAAGCTTTCTGAAGTAAATAATCAATCAGTGAAATTCCTAAAAATAATACAGTTTCTTCAGATCAAGGTTATGTGTTTAAAAGTACAATTTTGTACAGTATTATTTCAACACTGGCACATTACATAAGCAGATTTGACAAGGTTACAATTTGTGTTACTAATGGAAATTCTTTTCAAGAATTAACCTTTAGGCGATAAGGAATGACAGATATTCAAATATGCTTAAATGAGTATTTGAATCAAAAATTTCTATTCATTCTTGGCCCCCAACAGAACTTCCATCCTTGATTCCAGTGTGTCATACACACAATTGAATTCTTGACAGCTGCCATTCAAAGGAGCTGCAGAAGACCATTTGAAAGTAATATTTTGCTCTGTGTGACATCTCATTTTTTCCCCTCAGAAATCATAATTTTTTTACACACCTAGTAGTCTTCCTAACAGGAAACCAGCTCCGCCTGTCATTTTGATTGGGGAGGAACCTTGTTTTCCAGGTCACTGGATTGAATCCTGGAGACAAGATATTCATGAGGGACCTGTGTGGGGAATTTACATCTCAGCACAGAGTTTTTCCTCTCCATTTGTCTGCAAGCCAGGTCAGTGCACTGCTCTCTTGTCAGAGGGAAGATAATGGTCACTGTACTACCTCCTTCTTATTACACACTCAGTGCCTCTGACCTTCTTGTGAGACCCCCTAAAGCATTTTGACTTGGGGCACCTCTCATCTTCTCAGGGACGTCCCTTCTACTTCAATTCTACTGTCCAAAATACAATTTCATCTAATCTTTTGAGAAGGTTTCTCACTTTAGAACTCAGAACTTGGCTTTATCTTCACGCAAATAATTCCATTGACGAGGTTGAGAAAATGTGTTTTTAAAATATGAATCTAGCCAAGGGGATACATGCACCATGCTTCAGTCATTTCTTTTAAACCAGTAAGATCACAAACTATCCACACGTAGTCATCCAGTGAGATCCAGTGACATGCAGAACCAACCAATTCAATTCAG
Source organism: Monodelphis domestica (assembly GCF_027887165.1). Taxonomy (NCBI): domain Eukaryota; kingdom Metazoa; phylum Chordata; class Mammalia; order Didelphimorphia; family Didelphidae; genus Monodelphis; species Monodelphis domestica. Next base: position 516,865,566 of record NC_077229.1, on the reverse strand, counting down.
CAAGCCTTTAGTAAGTGCCTCCTGTGTTCACAATGTCATGATGGTCGCTTGAAGGACAGTCCATCCCTGCCACAAAGGAACTTCCATTCCTCTAAGAAGGAAATGTGTTAGAAAATCAGTGGTCCAGCATCATTTGGAAACTGTCCCAGTCAGTCATATTTTCATATAACAATTTTTTATGTTAATTTATTTTATAAATCAAATTGGTAAACATCTGTGAGAGCTGTGAGGGCCTATAGTTTTCTGGAATTGTTTCGGTTTCAAATTGATTAAAGTCTCACATAGTACTAGATTCCATGCAGAAATAACCTGGACATGGTCCTCCATACCAACTTGAATTCGCATGTGAAGACTGCAGTATAAATACTAAATTTCTGTTCTGAGAACTATATTGTAGGATATAAACACTATTTAAAACTAACTTATTAGTTAGTTTTAGAAGATAGTTGAGTTGTCAGATCTTAAAGTAGATAATATCCCATTGAGACTGGAGAACAATTTTGCCCAGTTTCCTTTACATCCCATAGGGACATTATAATTTCCTCTTTTGAGTTTGAAGGTTTGAAAAACCTGTTTATGTCTCTTTCCTAGTTCTCAGGCATGCTGAACTATACTAGGAAATTAATTGGATCATAACCCAACTCTCTCTCTCTCTCTCTCTCTCTCTCTGTCTCTCTCTCTCTCTCTCTCTCTCTCTCTCTCTCTGTCTCACTCTCTCTGTCTCTCTCTCTCTCTCTCTCTCTCTCTCTCTCTCTCTCTCTCTCTCTCTTGTCTCTGTCTCTCTTCTCTCTCTCTCTAGCACTGTCTCTGTCTGTCTGTTTCTCTCTATCCCACACATACATTTCTACACACACATATACATGGTATATACTTAGAATTATTCCAACTGCTGGAAGCATCTTGTTCAAATGTCAGCAATAAAGGGGGAGAAAAACCCACTGTGGGCCTTAACTCTTCTAGAGGAGATTAGTCTTTAATTCTACAAAAAACTAATAGTTCTATATGTACTTAGTGCAAGAACAAGGATTCCCTAAATAGCTTTGTCCATTCTTAACTACCCATTTATTCTTCAGGACTCCAGGAAACTAAATAGGAAACACAGAAACCAGATTTACATTGAAAATTGTTTTTATAAAGTGGGATATTTTTCTTTCTAAATGTATTGAAGATATACAGATATATAAAAATATGTCTCTATGCATACATGTCTGTGTGTCTAGTTGAATACTTCAATGAGATATAGTCTCTTTGGTGTGCTTGTTTTCATCCATGATCTGTATCATGCTTTATCATACAATGGGATCCTTGTCCATTGCCTCCTCACATAAATCTTCCATGGGGGGGGGATGGGAGGGTTTTGATTCAAAGTGAAAGAGTGTCTTCCTCTAGATTTTAGATGCTGTAGATATCAGTGTCATACAGAGACTATTTATTTCTCCTTTTAGATATGTCACCATCCAACTCACATTTCTGGGCACTAACCTTTTAAATTATATTTTTATGCCTTACCTTTCATGTAATTTCTTACTTCAATATGATGCTGATTTCATTCTGCATCAGTTCATTGAGGTTCTCTTAGTTCAAATAGAAATCTTACAAATCATCATTCCTTACAGCCCAGAAGTATTCCAGATTATTTTAATTTAAAAATATTTTATACAACAAAACCAATACAGCAAAGATTAGAACAAAAGCAGGAAATGGGGGGGGGGGAGTCAAGCATATTTCTCTTGCCTCATTTATCAAATATATGGAAAACCGAGTCAAATTTATAATAATTAGAATCATTCTCCATTTAATAACAGGTCAAAAACTATGAGAAAGCCGTTTTCAGGAGGGGAATTCGAGCTACCTATAGATAAAAAATTCGCTAAACAATTGTCAATTAGAGAAATGTAAGTTAAAACAAATTGTAGCTACCATCTCACACCTACCAGACTGGCTAATTGCCAGAAAAGAGAAATGACAAATTTTGAAGAAAAAGAGAAAAACTGGTACACCCACTGTTGGTAGAGTTGTGAACTTTTCCAAATATTCTAGATTACAATTTGGAAGTATGCCCAAAGGGCTATAAAACTATGCATAATCTTTGACCCCAAAATACTACCACTATGTCTGTATCCCAAAGATATGAAAGAAAAAAGGATCTATTTCTACAAAAAATTTTATAGCAATTTTTATGGTGGCAAAGAATTTGAAATTGAAGGGATGCCCATCAATTGAGACATGGATAAACATGTTGTGGCATAAGATTTTGATGGAGTGTTGTGTTGTAAGAAATGATGAGTAGGATAGTTTCAGAAAAACATGAGAAGGCTTATATGATCTCATGGAAAGTGAAATGTTGTACTCAGTAACAGCAATATTGTATGATGATCAACTGTGAATGGCAGCTGTTTTGATCAATAAAATGACACAAGAAAACTCCAAAGGACTTAAGGTGAAAAACATTATGTAACCCCAGAGGAAGAATGGATGTAGCCTGAATTTATATTGAAGCATAACTTTTAAACCTTCTTTATTTTTCTTGTTTAATTTTTTTGCAGCATTGCTAACATAAAATATGTTTTACATGATTTAAAATATAAAATATATATCACATTTCTTGCCTTCACAATGGGTAGGGGAGAGGTGGAAGAAAGGAAGATAATTTTATTTTTTTAAAAACTTAAATTTTAAAAATAAATAATTTTAAAATAATGCTACATGTTTCAGTGATAATCCAAATTTTTAATTTTATTGTATCACAATAAAAAGCACTTAAATTTATATGAGAAAGACTGTATGATGCAGCAGAAAGAGTCTGGAATTATGAATCAAAGGGCTTGGATTCAAAACATACCTCTGTCACATGTTATCAATGTGACTTTGGACAAGCCTTTAAATTTTCGTCTCAATTTTCTCATTGGTAAAATGAAAGAATTAAATTAAACAGTGGCTAGCATCCCTTCTTTCTTTATGATCATGATTCTATATAACACTTGTAAGTTTATAAATCACTTTCCTTATAACAGCCGTGGAACAATTTCTGTTTTCAATAACATTTTAGAATTCAGCTTTATGCTACTTACACATTAAAGGCAGATAACCTTTTGTCTCAGGCTAGACTACTGAAAAACCTATGGACTTGTGAGTACAGAGACAATTAGAACTAGTAAGACCAAAAGATAACAGGTAGATGTCCTTCTCAATGAGTGCAAGAAGAGATGAAAAGAAGGAAAGGCTTTAGAACTAAAAAAGTAAAATAAAAAATTAATTTTTTTTGAAATTTTAAAAATTATGTCAAATGAGAGGAAAGATAAACATTTATTTAGCATCTGCTATACTGAGCACTTTACATACTTGACCTCATCTGATCTTCACAATAACACTGTGAGGTAAATGCTATTATTATCCTCATTTTACAGTTTTAGAAATTAAGGCACATGGAAGTTTCATGAGTTACCTTGGGTTAGACAGCTAGTAAGTACATAGGATGAGATTTGAAGAAAAAGTCTTTTGATTCCAGACTCAACATTCTATCTCTTATACCACCTGGGTGTCATGAATGGAGGCTAGTCTCTAGAGGACAGGAAACCACTCCATATCCTGTTGCTATCTAATATCATTAATTGTTACTTGCATGAAGAGATAAATGAGGCATTATTCAGATTTTCAAATGATGCAAAGTTGGACTATATTTTACTCTTACCAGACATCTGTCTTAGTTTCATTTTGGGGTTCCAAAGTTTGAGAGTAATTTTATAAATATAACCAAAATATACCCATCCCCATAACTCTAACCACTTTTAACTGGACATTTCCACCTTAATGCCCCATTGCTACTGAAAATTCATTATGTCTAAATGAAATTGATTATCCTTCAGATGACTCATTCATTCCAATCTTCCTTGTTTCTACTGAGAAATCTACCATCTTCTACTTGCAGGTTCTTATTCTCAGAGACATCTTTGACTCTATCCTCTCCTTCCCCCCTGCTTTCAAATAAGTTGTCAGGACTTGTTGATTCCAACTCCTAGAATTTCTCTGGCCTCTATTTCCATATTTCCCACTGCTGTCTCAGTCCCTTCTCACTCATTGCCTGGCTTTTTGTAATAACCTTCCAATTGGTCTCCCTTCTTTAACTCTCTGTTCTTTGAAATTTGGCATGTGCATGGCTACTAAAACAATTTTCTTCATACTCAGGTCTAATCATGTACTTTCAATGGTCAAAGCCTTTGTTGATTAACTATTGCCTCTTGAAAAACTAGATTTATCAACCTTTTATTTAAACACTCCCATAAACTTTTTACAGCCTATCTTTCCAGATTAATTTCTAAGCCTATACTTTTGGGTTCCTTTTTTATTTTTTGTTTAAATATTATTTCTGCCTCCAGAAATCCCCTCCCCTCAGAAAAGCAACATTTTATCACAAATATTTATGCATCTTCAAATAATACAAATTCTCATGCATTAAAAAAAGATATATAACTCAGTCTCCATCCTAAGTCCAGCACCTCTCTGTGGGGAAGTGTTTATTTCATCATGAGTCTTCTAGAATCATGGATAGCATTGCATTAATCAGAGTTCTAAAGGATTTCAATGTTTATTTTCTTCTTTATATTATTGTTTTTATATAAATCACTTTCCTGGTTCTATTCAGCTCATTCTTCATTGCATCATACAAGTATTTCCAGCTTTCCCTGAAGTCATCTCCTTTATCATTTCTCATAGAACAATACTATTTTCTTATATTCATTTACTGTAACATATTCAACCATTACCCCATTGATAGCCATCTCTTTAGGTTCCATTTCTTTTCCTCCACAGAAAGAACTCCTCCTAATATATTTGTACATATGTGTTCTTTTCTTCATTCTTTGATCTTTCTGTGGTATAGACTTAGTGGTAGTATTTCTGAATTGAAGGGGCACAATTTAATTACTTTGGGGATATAACTCCAGGTTTGTTGGTTTTTTTTGCAGAATGGGTACACTAATTTACAGCTTTGCTAAGAGTGCATTAGTGTGGCTACTTTCCATTTTCTTTTTATTATCAGCTATGCCAATATGATGATTGTGAGGCAGATTTCTGATTGTGAGTTGAATAGTTCTAATTTTCATTCTACTAATTATTACTGATATAAATAATTTTTACATGACTATTGATAGCTTGGATTTCTTCTTCTGAAAACTGACTACAAATATCCTTTGGCCATTTATCAATTGGGGAATGGCTCTTAGTCTTATAAATTTAAATGTATTGGAAATGTAACCTTTAAAGGGAAACATACTATAATTTTTGTTTATTTTTATCCCAAAATTACTTACTGCCCTTCTAATTTTAGCTTCATTGTTTTGTTTGTTCAAAAACTTAAATTTCATATAATTAAAATTGTTCATTTTATCTTCTTTCATCTTCAATATCCTATGTTTGATATTGAAATCTTCTATCCATAAATCTGAAAGTTACTTTCTTCTTTACTTCTCTAATTTATTTATATCATTCCTTATGCATAAGTATAGAGCTTATCTTGGTATCTGATATAATATTAGTTTATACCTAGTTTCTGACATACCATTTTCCAATTCTCTTTTCAGGCTCATTCCACATTTTTCACCATTGTATCTCTACATTCTTTTAAAATTCAATGATTGGCCTTTTAAAAAAATCTTTAACTTCTGATTTAGAATCAATAGTAAACATTAGTTCCAAGTTAAAAGAGTAGAAATGGTTAGGCAATTGGGGTTAAGTGAGTTGCATGGGGTCACATAGCTAGGAAGTGTCTGAGTTCAAATTTGAATCCAAGACTTCCTGTGTACAGACCTAGCTCCTTAACCAATTAGCTGCCCAGCTCCCTCTCAAATATTGGTTCTTTTTTAAACTTAACAATTCATCTCCTACTTTCTCATCTTTGTATGAGTTATCTAACATATTTACAAGGAACTCCCCCCTTATCTTACCTTCCGATATTTTTACTTCTTTTTAAAACTTTTATCAGGAACCAGTTGATCCTAGAAGTTTTCCTTCACTCCATATTCTGCCCAAGTTATTTTTTTCCTTCTTTTTTGTGTATGTGTTCTTTCTTTTATCACATGAACTTTTATTTCCTTATCTGAGTATATACTGCATATGCTCAATAGAATGAAAGCTTCTTGAAGTCAGGAATGCTTTTCTTTCTATTTCTTTTATAATATTTTACACATAGTTTTTAAAAAATATGGGTTCACTTAGTTTTTGTTAAATTCCCTCATTTATGAATGAGGAAAATAAATCTAGAGAGTAAAGTGATGTTTTGGAGGTCAATCAATAAGCAGTGGGAACAGAATTTGAACCCATCTTATTACTCTTAACTCCAGTGTTTCTTCTCTTAATTAAAAAAAAAATTAAAATGATCAACCAAAAAAAGTACAAACAGTGTTCTAAAAACTCTTGATTTCATACCTTGTGAAAATTGGTTTAAGGAATGTTTTCTAGCTGTGCAGCTCTGAAGAAAGTCACAACCTCTCTGAGCCTCAGTTTCCTCATTTGCAAATTGAGAAAAATGTTGTATTATATGATCACTGAGGACCCTTCCAGCCCTAAATTATTGATTCTATGAATTGGGTAAGGGAGGAGACATCAATTTTGCCTAGAGAAGACTTAGTATGGAGACAGAGGTCTACAATATTTGAAGAATATGATATGCAAAAGGAATTTTTCTGTTTGGTGCAAGAGAAAAGAACTAAAAGCAATAAATAGAATTTACAGAATAAGATATAACTATGTTGTGATATTACAAAGTTCCTAATAATTAGAACTAACCAAAGGTGAAATAAGACACAGTTGGACTTCAATAGAAGAATTGTACTATGGACTAGGCATAAGTTTATTTGAAAATATCATAATAATTTAAAATTCATTTTATAAATGTCATTTCTTTTTACAATGTTTTCCATTTCACATTGTAACAATTCCTGTACTGTAAAAAAGCCATCCCTCACAAATATTTTAAAAGAATAAGAAATAATTTCATAAAAACTAATCAATACTAATCAAGTGAAAAATATATTCAGTGTTTCACAGCCATAGTCCCTTACCTCTGCAAAGGAAGGAGCAAAGCACATCCTTATATCCTTTCATTAGGGTCAAACTTGATCATTAAAATTATACAATACACACTTTTTATTTTATTGAAGTTTTTAGTTCCATTTATATGTTCGTGTCCATTGGGTATATTGTTTCTTTGGTTTATCCTTTTTTACCAAAGCCTTCCCTTTCCCAACTTTCAATACTTCTCCATCCTATAATTGATCCTTCCCAACACCCTTGCCTCACCACACACACACACACACACACACACACACACACACACACACACACACACACCTTTTTGCCCAACATTAGCTGTGAATATATTGCTAGAGCCTTGAGCCTGCCATCATTTTGTATCAATAGCCATAATCCTCTACTGTGATCCACAAGTCCCTTCCAACCACTATGAGACTCATCCATCTAAAACAGTATTATAAATGATCTTACAATTCTTCATTTGCAGAAATGTAATTGATCTGTAGGTTCAGGCTCTTTATGCCTAGAGAAATAAACAAACAAATCAATGAAAAAAAAGCTAATCTGAGAAATTAACGTATATGAATTTAAGAGGCAAATAAGATTGAACCTCTCCATTACAATGTACCATATGCCCAAAGAAGTAGTGATTTTCTCTGTCTTATAAATCAAGAAGTTTCTCCAGGCAGAGAGATTTCAGGCAAGGTAGAAATAGGTTCAATATCCCTCTTCTTTTGTTTCTCTTCTTGAATATATGGATGCATCCTTAGGTATCAGCTCGCTTTTGACTCCACTAAACTATCATCAAATATAGTAAGAAAGTACCATTATTACACTTGCCAATTAGGACCCATCCCTTCTTTGTCCTACTCCCCCCAAAATTATAAATTGCTCTTCAGATTCAGGTTTTTTTTTCCCCTTCTAGTACCTTTTACTTCTGGATTGCATTGGACTCTGGTAGGAAAAAATTGTGATTAGATATGTGTGCCTTACTGCTGCTTAATTTGAAAGATTAATATGACCATAGAGATAATTACAATAGTAATGACAAAAATCAAACAAAATAAAGTTACTGCAATTTTTATGGCCATCCTATGATTATATTTCTTAAATTGTGTTGTAACCTCCTAAAAAGTTCAAACTAACTGCTCCTGTTATCTCAGGATTTTTGATATTAGTATCTAAATATTTAATGTTAAAACTGCTGGATGAAATCTGTAGCAGCCACTCCTCCTATGTTATTCCCAAGGTAAAATCTAAATTTAAATCTCTGTCAAGATCATTTTGGGGATCTCTGTATTTTTTACATTTGAATCTTTTGAACATTAAAAAAAAAATGCTTTCCTTGGGAGGTTTTCTATTAGGGAAACTGGAGCAGTGATGGTGAACCTTTTAGAGACCTTAGAGACATAGTGCCCAAACTGAAATCCTCAGTGCAGTTTACCCCAAACAGGGGAGGGAGGAAGTGCTCCCATTAGACTGCTGGAGAGAGGGGTGTGTAATGGGAGAAATATCTTCAGGCCCATCTGGAGAAGGGGAAGAGAGCAGCCCTCTCCAGAAGGCTCCAGCATGCATGCCATATATTTGTCAATATTGTCCTGGAGTCTCTTTAGTTAATGTAGTAGTAGTAAATGCTGCCAAAGTTTCCACAAATTTTCTTAAAATTATAATTCAAAACTCTCCATGAGGAGATTTCTCTTCACTCCAGGCTATGATTTGGCCTTAATAGATAGTCTGCTCATGATAGTGAGAGAAGATTCTGGTGGGATGGGGAAAGGATTAGACTGGGAGATTAGCCTCTGAGGCTAATTCCTGAGCCTGCTACTAATTGGGTGAGTGGTTTGGAATAACTCACTTAATTTTTTTTACATGTATCTCTTCATTTGTTAAATGAGAATGACAATACCTCCCCAACTTGCCTCACAGAGCTACCATGAGGATAAAAATAAGAAAAAGTTTATGAAATAGTACTGAAAATATAAATAACTAAACAAATTGAAGGAGTTAGCAAAATAATGTTCTCAGAAATCTATGCATGGATTGATGGTTCTGGAACTGGTCTAAATTCATTTTGCTACTCAATTCGATAGATTTTTTTTTATTAAGAAACTATCATGGAGTACAGTTAGATGACTCAGTTGATAGAGAGTGTGGCCTGAATGTGAAATGTTCTAGATCCAAATATCCACTTCAGAGATCTACTTCAAAGTTGTGAGACCCTGGGCAAGTCACTTAAATCTAAGTGCCTAGGCCTTACCCCTCTTCTACCTTTGAATAGATACTTAATAATGAGACATAAGGTAAGGGTTGAAAAAAAAAGAAAACTATAATGTTCAAAAGGATTCACAGCAAATATGCAAAAGGTTATTGAAGATCTTGGTGAAATTTATGATTGTCTTCAAAGGGTCTATGATTTCCTCACTGCAGCTTCATGCTCCACTGGTACTAACGATTTATTCACCTCTTTTCTTCTTGTATGCTTATTTCCCTTCAAGTCCATTATATATGATGTATTTCATGCTTTGGGAACTTTCCTCTGGGACTTTTAGAACTTTTGGGGTACAAAAATATGAAGAAATATCTATGGCAGCTCTTTCTTGGGGAAAAAAAATTAAAAATAGAAGGATTCCCATCAATTGCAGAATGATTAAACAATTCTATGACATATGAACATAAATAAATACCATTGTTTTAATAGAAAAGATGAAAGAAACACAAAGTAAAATCTCAGATTTATATAAACTGATATTGAATGAAATAAGCAGAGATGGAAGAGAAATATTGCAGTGACTGCAAATTTTTAAAAGAAAACATCTTTGAAAGTCGTAATTATTATGTACGTTATAATGAATAGTCATGACTCAAAAAAACTTACAACAAAGCATTGTTATCTATGTCTTGATAGAGAGGTGTTGAATTCAAGTTGTAGAATAAGACATACACTTTTGGATATGGCCAAAAAGAGAATTCATTTTGCTTGACAATTCTTATTTGTTATTATTATGATGTTTGCTTTTTGAGGTTATTTTTGTTTGTTTCTTTTATCAGTAGGTCAGAGGTTAGAGGATGAAAAAATAAATGTTTGTCAACTACAAATTTGATTTCAAAATCATGCCAGGTCTTCAAATGTAAAACTGACATTATCTATCTATCATACTACACTCTCATTAGAAAACAATTATCTCCTTTTTCATTCATACTCGTCCTTGCTAATGTCTTTCCTTTACACTTTGGCCTATTTCACACATGCAAGCTACAGCTGACTGTACTTTGAAGCCTACTCACACATCTCAAACCAGCAGTTAACACAGCATGAATTACCAAATCCATCACTGGTTAAACCTGAATTGAAGACTCAATGAAGAAAAATACTTAGACCCTATTTTCATAAGTAACAACATCAGTAACTGAGTCCCAAAGTCTTGCATTATTGTATCAACATAACTCAAGTCTTTTAACCCTCCACTGAAGTGAATGTGAATGTGAATTTTTATGTTGTACCTCTACAATAATATGGCAGCTACATGAATGATTTTGGAAGCAATGTTTGGCTACCAGTGGAATGGTGGGAAAAGCACTGGACGTGGAAGTAGAAAAACCTGAGTTCATATACAGCCTCAGACACTTGAAAACAATATGAGAATGGGCAAAACACACCCTCTATGTGTCTGACCTTCCACAATTGTAAAATGTGATTAATAGCACCTAAGTCACAGAGTTAATGCGAGGATGAAGTGATATTCTTTGGAGAAGAGAAAGTATTAAGTATAATGCCTGGAATATAGTAGGTAACACAAATGTTTATACCCTTCCCTTCCATTATGCAAGTTTCCAACTTGGGGTTTTAATGCCAGTTCAATGGATAAAAAAAAAATATGTTTAGTCAAATTGAGGTGGGGTCTGGTGTCAAGAAAACAACAATTTGTGGATAATTGAACTTCTTTTTAATTAATTAATTAAGAATATTTTTCCATGGCTACATGATTTATGTTCTTTCCCTCCCCTCTTCCTTCCTTGCTCCTAGAGCTGATAAGCAATTCCACTGGGTTATACATGTATCATTGTTCAAAATTTATTTCCATATTTTTCTTCTATATTTCTACTCCCACATGTGTCATGTGGGATAGCGTTCTTTCTCATAAATTCCTCTGGATTGTCTTGGATAATTGCATTGCTACTAGTAGCAAAGTCCATTACATTTGATTGTGCCACAGTGTATCCCTCTCTGTGTATAGTGTTCTCCTGGTTATGTTCCTTTCACTCTGCATCAATTTTTAGCGGTCTTTCAAGTTCATAAAGAAATCCTCCTGATTCATTTTTCCTTTCAGCATAATAGTTTCAATCATTTCAATATTCAATCATTACTTCTAGCTTAATAAACCAAAGTCTTCAAAAATTTTCCTGTTGTTACTTGCTCTCTCTCTCTCTCTGTCTCTCTCTCTCCCTGTCCCTCTCCCTCTCCCTCTCTCTCTCTCTCTCTCTGTCTCTCTCTCTCCCTGTCCCTCTCCCTCCCTCTCTCTCTCTCTCTCTCTCTCTCTCTCTCTCTCTCTCTCTCTCAGTCTCCCTCTCTCTATCTGTCTCTCTGTCTCTCTGTCTCTATGTTGTCTGGTAGAGAATGTCTTGTATATTTCCCCTTATTTCTGCTTTGCTATTAACTAGGATAAATGGATTTATTTTCTAGGTGTATTCATTGTTAAATTGTCATAATTCTCCTGAGAGAATTAAGTCTTACATATTTCTTAGGGCTCTCCTTAATTAAAGAATAGAGATCATAGTATAGTTTTAGCCTAAAAATTATTTCCACTAGATTAATTATATCCAAGGGAGCAGATAGTTTTAATTTACATCTGGTACTCACTCTCAGTGAGGAGAAAAGAATGGCCAGGCTCCCCTCAGGGAGAAATCAAGCTCTTCTTTAGAGTAGTTTAGAGTTAGAATAGGCTAAAAAAGTCTATCCTTGCCTCCTTATGAGCAAAGTCTAGACATATCATGTGCACATGCATAATCAACATAGGCAAAACATGTACATAAAAACATGTACATAAAAAATGTACACCAATACCACCCTTTATATAATATTTCTCATATAACATCATATTATATAATTTATAACAATATGCTATACTACATTATTATATAATAATTAAAATGTAAAATGACATTCCATCCCATAACATAACAATCTGATGTGATAAGATATAATATAATGTGATATGATATAATAATGTATATGTATGAACATACAGGAATTTGTATATATGTGTGTATATATACAGAGAGACATACAAATATGTGTGACATAAATCCTAACAAATTAGCATCTCAACAGATCATGCCAATTCTCTTAATTACTAGAATGCTTTGGATTTTGTAGATAATAAATCAGGGGTAGATATGGGAGAACTTAGAGCAACTGAGTAGTTAGGTGGCTCAGTGAATAGAGAGCAAGGCCTGCAGACCATAGGTCCTGGGTTCAAATTTGATCTCAGATACTTCCTAGCTGTATAATTCCTGACAAGTCACTTAACCCCAATTACCTAGTCCTTAAGCATCTTCTGAGCTGCAACTTGTTCTTAGTATCAATTCTAAGACAGAAGATAAGGAAAGAATAAAAAGTATTTATGCTACATATTGGTACAAAAAACTCTTACATGAGAAATTACCCTCTACCAAGGAAAATCAACAACTGTTCCCTAATTCATAGTGGGAGAGAGTTGTTTAAGGAACCAAGGGATTGAGTGATCTGCTTGAGGTCACATGGCATGTGACAAGAGGGGCTTTCCAACTCTAGTTCTCTATTCATTATGAAACACTAAATCTCCTTTAAATATATATGACCTAAAGTTTAGCCTTTCACTTTTTCTTCATGAACTTCAGGATCCACAGTCTTCTTTTTCTTTTTCTTTTATAATTAGCATAAAGGTTTTATATTATTAGGTGGTTTTTAAATGAGAATGCATTATATCTGTTCATAATCCTATCCCAACATAACCAAAAATGGAATCAAATAGTACTGTTTTTATCCTTAACATATTTAAGGGTCTTCATTTGTACCAAATATGTATTTGTTATGATTAATTTAGTAATCATCAACAAAATGAGACAAACATAAAAACAAAAATCCCCAGATTTAGCCCACAATAAGGCAAAAGCAAATTAATCAACAACTCACAATACATGAGGGAAAAGTCTATTTCTTTGTACAGGGGTAAATATATTTTACCTTGTTATGAACTAGTTTCTTAATAATTTTTGCTTTCTTATGACTTCATTATGAGAAAGAGCATTTTTCCCTTTTTTCACTCATTTGTTTTGTAAAGAACTGAACTAAGTAGCATGGGGGCTACCAAAATGAATACGAAATCACTCCATTCCTTCAAAGACACACCAACTAGTATGAGAGATAAAGCTTCAATTACAGATCTCTTCAATACTGATGATTTTAGTCTCAGATTGTGATTTCATGGAAGTTGGAAATGCTCTCTCTCCATGAAGATTGCAACTGGTTTGTAACTTCGAATCTTTTCCAGGGTACTGAGATCAGGAGGGGCTTACCCATGATCCTACAGCCAGCCAGTGTGAAAAGAGGTATTCAAACCCAGTTCTTCCAGATTCTAATTCTAACTACCTACCCATGTTTCTCTTTAGAGTTTGATGTTGCTATTATATATTTGTTTGTTTAGGAAGCAGAAATTATAACAAGGAGACTGCATAGAAACAAAATAAAATAAGAATGCACAGGCAGGAGTCAACACTTCATATATTGCTGTTCTCACTGTCATAGGTAAACTGGCACACCTGCCAGCAATGTCAATATCATGTCCCAGGAAGAGGCATTAAACATAGGGGAAAAGGTGAGCCATCACTTAGATTAAATTCTATAAGCTCCCTCCCATTATAAACCTAAGCTTAACAGTGGGTGCATTTTATTCCCAGAGACGGTGTTCTTGCAGATAGATTTGCCTTTGTATGATATGTATAAGCAATATAGTGCTCCATTTTTCCCACAGACTGAGTGTTGAGTGCAAACTGCTCAATGTCTCCAAAAGCAGGAAGAAAAGTCTCATCAAGAAGAGCTGAAAGTTCATGTACATGAATCATAGAAGCCCCCTCTTGAAAACAAGCAGTAATTGCTATAGTGTCTTTGAAAATCACAGAAACAATAGAACTGCATTTTTTACATTTCAAGATGTCAGCTCATTGCTTCCTGTTTACTTGCAATTATTTGAAAATAACCTGGATAACTTTATAATCAAGGTATTTCCTCTTGGCTCCCTGGTATACATCAGACTGCCTGAGGAGAGGATTGACATCCTAAGGTGTCCACAGCATAATCAGTCTTAAGAGCCGCTAATGTTAAAAATCTGACTAATGTTAATCAAAAAAAAAAAAATCACAGTTTTTTCTTAGTGTGTTTTTTTCCAACAGAAACACAAAATCACATTAGTTTGAGGATACAACTGGAAAGTAATTCTTCTTTATTTTGGAAATAGTTTGTAGCAATTTTATAATAGTGGGTTAAATGGTTGTGATACAGTGAAGTTAAATGCTAATGTCAGACTTTGGAATATAACCTCTCACTTCAACCTGAGGGACTACCTAGTGGTAAATTCATAATCTAAATTCCAAGTCTAGCAAAACACTCAGGAAGGTTGGCAGATTTTAACAAAATAAAACTCTGTATATTGATTTCTACAATAGACTGTTAATTTTCAAATGAATGCAAAATAAAATTATATCGTGTTTTAGTGTATTATGATTTTCACATATTTATTTGGAACTTAGTTGCATAATTCCATGTAGAACATGTTGAATATATTTTCCATCCCTCCTCTCATTCTAATGGCATCTTGATTCTTCCTTACATTATATTTAAGTACATATCACACGTGGCTCATAGTAGATTATCAACTCCCTCAGAGCAGGAACTATATTTTATTCATCTTTGTATTCAGTAAAGATTCTAATTCTTACCTATCTTACCCATAATGGACAGACAATTCATATTTATCAAATAAATGAAATAAGAAAACAGTAATCTGGCACGAGCTCCCTCAACTTCCCTACTTGATAGGCCTTGCGTGGACACCAAAGGAGGAAAGCAATCCTAGAGAGGGCTCAACACTCTCTTGGTACTTGTCTTCCCTGAACACCCCATAGACCAAGAAGCTGTAGCATGCACAGTTGCCTCCCTCATAAAAGCATCTAAGTAGAGAGTCTAAACAGCATGGAGGATAACTGATGGGCAACACACCCATTTGTAGGTTACTGTGTTGTTTCCATCCAGCAAGTAAAGATTTCCCCTAATGGAAGAGGCACATGAAAGTACTTTGTTCCACTGACTGGGTAAGCAGGTACCATGGAATTCTCAGAGGTTTGTTAAACACAGAAGCCAAGATCGTCCAGTGTATCCTGAGCTATCACCAGTCATCTTGACTTTTGTCTTGACACTGGATTGCAATGATTCAGGAAGAGAGAGTGAGGCCAACTATTTTGTGTAACTGCCTCAAATCTAATATGTACTTAAATCAAAAGATCACCAGTAATGCCATTTTGGTCCACTTGAATATACGGAACAAACAACACTCTTCTAACCTGCTCATTTTCATAATACCCTTTTCCATTTCTATTCTTTCATTCACCCAAATTGATTTCCAAAGAGACACTCTTGTACCCCATCTCACCAACCATCCCTCATATGTAGTTAATTTGCAAGATTGATTGATTCTAGATCCAACTCTCTTTATATGTCACCTTCTCTGCCCTCAGATGGCCATCATTCTAAATCATGTCCTCATCCCCTGTTGCCATAGCTATTTCAATACCTTTTTAATTGACCTCTCTGCTATTACCTTGTTCCCTCTCCAATCTTTCTTCCACAGAACATCCAAAATAATTATTTCTAAAGTACAAGTCTGATTATTTCTAGTCTGTATTCAATATATTTTAGTAGTTCTAGAATAAAATATGATTTATTAGCTTTACATCAGTAGCTTTCAACAATCTGGATTTAAACTGCCTTTACAATTTTATTTTTCTTTGCTCCCTTTATGGACTATTATTAGTTGTATGTCCAAACATGTCATTGCCTCTCTTGCTTTTGTACATTTAGAGAATACTTGTTCATGCCTAAAATGCTCTCCTCCCTCATCTGGCATTTCAGAATCTTTATCTCCCTTTAGGACTGGTTTCAAATTCCAGGTTCTCCTTGGATTAATCCCTGACATCATCAGCTCTTAGTGTTTTTTTCCTCTCTTCAGATGGATTCATTATTTTGAATTGATCTTTAAAAGGTCTGAGGAATGCATTGCCTGTTGACTAAATAGCCATCCAGGTTACAAAGTGGATAGAGCACTGACTCTGAGTCAGAAAGACTTGAGTTCAAATTTAGCTTCAGAAACTTACTAGTTGTGTGCCCATTGACAAGTTATTTAACCTCCAGCTGTCTCAGTTTCTTCATCTATTAAATGGACATACTAATATTATCTACTACCAAAGACTATTGTGAAGATTCAATGAGATTATTAAGGTCTATGTAAATGCTATTATTATTAATGATGACTTTGTTAGTAAACCTCCCTGCTCAGGGGTTACAGATAGCATTGATATCAAATATACTGTAATTTCTTTGTGAAATGGAGCGATATATCTCTGTCTACAGTCTTATCTTGAACCATTATAAATTTCAGGTTTAGTTTAGCCAAAAGGTACTGTGGAAGAGTTTCATGAACTCTATACATGTAGGGATAAAATGATACCGTTCTAAGGCAAAAGTACAAATATTATCCTCGTTAGATTTTTATTTTGACTGAATAACAACTAACAGTGCTGATGAAAATTGTGCTTTCCATGAGTTACTAATTTAATTGTCTAAAGAGGAGTAAAGACAAAGGGAAATTTTATTCTAGCATTCATGGAATGTCAAGAGCAGAACATACTTCTTTCTGTTAGTAAGCTCCTATTTTGTCTGATTTAACATAGAAGGAATGTCTCTGTATAGATGCAGCCTAGAAAGTTGAATGACTCAAACAACAAACATTTATTAAGTACCTACGATAGGCCTGACATAAAATTCTAGCCATAATGCTGTCTTTTAAAGTACAGGCACTGACAGATTCTGAAGTAGAGAAGAAATATCTGTGTTTACAAGTGATGTTTGAAAGGCCATTTGCTTTAGTTTTCTAGCTTTAATAGGAGCCTGTCCTTGTCACCAGAAGGAGCATTTTGCTGGTAATTATTAAAATAGGCAAGTTTGATTAGCCCTTTTAACACAGTGATACTTTATTGATGAAAAACTACTCAGGAAAAGCCATGCCCTAAACACAATGCTATGATATAGAACTAGAGGAATTTAAAAGGAAGAAAATATGAACTGTGATTGAAAAACAAAAAGTAAAATAACATTAACAGTACTCCTTGGCACCATGAGCATACATGGAAACATACTTGGAGAAAGGAAGACAATCCTGAATAGGTCAGGTTTTGTTCACCTTATCCCTAAGCTTTTCCCTGCATAAATTAGACAATTTACAAAGCAGCTTTAAGGAACCTAGCAAAGTTCAACAAAAGAGTAGAAAATGAATCAGTTTACTGTTGTTGTTCAGCATAGTACAGTACCCATGAGCTATTTCTTTTAGAACGATATTACTCTAAAGTGAAAGAAGAACACAATAAATGAGGGTACAATAGTAAAGCGAGGAGCAAAATCACCTTCTAGGTTCTCTTCCTGATCCGATACTGTTTTGCAATGTGTCAATAATCCATTAAACATCTATTTGAGTATAGCTGAATGGGCTGTGACTGAGACAATTATTATTCTCTAGATCATTAACTTGCAACTATTGAGTCATGCCAAGCACCTTGAAATAGTGTCTCAACAGCACAAATATGGTTCAAGTAGACTCAGGTGAATCAGAGATGCATTTGATTTGGTGGCCTTCCTACAGATCCTAATTCATTTTCTGGAGTTAAAAAAATAACCATTCTTTCTATTTCTCAGAGAAATATTACAATTATATCTTTAATTTCCATTGCATAAAACCACATTCTTCTTGCCCATAATTGACACACTTGACTGAGAAAAGAAGCATTATCTAGTATCAGATCAAACAATGACTAATTAAGTATTCCATTTAACATAAAATACACTAGTGATGGTTATTTAACCTTAACATTTCCCTAGAAGCACTGGATTAAATTCAAATGGCTTGATACTTAAGGATCTAAGAAAATGTTTTAGTATTTCAAAATATATGGTAAATAACTCCAGTTCGCCTTGCTTCTTCCAGTGGGACCACCCATCATTTCCTAGTTTAAATCATCAAGAATCACAGAATGCCTTTGCAGCATATTACTGACTATTATTATTTGCCTTGATTCATCCCAGCAAGAAAACAAGAAATATCTCCTTATACCATTCTCAAGTGGTTTTAAAAGCTCTTTAAACAACTCAGCATATTCATGATTTGCTATTTATAAATTATACTCATTGAAAGGCCAAAAATGATAAGTAAATAGAACATAGAAACTTGGTCTGAAAGAAACTTTTTTTTCTCTCCCCATCCAAAATGAACCAAAAGAATGACTTTTCATTTTGTAATTAAATTTTTCAGAAACTGAACTTTGGGACCTGAAAATTATTTTATTTTATTTTTTTAGTTCATAAGCCATGGGGAAAATACATGAGAATGGAAATGTATTAAGAAGGAAAGAAAATGTGGAGATTGTTATTACTTCCAGATCAGTGTTTTTTTTTCCCTTTTTGTTTTGTTTTGTACATCTCCCCTCTCATCCACTGCCTGGATTGGCCTTCCTTGTCTTATGTGAAATGAGGTAAGGTGGTGACCTAAAGTTCTTGCCAGTGGAACAAAAAACTATTTTTTCAAAAGGTCCTAGTTAAATGGAAATGCTTAAAGTATAGGCCTTGAGAAGAGTTGCTCAGCCATGTTTACACAAGATCAGAGTTGGTCAAAAGGTGTTTTTTTCAGGTTTCTTATCCACTAAAACTCATGAATTCCACCTACAAAAAGGTGTTAGGTTGATTTATCCTGATTTAAATAAGTGGAAGATGTAACCACACTATAAGAATAATACATTTTTTGCAAATTTAGGTGAAGTAAACATAACTATAAAGGTATAGTAGGAGGAAAAAATTATTTTTAGAGTTGGGAGATTTAGGTTCAAATCCTGGAGCTGATACTCCCAATGTGACTGTCATCAGGTCAATTGACTTTCCTGAGATTCAGATTTCTCAGCTCTAAAATCAGAAGATTGAACTAGATAGAATAGTTTAATTGCATCAACTACATATACATACAACTGCCTTTGATCTGTTAAAAGAAGGACTTTATTGGGGTGGGGGGTTAGCACCCTCCTCCACAAAAAAGGGACAATGGGAAAAATTTGGTCAATATCACCTGAGTTTAAACTCTTATCCTTATTACAAAATTTTTAAGTATTGCTGCATTTCTATGATGGATATTAACTTGCTTAGTCAACAGGTCCTCAAAGAATATGAATGAACAGACTATTTATTTTGCTTTCTTCCCATTGGAATATAAACACTGAAAAAGCCCTGCTGCAGGTAGCTGTCACTGAAATGGCAACAGAGGTGAACAAGTGGTATTTGTACAAATATGTAGGGTGTGCCATGTAGAAATCTATTTATCTTAAAAGGCAAAGTAAAAGCACATGTCTTGGAGAACTCATTGTTGGCTGTTTGAATAATCTGTGAATAAAGATTATGACATGTCAGATAAATTATGAACCTCTTTGGAATAACAAAGGTGTTATTTACTATATAAATAATGCACAGCAGAGTTAAAAAAAAAAAAAACTTCTTTTGATTCCTGGGAAAATACCAAGGATGTTTGTTATGAGTCATCCTCATGATGAAGAGCAAAGATACCTACACAGTACAACCTCCTTATATCCAATACTTAACATGAGGATGTGGCACGAAAAGAGAGCTTTTAAGAACTAGAACCACATTTTCCTAGTATTTTGATCTATATAAGTAATGCCTTTTCCCAACATTCTCTCACATTTACTTTCTTGACTAAACAGTTTGGTAATTAATTACATGTTATCTGGTTCTTTGATTTCTTTTTAATATCCAAATTGTTTCTTGCACAGAATGTATACCTGAGTATGTGACCATATCTGATAATGTTTCATTGTCTCCTATAAATGACTAGCACTGAGTTTGATGCATAACAGCATTAGGAAATAATTAAATTGAAAAATCCTTCAAATAAACAAATGCATATAAAATTATGTACAAACTCACAAATTCCACATTGTTTACAATTTGTTTAAGAATATATGTTATATATATATATATATATGTAATATAAACAAACTTCCTTTAAATTCTCTTTGGATTTGTTTAACTTTGATACTTATTTTTCTTGATTTTGTGGCTGTTTTTTTAATGTAATCATAGTATGTATTATTCTTACTGTCTTTTCAACTCTTCATATATTTCCCTTTTTTCTTTAGATTTCTAATAATATAATACAATCCATTACATTTAAATATCACAATCTATTCAGCCATTTCTCCCACTCATTGGATTTTGTTTATTTCCAGGTATTTTGTCATTACAAAATTTACATAAGTATTTTCACAGATACAGTTTTGTGTTTTTTGTTTTTTTATATCATGGTTATATTTCAATTCCTTGAGTTGATTGTTTATTTGTTTTCCATTTGAATTAGTTTAGTTAGTCAATTTAGAACATTATTCCTTGGTTACAATAATCACATTACTTCCCTCCCTCCCCTCCACCCACCCTCCCTGCAGCCTACGCTCAATTTCATTGAGTATTACTTGTGTCCTTGATCAGAACCTATTTCCATGTTGTTGATATTTGCACTAGGATGTTCATTCAGAGTCTACATCCCCAACCATATCCCTTCTATCCATGTATTTAAGCAGTTGTTTTCCTTTGGTGTTTTTACTCCCACAGTGTTTCCTCTGAATGTAGATAGTGATTTTTCTCATAAATTCCTCCTAGTTGTTCAGAATCATTGCATTGCTACTAATGAGGAAGTCCATCACATGAGATTATACCACAGTATATCAGTGTCTATGTACAATGTTCTCCTGGTTCTGCTCCTCTCCCTCTGCATCAATTCCTGGAGGGTGTTCCAGTCCCCATGGAATTCCTCCACTTTATTACTCCTTTTAGCACAATAGTATTCCATCACCAACATATACCACAATTTGTTAAGCCATTCTCCAATTGCAGGGCATCCCCTCATTTTCCAATTTTTTTTTTTCCACCACAAAGCTATGAATATTCTTATATATGTATTTTTCCTTATTATCTCTTTGCAGTACAAACCCAGCAGTGCCATGGCTGGATCAAAAGACAGTCTTTTAGTGCCATTTGGGCATAGTTCCAAATTTCCCACCAGAATGGTTGGATCAATTCACAACTCCACCAGCAATGCATTAATGTCCTGACTTTGCCACATCCCCTCCAGCATTCATTACTTTCCTTTGCTGTCATGTTAGCCAATCTACTAGATGTGAGGTGATACCTCAGAGTTGTTTTGATTTGCATTTCTCTGATTATGAAAGATTTAGAACACTTTTTCATGTGCTTATTAATAGTTTTGATTTCTTTAACTAAAAATTGCCTATTCATGTCCCTTGCCTATTTATCAATTGGAGAATGGCTTGAATTTTTGTACAACTGGTTTAGCTCTTTATAAATTTGAGTAATTAGACCTTTGTCAGAAGTTTTTGTAATGAAAATTGTTTCCCAATTTGTTGCTTCCCTTCTTATTTTGGATGCATTAGTTTTGTTTGTACAAAAACTTTTTAACTTGATGTAATCAAAATTATTGATTTTACATTTTGTGATTTTTTTCTAGCTCTTGCTTGGTTTTAAAGTCTTTCCTTTCCCATACATCTGACAAGTATACTATTCTGTGTTCACCTAATTTGCTTATAGTTTCCTTCTTTATATTCAGGTCATTCACCCATTCTGAGTTTATCTTGGTGTAGGGTATGAGGTGTTGATCCAAATTTAATCTCTTTTCCATCCTGTCTTCCAATTTTCCCAGCAATTTTTATCAAATAGTGGGTTTTGGTCCCCAAAACTGGGATCTTTGGGCTTATCATAAACTGTCTTGCTGAGGGCATTCACCCCAAGTCTATTCCACTGATCCTCCTTGCTGTCTCTTAGCCAGTACCAAATTATTTTGATGACCACTACTTTATAATATAGTTTGAGATCTGGGACTACAAGGCCTCCTTCCTTTGCATTTTTTTTTTCATGATTTCCCTGGATATCGTTGATCTTTTGTTCTTCCAAACGAACTTTGGTATGTTTTTTTCTAATTCAGTAAAAAAGTTTTTTGGTAGTTCAATGGGTATGACACTAAATAAGTAAATTAATTTGGGTAGGATTGTCATTTTTATTATGTTAGCTCGTCCCACCCATGAGCAATAAATGTTTTTCCAATTGATTAGATCTAGTTTTAATTGTGTGGAGAGTGTTTTGTAGTTGTGGTCATAAAGTTCCTGTGTTTGTCACGGGAGATAGATTCCTAAGTATTTTATATTGTCTAGGGTGATTTTAGATGGAATTTCTCTTACTAATTCTTGTTGAAATGGGTTGCAAATATGTAGAAATACTGATGACTTGTACAGGTTAATTTTGTATCCTGCAATTTTGCTAAAGTTGTTGATTATTTCAACTAGCTTTTTGGTTGATTCTCTAGGTTTCTTTAAGTAGACCATAATATCATCTGCAAAGAGTGATAGTTTGGTCTCCTCATTGCCAATTTTAATACCTTCAATTTCTTTTTCTCCTCTAATTTCTACTGCTAGTGTTTCTAGTACAATGTTAAATAATAGAGGTGATAATGGGCATCCTTGTTTCACTCCTGATCTTATTGTGAAGGCTTCTAGTTTATCCCCATTGCAGATGATGTTTGCTGATGGTTTTGGGTATATTCTGTTTAGTATTTTTAGGAAAGACCCTTCTATTCTTATACATACAAGTGTTTTCAGTAGGAATTGGTATTGTATTTTGTCAAAGGCTTATTCTGAAAGTATTGAGATAATCAAGTGATTTTTGTCAGTTTGCTTGTTAATATGGTCAATTATGTGGATCGTTTTCCTAATATTGAACCATCCTTGCATTCCTGGTATCAATCCTATATGATCATAGTGGATAACCCTTGTGATGACTTGCTGGAGTCTTTTTACTAGTATCCTATTTAAGATTTTTGCATCTATATTCAATCGAGAGATTGGTCTATAGTTTTCTTTCTCTGTTTTTGGCCTACCTGGCTTTGAGATTATTTAAGAATTCTATTTCTTCTTCTGTTAGTCTAGGCAATTTATATTTTTGTAAATATTCATCCATATTGCCTAGATTGGCATATTTATTGCCATATAATTGGGCAAAGTAGTTTTAATGATTGCCTTAATTTCATCTTCATTGGAGGCGAGGTCCCCCTTTTCATCTATGATGTTGTTAATTTGCTTTTCTTCTTTCCTTTTTTTAATTAGACTGACTAGTACTTTGTCTATTTTGTTTGTTTTTTCAAAGTACCAGCTTCTAGTCTTATTTATTACTTCGATAGTTCTATCACTTTCGATTTTATTAATTTCTCCCTTAATTTTTAGGATTTGTAATTTGGTTTTCTTCTGGGGGTTTTTACTTTGTTCGCTTTCAAATTTTTTATTTGCATTTCCAATTCATTGATCTCTGCCCTCCCTAATTTGTTAATATATGCACTCAAGGATATGAATTTTCATATGAGTAATGCTTTGGCTGCATCCCATATGGTTTGAAAGGATGTCTCGCCATTGTCATTTTCTTCAATGAAATTATTAATTGTTTCTATAATTTATTCTCTAACTAACCAATTTTGGAGTATCATATTATTTAATTTACAATTATTTTTTTATGTGGCTCTCTTTGTACCCTTACTGATCATTGTTTTTATTGCCTTATGATCTGAAAAGGTTGCATTAATTATTTCTGGTTTTCTACATTTGTATGCCATGTTTCTATGACCTAGTGTATGGTCAATCCTTGTGAATGTGCCATCTGCTGCTGAGAAGGTGTGCTCCTTTTTGTCCCTATTTATTTTTCTCCATATGCCTATTAACTCTAATTTTTCTAAGATTTCATTCTCATCTTTTACCTCTTTCTTATTCATTTTTTGATTTGATTTATCTAAATTTAATAGTGGTTGGTTCAAGTCTCCCACTAATATAGTTTTGCTATCTATTTCCTCCTTCAATTCTCCTAGTTTCTCCATGAGAAATTTGGGTGCTATACCATTTGGTGCAAACATGTTGATTAGTGATATTTCCTCATTGTCTATACTCCCTTTTAACAGGATGTATTTACCTTCCCTATCCCTTTAAATCAGGTCTACTTTGGCTTTGGCTTTGTCAGATATCATGATTGCAATTCCTGCCTTCTTTCTATCAGTTGAGGCCCAAAAGATCTTACTGCAACCTTTGATTCTGACCTTGTAAGTAACTACCCACCTCATGTGTATTTCTTGAAGACAACATATGGTAGGGTTTGGGATTCTAATCCACTCTACTAATCATCTACGTTTTATGGGTGAGTTCATCCCATTCATGTTCAGAGTTATGATTGTCACTTGTGAATTCCCTGGCATTCTGACATCCTCCCCTAATTTTGACCTTTCTTCTTTTGCTATAACCCTTTAAACCAGTGATTTACTTTAAATCAGTCCCCCTAGTCCCCCCTCCTTGATTTGCTTCCCTTTCTAGGCCCTCCCTTTTTGTTTCCTTCTTCTTTGTTTGTTTGTTTGTTTTAAGGGTCTGTTAATTTCCCTCCCCCCTCTCCTTTCCTCCCTTTTTATACTCCCTCCTCCCTGCCCCCCTTAATTTTCCCTTCTCCCTTACCCTGTTGGATAAGATAGAATTCAAGATCCCAATGGATCTAGATGTTCTTCCCTCTCAGAGTTGATTTCACTGAAAGTAAGGTTTAAGTGATACCAATTATCACTCTCTTCCTCTCCTTCTTATAGGAGACTTCTTCCCCTCCCTTTCCCATGTGTATCTTTATGTGAGAAAGATTATTCTATTTAATTTTTTTTCTATTTCTTCAAATATATCTTAGTACCATCAATGACTCCCCCTCCCGTTTTCTTTCTTTATTTTTCTTCCCCCCATTTCTCTATATCATCTTAATGCCCCAATCTTTCCCTATGAATGATTCTTCTAATTACTCTAATAATGCATACAATTTTTGAGAGTTACACATTACATTTCCCCACATATTCATATATATAATTTTATATAAATGTAGTCCTTATAAAAGAGAGTTTGAATAAAAGAAAAAGATAACATTTTTCTCCTTTTCCCTTTCCTTCATATTTACCTTTTCATGTTTCTCTTGCTCTTTGTGTTTAGATGTCAAACTTTCCACTGAGTTCTGGTCTTTTCTTTACTAATACTTGGAAATCTTCTATTTTGTTGAATGCCCATACTTTCCCCTGGAATTATATAATCAGTTTTGATGGATAGCTGATTCTTGGTTGAAGACCCAGTTCTCTTGCCTTTCTGAATATCATGTTCCAGGCCTTGTGTTTATTCAGTGTGGCCATTGTCAGGTCTTGTGTGATCCTGATTGGCATTCCTTTATATCTAAATTGTCTCTTTTTAGCTGCTTGTAGGATTTTTTCTTTTGCTTGAAAACTTTGGAATTTGGCAATTGCATTCCTGGAAGTTGTCTTTTGGGGATTTAGTGTAGGGGGTGTTCTATGAACTCTTTCAATGCCTTTTTTGCCCCTTTATTCTAGAACTTCAGGGCAGTTTTCTTGGATGATATCTTATATTATGATATCAAGATTTTTGTTTATTTCTGGCTTTTCAGGTAGACCAATGATTCTCAGATTGTCTCTCCTTACTCTGTTTTCCAGGTCTGTCATCTTGTCAGTGAGATATTTTATGTTATCTTCTAATTTCTTAGTCTTTTGACTTTGCTTTATTAATTCTTGCTCTTTTGTAAGATCATTGTCTTCCAGTTGCCTGATTCTGACCTTTAAGGACTTGTTTTCCTTTTTGGTTTGGTCTGCCCTGCTTTTTTGAGGCATCCAATTGTTTCTCTAATTGGGTGTTTTTGTCCCTCAGATTGTTGAAATACTTTGGCATTATTTCCCATTTTTAATGCCAGAAGGCCTCCATCTTTTTGATAATCTCCAATTTAAAGTATTCAAGAGCTTGTGGACAATTTCCATTTCTTTTGGAAGGTTTTGGAGCATTTATTTGGGTTTCCTCTTCTGGTATTTCCTCTGTATTCTGTATTTTTCCTCTGTAAAAATTCTCCAAATTCAACCCCTTCTTCTTGCTTTTCTTGGTATTGGGATGCTGTTCCTCAGCACTGTTTGCCATCTCTATGGTTTTTTCTCCCCTTTCCAGTCAGAAATCTGAGTGAGGAGGGCTGGCTCTCTGTGTACATGTCTAATGATCAAGGCTTTTGCCTCGGGATACTTCTTGATTGTCCGTAGCTGAGCTTCTGGGGGAGCCCAGGGTCTGCCCTCCTCTGCCTGCTGGAATTTCAGGTGTTACTGCTCTCAGGGGTAAGTCCTTAGGGGTCTTAATTAACTCCCAAGACCTGTAGATGCCCCTTGCTCACTTCAGGGATGCCCTTTGCACACTCGTTGATTGTGGAGCACTGGTTCTGAGCGCCCGAGATCTGAGCTCCCCTTGCCCGCCTGCAGGGGTTTCAGGTGCTACTGCTCACAGGGGTAGGTCCTTGGTGGTCTTTGTTAGCTCCCCAGACCCGGGGCTGCCCATTGCTCAGTCCAGGGTGCCCCTCCCTCATTTGTTGATTCTGGCATGAGGTGACTTTAACTCTGGCTCTGTAGGTGTGGTGGGGGAGGGTAGGTCAGCTCAGGTTTGGGTGGGAACTTTTTCATTCCCTTATATTGTGGAGATGCCCAAATCCCATGTACCTTCAATGCTGGACCCTACTGTGGAGTTCCTCCGTTCTTATGAGGATGGTTTTTGGGGGGTCTTTTGAGGTCCTCTGTATCGTTCGGTCTGAGAAGGGGAAGCGAGCCACGTCTAATCTGCCACCATTCTTACCCAGAAGTCCTGGGTTTACACAAACATCTTTAGTCATTAGTTATATAATACAGAGGTTATTGTATACTATATATTGATAAACTTATTTAATGCATACCACTGAGGATCCACAATTTCAACTATATGATTACTCCTTGTAACAGTAAAGGATACAATTGCTCCAATACATTCTCTATTTATAGGATTCTTTATTTTCTCCCTCCTATTAATGCCCCATAAAGGAACCACCCAAAATGTTTGAAGTTTTCCTCTGAGCTTTCAACATTCTATCAGTTATCAAGGTGTTATCTCTTACCCTTCACTCTTACTACATTATCAGGTGCATCTGTTGAATTTCACTTCCTGGAAATATTTTCAACTATTTTTTTCAAATAAGCCCTCAGTGATAATATATTAGTCTATTTCCTTCCACAAATACATTTTTCAATCACCATTTGAGACACCAGTAATTTTGAGTCAATGTTAATAATGGTTTTCCAGCCCTTACATAAAGTATTACTAGGACAATGATGACAAACCTATGGCACATATGTCAAAGATGGCATGCAGAGTTCTCTCTGTGGGCATTCAGTCACCCTCCCATCTCACCCACCACCCCCAGAGTTTGTTACTAGAAAGGAAGAGGGACTCATGTAGAACTACTCCCCTCCCTCTCTCCACAATGACTGATGACATATTTTTCTCATCCCCCACCCCTCTTCCCAGCAGCCCAGTGGGAGTACACAGGGGTTAAGATGGGTGGCTCATAGAAGGTAGAGTTGGAAGAGAACAGAGTTCTCAGTCTACTCTTCTCCCCATCTCTACACTCATTGAGGATATTCCTTACTTCACCCATCCCTCTGCCCAGCAGCCCAATGGGAGTGCTTTCTCCCTCCCCTGTGTGAGATAAATGGAAGTGGGAGTGGGAATGTACCCAGCACTCCATCTCTAAAAGGCTTGCCATCACTACACTAAGAGAACAAGTGTGAAAAAGGACTTTTGTGTCAGAAAGAAACTTAAGACAATCCAAAGTAATATACAATTTAACAAATGCAATTTGGGCAACTCTTTTCTGTTTTGTCTTCTAAATTTTATATTTGGTATACATTCTCCCATCCCTGACCAAGTGACAGATATAAATAGCCTTCATTTAAGGAGGGAGCTCAGTTCAGAACATCTCATTTTTAACTGGTTTTATTACTCTGAGATATTGATGATATCCCTAGAAGGCCCCAGCAAGTCCTTTAATAGGAAAAACTCATAATCCAGCAAGATCCTATCAGCTTTGGTACTCCTCATTATGACTCAGCCATTCTGAATGAAGGTTATAGCCTTGAGCTTTAATACCTCCATTTAAGGAGGGAGCTCATCTCAGATTATCTCATTTCTTACCTGACTACACTACTCTGGGACATCTCTGAGACTTTCACCACCACCCCAAGTTGAATCCCTTCCTAACCTCACAGACCACTGCCATCCCCTACACCATTGCCATTTCAGTTTTCTTTTCTGTGTTGTCTTCTCTCATTAGATTGTAAGCATTCTTGAGTGCAAGGACTGTTTTTATATTTATATCCCCAGGGCTTAACACAGGGTACATAGTAGGCACTAACTAAATATTTATTATTTACAAATGTAGAAATGTAGATGAAATTTGGTTCCCCTGGGATAATAAGAAAATTTAAAATGTGTGCTAGAAAAGAGTTCATAGTAGGTATAGGAAGGAAACTGGCACTGAGGAACCATTTTAGAATGTTGGAAGGAGGAAAGAGTGGCAGTTAGTGGAGAAAAGGGGCTTGTGGGAAAAAGAGTTTTGGAGGTGGTCTTGAGAGAGACAGGAGTGAAGGACCTGAGCTCGGGACCCCAAATCTGTGCCAGAGTTTTGTTTCAATTTCCCCTTGCCCTGAAAGACAGAAAGATCCCTGACATCTCTAGATCCTTGATCAAAGAAGAAAAGAGAACAACAATAGCTGTTGAGGGGTGCTCTACCCCTGAATCTCATGGAGGTCATTCAGAAGACCTGTCCCATTCTCTTGACTTCCCAAGAAGGACACTATTGACCTGTTTAGAGTAGGCTATTTAAGTGATTAGAGAGAAAGGAGGAAAAGAAATGCTGAAGTCTGAGCCTTTTGGCTCAACTGAAGAAAGAAGTGACACACTTCTTGGATATTACTATAGGGTTTACTGATCCCTCTGGCCTAATGCCTCCATTGTATCCTGAACAAATAAACCACCCCTTTTCTGAGGAAAACACAGTCAGGAAGTCAGATCTAAGTTGTTAAGGACTAGAGTTAGAAGGAGAAGAAAAGGGAACTGGGATAGACTGTCTATCCAGGCTTTGGCATAGAAATAAAGTCCAGAACAGAAGTCATTCAGCCTACAAGGGGAAATTGACACAAGACTCTAGCACCACAGATCCGGGGTCCCGAGCTCAGGTCCTTCACTCCTGTCTCTCTCAAGTTCACAGGGCAAAAAAACATCCCAAAGCTCTATCTCCAACAAGCCCCTTTTCTCTACCAATTGCCACTCTTCCCTCCTTCCAACATTCCAAAATGGTTCCTCAGTGCCAGTTTCCTTCCTACATAGTTGATGAAATAGGTGAGTTACTTGACTCAACTAGATGGTAGTTGATCAAGAGCTGTTCTGTTAGTATCAGGCTGTAGATCTGTCTGGCCTCAGCCCTGATTCAGTGACACAACACAGTCTGACTGCTATCTTTATTCAAATAAAAAGGGTTTATTTGGCTGTTTTCACATAGGGAAAGGAAGGAGAGCCTAGGGAGATTTCTCTAATCTATAATTCTTTTGATCTCCTCCCCCAAGCTAAGAGATCCTCACAGATCTGCCTTCTGTTCTTCAAGCTGATTAATTCTACATTGACTGTCTTTGAACCCCCAAAATTCTATCTAGCTTTCCTGACTATTGCCCCCCCAAAATATTATTGTTAGACAAAATATAATTCAGGTTGCTTTGATAGGGTGAAGGTGGATGGCAAAGTCACCCTAAAAGGTCCAGCCAAGTGGCTATAACTTCACTTGATGGCAAACAGATCTTCTTGGCTCAGGTTGGCTCTTCTCAATAAATAAGATAACAAATAGGAAACAGAAACTCAGGAACATGGTCAGTAGGAACCAATGTAACTACAGTAAATAAATCTTTATTTGGAGACTGAATAGAAGACGGGAGAAGTCTCAGGTGCAGGGTAAATGGCTTCCAACCGAAAGTCCATTATTTTCCCTAGCAGGAAGTGAAGTCTCCAAGCCCCTCAAGAGACAGGAACCACAGGCCCCTTTCAGCACTCTGTTCCTCTTTTCTATATTCCTGACACTTCTTGGAACTTAATCCCTTGTATTCCAACCATGAGTCTCTCTGGATTATAAAGCCAAGCCTCTGCCTTTTGCAAACCTTGTTTCTTGCTTTATCTCATTCCTATAGTGACGATACCAAAAGGAATATGGTCTTGGAAATATTTTAAAAATTATAAAAAATGAATAAGAATACAGTATACTATTGGAAATATAACAATAAAGGGGAAAATATTTGAATCTAATCTTTGACACTTGTTAGTTATGTGATCATGGACAAAATACTCCATATCTCTGATCCTTTGGTGTCATCATCTTTAAAATGCTGATAATAATGTTTATATTCCCTTTCTTACAGGGTTATGGGGAAAGCATTTTATAAAGTTATTATATATATAGGTTGATCATAAATTCTTTTCATTCTATTCCTCCCATGAATTACGATAGCATATTATTTAAAAAGAACTTCAACAAAGCAAGACACATAATTATGGGATGTGAATGACTTGAGATTTATACCATCAATGGCACTAATTAGAAATATTTTTTTTTCAGATTACTTATAATCTGATTAAATTTAATGTAAAAAAGAGCAAATGATATGGCTTGTTAGAATCTGGATTCCATGGATATGGTTTCTGGGTCAATCCATTGCATGACTTAATTAAGCTGATCATCTCTCAGGACTGTCTCTTCAGTGGGCTTGCAAACTGCAGCTACCAGTAGACTCTAGATTTGACTCTAAATGTTGCGCCTATTGAGGCTATTCTGACCTTTCAGAGTTCTCGGGTTCATAACCTGGTCTCTTCTGTCTCAGTCTGATATTCATTGATATGAAATTAGAAAAAAAACTTAGAAAAATAAAGCAATGGCAACATATCAGTTAGTAGAGCTAAGTAGTTCTTACATTGGTTTTTCACCAGAGTAGAGACAGACTGTGGATATTTCTAGGTTTGTGTATAGATACCTGTTTATAATTCATCGGATAATTAAAGGGCTTTTGTCACTAAAAAACTGAAATGAGAGAATACCTACACCTGCTCTAGGGTGAGAAAGAAAGGGCATCACCATCTCAAATGTCTGGAAGCAGGCTAACCAAGCATTCCTAGAGACTGAAGAAAGATAAAGAATATTGGCTTTTATTAAGGATGGACCCTGTTGACAAGTCTTCATCATTACAAATCCAACTATGTACAATTTGCATCCCCCAATAGAACCAAAAGTCTTTGCATGGTATAATTGTTTTATCCCTTTTTATGTCTCCCATACCACACATTAAATTTGGTTGATTGATTCATTTCCTGAAGGCAATATATGGATTCTCTCAATTGTGCGTGTATGTGTACATGTTTCTGAGACTTTGCCATAATGAATTAAAATATTTTTGATTCACTAATTATTTCTGCTATGCAGACCAAATGTCCTGTTTCCACAATTATTTCTTTTCTCTCAAATCATGTGGGAGCATCCTTACTGGCTACATACTCCACGAATCTCCAGGATCCTTTTACTCATTTATCCATTTACCATTATCTTACAAAAATTATTTATAGGTTTACCTATTGGGAGAGCATAGTCCCTTCTGCTACTAATATAATTCCTCTTGATTTATCTGATTATGCTTAATATTTTAAATTAATTTTATTCTTCCTAGAATCTTTGATAATATTTTATCTTTTTATTTCCTCTAATGTAATTTTCTAAGGCTTTCCCTTTTGAGGGGGAGATTGATCTCAAAGTGTCTCAGCCTCCTCCCTCACCAGGCAATTCATGATTCACAAGCTTTTGCCTCTGTCCCAAATGATATTTAGGCAAATGATCTGGTGCCAGGTAGATAACTGAAACCTTCTGAGACTTAAAGAAGTGCCACACAGTCACATACATGCAAGTGTTCTGACTAATTGCAACAGATATTTTGAGATGGAGAAAACTTAGACATCATCTGTTCCAACAACCTTATTTACAGATGAGAAAACTAAGATTCAAATTGTTACCAAGCTCACACATGCAGCATGTGAGACTCACAACTTCGGTGTCTCTCCAGTCCTACTCTCTTACCACACCAATATCCAATCAATTACCAAGGCCTATTGATTTTCACTTCTTAATATCTCTTAAGTAGGCCTCTTTCTCTTTTCTGACAATTCCATCATGCTGGTGCAAGCCATCATTACTCCATGCCTGGACGATTGCCATAGCATGCTGGTCTGTCTGCCTGCCGCATGTGTCCCTACTTCAGTTTATCTTCCACCCAGTTACAAAAAAAAAAAATCTTTTAAAAAAACAGGTCTGAATAAAAATTTTTTAATTTAAAAAAAAGCAGGTCTGACCATGTTACTCCCATTTTCAATAAACTCTAGTGAATCTCCGTGGTCAAACAGAAAATTCTTTGTTTGCATTCAAAGTCCTTTATAATCTTCCCCTCCCTGCTCATAATTCTAATTCTTTTTCACCTTATACTGCCACACATACCCTGTGATCCAGTAATACCAACTCCTTACTGTTTCTAAAACAAAAGATTCTGTTTCTATACTCCTAAATATTTTTACTCCTTGTCCCCCATACTTTGAATTCTTTCCCTCTTCATTTCTGACTCCTGATGACCTTCAATTATTTCAAACTGAAATACCTATACCTTTAACTGAAAATCTTCCCCAACCCCCTTAATTCTAGTTCCTTGTCTTTATAGCCTTTCCCCCCTAACATCCTATACATAGTTATTTACATATTGTCTCCACTATTAGACTGTAACTTTCTTGAGAATTGTATTTTAACTTTATTTGTAGCCCTAATACTTAGCATCATGCCTGGAATATAGCAGGTGCTTAATAAATGCCTATTGACCAAGTAAACCCAGGTCTTCTGATTCAAAATTTTATATTCTTTTCTCTGCATCACCCTATCTATCTTTTATAATCCAGATATTATTTTCCTTGGCAGATCAAGCAAAACCAAAGCTTATGAGCTTTGTCTTCTCTCTTTCATCTGTTGTCACCATTCTACAAACCTTAGAAGTTCTTTTAACTTTGATGCTCTTCTTTTTCCTAATATAATTGACTTCTTGCCTGGCACTGTTTTTCAAATACATGCAATTTTACCTAATGTCATATTGAAGCATTGAATCAAATGGTTTTATTAAATTAATCTTTGGCTAGTCTCCACTGCTGGGAGTCATCAGGACATGACAGCTTGACAGAGTCACACATGGTAGTTGATGAAGCCACAGAGTAGCCCTTGGCAAGATGTGATTGCCGACTCAATCCCCCTTTGCATGACCATTCTTATCAATGTCCCTTACCTATGGAATTGACATGATTATTATTCTCCCTAGTCTCAAAAGAAATAATGCAAGAGCAAAACACCTATACCCTAATTCCCCAGAACATCACCAAAAAATCAGACCCTTAAACCCAATCCCAAAAAGACTATCATGAGTTAATTTTTACTCACGTACATAATCCCCAGTGGAACCACAACCACAGGCCAAGCCCTAAATGTTCCCACTCACAGAAACCTATTTTCATCAAGCTAGCACACAGATCAATCATAGAGGCCCATACAATGAGTACAAGCACATCAAGCTTCAATATGCCTCAGTGCCTTGATTACACAAATCAGTAACTCAGAAACTCCCTAGTAAACCACCAGTCTAAATCTGAGTTGTGTTCCCAGTACCCCTCAACCTCAATGATATGATTGTTGAGTTGTCTTTTAAGAACTGTAGATTAATTATTCCATTTTATTAAAAGCAATAAGTAATTTCCTTAATTGTTTACAAGATCAAAACTTCTCACAGTGTAATGAGAAAATTAAGCCACCTATGACAAAATCTTTTATCTTGTGTGCAACCTTTCATTCTGTCTGTAATCACAATATAAGAATATAGAATATTAATCAAGTGATTTGTTAAAAGTTAATGTTAATTATCTCTCTTTAAACATGTGTGTTAGGCAATGCATCTGTGTGCCAGGAAAATGGGTATAAAAATAAACCCCAGGCCTGGGAATGGCAGAACAATTATCAGATGCAAAGTAGTCCCATAGCCATAATGATTAAGCTGCCTTGTTTGTTATTTTTTGACTGATCATTCGCCACCTGTCGGGGAACCCCTGGAGTCAAGAGCAAGGGTGGACTTTGCCTGTGGCACTCCACTCCATCAATTAAAAACAGTTACTTGCATATTTCTATAGATTTCATTAAATCAATTGGATAAACAAAAATTCCTCTACATTAACATGCTACTTTTATGTCTCTATATCATCTTTGTCTTTATTTCAATGTTTAAAGAATGTCTTAATTACTTTGAAGGCAAATTACCCCCATAAGAATTCAAATATCTTTATACTCTATTATACTTAGTATAGTTAACCTAGAACAATAATGGAAACACAGCCATTCGTGACAAGCAGAAAAGATAGGGTATCTGCATTATGCTGCAACATGTTTCTTCAATCAGTGCATAATACCTAAAACGACAAAAATTTTAAACTATGATTTGAACAAATAACCATAGAGAAATAACTTAAGAGTTCTCTTTTGGCTCATCTTATAATGGAGCTTGGTCTTATAAAGGATGGTTTTATTCTGAAAACAATTGTTTACAAAGAAGTCTAAATGATGAGTAAAATAGTAAAATAGAAATAGCATCTACCAATGAAAACACTTAAAATCTACTTAAGGTTTTGACAAATGATTTCAGGAATGGGCTTTTTAATGGGTTTTTTAAAAATTTCTCATTGTAAATTTCCCAGTAGCAAAAAAAAAAAAAGAATAAATAAAATTAAGCCATTTGTCTTTCATAGATATTCCACTTGAGGGTCCATTCCTACATAATTGACTGGAATATATGAGCATTCATGTGCTGTCTGTCTTGGGCAACTTTAGTAAGAGCATAGGTTGAAAAATGTTGTAAGTGCAAATTGGTGTGTGTGGAATTTTCTATGGAGGAAGAGTGTGATTCCACTTTAAAAGTACTACATAGAGATAACATGTTTGGAGATTAATAAGTATAAAATGATAAGCATTCATTAGTTCTTTTTGCTGAAAAAAAATAAATAAAATCAAAAAGTGTTTTCCTGTGAAAGGACTGGCTATCATAAATTATTGACATTATAGACTGAGCTTCCTTAGTTGGTACCATTGATTTGTAATGTTGATGACTATTTTGTTATTGTAATAAAAGTGTTCTCATGACACTTTAAATAACGTTGACATTGTTACAGATAATTCTATTATTTTCCTGGGTTCAAAGTTGCCCATTATGACATGACACAGCTCCTTAAAGGTCAAACATACTATTTGTCCTTTTTAGTTCAATAACCATACTTGGAAACAAACACAGTTTAAAGCTTCATTTTTCTTTATCTAATGCCTGAAAGGCAATAAGATAGGTTTATGTATTTTCTTGTTACTCTACTGCAGAGGTTTTCAATGATTTTTGTTCCACAAAAGCCTTTCAATACCGAAAATCTATTGTGATGTAATTTAATATATTACTGATGGCATTGTGTAATTATTACTTCTTGTGACAACAATAAGCTATTTTTAGCAAGAACCACTTGAACCATCATCACAATTGCCTAAGGCCATGTTGGCAAACCTTTGACATGCATGCCAGAGAGGGCATGCAGAGCTATCTCTGTGGGCATGTACTATCACCCACCAGAGTTCATTACTAGAAAGCCAGAGGGACTCAGAGCCAAGCTGTTCCCCTCCCTTCTCCACATGCCTGAGGAATTTTTTCACTTCCCCTGCCCCTCTGCCCAGCAGCTCAAAGAGAGCATTTCTTCTCTCCCCAGTCTGGGATAAGGTAGACAGCTCATATGCTGGTGCAGTGGGGACAGTAGGTTGTTGAGTTTGTGAGGAAGATGATTCCCATGGTGAGGTGAAGAGGGGCTAGGTTTGAGAGGAGCATAGCTCACAGTATGGCATCTAGCAAGAAGGGAGCAGAGCTGGAGGGGAGTAGAGAGTAGAGGTCATTCTCCTCCCCTTTACCAGGCACCTGAGTCACCCTCATCTCTGCCCAG
Source organism: Monodelphis domestica (assembly GCF_027887165.1). Lineage (NCBI taxonomy): Eukaryota > Metazoa > Chordata > Mammalia > Didelphimorphia > Didelphidae > Monodelphis > Monodelphis domestica. Next base: position 516,829,131 of record NC_077229.1, on the reverse strand, counting down.
CAGCCCAATGAGAGGGTTTTCTCCCTTCCCTGTCTGGTGGAAGCACTTGGTCCCTTGGGAGTGGGGCGGAATGGCAGAGCACAGCACTTGGACTCTAAAAGGTTCACCATCACTGGCCTAAGAGTTGATTAACCATCAAAATGGAAACATTTTGCTAGAATATAATTCCTTATTTTCTCTCATGTCAGATATGTATGTGTATATGTGTACATCTATTCATATGTGCATTTATGTATATATGTATACATGCATGCATGTTTTTGGAATCCACATCATCAACTTAAATGATGTAGACGAGTCTGTGTAGATGTTCCCTATACTACTGCCAGGGGCACTAAGAGATTCCTTTACTTGCTCAGGGTCCCACAAAGCATATATCAGAGGGAGGATTTGAATCCAGGTCTTTCTGACTCCAAAGCCAAGTTAGTGAAGAGGAAAAAAGTTTTAGCTCTTGAAATAAAACCTAGTTCAGATTCCATGACTATATGTGAATTTGTGCCAGGTACTTAATGCTTCTCAATATAATTTTCCTCATAGGTAAAATGACTTTTCCCAGCTCTAAATATATGATCCTATAATCCTTGTAGCCACCAGGACAAAATGCTTCCCTTCAGTCAATATCTATAGCTTAATGATTCTTGGATATCTCAAATAATTTAAAGGTCTTCTTTTCTCTTCTTTCTAAATGAATATTGGTTCCATGTGAAGGAATATACTAAAAGGAAGGGAAACTCTTGGAAGCCAGAAGAAAGGAAAGCTGGAAAGCATAAAAGATGAATCCTAGTTGAAAATAGTAGAGTTATAGAGACTTTAGTTCATCTTACAACAGATATATGGTATAGATAGATAAGAGAAAGCTGGAGATTCACCCTTGACAGTCCTGAGAAACTGGCGAACTGCAGTAGTGGTCATGGATCTGGCAGTGGTCAGTGATAGACAGTAATAGAAGCCAAGCCGGACCCTCATGTTCTACAATCTTGTATTTCTCACCCTATAGCACCAGTTAAGCAGAAATTACAGTTTGTGTTTTCAGCATTAGTCAGTCATGAATTACAGAATATGTATTACTAATCAATGAACCAGTCTGTATTATAAATCACCTGTACTGGTTTTGTATAAGATACCAGCTTTGTGCTGTTCTGTACCTTAGTTCTGAACCATTAGGCTATTCTGAGCACTAGTTCTGTGCCTATTCTGCATTGTTAATTGTCTGTATTTACCTTAGTTCTGAATTGTTAGGCTCTATTAACCACTTATATTGTCCTGTATTTATCTTAGATATTCCCACCTATGATGAAGGTATTCCAGATGGGTAGCAAGACTTCTCCCACTCTGATGCCAGGTAGAACAATAGGGGAAAGCACGAAACATGAACACAAAACCTCATCCACACAGGGGGACTGCTCCACCAATCCCAGGCTATTCCATCAGGTATTACTCCTTCAGTCCAGGACTACAGGGCTACTCTATCAGGCCAGGGATATTGGGCTATTCCATCAATCCCAAGGCTAATCCACCAGCCCTGAGACTAGTCAATTCCACCCCCCCCCCCGCTATTAAATTATGTTAATAATATCTCCCTCTCCTTTTTTTACTGAATGGCGTTTGAGCCTCCTATTCTTGGTGAGTGTTTTTCCCATGACAAGGGGAGTCAAATGCTAAAGATCCATTTTTAAAAGCAGATTTCAGAATAATACTTGCTTGTTATAGGATCTCTACCTTGTTTTCTACCTTATTTGAATAAAATTTGCTTCTATAATATCCTATTTGTATGTTTTCAAAAAAGGAATCAATCTGAGAATTGGATCTAGGGAGACAACATATACTTTTCCCAAGGATTCCTAGGTTGGTGCTAAGAAAATGTGAAAAGACCCTTAGAGTATCCCTGTACTCATTATTGACACCATAAAGGATTACATTCTAGGAATAAGTGAGGATGGTCTCAACTGCAGAAATCCACTGAATTGGCAGTGACTTACACTTAGTGGCACTTTGTGTCAGCGTTAAGGCAGATTGTGTATCCTGTGGACAGATGTTTTATTATTGTGGTGTGAATGAATTCTCATTTGCTAGAGACCCACTCTTTTCTTGATAAGTACCCCATTACTGTGAGGAGGCTACCTTGAAAAGATACTACACACTGCTTTGGAATTTCAAAAAAGGCACAGGATTCTCGCTAAATTGTTCTGGAAGAAAAAACTACATGAAAGCTATCCTTCATGAGTTTTCTGAAGTAAAGAAGCCATCAAGATTAATAACTGGGAAGTAAGAGGAATTTAGTTAATAGTTAATAATAATTATGTGTCATTTGATTTCTCTGAGACTCATTTTCCTCCTCTGTAAAATAGAAATCATCATACTGATAATCTGCATCTCACCAGTACCTATATAAAGTACTTCACACACCTTAAAATCCTAAACAGACATGAAGAAGTATGGTGTACAGTCAAATACAATAAGATGGGAAAGCAATATTCCATGCCTGAACATAACCATAACTCTAGAAAGCTAGATGGCTTCTTGGATTGACTCTAAAATGTATTTTATAACGGTACCCAAAGTGACTGATGTAAAAGTTACTATTACTTTAAAGAAATGTTACTATTACAGGGGTCAAAGGGAATATTAAACCCTGAGTACCAGTTCCTACTGACATGCTTCAAGGGGGCAGGTACTATATACATGGTTAAGTTCTAGAATTTTTTCTGGACAAATAAGTCCAGGCAGTAAAGAATGCTAACGTGTTCTAAGATTATGTGTAGTTTCTCATTTCTACTGGAGTTGAGGAGCCTCAGAATCAAGGATCAAGGTGATCAGCCAATGGAACTACATCCAGTGAGCTCCCCAAGAAGGTCTGTTAGCCTAGAATGGATGCCTGAGTGCTGAGCCTTCCCAATAAGGGAATCAAACCTTAATTTTGCCCCAAGCTACCATCTTTTGACCAGATCTTAGAATCATGAAAAGCAAAAGGACTAGAGAGAATGAGTCTAGGGGGGCCCTCCTTGGAATTGTTTTCTTAAGACTTCTAGTTTCATGAAGTAAAGGGGGATAAATTATTCACTTGTTCTTGACAAAAATCTTAAGTAAACATTATGATTGACTAATTTAACAGAAAAATAAAAAGAAAGATGTATCAATAAGTATTGAGAGAACTTGGACTTAGTGGCCTGAATGAAAAGGACTCTCTTGCATGTAATAGCTTTAACTCCATCACTTCCTGGTTTCCCTGACTTCCTTCAAATTCTAAATAAAACTCCATCTAATGCAGAAAATCTTGCCCAATCCTTATTTCTACCACCTCTCCTCTTTTAATAATTTTCCATTTGTCCTGCAGACATAATACCTTGTTTACACATTTTTTTACTTCGATTGTTGTCTCCATTAGATTTCAAGTAGTTGAAGAACAGGGGCTATATTTTCCTTCTCTTTCTAGCCCCTGGGTTTTGACTAAAACATAGTAGTGCTTAATAAATGGTAACTAACTAATAGATAAATAACATAGTATATGTTTGCAAGGAAGGTAGTGGATGCTAGCAAAGAATACAGTAACAATGGTATATCCAAACCCTGGATGCTTTGTTTTTTTCCAAGTTTATCCAATTTGATTAAAATAAGCTAAAACCTTAGTCAACGAGGAAGGACTCAAGGAAATACCCAGTCCATCCATACCTCTTCCAGAAAGGCTCATAAGAAGATAGATCAGTGTTATCAGGACACAAAGAAGACATTGTTTGTAAATCCAATACTTCAAAATTATTCTCTAAGCCACCAGCATTCTAGGTGCATATTGGGAAGTGAGATTTTTGAGGTTCATTGTTGCCAAACTTTGAACTCAATCTAAAATGTTTTCAGTACATTTATTGGATGTAGGGTGAGTCTAGGAGATTTTAAATATTATTTACTTCCCTAATGCCGCGGGCAAAGTCCACCCTTGCCCAGGACTCCAGGGTATCATACCGACTGGTGGCAAAAGTTCAATCAACAAAAATAACAAAAGGAAGACAGCTTAATCATTATAGTCATGGAATTGCTTTGTATCTCCAAGCTGCTCCACTATCCTGATGTCTGATCTTTATTTTTATACCCATTTTCTTGGCATGCAGATACACAAAATCAAAGAGAGATAATTGGAAAAGTGATACATTAACTTTTAACAAATCACTTGATTAACATTCTACATTCTTGTAATGTGAATATAGACAGAATAAAGGTTGCACACAAGATAAATGATTTCATCACAGATGGCTTGATTTTCTCATTACCCTGTGAGAAGTTTTGAGCTTACAAACAATCAAGGTAAATTACTTATTGCTTTTAATGAAAAGGAATAATTAATCAACAGTTCTTAAAAGGCAATTCTACAATCACATCATCCAGACTGAGGGGTCTGGGAACACAATTCAAATTTAGACTGGTGGCTTCTAGGGAGTTCCTGAGTTACTGATTTGTATAATCGAGTCACTGAGGCATATTGAAGCTTGATGTGCTTGTACTTATTGTATGGGCCTCTATGATTGATTTGTGTGCTGGCTTCATGAGAATAGGTTTCTGTGAGTGGGAACATTTAGGGCTTGGCCTGTGGTTGTGGTTCCACTGGGGATTATGTACCTAAGTAAAAGTTAACTCATGATAGTCTTTTTGGGATTGAGTTTAAGGGTTTGATTTTTTGTTGATGTTTTGGAGAATTAGGGTATAGGTGTTTTGCTCTTGTATTATTTCTTTTGAGACTAGGGGGAATAATAATCATGTCAATTCCATAGGTAAGGGGCATTAATGAAAGCAGTCATGTAAAGGGGGATTGGGTGGGCAATCACATCTCTCCATGGACCCCTCTGTGGTCTCCCCAGCTACCATGCATGACTCTGTCAAGGCATCATGGTCTGATGGCTCCCAGCACCCTAAGACATAACCATTTTTTAAACCCTTACCTTTTGTCTTAATATCAGTTCTAAGGCAGAAGAGTGGTAAAGGCTAGGCAAGTGGTGTTAAATGACTTGCCCAGAGACATATAACTAGAAAGTATCCACTATGGTACCTAGCTACCCTAAGACCTGATTATTCTAAGAACAGTCTCCCAGGATTTGATGATCTTGACATAAAGGCCAAGGAAACAACTTGAAAGAGCTCAGAACCATTTTTACTGTTTCATAGTTCTTGGAGAGGTACCATGACCTGGTAAATAAAGCATTGATCTCAAAACCAGAACAATATAGGGTCAAGTCACACTTCTGACATACTGGCTATGTGAATTTGGACAAGTCACTTAATGTCTCAGCAGTCAAGACAACTCTGTAAGACATGAAATTAATAACAGCTCATGCTTAGAAGTCTGCAAAACACTTTACAGATATTGTCTCATTTTATCCTCACAATAGCCAGGAAAGTCAGGTGCTATTCGTATCCGTATTTTATAGATAAGGAAACTAAGGCTGACAAAGGTAAAATGATTTGCCCAGGATCACACAGCTAGTAGGCTTTTGAGCCTGAAAATCTGAACCCAAGATATCCTAACACCAAATGTTCTATTTGTGAACCTAGTAGCCTCAAGTTACTGAGAAAATGCTGACCTTTATTGGTAGTTTAAGAGTGGAAAGCAGACTTATCATGCTAGAAGACCATCTCGAATGGGAGGAAAGGGCAAGAAGGAGAGAGAATTCTGGAGAAGGAACAGAGCAACTGAGAAGATCCAAAGAGTTGAACTCACTTCTCTTTGGGAAGCCCACCAGAGAGGTTGATCTGAGTGAAGATTTCCTCTCAATCCCTCCAGACAGCCTTGAACCTGATATCATAGCTAGGACATCTAGGAATCAGAACAGCTCTCACAATTGACCCCAGAGAGTCAGGCAGGCAAAGCCTCACCCTGCAAGGCTTGGGGAGAAGGGATTTCCTACTTTCCACCTTCCCATTACCTTATCCAACAACTCATTTGCCCTACCTTTCATTGTTCCTTTTAGAATAAATAGCTGTTTACTAGATCAAGTACCTGCTCATAGTATCCAAGAAGGAAGATTTGGAGTTTGGAAGGAGGAAAGTTACACTTATCTCCTCAGTGTGGGAGAAGCTGCCTGTCCTGTACTTTATTTCAACCAAGTCTCTGAGGGAACAGTAACCTGTGATTCTGAAGTCAACCAGAGTGACGTTTACCAGGGAAAGAGAGGGGAAACCAATCTATCCCCTCTCTCCACCTCTTGGCTCCATTCCATCTCTACCACACTCTGGTCCTGAATTCAGTGGTGGAGGACTCCAGTCCTTTTCCCCCTCCATTACAGTATAGAAGAAATTTTCTCACCTGGAAGTTCCCCAGGTCAATGAAGTTCACAGGTCCATTTCCTATCCTAATAGTGTTCATGCATTATCTTTAGTAGCAGAATGAAAATCTGGGAATTTTAGAATGCATGGAAATTATCAAATATTGAATAAGTGAACTAAGGTAGATCTTTGTATCATGACATGAGTTCCAGATGTACCAGATTACCTAATGGACAGTCAGTTGTTCTCAGTATTAGATCTTCATTAATAAAGATAAGGAGAATTGATTTTATCCAATGAATTCCTATCAATTTCAGTACATTTCACAAGGGATTTGAGGGACTCCAAATTCTTTTCTAAAGCCCAGGAGAAAAGATGTCAGTAGTAGGAACTACTTAATGTCATTGGTCTATCTACAAGAACTGATTGTGTTTGAAAAGGTGCTAAAAACACACATACACACACACGGACAAATAAATAAAAAAGGTGTTAGTCATAGTCTAGAGAATTGTCTAAGGGTCTATTGAAAAATGTCAGTTTAACCAAGCATCTGTTAATTATGTTGGTCCTATAGAATGGCAACAGAAAGAGAGAAATGCCTCTGAAAAACAAAAGCACTTACTATTTGGCCCTTCCTGAGGAATTGTCATAGTATGTCTGGGGATGAGTGGTTATCATCACAATTCCCGAGGGGAAGGAGAAAAATTATTAAAAATATTTCAATGATCTAAGCATGGAGTGGTTATCAGATGGAATTCCAAACAGAAGAGCAGAAGAGAAATTTAGAGATGGCCTAGAAAAAGAATAGTATAGAAGAGATCTCCAATACTCTTTGGAGGTTTTCAACATGAAAACAACCAAGCCATCGATCCATCAGTCAATAAGTATTTATAATTACTTATGAAATTTACCAAGTGTCTGGAACTATTCTGAGATTAAATTCCCTTCCTCCCTACCTAAATGAACATTCATATTGATTTTTGTTAATCCAAGTGTATACTATCTGAACATGTACCTATGTATTTTTTTAAACCCTTACTTCCATCTTGGAGTCAATACTGTGTATTGGTTCCAAGGTAGAAGAGTGGTAAGGGCTAGGCAATGGGGGTTAAGTGACTTGCCCAGGGTCACACAGCTGGGAAGTGTCTGAGGCCAGATTTGAACCTAGGACCTCCTGTCTCTAGGCCTGGCTCTGAATTCACTGAGCTACCCAGCTGCCCCCTACAAGTGCCTGTGTATTAACTAGGAAAGACTGAGAGAAACTTTGTATCAGAAAAGTTTTGGTACTAGAACCCTAAAGTTTGCATTTTTAAACCAGGGATTTACATTAACATGTTTTGTCCTATTCACAAAATAAAGACTAGCTCTGAATTTGGGTTTTACCCAAAAGCTCTGCAATTGTAAGAATGCGATATTGCTCAAAACATAAAAGGAGGAAGGGAAGGGAACAAGCATTATTAAGTGTCTGTTATGCTTACCCCTTTGTGCTACGGCATTGTACTAAGAACTTTGCAAATATATCTCATTTGCTCCATACAACTCCCTGAGATAGGTGCTATTATCATCCCTTTTTTGCAGTTGAGAAAACTGAGGCAGAGGTTGTAATTAAAGCCCAGGATCACACAGCTAGTACCTGTCTGAGACTGTATTTGAATTCGGGTCTTCCACACTCTAAGCTCTATCCACTGAGTCATCTGACTAGGTATAAATAGACTGCTATATTCCTTCAATCTATATCCTAAACAAGATCAAAGTGAACTCTATCAGCCAATGACTGGCAGCAGATCCTGTCATCTATGAAATAGTGTATGGTATAGGCCAGAAAGAAATAATATGGAGGCAGGTGGGTACCCATCTTTCATCTGCCCCAAAGCAACGACTTCCATCTATATGGACATAAGGCATTTTCCTCCATTTTCCTCCAGTCTAATCTACCAGATGGTACATAAAGAACCTACAGTGCAAAGAAGAACAACTCCTTAAACTTTAGACTTCCCATCTCTGGCTAATGGCTGTCCTTTGAGAGTTAAGTTGTGGTATCTTGAACTCAAAGATGACATTCTTTGAACTCAACAATAAACTCAAACATTCTCACTGCTGCTCAAACCCTTCACATCCTGGGGGCTGTGAATACCTGTAGATAATCATCCAAACTAAACAACTCAAGACTCAACTCATATTTCCCATCCCCCACATCCTAACACCACTCAACCCTTCCACTATGACCTCTGGAATGTCTCTTCCATTGGCAAAAATCTTCTCATCATCTTATATCTATTCCTCTTCCTTTCTTTCCATCTACTAGCTCCTTCTAAAGATGTGGTTTTTTCCTCATAATTATAGCCTCCCTGGACACCATTTCCAGTGATGGCTACACCTTTACTCATCACCCTCAGCTCATTGGTCAAGAGAAAATTGGAATATTCCTTGCTTCCCATTGCAACTTTCAGATTCTCCTCCTTCCACCTTTACTCAGTAACATCCACTGAGTTTCATGCTATCCATATCTTCTACTCAATGGAAATTTTGGTAGTGACTGTCTATAGACTCCTAAATTATGTATAGGCACTCTCCTTCCTTCCTCAAAGAGTTTGATAGCTGACTTCTAATTATTTTTCTTTCCTCCTCAACTCTTCTACTCATACTAGGAGATTGCAACATATATGTTGATTTTTTCCTCAAATACCCTAACAATCCAATTCCTCAACCTACTCTCTTACTGTGAACTACAGCATTGACATACTTCAGTCACATTCCAAAATGGTCATACTCTCAAACTTGCCATGACCTTCAAATATTCTACCTCCATGTAGAAGAATGCAGAAATCCTTTTATCCTACCATAAGCTATTAGCCTTTCACCTCTTTCTTTGCCTTCCCTTACATAATCCTACTCTTCATCCCCTTCATCCCTGCCTTGACCTCCATTCCCCTTAACCCTCAATTCTCTCTCAGGTCATCTCCCCTTCCCCAGTCACTCTTTCCTCATGACTTCTTGTTAACTAATACACTCCTCTATACTCTACACTGCCCTATACTCTTGAAACCCTCAGGCCCATATCATGTTGCTAATTCATGCCCAAACAAGCCTCAGCCATGGATCACTCTCACCATTTGTCCCCTTCTTACTTATACACTTGTTGATGAACAAACGGGAAGAAAATCAAGCAACCATTCTGACTGAATAGACTACAAATTTATGCCACATAAACTCACCTGGGTCCTCACTGCTTCAAGGAAATCTTTTCTTATCAACTTTTTATCCCACTCGTCACAGTGCTTCTTTCAAAAATTTTCCATCTCTCCTCAAATCTACCATGACTCCAACTCCCTTCACTTTTTCAGTTGGGAATTTTGCTTCCTGTTGAACAGGAAAAAAAATTAAGGCCATTTACAAAAATTCCTGCTTCCTCTCTTCCTCATCACTTCTCACCCAAGTGTTTTCTGACACTTTCTCCTCCACCTGTTTCACATGATGAATTAGCCCTCCTCCTTAACCCAGACTAACCCCTCTACTTGTTTAAATGATCCCATTCCATCCCAACTTCTGCAACAGATTATGTCCTCTTTTGTTCCCACTGTTTCACATATTTCCAATCTCTCTATTCATTCTCATTCCCTATTGCTGCAAACATCCATGACTCCTATCCTAAAAAAAAAAACAAACAATGCTCAATTAATCCTTTTGTCCCTGCTAATTATTGTCTTACTTCCCTTCTCTTTTGAAAACTAAACTCCTAGAAAAAACCTATCTCTAAGAGGTGCTTCTACTTTCTTTCCTTCCACTCTCTTATTAGTGCCTTACCATCTAGTTTCTGACCTTATCTTTCTAGCAAAATTAATCTTTCCAAAGTTACTAATTAATATCTTAGTTGTTAACTCTAAGAGCCTTTTCTCAAACCTCATTCTCCTTGACTTCTTTGCAGCCTTTCACATTGTTAATCACTCTTTCCTCTATGATACTATCTTCTCTCTAGGACTTTAGGAAACCAATATCTCATGATTTTTCTTCTATATATCTAACTGATCTTTTTCTCTCTCTTACTGGATCCTCCTGCAGATCATGGGCTCTAATCACAGGTGTCTCTCAGGATTCTATTCTGGATCCTCTTATTTTCTCCTTTGACACTACTTCACTAGGTGATCTCATCAGCTCCCATGGATTTAATTACCATACTTAAGCTGATTATTCTCAGATTTACTTTTCCTCCCTCAATCTATCTGAAGATCTCTCTCTTAACCTACAATTTCAAATCTCCAACTGTTTTTCAGACATCTCAAGTTGGATGCCTACTAGATATCTTAAATTAAGTCCAAACTAAATGCATTATCTCTTCTCTTAAACCTCCCCCTTTACGTGTTGTTATTGTTTTTGTTTGGTCATGTCTGACTCTTTGTGACCCCATATTAGATTTCTTGGCCAAGATACTAAACTGATTTGCTATTTTCCCCTACAACTCATTTTACAGATGGCCAAACTGAGGCACACAAAGTGAACTAATTTTTCCAGGGTCACATAGTAAGTGTCTGAAGCCAGACTTGAACTCATGAAGATGAGCCTTCCTGATGCCTAACCCTATCCAGCAGGCTTCCTAACTGCCACTACTTCCTACCTTCCCTCTTATTATAGAAGGTAACACCATGCTCCCAATCCTTCAGGTTTGCAATCTAGAAGTCATCTTGGACTTCTCACTATTTCTCAACACCTACACACACACACACACACACACACACACACACATCCAAGCTGTTGTCAAGGACTATCAATTTCATTTTTGCAATGCCTCTGGAACATACCACCTTCTCACCTCTACATTGACACATCTTGAATACAGGTTCTTGTCACTTCACACTTCAATTATTGCACATATTGATAGTAGATATTTCTGTTTCATCTCTCAAGTTTCTCCTCTGTCTAATATATTCTCCATTCAGGCACTTAAGTAATTTTCCTAAATCACAGCATCATGCTACTCCCCTACTCAATAAACTCTGGTGGCCTCCTATTGCCTCCAGTAACAAATACAAAATGCTCTATTTGTCATTCAGAGCATTGTATAATCAAGTCCCCTCCTACCTTTCCAGACTTCTTACACTTTACTCCCCAATATATATTTTTTTGATCCAGTGACACTAGTTTCCTTGCTATTCCACAAACAAAACACTCCATTTCTCGGATCCAGACATTGCCACTCTCATTCCTACATTTCAGCAACTGATTTCTCTGGCTTTCTTTAAATCCCACCTAAATTCTCACCTTCTATAGAAAACCTTTGCCAACCTCTCCTAATTTCAGTGTCTTCTGTCTGTTAAAATTCTCTCTCTCTTTCTTTCTCTCTCTCTCTCTCTCCATCTCTCTGTCTCTCTCTCTCTCTCCTGAATATCTTCCCTCTATTGTAAATAAAACTACCATAAATTCCATTCTACTTTGGCAATTAATTTATAAATCCACTTAGAAAATAAGTCCCTGGTGACCACCTATTTAATATTCAATTCCAACTATTAATTTGACAGAACAAAAGGTCTAGAGATAGAGGTGAAATTAATCAATAGTGATGTAGTCACCTCTCTAAGCCTTTATTTCCCTACCTATAAAATTATGGTGTCAGGGTAGATAATCTATAACTATCCATTTGGCTCTAAAATTTTATTATTGTATGTATTATTTTCCATTTTTTTTCCAGAGCTGAGCACAAATCTAGATACCTAGCATGAACTTGAATAATACTGGGTAAAGGGGGCAGCTGGGTGGCTCAGTAGATTGAGAGTCAGGCCTAGAGACTGGGGTCCTAGGTTCAAATGTGACCTCAGACACTTCCCAGCTGTGTGATCCTGGGCAAGTCACTTAACCCCCATTGCCTAGCCCTTACCACTCTTCTGCCTTGGAGCCAATACACATTATTGACTCCAAGATGGAAGGCAAGGGTTAAAAAAAAATAATACTGGGTAAACTCAAGTCAGAAGGTATGTCCATCCTTTTCCCAACCTTTCTGGGATCATGCTTCTGTAGGTGGAGCAAAAAGACAGGTAACAAATGTTTACTACACATATATTTATTAATAGAATGAATTAACAAGGGAACTTGTCTAAATCATGAAATGAATTTTCAAAGTCAGCTAATTATATTTATTTTCACTATCCAAACCCTTCATCACCAAAATCACAGAGAGAAGGGAGATAATCTCTGTAACCTCTCTCTATTCCATTCTAAAAGGATGTGTTTTCTAGAATAGATCAGTATAAGACTCAAATGAACCCAGAGTATAATCTGTCAGAACAACCTGTAATGGAGATTGGGTTGAATGAATAAAAACAAAAGAAATGTTTTGCAATATCCCACCATTCAATTTGATAAGTAAATACAGATTTTAAATCCTCTGCCAGTAAGTAATAAGCAATCTATAGACTGTCAAAACCAATCAATTTAGTTCCCTCAACCATCTGTTCAGACTACATCACAATCCACTGAGCTCTGGTATATACAGACAGTAGAAATACAATACTCTTTTGAACCCACTCATTTTAGTCCAGTGTTTCCAGAAACTTGATGAACAAAGCACTTGTAGTAGGGCTAAATATTAGACTTACTAGTTGTCTGTAATAAAATACTAATTTAAAATTTTCTTTTCTTTTATTTTGTTTTTAAAATATCAATGTCTCATTAACCCTTAACAATAACTAGAACAAGAAACCAAAAAGTGACAATTCAGATACCAAGGAACACAAATCAGGATCACACAAGACCTGGCAGCTTACACACTAAAAGACCACAAAGCCTGGATCATGATTTTCAGAAAGGCAAGAGAATTGGGTTTTCAACCAAGGATCACCTATCCATCAAAACTGACTATATACCTCCAGGGGAAAGTATGGGCACTAAACAAAATAGAAGATTTCCAAGTATTTGTAAAGAAAAAAACAGAAATAAGTGGAAAGTTTGATATCCAAACACAAAGAGCAAGAGAAACATGAAAAGGTAAATAAGAAAGAGAGGGAAAAGGGGAAAAAAGTTATCTTTTTTTTTTAGTTCAAACTCTTATTTAAGGGCTACAATTAGATCAAATTATATATAGGGGGAAATGTTATTTGTAACTCTCAAAAATTGTATTTATTATTATAGTAATTAGAATAATCACTCATAGGAAAAGATTTGGGCATTAAGGGCTATAAAATGATATACAAAAAAAGAAAAAGGATTGGAGGAATCAAAGATGGTACCAAGAGATACTTGAAGAAATAAAATAAATAGGATAATCTTTATCACACAAAGATACAAATGGGAAGGGGAGGGAAAGCATACTCTTATGAGAAGGAGAGTTAGAGAGTGCTAATAGGTAATACTTAAACTTTACTCTCAGTGAAATCGATTCTGAGAGGGAAGAGCATCTAGATCCATTGGGATTTTGAATTCTAATTTATCCTACAGGGTAAGTGAGAAGGGAAAACTAAGGGGGGTAGGAGGAAAGGAGTGCAAAAAAGGAGGGAAGGAGAGAGGGGAAGATCCCCAGGGCCTAATGGATTCACAAGTTAATTCTATCAAACATTCAAAGAACAGCTAATCCCAATACCATACAAACTATTTGACATAATAAGCAAAGAGGGAGTTCTACCAAATTCATTTTATGACACAAATATGGTACTGATTCTGAAGCCAGGCAGGTCAAAAATGGAGAAAGAAAACTACAGACCAATCTCCTTAATGAATATAGATGCAAAAATCTTAAATAGCATACTAGCAAAAAGACTTCAGCAAGTCATCACAAGGGTTATTCACTATGATCAGGTAGGATTTATACCAGGAATGCAAGGATGGTTCAATATCAGGAAAACCAACTACATAATTGACCATATCAACATGGAAACCAACAAAAATCACATGATCATCTCAATAGACACAGAAAAAGCCTTTGACAAAATACAATACTCATTCCTGTTGAAAACACTAGAAAGTATAGGAATAGAAGGGTCTTTCCTAAAAATAATAAACAGTATCTATCTAAAACCATCAGCCAACATCATCTGCAATGGGGATAAACTAGATGCATTCCCAATAAGATCAGAAGTGAAATAAGGATGCCCATTATCACCTTTACTGTTTAACATTGTACTAGAAACACTAGCAATAGCAATTAGAGAAGAAAAAAAATTGAAGATATTAAAATTGGCAAGGAGGAGACCAAACTCTCACTCTTTGCAGATGATATCATGGTCTACTTAAAGAATGCTAGAGAATGAACTAAAAAGCTTGTCAAAATAATCAACAATTTTAGCAAATTTGCAGGATACAAAATAAACTCACATAAGTCATCAGCATTTCTATATATTTCCAACACATCTCAGAAGCAAGAACTAGAAAGAAAAATTCCATTCAAAATCACCCTAAACAATATAAAATACTTAGGAATTTATTTGCTGAGACAAACACAGGAACTATATGAGCACAACTATAAAACACTTTCCACACAAATAAAACTAGATCTGAGCAATTGCAAAAATATTAACTGCTCATGGGTAGGATGAGCTAACATAATAAAAATGACCATCCTACCCAAACTTATCTATTTATTTAGTGCCATACCCATCAAACTTCAAAAAATCTATCTTACTGAATTAGAAAAAAACATAACAAAATTCATTTGGAAGAACAAAAATCAAGGATATCCAGGGAAATAATGAAAAAAAAAATGCAAAGGAAGGTGGCCTTGCAGTCCCAGTTCTCAAACTATACTATAAAGCAGTAGTCATCAAAACAATTTGGTACTGGCTAAGAGACAGAAAGAAGGATAAGTGGAAGAGACTTGGGGTAAGTGAACTAAACAAAACAGGGGTAAGTGATCTCAGCAACACAGTCTATGACAAGCCCAAAGATCCCAGATTTTGGGACAAAAATACACTATTTGATAAAAACTGCTGGGAAAATTGGAAGACAGTGTGGGAGAGACTCGGCTTGGATCAACACCTCACACCCTACACCAAGATGAATTCAGAAATGGGTGAATGACTTGAACATAAAGAAGGAAACTATAAGTAAATTAGTCAAACCCAGAATAGTATACATGTCAGACCTTTGGGAAGGGAAAGATTTTAAAACCAAGCAAGACTTAGAAAGAGTCACAAAATGTAAAATCAATTATTTTGATTATATCAAATTAAAAAGTTTTTGTACAAATAAAACCAATGTAACAAAAATTAGGGCAATAACAAACTGGGAAACAATCTTCATAACACAACCTCGGACAAAGGTATAATAACTAAAATTTACAAAGAGCTAAATCAATTGTACAAAAAATCAAGCCATTCTCCAGTTGATAAATGGGCAAGCTACATGAATAAGCAGTTTTCAGTCAAAGAAACCAAAACCATTAATAAGCACATGAAAAAAGTGTTCTAAATCTCTTATAATCAGAGAGATGCAAATCAAAACAACTCTGAGGTATCACCTCACACCTAGCAAATTGGCTAAAATGACAGCAATGGAAAGTAATGAATGTTGGAGGGGATGTGGCAAAGTCAGGACACTAATTCATTGCTGGTGGAGTTGTGAACTGATCCAGCCATTCTGGAGGGCAGTTTGGAACTATGCCCAAAGGGCTATAAAAGACTGTCTGCCCTTTGATCCAGCCATGGCACTGCTGGGTTTGTACCCCAAACATGTAATTAGGAAAAGACATGTACAAAAATATTCATAGCTGCGCTCTTTGTGGTGGACAAAAATTGGAAAATGAGGGGATGCCCTTCCATTGGGGAATAGCTGAACAAATTGTGGTATATGTTGGTGATGGAATACTATTGTGCTCAAAGTAATAATAAAGTAGAGGAATTCTATGGGGACTGGCACAACCTATAGGAATTGATGCAGATTGAGAGGAGCAGAACCAGGAAAACATTGTACACAGAGACTGATACACTGTGGTCCAATCAAATGTAATGGACTTCTCTATTAGTGATAATGCAGTGATCCTGAACAACCCAGAGGAACCTACGAGAAAAACCACTATCTACATCCAGAGGAAACACTGCAGTAGTAAAAACACCGAAGAAAAACAACTGCTTGAATACATGGGTCGAGGGGACATGGCTGGGGATGTAGACTCTAAATGAACATCCTAATGCAAACACCAACAACATGGAAATAGGTTCTGATCAAGGACACATGTAATTCCCAGTGGAATTGCATGTTGCCTAAGAAAGGGGTGTGGGAGGGGAGGGAGGAATAGAGAATGATTTTTGTAATCAAGGAATAATGTTTGAAATTGACCATGTAAAAAAATAATATTAAAAAAACAAAAACTAGAGAAAATTTAAAGTATGCTTACTAATTTTATTGTGAGGAAAAGAGCCATAGATTTTGAGGAAGAAGTCCATTTCAAATCCTACTTCTGCCAATTTGAAATTTGGACAGAGCACTTAATATCTTGGGGTCTCACTTTACTCAACTGAAAAATGAAGGGATTTTATTGGAAGGCCCTTGAAGTTTCTTCCAATTCTTAACCTATGATGCTAATAAATAATATGATAATGTTGTAACCCATAACTTAGTCCCACCAAGTCCTGGACTCACATGGACCAGGTATGATCTTAGGGACAGATGTATAAAATCAGTTGCTCTTTGATTCCTTTTGCCACCACCAAGTTACTCTGGGAAAACCAATAAGGAATTAATTCAGAGTGCACATATGGATTGCCCAAAGGATCTCTAGAGACAGAGATAGAGATAGAGATAGAGATAGAGATAGAGATAGAGATAGAGATAGAGATAGAGATAGAGATAGAGATAGAGATAGAGATAGAGTTAGAGAAAGAGAAATAGATAGAGAAAGATAGAGAGAGAAATGGAGAGAGAGAGAGAGAGAGAGAGAGAGAGAGAGAGAGAGAGAGAGAGAGAGAGAGAGAGAGAGAGAGAGAGAGAGAGAGAGACCAAAGGCTAGAGGAAGAAATCTCAAAAATAGATTTTAAAAAAGATCTGAGTTAGAAATGGAAGATTAAGAGATCTGAGAACTGAACCAAAAGATGATAGAGATCTTGGAGTTAAATCTTAATCTGAAATAAAAAAAAGAACTACAAAGCAGCAAGAGGATATCACATAGAACCAACTTGCTAAAGTACCCATGAGGGATAGACAAGGAAGAATTTAAATACACAGTGAAGGAGAAAATGGTGGAGAGGGAAGAGAATAGACAATACAATTTCAAGAGGGAGAAGTGTTCCAGAGGGGCAGCAACTGGGAGGGTTAAGTTGTTTGGCAAAATATTCAGAGATTGAAGAGAAGTGACATCTGGTCAAAACAGGTCAGCAATAGAGATTTCAACAAACAGACAAACCCCACCTCCCCCAACCCAACAGAGCCAATTTGCTGCTGGTTTGGACCTTTTACACCATTTTCAGTCAGTTCAGAGCTCTGGGGTTGAGATGAGGTCAGTTCCTAACTAATTGCATTCAACATAAGGCTAATCAAGAGATTTAAAAATAGAGATGCTAGAATTAGAGATCAAGGGAAAGAGATAAATGAACAGAGATCTCAGAGAAAGCGATATGAAAGAAGATAGCATATTTCTGTGTAAAGAGCATTGTCTCTGGAGTTAAAAGATCTGGAATAGAAACCTGACTGCAATGATTGCTACCTATGTAACTTAAGTAATCACTTACCTTCCCTAGTCCTCAGTTTCCTCTTCTATAAATAATGATTTAGAGAAGATAGTCTCTCAGATCCTGGCCAGCGGTGAATCTGATCCTCTGACCCTGGGCTTTTCAGTCCTCTGTGGGTTCCATTTTTTCCACAGGTCCTTAAAGTCTTCTATATTCCGCATAACCTTATGACTTCTTTTGGAAGGAGACTGAAATGCTGGCCAGCTAATGTTCTACACAATGCTGTAGAGTACATTTTTATTCCTTTGAGCTCCACAGAACAGACATTCAGCCTCTTGGCAGTACTCTGTGGGATTTTACTCCCTGGAAAGGAAACACATTTAGCACTCTTAGGCAAGTGATCTCTTCTTTCTAATAGTATTCCTCCCCCACATTATCTGAATAACTTATTATAAAAGAAGAATGGAAAATTCAGGGAGCTCTCCCTAGATAGTGAGCATTTAATCCCCATGCATTCTCCAAGAATCAGAATCCACCTGCTTGGCTCTCTTCCTCCAAGACATGTATGGCTCAAGAAACCCCACTTTTCCTGATATGCCTAATCAGATCCCCCAAACCTTAAATTTTCACTTGCTCTCAGCCTTAGAATAGCCCCTGAAAATTTCCTTCTCTTGAAAAAAGGCTAACCCCCCCCCAAACACTCAAGATTAGATAAACCATGAAGCAACCCCTATCCAGGAATTCCCTTCTGTCCAACTAGGACCTAGAAAGGTAGAACTCAACATTGTTCAGGAACTTACGTGTCACAGCAAATGGAAAAGAAAATGTCCCTCAGTACAAAAAGACTTCCATAAACATCTTCTTGGTGGAAGGGTTTGATAATAGAAAATGAACCCCTTCTGTTGCTATATTTTCAATCTCCAGAAAAAAGGTAGAAGGCCAGAGAGTCAGGGTTGGTCAGTCAGTTCTCTTGTATTTGCCAACACAAAAGGGTGCACTCAAATTGGAATATGTATACTCTCAAGAGTATAAATTAATCCATCAATCTTAGACATAGTCCCTATAGCTGAGGCTAAATCAGAAAGTGTTAGATTTTTTAGTTAATAGAAATCTTTTTTCCTCAATGAAAAAAAATAAAAATGTTCCTTGTGACAAATATGTGCTGTTAAACAAAATTAATTTGTGCATTGACTGTTAAAAAATTAATGTCTCATTTTTCACCCTGAACTCATTTCTTCTATGTATTCATCCTCCAAAGTCATCAGAGTTCTTACAAGCCTTCAAAGTGGTTTGTCTTTACATTGTTGCATGTAAATTGTTCACCTGGTTTTGCTCATTTGTTTATACATCAAATTATAAAAGACTTATTCTATAATGTCGATTATATATTGTAATTTGTATTCTTGGTTCTGCTCACTTCACTCTGCATCAGTTCATATAAGTCCTTCCATGTACCTTTAGAGGAAATTGATACAAAAGAAAACTGAACAAAGACTGGCTGCCTTGTTAAATTCAGCAAGTTGATTGAGGGATTGAATTAGATAACAAGGAAAATCATTTAGAATAATGCCCAAAGGAGATGGGTCCCCTCATGAGAGTTGCAAATTTAACATTATCATATGAATAAAAGAAAGAGGAGAATCTGGGTGATGCAATAAATCACCTACAAAATAAATTCTTTAATCACAAATAACTGGCACATCAAAAACAATTAGCTTCTTAAAGTGCTTTGAGGGAAAATTAACTAAATATAACCTTTTCTTTGGGGAGAAAAGTGACAAAAGCAGGAAATTAAAGACTGCAACCTTAGAGTAAGGCATATTGTATATATTATCATACTCAATGACATTATTTTGAAAGAATGTTATTCGTATATTATAATCAAGTCTGACCACATGGTTACAGACAATGCTTTTTAGCTAATTGTCTGAGATGCAAATCATACAGTGAGCAGTAGTGATATGAGCTAGTACTTGAGATAAGGAACTTTAGGATCATCTATAGGATCAAGGGACTAGGAGAGATGCTTTAAAGAGCATCAAGTTTAATCCTTTCATTTTACACATTAGGAAATTAAGGAAGTGAAATGACTTGATCTGTCAGATTATTTTTTAAAACCTTATCTTCCACCTTAGAATCAACACTATGTGTTGGTATTATTAAAGGGAGTTTTGGAAAGAAGAAAGGGAGCAGAGTGGAAACAGGAGTTGGATGGAATGCAACAAACCAGGAAATACCAGGGAGAGACTTTAGAATCCTGTAAAAAGATTCTGGGACAGTTAAGAGCCCTGGAGGAGGGACAGTTGAGGAGAGCAAGCAACCACTCTGGAGCTGATTTCTCTTTCTCTCCTGATCCTGTGGTGAAAACCCATTCAACCATCTGTCCTGATTTCCTGGGATTCTTTGTGATCCCAGACATTAAAGAAACATCTCAAAACCTCTCAAGAACACCTAGTTTGGTAGTGAATTGAACTGCTAAGTTGCCTTGATAGACTTTGTCCAAGCCAAGGTGACTAGCTCACTGCTGACACCATCTTCTGACTTAACTGCTATATTCTGACTTCCATCAAAGACTCTGTGTTGGCTTAACCTAGGTAGCCAGTTAGGAAACAGGGGAATTTGGGATAGAGAGGAAGTGACCATTGCCCCAACATTTGTTGGGGATTGAAGAGACTTTCTGCAATGTCAGTGGCCTGGGAAAAGTTAGCTTTTATTAGTGCTAGGGAATCTCCAAGCCCTCAACCCAATACTCAATCTTTTTTTATCTTTCTAATAAATCTTCAACTGTTGAACAACTGAAGTGAGAGTGACTTACCTACTGGCCTTCATCAGAGAGAAGCCATTTGGCTCTCTGAGCCTGAGCATACCATCCTCTCAGACTGAGACAAGTAAAATCTCAGTCACTCATTTTAATCACCTTTTATGGTACCAAAGCAGAAGAATGGTAAGGGTTAGGCAATGAGGGTTAAGTGAATTGCCCAAGGTCACACAACTAGGAAGCGTCTGAGGCCAAATTTGAACCTAAGACCTCCCATTTCTACGCCTGGCTCTCAATCCACTGAGTTACCCACCTGATTCTGAGTAATATAAAACAAAATTCAAGCTCATATCTTTGATTCAGTATTAAAGCTCTTTCTCTGCATTTTGTTCCTCTAAATATTATTCTCTTTATTATCCATTGTATAACATTATTGTTATCAATAAAGCAATCACTTGATTGAACAAGAATCATATTTTCAAACACTTATCAGGTGCCTAAACACTGTGTTGAATTCTGGGTGTACAAAAAAAAAATAACAAGTCTCTGCCTTTGTCTCTGTCTCACTTTCTCTCTTTTCCCCCACCCTTTGTCTCTCTGTCTATATCCATATGGAGATATAGATAGATAGATGTTATTTAATTGATTTACCATTATATTTACACACATACATATATTTATATGTGCATACATACATACACACACACACACACACACACACACACACACACATATATATATATATATATATATATATATATTGTGAGAGAATGATTGACATCTTGGAGAGAAATTAAAAGGGAGAGAGCTGCAGAATTCTACAGCAGCAGGGGATGGGCAGGAAAAGGAAGTCAGATCTTTGGGGAGAAAAGATGAGCTGACCCAGCTACAGTTGGGAGTAGTCTTCTGCCTGGCACCATAGACCAGACATGTAGCTCCAGCTGGGCTTCTTGATCCAGTGATTTTCTCTCTGTGATTTCCTGACCAGATCCCACCAGATGATAAACTATTTGGACAGGACTTTGGGAAATAAACTGTCCAATGTAGAAGATTTTTCCATCTCCCTCCTTCAATCTGAACTTGAGACACTTATTGTGCAGACAAGAACCAGATTCCTCATCATCTTGACCCCAAGTGGGTCAGTTGAACCAAACCTAATCTGCTTGACTTTGGGAGGAAGGATATTAGCTAGATAGCTAATAGATTAGCTAGCTTTTTCCCTCATTCCTTCTTGATCCCTAAATCCTTACCCTCCATCTGCCCTGTACCCTTTTCTGTTTCCCTCTAATAAATTTTAGTTAATGAAAGATAGAAGAACTGATTCAAGTGTTACTGGAGGGAAACTTGAGGGGGGAGAGGAGGGGAATTTCTCTCCCCTAGAAGAAGAGAAATTACCATCACAATCTCTTCAAATAGATCCTTCTCAGAACCAAGCAGAGCAAAGTTGAAGGCAGTCTTAGAAGGGGGAAGACTATCAATTCCTTTATCATCCTTTCCCCCTTATCACAATTCTTCCCCATTGTCATCATCTATTACAAACAGTTTGTTTGTGTTGTTGCTATTCAATTATGTCAGCCATGTCCAATTCTTCATGACTCCATTTGGGGCTTTATTGGCAAAAATCCTGGAAAGGTTTGCCATTAACTTCTCCACCTCATTTTACAAGGGTAAGTGTCTTCTCCAAGGCGACATGATAAGTGCAGTTGGATTTGAACTTACGTTTTCCTTCTGGTTGACCAATTCTAATTTTTAAGAAATGATTTTTTTTAGGTCAGCTATTTAAGCCTCCTTTATCATTTGGCCCATTTATTCTTGAACTGCACTCATTTCTTCTCCATTTTTCCTCTGCTCCTCTTAATTGATTTTTGAAATCCTTTTTGAGCTCTTACAAAATCAGAGTACACTTCATATTTCTTTTGGACTTGGTGTCTGCTTTGCTTTCACTGTCCTCTTCTGTCTGTGCCTTGCTCTTTGTCTCCATAAAAATTCTCCATAGTTATGTTGTTTTTTTTTTTTAATATTTGCTCAGTTTTGCAGTCTTTTTATTTTTATTTATCAATTTTTTCAAAATTATTTATTGATCAATTTAGAATATTCTTCTATGGTTATATAATTCATGGTCTCTCTTGTAAGGATATCAGAATATAAGTATAATTTTATTAGTTTAGAGATAAAAAGTAGAGTGCTAGCTTGAGAAAGAACTGGTGTTTGAAGCAGAGCTGAAAGAGCCTCTTAATTTCAATTGTTGACACTCATAATCATTTTTGTATGACAATTACTCTCTCTGGGAGTCAGGAGTTGGTCTCTGGCAGTTGGCAGAGACACACTCTCAGAGACTCTCTCTCAGGGTTGGAGGAGGTAACATCTTTGCCTCTCTCTGTGTTGGGAAGAAAGATCTGAAGGAGCTCCATGTTTTCCTTTCCCAACTTGGGAAACACTATTGACTATCTATTGTGGGTTTTATACATTGTTTAACTCTGAGAAGACCAAAGAAAAACCTGGTCTTTGGTTTGGACTCTGAATCTGTTAATACTCAGAGTCCTAACTGGATTCTTGTTGAGATTCAACCAGATAGCGTTTAGTATTTTATAATTTGAAGGCAAAGTTAAGATTTAGAAAGATAATAGTGGTAGTTTTATTTAGATAGTATAAATTTGGATGAGTCAAATCAGGGAGGAGTAGTATAGTCTGTGAATCACAGGCGAAGTGGTTCCTTGCGGAACCAGGGAGTTTATTTGGGTGGATTTAGAATCCCTTAGAATTAGAAATCCTTCTTTATCCTTATATATTTCAATAAATATTTTATTTTTATAATAAGAGTCTCTTTAGCACCCTTGCGTCTAGCCCTGAAGGGGAAGTTCACATTTGAGTTTCACTTCATCACTGAGGATACTTCTGATTACATCTATCAAAAGTATCAGAACAGTTTTGAACCTATATTGAACAGCTTTTCCATCTCAATATTTTATCTTTATAACTAGCCAATTTATTTTACACTCCCTCCCCCCTACAAGAGTTGATAAGCAATTGCACTGGGTTATACATGTATTATTGCTAAAAATCTATTTCTATATTATTCATATTTGTAATAGAGTGACCTTTTAAAAGCAGAACCCCCAATCATATAGCCATAGAATCACATGATGTCATATATGCTTTTCTTCTGAATTTCTACTCTCACAGTTCTTTCTCTGGATGTGGATAGTGTTCTTTTTCATAAGTCCCTCTGGATTGTCCCAGGTCATTGCATTGCTAGTAGTAGCAAAATCTATTACCTTTGATTGTGCCACAACATTTCAGTTTCTGTGTACTCCTGGTTCTGCTCATTTCAGTCTGCATCAGCTTATGGAGGTTCTTCCAGTTCATATAAAAATCCTCCAGATCATCATTCCTTAAAGTACAATAGTATTCCATCACCACCATAGGGCACAATTTGTTCAGTCATTCCCCAATCAAGGGACATTCTCTTGTTTTCCAATTTTTTGTCACCATAAAAAGCACAGGTATAAATATTTTTGTAGAAATATTTTTCAATATTACCTCTTTGGGGTATAAACCCAGTAGTGCTATATCTGGAGCAGCCTTTTAAAGCCCTTTCCCAGTCTTTTTAAAGGTCGGCTCTGTTCTCTGGGAAATTAGGGCACCCTCTTAAACTTTAGTCTTTTCTTGAAACTACTCTTGTCTTTATTTCTGGGTTTTTGCAAGTTTAGTCCTTCAGAGACCTGTGGGCCAAGAGCTCTGAGCCATCCATCTCTTGCTAATTCAATTACCCGCCTCCCCTCCCAGATCGCTGATAGCTCAGATTGTGAACTCAGGCTTCTGTGTAGGATTTGGGTCTCACTCTGGGCTTAATCTGGTCAGACACACAGCAGACTGCCCTGCCCTCAGGCTCTGCCTAGAACTTTTGGCTAGAGTAGGCCAACACCAAGTCAACAGCCTGGGGAATGCCCCTGCCAGGGATCAAGGGCCCCAACTGCAGGTCTATAGCTGCCCCAAACTGGAATCTATGATCATCACAAGCCTGGGCTGAGACTCCTGGTCTAACTTTGGGCCCGCACAGATCAGGCTGCCCAGGGCTGGAATTTTGGACCTCACCACAGGTTTGCTTGGAACTTTAAGGAGTGTGCCTACCTTTCAAATTCTCTTCATGAAAGCTGTTTCACTCCCTCTCCTTGTTAGTTCTTTTGCTCTTATATTCCTTTAGTGGCATTGTTTTAAGATTGGTTGGAGAGAATTCTCATGGCAGTTTTGAGCTTCCTTGCTTCTACTCTACCAACTTGACTCTGGAACCAGAAAATCAAGGAAATCTTTTTGTTTGAACACAGGCTGAATTATAAACTTAATTTTTCCAGACTCCAGGCCAAGCACTCTATCCACTGCACCATCTAATTGCCCCATATATGTGGTATTTTTTCATGTTAAATGCAATCAGAAATCTCTAATTTTAATGATGGAAAAATTATGGAAAATGAATTTTGTTGGAAAACAAAAGTTTAGGATGACTAGAGAGTGTTAATTATGAATGATGCTTTTTGTTATATGTATTTAGTTCAATATTGTTGTAAAAGGAAAGGGGGTTAATTTTTAAAGGGTTGGACTTGATTATTTAAGAGTTTGGTCTCCAGGAATTTAATTAATTCCAAAGAGATTTATTTACAATTTATTTACAGAATGTAGAAAGAATGAAACAAGAAAATCATAGAGAGAACACAGCAAAATATCTAGCCTAAGCACTAAGTAATTTACTCTCTGCCCCTCCAAGCAGGGAGAATTAGTTTCAGCCAGCCTTGGTAAAGCCAAGGACCTGGGAAATCTCTTCAGAAAATCCTAGTAGTTAGAGTCAGCTTTTCACTCACCAAGTGTCAGTCCATTCAGCAGATTCTTCTGCCCCTCTTCATCAGCCTCAACACCAAAGCATGAATGATTCCTCCCATCTCCTCTTCCAAAAATGAACAACTGTCCTCTCACAGGAGGTTCCACTCCAAGTGTGTCCAAGTCAAACTCCCAGAAGAACTCAGTTCAGGCCCTTGTCTCTTTCTTTTAAAGACATTTTTTCTTATGTCACTTCCCCTAATTTCACATCTACCAATCACAACTGACACTCTACTCTAGTACTGCCCAGAAGGTGGTTAGTCAATTCTGATTCGTTATCCACTATTGCACATATGGGTCACAGACCTCCCACTTCATGATTAAGTGGGATATTTGTACTTTTGGCGATTAGATCTAAATGGGCAGATCTTCATACTTAACTTTTAAATATCATGTTTGCACATTTTGTGATTGAATCTAAAAATAGATAGGTCTCCAGGGGGCAGCTGGGTAGCTCAGTGGATTGAGAGTCAGTCCTAGAGACTGGAGGTCCTAGGTTCAAATCTGGCCTCAGACACTTCCCAGCTGTGTGACCCTGGGCAAGTCACTTAACCCCCATTGCCTAGCCCTTACCACTCTTCTGCCTTGGAGCCAATACACAGTATTGACTCCAAGACAGAAGGTAAGGGTTTATAAAAAAAAAAAAAATAGATAGGTCTCCATACTTAACTTTTAAGAAGGGTATTTAGACTTATGGGGATTAAAATCTAAAAACAGACATGAGTTACAATTTAAATCTTTACAATCAGGGAAGAGCTAAGTAACTTCATTGTTAAAATCAGGGGAGAGCCAAATCCAATTTTCACAATGTAGATCATTGATACATATGCATACATACCTGGGAGGATTAGGAAAGACCTATGAAACTAACTATAACCCTGTTACTTTGTTTCTCCTGATGTCATATTATACTGAAATCAATTAATGATACCAAAATCAGTTGGGATGACTGCATAAAATAATTCCTTCATAGACCAGAATCTCTTGGACTATTACATGGACTATTACAGATCATGATTTATCTTACAGAAAAAAGAAGCATCCTTTGGGTTTTAGGTATTTTTTCAGGTTAAATGCATAGTATAAATACCTAATTTTGTGATGGAGAAAATTATAGAAAATAATTTTGTTGGGAAAGAAAAGGGTAGGATGACTACAAATGGTTAATTACATGATCCTTTTTGTTATATGTAATTAGTTCAGTATTGTAGCAGAACATCAATATTAAATTAGTGATTAATAGTATTTAGATGAACAACTATGCAAATCTATAGAAGAGGAAGTTTCTATCAAATACATTGGGAATTATTATTTTTATTTTTCATAACACAAAAATAAAATTACAGCCCTGAACAACTATATATGCTGCTGATAGTGACAAATGTCATTATTCCCCTAATCATCTCATTCCATATGATGTTCCCATGATTCTAGGAATCTTGTAATCTTATTTCATTGAATATTTTATTATCATGGAATGAATTAATGACACCAAATGGGAAATGCTGATTTGAGACAGTACATAGTATTTTCTAAAAATAAAAATAATGCTAATAATGATAACAATGGGAGCAGCTAGATGGTACACTGGATAGAGCACTGGCCCTGGGGTCAGAAAAACCTGAGTTCAACTCTGACCTCAGAAACTTACTAGCTGTGTAATCTTGGGCAAGTCCTTTAGACCTGTTTGCCTCAGTTTTCTCATGTGTAGAAAATGAGATTGAGAAGAAAATGGTAAACACTCTACTATCATTGCCAAGAAAATACCAAATGGGGTTGTGAAGAGTTGACAAAACTGAATCAAATGAACAACAAAAATGATTAAAAATAGTAAAACAACAATAACAGTTAAATACTGCTATCAGATTTGTGGTTTGCTTAATAACTTTCATCTCCTTTTATCCCCATGATAACTCAGGGAGGCATGTGATTTTATTATCCTTATTTTACAGATGAGGAAATTGAGTCAAATAAAGTCAAATAAATGACTTGTCCATGGTCACACAGATAAGTATCTGAGTCTGGATTTGAAATGAGGTTTTCTTGACTCCAAGCTGCCAACTAGCTGCCTTGGAAAAGGAGAGAGCCTTTAAGTGATGTTATAGAATCAAGATAATCTAAGTCCACAAAATATTTTAGTCCCTAATAAGCTAAAATGAATCAGAGTCAGAAATTTTCAGAATGAGAAGGGATTCAGAAATGATCCAATATAATCCATACCCTAACATTGAACTTTCTTCTTGGTGTTTTACTCAAGAGGTCATATAGTCTTTGGCAGAAGACCTTTAAAGAGTAAATCCACCACCTCCTAGGATAGTCTTTCCTCTTTGTTCTAATTGTTTCATTTTAAAAAAGTCTGTCATATGGACTGATCTCATTGAAAATCTGTTCTTCATGTGACCAAACTCAGTAATTTCTATTTCAATTACTAAAATGCATAATGATGGAAATATGGTTGTTATTTAAATTTTCTTCTACAAAGATGCTAAGGAAACTTATCTCATGAATGTATTGTTGAGAGTGCTACTTTAGTTTGTAAGGATAATTTAGGGTGGAGTAATCTAAAGTTCACAAGTTACTATGCACATATTTTCATTGTGTAAAGAAAGACATTTTCAAACAATTAAAAAGTAGGGAGGAAAAAGGCATCTCAATGGAAGTAAAGCAATTTGCCTAAATTTAATTAACTTAATTATCAATTCACTTAAGTAAATATATGTATATAAAATCAGCTTAAGCACACTAAAAATTTTTAAGTCAACTAATCTAAAAATATATCCTTCTTAATTCTACTCCTATAATTTAAACAGTGCTCATCAGCTTTAAAGTCTTTTACATCTAAAAGAAGGGGTTAGGTCTTTTAAAAAATTATTCCTTCTTTATGCAGTATTTATTATTTTGTCTGATTTTATAGATTTACTGACTGAGAAACTTGTTTTGTATAGTAGAATGAACAGAGGACCTTGAGCCAGGAGGTACTAATAATGATAACAACAACAACAACATAATAATAATAACATTTATATAATACTTCAAGACTTCAAAGAAATATTGTACATGGTCTGTCTCATTTAATCCTTATAATATTATCTGTACAATTTTATGGATAAGGAAACTGATGCAGATATAAATGAAATAAAAAATTAAGTCAATTTAAAAAATGAAGTAAAAAAAATAACAGTAAATATGTGAGGCAAGAAGAGAACTTGGGTTTTCTCGACTCCTATGAGTTTGACTTGTGAATCTATAACATCTTTATTATATAATTGTGAGCAAATAACAACTTATATGGAAACTTATTTTCTTTATTTAATAGAGATAATGGTATTAACACTAAACAGAATTCTAAATAGTTATTTTGGAACCTGGTACATGCTTAACAAAGTCTTTCCAAAGAAAGGAGCAAAAAAAGGGACTACAAATCCACTTTTTTGAAAAAAAATTTAGTTAGACAAATGTTGGGAATGGAAGATTATTGAACATTGACCCTATGGATGAAGATCCTGGGCACTATGAGGACATCAGTGAGAAGATTATATAGAGGCCATGGTGCTAAGCTCATTTGTTTCTGGCTGACAAAGAAGCACAAATACTAATAATACTTTCAACATGTTTCTATACTGGTGCAGTCATTGTCATCTTGTCTTGCATATGACTGTGGTATTAGCTTTTTCCTTACATTCTTTTTGATATAACTAAAGTAGTGTACAGACACTTTAGAATTTCAAAAATGTTTGTTAGGTACTACGAATATGTATACCATCGGGTCGTAGACCCCTGGTGAACCAGGGCTTTGCTCACCCAGCATGTGAAGACTGCTTTGGCGGAACAGGTGGAACAAACCAACAAGAAGGTTCAAGGGCTGAGATGGCGACTCAGCAAAGCACTGTGAAGTGCTCAGGGCGTGTTGGAGCACAAAGGACAACACAGCCATCCAATGCAGCTGAGGAAGTCTCCAGGTGTAACGACCTTTCGTGCCACTGGACCCAGGCTTCCAACACCGAGAGAGTGGGACTGTTTCTGTGCATTGCCTTTTCCAGTTAAATCTTCATGCACAAGTGTCTTTGTGCACAAAAACACACAAAGACAATAGTCATCGTTGGTTACCGAGAGACAACTACTACTACTACTACTACACATATACATAAATTTGGCATTTGTGTCTATAGATATATAAAATGCATGTTTGTATGCGTTTATATATTTATATATATATATATATATATGCATAGATGAGGGCGTATATACATATGTGTGTATGTATATATTGTCCACAGTAGACTACAGAGCTCAGTAAAACAACAAAAGTACCATCCAAATTGTACCAAAAATGATTGTGCTTATGATAATGCTTTATAATTCAATATCCAGGCTAACGTGTCTTTCTGACAGTCCTCAGCTAAAGTCCTTTGTTTGGTTCAGTTGGATTTCAAAGCTAGGTTCCACACAGGTCAATAAGAATCAGCTGAGGATCATAATACCATCATAGGTCTAAAACTATATATGACACTTAGGAGTACGCTTTCTCTCTATGGTTGGAGTCGTCATCAAATGGAAGAACTCTTAGATCACCATGTCTATATACAGTGAGCTAGAAAGTGGTAGAAGAAAGTCTTCATTTTGAACCCTGTTTTTAAAATGGCATTTGCAAAGTTGATGGAGTTATAATCAGCACAGGCACTAATTAGATCTTCTTGATTTGAGTTAACTCTTTGAGTCAATCCAAACAAAGACTTCAAGGGTCAAGAAAGTGTTGTCCCTCCTACATCGACTTTGGCTAGGTATGTTTTTTCTGACTTATTGAGCTAAATGATCTTTGGAAAATACATTCTTAATGGACTTATAATAAATGTTTAGTGAGATTCACATGTTGCTTCATGATTCTATTTATGCTCATTTAAGAGTGTTTTCAAATTAGTTTGGGGTATCTATATATAGGTAGGCTATTTAGCTTGGTGGCAGTTTTTTAGGAAAGTATAAAAAGAATTTTTGGCTCAGGTTGGATTTTTTTTTGCTTGTTTATTTAGAGCTTTTTCCATAACAAAAGAAGAAATGTTTTAAGATTTGTGAAATATACCTTTTGGTGATGCCTGCATAATGGAAAGACTACAAAGGATCCTAAAGTGCTTTTCTGACATTTATAAATTCCTCAAGGGTGTGTCTGCACAATCAGAAAAATGCTACTTGAATGTAGACTGAGTGGTGACTCCAGGGAGATTTGTGTCTATGTGATAAATGGATCAAATTTGACTGTTCATTGGATTTTGGGGGTGATTTAATAGCAGCACAGAGCCCTTCAAACCAAATTTTCAAAGTGGTAAAAAAAAAAAAGCAGGTATCACAAAACAGGGCACAATTTATCCGAATGCAAATAGGGAATCTGTTAAGTTAAGAAAGCAATATACACATATATTTCATGGAACATTTGAAATATGATCAGAAAACCATTGGCGATAAAAGCACTAATCTCTTATAGCATCAATATTCATGACAACTCTTCCAGCTTTTATTCAAAATGAATTTACTTAGGACATTTAATGAAAGAGAAGCAGCCTGCCATAGTAGGGAAAAGGTCAGTCTTGTGGTCAGGAAATGCTGGGTTCAAGTACTTTTCCTATCCCTGTTGGCTGTTTGACCATTAATAAGTCAAAAATCCTCACTACCTCCTCCTCCTCCAACACACACACCAGGATTCTCTCTATAGTCTTAGAGATTATTTGTTACTGGGTCTTTATGAAGGGAATTCCCACATTCAGAATTCCCCCAAACAAAAAATTTGCATTCTGTCATTGGAGATCTTATAAAACAGCATCAAGCATCCAATTAATTTTAGTGTTTCTGCAGTGATGACAAAGAACAAGTACAGATAAATTGGGGGGGGGGTTATTTGGGGGGACATTTTTTACTGATAAAAGCAAGGTGCATATCGAAGATATTTGTAAAAGTGTAAAATACCTCTTGATTGAATTTCTCTTGAGCAATAAATCTATGGTCCTAGATATCTTAAAAACACATTTGGTAGGCTCACCTAGAAGATTATGACTCGAATTTGCTCCCCTCACTTTAAGTACCATAGCCCGAAGAATGATGTTCACAGTAGAAGATCTTCCAGGGCAGATAAGAATTGCCCAATTCAAGTAGTCAAGAAACTCAAGAACATCTTTTATAAGCGAAGCCCCATGAATGGTACTATCTTAATATAAGCAGCAGAACAGCCAAGAAGAAATTTCGACCTTCTGTTTCCCTCCTCATGGGTTTAAGTCACAAGCTTGACATTATGTGAATGCAGTTTGCTGTGGTTTAATTACTATCATTATTATTATTGTAGATACAGTCGTAATTATCTCTTCCTACTGTCTCATTATGTTTTGATCAATTCACATAATAAAAGTTTACTGTAAATATAAGGTTAGGTAACATTCAAGAAAACATGTAATTATGGAATATATAATCATATACAATCTAAACAGCTGAACATTTTCCAACATTTTCTAACAATTAAATGTTTAGAAAGTAAAGAATTAGTGGCTTTTTAATAACATGGATGCCGCTCTGGTGGCAATGACTGCAGAAGGCTTTATTTGTTGACCCAAAATTGCTTTACTTCTGTTATATTAATAACATCTAGGTTTCTCAAAAACCTGCTGGCAAAAAAATCTTTTCAGCTTTATTAATGATTCATATGGCAGTTTCTGAAGAGACAAGTCCCACAGAGAAGGAGCACTTGATTAATGACCTGGAAACACTTTTCCTTTTCAGCTGATTAAATAAAATTGACTGGATTTTTACATTTTTATAATAAAATGACCCGCAGGGCTGAGATGACACAGTGAAAGCAGCATGTTCACTCTTCAGCAGATTTTTATTTTGTCACTTGTAAAAATGAAAGGGCTAACCACCCAAGCAGAAAAATGCACTTTATCATCGTCCACTGCCAACATGCTGACAAACGCCGCATACAAATACCACAACACGGAGGAACCTATATTGAGGTTATAGTAAGCCTGATTTTGTCTCATAATGACAAAAGATTCATCATTCCTTGGGGCAGAAAAAATAGATGTTATTTAATTATTATTGAAAAGGAAAATGCCAACATAAAAAAGCTCAAACCATTACCTGCCCTCAGAAGAGGTAACAAGCTCATATGTAAACAGGATCATTCTAAGCAATTTCTGATATTATCATAATATTTTGTTATTTCCAGGAATGTATTCTTTATACAAAAGCATCTTCTTTTTCATTGAATGTCCATCTTTTTTTGTTAATATTTCTTAAATTTATAGGGTAGGTCACCATTGGCTTCATCCAAGCGCCATTGCTCTTCAGAATACAATATTCCATTCCCTCCTACTTTTTCTAGTGGGTGAAAACTAATCTTGAGTTGCTCAAATTTACCTTCCTTTATACTTAAAAAGCATTTTTTATGATTTGTTAACTACATTATACCCTTGAGATTGTGGCTTTTTTTCTTTTGTTTTTTTTTTGTTTTGTTTTGTTTTCATTTTCTATATTCTATGTTCAGAATTTCTATAAAGTTGTCTTCTATTATTTTCAGCATTACAGTGTTAAAGTCTTTCTACTTTTTGTTCTCTTTGGGAAGATTTATGATCCTTATGTTGTTCCTACTCATCCTGCCCTTGGGATCAGTAAATTTATTTTTATGCAGTGAGCATATTTTCTCTTAATGTTATGTTGTTTTTTTAATTCTCTTCTAAACTTTACTTCACTTTTATATATTTCTGTTTCCAATCTCTTGATCTCTCTTTTATTTATTTTGTGAAACTTGCCATTACAGATTATAGATTTTCTATACTGCCCATTATTTTTTATTTTGAATGCCATAAATTCTGCTCTCATAATTCTTATTCCTATTTTGAACAACTCAGAAACATCTTGAAGTTCAAAGTTCTCCTCACAGTTGACAAGTCTTTGTCTTTTTGGGTGTTAAATCATTTCCCCTGTTTTGCAGAATCTTTTCATAGATTCATGAACTCTTTTACTAAATTTGGAGGCCACATTTATTTCAATGGCTAATTGTTGATTTATCTGGCTATGTTCAATGTTTTTGAGTTTTCTTCTTAAGACATTTGATAATTTTACTTATTTACTCCCCTGATATTACCCTTTTGTTCCCATTCTGACTCATGTCTCCTCTTCTAGTTATTCCCTTTGAGGGCTGGATCTCAAAGTGTCTCAGTCTCTATCCACACAGGACAATTCATGGTTTTCCAACCTATGTCTGCTCTAAGTTCACTTTTGGATGGATAGAACTGGTTGCAGTTGAATACTTTGCTCTTTCCCTCTATTTGAGTGGAGTGCTATACAGTCACCTCCTCACTCCCAGCATACAAAATATCTTTCCTGATGTCGTATCCTATTCATGCTATTCCTTACATATTGGGCCTGGAACTGGCAGTTCATAGCTTTGCAGCATTAGTACTATGGGGTTGTTTCTTCTGCCCTTGGCTATCTGTTTTGCTCCTAAAGGACTGCCATCACATCAAACTTCTGCAATTGAGAGTGTGAGGATCCGATTAACTCTCTCCTGCCCATTTTTAGATTTAATCACCAGAAGCATACATGCCCCACATTTGATAATGAACCAAAAGCTGGTTACATCACCTATGTATGTTTTCATTGCCTTTTAGTCCACCTACAATTTTTATTCTTTTAAGATCATGGTATTACATTATTTTTATGCTGAATGTTGAATCATTCTTCCAACACTTCAGAACTTCTTTTTAAGGTTTTCTTGGCAAATATACTAGAGTGGTTTGCCATTTCCTTCTCCACCTCACTTTATAGATGAAACACTCAGGCTTAAATAGTTTGCCAAGTGTCACAGAATACCTATAGTATTATCTGAGGCCAGATATGAACTCAGGAACTTGAGACTTCCTGACTTCATTCCCAGTACTGGAAGGCATGTTATTTGATATTCCAAAAGGAAAAGGACCTAGAACCACAACCAAGAATTATATACTCAGTAAAAATAAACATAAGCTTCCAGAGGAAAAATTGAAATTTAATAAGATAAAAGGATTTTACACTTTCTTGAGAAAAACAAACAGAGGTAAAAAAAAAATATGATGAGCAAATTTGTCACCTAAGATAAGCATAAATAGGTAAGTGAAAACTTAAAGGTTTCAGTAAGTTTGAATTGAGTATATTCATACCTGAGAAAATAACTAAATTATTTCAGAGTGCTATGATACTTGAGATGCTTAAGGTAGTTAAAATATGCAAGACATGTGAAGTACTTAAGATACTTAAGAACTTTATCATTATTAAAGCAATGAAATGGAATATATGTAGAAAGGAAGAAGTATGATGAATAAAAGGGACTGATATGAAAGAAAGAAAGAAAGAAAGAAAGAAAGAAAGAAAGAAAGAAAGAAAGAAAGAAAGAAAGGAAGGAAGGAAGGAAGGAAGGAAGGAAGGAAGGAAGGAAGGAAGGAAGGAAGGAAAGAAGGAAGGAAGGAAGGAAGGGGAAGGAAAATAAATTACATATTGATAAAAGGCACCATAGACAAGGAAACAATATCTTTACTAAACATATATAAACCAAATGGTATAGCATCAAGATTCCTAAAGGAGAAATTACATGACTTACTTGAGGAAATAGATAAAGAAACATCATGAGTAGGGGACCTCAACATTCCTCTCTCAGAACTTGATAAATAGAACCAAAAAATAAACAAGAAGGAAGTTAAGTATGTAAATAGAACTTTTTAAAAAATTGATATGATAGAACTCTGGAGAGAACTGAACAGGAATAGAAAGGATTGCATCATATTTCAGCTGTATATGGCACCTTCACAAAAATTGACAAAATAATAAGGTAAAAAAATCTCATAAGCAAATGTAGAAAAATAGAAATATTAAATACATATTTTACAATAATGCAAAAATATTATATTCAACAAAGGGCAGAATACAGTAAGACTAAAAATTAATTGGAAATTAAATAATCTTATGCTAAAAACAAATTAGTCAAAGAACAAATCATGGAAATGATAAACAATTCCATTATAGAAAATGACATTGAGGAGGACACATACCAAAAATTTTTGATGCAGCTAAAACTGTACTTAGGGGAAATTTTATAACTCCAAATATTTACATTAATAAGATAGAGAAATAACAGTTTGATGAATTGGGCACATAATTAAAAAAACACTAAAAAATAAATTAAAAATCCCTAATTAATCACAAAATTAGAAATCCTTAAAATGAAGGAAGAGAGTAATGAAATGAAATGAAAATAAACCCTTAAACTAATAACAAATAAGACAAGGTTGCATGAAAAGAAGTAAATAAAATAGATAATCCCTTCCTTAACTTGATTTTAAAAAATAAAGAAAAAAATTATCAGTATCAAATTATCAGTATCAAAAGTTTAAAGGTTGAAATCAAAACGAAAAAGAAGAAATTAAAGCAATTACTGGGAATTGATTGACCCAACTATATAGCAATAAATCTGACAATTATAGTAAAATAGATGAATATTTCCAAAAATACAAACTACTCAGGTTAACAAAAGAAGAAATAGAATACTTAACTCTATCACAGAAAAAGAAATTCAATAAACCATCAAAGAATTCTCTAAGAAAATGTTCCACATCTAGATGAATTCAAAAGCAAATTCTACCAAACATTTAAAGAACAAACTCTAATACTACAAAAGCTATTTGAAAAATATAGGAGAAGAATTCCTTCCAAATTCTTTTTTTTAATTTATTTTATTTAGTCAATTTAGAACACTATTCCTTGGTTACAAAAATCATATTCTTTCCATCCCTCCCCTCCACCCACTCTTCCAGTAGTAGACACACAATTCCACTGGGTATTACATCTGACCTTGATAAGAACCTATATCCATGTTGTTAATGTTTGCACTAGGATATTCATTTATATTCTATATCCCCAATCTCGACCCATATAATAAAGCAGTTGTTTTTCTTCAGTGTTTCTACTCCCACATCCTCTGAATGTGGATAGGCGTCCTTTCTTGTAGATCCCTCCTGGTTGTTCAGGATCACTGCATTGCCACAAATGGAGAAGTCCATTACATTCCATTGTACCACAGTGCATTAGTCTCTGTGTACATTGTTCCCCTGGTTTTCTTCCTCTCACTCTGCATCAATGCCTAGAGGTCATTCCAGTTCCCATGGAATTCCTCCAGCTTATTATTCCTTTGAGCCCAATAGTATTCCATCAACAACATATACTACAATTTGTTCAGCAATTCCCCAATTGAAAGGCATCCCCTAACTTCAATTTTTTACCATCACAAAGAGTGCAGCTATGAATATTCTTGTAGAAGTTTTTTTTTTCCTTATTATCTCTTTGGGGGGTACAAACCCAGTAGTGCTATGGCTGGATCAAAGGGCAGATAGTCTTTTGGTGCCCTTTTGGCATAGTTCCAAATTGCCCTCCAGAATGGTTGGATCAGTTCACAACTCCACCAGCAGTGCATTAATGTCCCGACTTTGCCACATCCCCTCCAGCATTCATTACTTTCCTTTGCTGTCATGTTAGCCAATCTGCTAGGTGTGAGGTGATACCTCAAAGTTGTATTGAATTGTATCTCTCTGATTATCAGAGATTTAGAGCATTTTTTCATGTGCTTATTAATAGTTTTGATTTCTTTAACTAAAAATTGCCTATTTATGTCCCTTGCCCATTTATCAATTGGAGAATGCCTTGCCTTTTTTGTGCAATTGATTTAGCTCTATAAATTTGAGTAACTAGACCTTTGTCAGAGGGTTTTGTAATGAAGATTGTTTCCCAATTTGTTTCTTCCCTTCTACTTTTGGTTACATTGGTTTTTGTTTTTACAAAAACTTTTTAATTTGATGTAATCAAAATCATTTATTTTACATTTTGTGATTTTTTTCTAACTCTTGCTTAGTTTTAAAATCTTTCCTTTCCCAAAGATGACATGTATACCATTCTGTATTCATATGATTTACTTATAGTTTACTTCTTTATATTCAAGTCATTCACCCATTCTGAGTTTATTTTGGTGTAGGGTAGGAGATATTGATCCAAACCTAATCTCTCCCATTCTGTCTTACAATTTTCTCAGCAGTTTTAATCAAATAGTGGATTTGGGTCCCAAATAGGGTCTTTGGGTTTATCATAGACTGTCTTGCTGAGGTCATTGACCCCAAGTCTATTCCACTGATCTTCCTTTCTGACTCTTAGCCAGTACCAAATTGTTTTGATGACCACTACTATTATAGTTTGAGATCTGGGACTGCAAGGTCTCCTTCCTTCACATTTTTTTTCATGATTTCCCTGGATATCCTTGATCTTTTGTTCTTCCAAATGAACTTTGTAATTTTTTTTTCTAATTCAGTAAAAAAGTTTTTGGTAGTTCAATGGGTACGGCACTAAATAAATAAATTAATTTGGGTAGGATTGTCATTTTTATTATGTTAGTCATCCTACCCATGAGCAATGAATGTTTTTCCAATTGCTTAGATCTAGTTTTAATTGTGTGGAGAGTGTTTTGTAGTTGTGTTCATAAAGTTCCTGTGTTTGTCTTGGCAGATAAATCCCTAAGTATTTTATATTGCCTAGGGTGATTTTAAATGGAATTTCTCTTTCTAATTCTTTATGCTGAGATGTGTTGAAAATATATAGAAATGCTGATGACTTATGTGGGTTTATTTTGTATCCTGCAACTTTGCTAACGTTGTTGATTATTTTGACAAGCTTTTAAGTTGATTCTTTAGGATTCTTTAAGTAGACCATCATATCATCTGCAAAGAGTGAGAGCTTGGTCTCCTCATTGCCTATTTTAATACGTTCAATTCCTTTTTTTTTCTCTATTTGCTACTGCTAGTGTTTCTAGTACAATGTTTCTAGTCTTATTTATTAAATCAATAGTTCTTTGACTCAATTTTATTTGAATTTTAGGATCTCTAACTTAATCTTCATCTGAGGATTTTTAAATTTTTCACTTTCTAGTTTTTAATTTGCATGCCCAATTCATTGACCACTGCCCTCCCTAATTTGCTAATATATGAACTCAAGGATATAAATTCCTTTCTGAGTACTGCTTTGGCTGCATTCCATAGATTTTGAAAGGATGTCTCATCATTGTCATTTTCTTCAATGAAATTATTGTTTCTATGATTTGTTATTTAACTAACCTATTTTGGAGAATTGTATTATTTAATTTCCAATTAAATTTTTTTTTAGTTTTTAAAACATTATTTTATTTAGTCATTTTCATACATTGTTCATTGGAAACAGATCATTTTATTTTCTTTCCCCCCAAAACCCCCCCCCCCCCCGCCACCCCTTCCCTAGCCGAGGTGTGATTCGTCTGGGTATCACATGTGTCCTTGCTCTGAACCCATTTCCTTGTTGTTGGTATTTGCATTAGGGTGCTCATTTAGCGTCTCCTCGATCATGTCCCCTCAACCTCTGTAGTCAGGCAGTTGCTTTTCCTTGGTGTTTTTACTCCCTCAGTTTGTCCTCTGCTTGAGGATAGTTTTTTTTGGTTTTTTTTTTTCTTTTAGATCGCTGCAGGTTGTTCAGGGACATTGTAAAGCCATTAATGGAGAAGTTCATTAGGTTCTCTTGTATCACAATGTGTCAGTCTCTGTGTACAATGTTCTCCTGTTTCTGCTCCTCTCACTCTGCATCACTTCCTAGAGGTTGTTCCAGTCTCCATGGAATTTCTCCACTTTATTATTCCTTTGAACACAATAGTATTCCATCACCAACATATACCACAATTTGTTCAGCCATTCTCCAATTGAAGGGCATCCCCTCATTTTCCAATTTTTGGATTTGCCTCTCCATGTAACCTTACTACTTATTATTTTCATTGCATTGTGGTCTGAGCAGTTTGAATTTATTATTTCTGCTCTTTTGCACTTGCTTGCAATGTTTGTATGCCCTAGTACATGGTCAGTCTTTGTGAATGTCCCATGTGCTCTTGAAAAGGTGTATTTCTTTTTGTCCGTATTTATTTTTCTTCACATATCTACCAACTCTAATTTCTCTAAGATTTCGTTATCTTCTCTTACCTTTTTCTTATTTATTTTTTGGTTTGATTTATCTAGTTCTGATAGAGGAAAGTACAGGTCTCCCACTAGCATAGTTTTTTCTACCTATTTCATCCTTGAGCTCTACTTTTTTTCCTACTTTAAAAATTTGGATGCTATGCCATTTGGTGCAAACATGTTGAGTACTGATATTTCCTCATTGTCTATACTGCCTTTTATCAGGATGTAATTATCTTCCATATCTCTTTTGACTAGATCTATTTTTACTTTGTCTTTGTCAGATATCATGATTGTAACTCCTGCCTTCTTTTTATCAGTTGATGCCCAATCAATTTGGCTCCATCCTCTTACTTTTACCCTTTCGTGTCTACATTCCTCTTGTGTGTTTCTTGTAGACAGCATATGGTAGGGTTTTGGTTTCTAATCCACTCTGCTATTCATTTGTGTTTTATGGGTGAATTCATTCCATTCATATTCACAGTTATGATTTTTTGTGACTCTCTGTTTTAAGAACCCATGATCATATATCTAACTAATTGTCATGAGAACTCCCTCCTCTCTCCCTTCCCTTTCCCAGCTATGTATTTCCCAACATTTTGGTTTCCACTCCTAGTCCTGCCCTTTCTTCTTTCACTATTTCCTTTTATACAAGCTTTTTATTTTTATTCAGTCCCCCTAATTCCCACCCTTATTTTACTTCCTTTTCTACCCCCCCCTTCTTATTACCCTCTTATTTTCTTTGCAATCTTTTTGAACTACCCCCAAACTCTCCCTCCCTTGTTTTTCTTCCTTCCCCACCACTCCGTTTGTTACCCTTCTACTTCGCTATAGGGCGCAAATCAATTCTAAGATTCAATGTATTTGATTGTTCTTCTCTCTTTGAGTCAATTTCAATGCACATAAGAGTTGAGTATTTCCTATCTCCAACCTCTTTACCCTTCCAGTGTATTGATGTTCTCCCCCCTCCCACCATGAGCTTCTTTGTGACATACAAATTTAACCCATTTTAGTTCTCTTTCCATTCTCTTAATATTAACCTCGTTTTTAAACTCTAGATGTATGTATATATATATATATATATATATAAAACATATATATACATATTTATGCATACATATATCTATATACATATTTATGTCTTGGCATTTTATCCTATACAGTTTGTCACTGATTCCTCTAAGTATAATTTTTCCAGCTACCCAGGTGATAATAACAATTTTTAAAAGTTACCAATATCCTCTTTCCTTGTAGGGATACATATAATTTTAATTTATTTGGTCCCTTAAGAAAAGATTGGACAGAAAGGAAGATAGGTGGAATAGACTGGGGGAAAGCGACCTCAGCAAGACAGTATATGATAAACCCAAAGATCCCAGCTTTTGGGACAAAAATCCACTATTCTATAAAAACTGCTGGGAAAATTGGAAGACAGTATGGGAGAAATTAGGAATAGATCAACACCTCACACCCTACACCAAGATAAATTCAAAATGGGTGAATGACTTAAACATAAAGAAGGAAACCATAAGTAAATTGGGTAAACACAGAATAGTATACATGTCAGACCTTTGGGAGGGGAAAGGCTTTAAAACCAAGCAAGACATAGAAAGAATCACAAAATGTAAAATAAATAATTTTGACTACATCAAATTAAAAAGCTTTTGTACAAACAAAACCAATGTAACTAAAATCAGAAGGGAAACAACAAATTGGGAAAAATCTTCATAGAAACCTCTGACAAAAGTTTAATTACTCAAATTTATAAAGAGCTAAATCAATTGTACAAAAATCAAGCCATTCTCCAATTGATAAATGGGCAAGGGACATGGATAGGCAGTTCTCAGATAAAGAAATCAAAACTATTAATAAGCACATAAAGAAGTGTTCTAAATCTCTTATAATCAGAGAGATGCAAATCAAAACAACTCTGAGGTATCACCTCACACCTAGCAGATTGGCTAACATGATAGCAAAGGAAAGTAATGAATGCTAGAGGGGATGTGACAAAGTAGGGACATTAATTCATTGCTGGTGGAGTTGTGAACTGATCCAACCATTCTGGAGGGCAGTTTGGAACTGTGCCCAAAGGGCGACAAAAGAATGTCTACCCTTTGATCCAGCCATAGCACTGCTGGGTCTGTACCCCAAAGAGATAATGGACAAAAAGACTTGTACAAAAATATTCATAGCTGCACTCTTTGTGGTGGCCAAAAACTGGAAAACGAGGGGATGCCCATCAATTGGGGAATGGCTGAGCAAATTATGGCATATGTTGGTGACGGAATACTATTGTGCTAAAAGGAATAATAAAGTGGAGGAATTCCATGGAGACTGGAACAACCTCCAGGAAGTGATGCATAGCGAGAGGAGCAGAACCAGGAGAACATTGTACACAGAGACTGAGACACTGTGGCACAATCGAATGTAATGGACTTCTCCATTAGTAGTGGTGTAATGTCCCTGAACAATCTGCATGGATCTAGGAGAAAAAACACTATTCATAAGCAAAGGATAAACTATGGGAGTGGAAACACCAAGGAAAAGCAAATGCCTAACTACAGCGGTTGTGGGGACATGACAGAGGAGAGACTCTAAACGAACACTCTAATGCAAATATTGACAACATGGAAATGAGTTCGAATCAAGAACACGTGTGACACCCACTGGAATCACGCGTCGGCTATGGGAGGTGTAGGGGAGGAAAAGAAAATGAGCTTTGTCTTTAATGAATAATGCTTGGAAATGATCAAATAAAATATTTTTTAAAAAAATAAAATATTGGTGCTTTTTTTTTTGCTTTGTTTTGTTTTGTTTTTTAATTATGTTTCGATGATTCTCTTGATTTCTATGCTCAGGCATTAAATTTTCTGTTCAAGTCTGGTCTTTTCTTTACAAATGCTTCAAATTCTTCTATTTTATTAAATGAGCATAATTCCCCCTATAAGAATATAGTCAGTTTTGATGGGTAGTTGATTCTTAGTTTTAGATCTAATTCCCTTGCTTCCTGGAATATCATATCCCATGCCTTTTGGTCCTTCAGTGTAGATGCAGCCAGATCCTGTGTTATCCTCACTGTAGTTCCATGGTACCTGAATGACTTCTTAGCAGCTTGTAATATTTTTTTTTTTCGTGGTCAGGTAGTTCTTGTATTTGGCTATAACATTCCTGGGTGTTGTCATTTGGGAATTAAGTACAGGAGGTAATCTATAGATTCTTTCAATCTCCACTTTTCCCTCTTGTTCTAGAATATTGGGGCAATTTTCTTGGATAATTTCTCATAGGATGATGTCCAGGCTTTTTCTTTTGTCATAGTCTTCTGGTAAACCAATGATTCTTAAGTTGTATCTCATGGGAAAATCTTCAAAATCTTCTGTTTTGTGAATGAGATGTTTCATATTTTCCTCAATTTTTTTCATTTTTTAAAATTTTGTTTTATAGTTTCCTGTTGCCTTGTGAAGTCACTTTCTTCTAATTGTTTTATTCTGTTTTTTAAAGACCGAATTTCATCCCTGGCTTTTTGGTAATCCTTTTCCTTCCAGTCTGATTTTCTTTGGAGGTCATCTTTCATCTTCTTTGCCTCATTTTTCATCTCCTTTGCCTCATTTTCAAGCTGAGTGATTTTGGCTTTCAAGACACTATTTTCTCATTTTAGTTCAAGTGCCTCTGTTTCTAGATGACTTATCTTACTTTTAAAGTTCTTTTCCCAGTTGTCTTCAGCCTCTCTTAATTGTGGTTTGAATTGTATTTTGAGTTCTTCCAAAGCCTGTGTCCAATTCTCTGGAGTTTCTGCTTGGTGATCCTTGATCCTTCTCTGTTACATTTTCTTTTTGTTCATTGCCTAGATAGAAGCTGTCAATTATCATTTATTTTTTCCTTTTCTGTTGCTTGGTCATATTTGCCCCTACTTTTCCCCTTTCCCTTTGCCTGCACTATTGGTCCTCTCACTGTGTGCTGGATCTGTGGGTTTGGGCTTTTCTGTCAGCCTTTACCCTTAGAGCTTAGCAAGGCTCTCAGAGCAGTCTGTGGAGGAGGGGTGTTGGAGCTTGAGCTTCCCTGCCCTCTGAAGACTTGATGAGATTAAGCCCAGCTTAGTTGAACTTGCAGAGCTATATATGCCCTATATCCAAAACCTCAGGAAAGGGGGGGGGGGCAATATGGACTGTCTCTGCTGCTGCAACTAGGCTGCCTCCTCTGTGCTTCTCCTCTAGGTGCCTCTCAGCCACTTGCCTCGGAGCCCTGAGCCTGGCACAGTTTGCCCGCAAGGTGCACCCTCCAGGATAGAGCCCTTGCTGGCCCAGAGATTCCAGCCACTGCTGTAGGCTCAGTACTGTGGGTGGGGTAAGGGTTCTGGGACCTTCCTTCTTCTTCCTCCTTAAACCTGAGTGTTCTAGAATTCAGGCTTTTGGGGATTGTACCTTTTAAGTTGA